>NW_025999932.1:17437219-17619629 GCF_001458135.2 Marmota marmota marmota
TCTGGAGTGTGCCGGACGATCACGGTCACAAATCCAGCGATAGCCCGAAGGGAGTTGGCGAGCTGGGGTCAGGGGATCCTTACCACGCCAGATCAGTGGTGAATGCAGGCAGCCTGAGTCTGAAAAGAGCGGACCAGGGCGGAGTGTCTCGGCGGAGCGGGGGATGGGGCTCTTGTTGGAAAGAGCTCACCCGTATCCGAGTCACGGCACCAGAATGAATGAATTCCCCACGCAAAGACACTTCACCGGGAGAATTCCAATTTTATTGCAAAAAGCAGTGTGCTTATATAGAACTAAGGGGGAGATGGTAGGGCTTAGATAAATGGCAGGCAACCCGTTTATTGGCAAGTTCTTTCAGATATCAGCTCTGGAGCCCAGGAATTAGTTCTCATTGGGGCTAAGGTTCCCCGCCAGCGAGATTTGAAATTGGCGCCGTCGGGAGAGTTCACACGGGCGGGAACTTTTCGCGCCACTGCAGAAAAGAAGAAGGTAGGAAGAAGAGGTGCTTAGGCGCCATGTTGGGGTTTTTTCTCTGGGGTATGGCTGCCATTTATACTTTTCCCAACACTTCTCAATTTTAGGTTGTCCACATGATATTTTAGTAGAGATTCCTTTGGTAAAATCATCATTATCTCATCCAGTTTGTCTACTTCTAATTTATTATGTAAGCAATAATTATTCTCAGTTTTTGTTAGTTAAGTTCAGAACTACATTATCTGAGAATCTGTGTTTACTGTCTCTGAGTGTTGTTCTGTTGATTAATAGACACCTTTTTCTACTTCATAGCCTAGATTTTTTTGTTTTATTTTATTTCATGCTGGACATTGTATATAAAATATTAATGAACTTTTCAAATAATGTTAGATTCCACAGAATGTGTTCCTACTTTCCTGTGATTATGCAGGTAGGATTAGTAGAAAGCCATATAAATACAATTAGTTATTAGAAAATTCAGGATTGGGCTGTAGTTTTAGCAAGACTCTGCCACCTTTGGTGCATTTTTATTTCTCAAGTATACTCTTACTGAGCTTTCTGATGGGGAATTGCTGTATGTATTTCTTCTTAGGCTTGAAATTCCATTGGACATTAAATTCTAATTTCAGGGATATTGAGCTTTGCCCTTTAGCATCTCACTCCAAGCAGCTTCAAAATCTTGGCAATGTTGTAGGTGAAGTGAGGGTTAGCCATGCATTTAAATCAGGCTTTGTTCCTTTCAATGATTTTATCTCACTGAAATATTCTGACAGATTTCATTGTATGTATGTATGTGTGTATGAATTTATTGCAGTTATACCAGTGATGAGAATCAAGGCCAAGTCCCATTTCCCAGATGTGAATATCGAACACCCAAGAAACACTGAGGCAGGTGCAGAAACCAATTTTTATTTAAGGATACAACAAAAGGATTTCTTTGAGGAGAAGGGGCCCCAGAGCTAGGTGTCCAAAGAAGTGGGGGTGTCCTCCCTCTTTTATAGGTTTTTTATTTCCTTTGTTCTTATGCCCTCCTTCTCCCCTTATCTTGCCTATGTGACTAATGACCAAAAGGTGAGCCAAAAGATGGAGTGATCTGAGGGCAGGAAAGAAGCCACCCGCCCAGAGATATTGAGCAAGAAGGGAGAGGCCCAGAGGGCATTCATTAACAACTCCTGTAACTCCCTGCCAAGAGGAACAATTCCCTAAAGGCAGGTAACCTTGGCAACATGTTGAAGGAGGAGGGGGAAGGGCTCTGGGAGTATTAAAATTTTCTTTCCTTTCCTTTAGAACCAGTCCCCATCTTCCCAGTCCTACCAGATCATTCTTTACCTATGCTGACTATCCCTTGTCCTCCCTCCACTCCCCCCAGCATTACTGGGATTCAATCCCTGGGTGCTCTACCACTCAGCTATACCCCAGTCCTTTTTATTTTTGAGTCAGGGTCTTACTAAGTTGCCAAAGCTGGCCTTTAATTTGTGTTCCTCCCTCAGTCTCCTGAGTAACAGAGACTACAGGTTCAGTGTGCCTACTGGAATTTTCTGGAAAAGTTCCTCAGACTTGCTTTTTGTACAAAAATTCAACAAATATGCCAAAGGGAAAACATTTTATTATGCCACTGCTAATTTCATCCCAAGATATGTCTGGGCCAGGCTCAAACCTTAGCCTCCACCTACGATCATAAAAGACCCTGCCTCAAAATAAGAGAAGTAGATATTGGCAACAGTTAGCAAACATTGTAGTTATAATATGTAAGTTCTTCTTTTCCCAGCTCTTCATCTCTAAAATTTAGAATTTTGTAATTTATTGATGTTGAAGCAATTCTGCTGACCTACTCTTACCTCCACAACTTACTCTTTTAATCATTTTCTTTTTAATTAGTATTTTGTTTTTAACATATAACCTTCCTTAATGTTTTTTCCCAATGTATCTTATTATTTATAAAATTGAGCATCTTAAATAATTTTTGAAGAACTACTCTAAAAATATGCGCAAATACAGATTTATTATCTTTGTTTACATGCTCTTATTGGAAAAAATCTATCCAGGATTTCTTTTTAAATTTAAAGAATACCTAGACTTTTTAATACAAGGATTTAAAATGGCTATTCTGGAGACTTTGCTAATGGGTCTCTGAATTCTTGATATAGACATAAGATAGGAAGTTCCGGTTAATGTAATGGCCACTCCAGGAGATATTATTGAGATATACTCTGAGAATCTACCACACAAGTAGATAGCAATACCCCTAGAAAAAGGAAAGTCAACAGATTTTAACCAATATATACTGAGATAGTAGCTTAGAATGTGATTGTGCATCTTGTTTTAGGTTGTTTGACCTAAGGCAAATCAAATATGGGATACATAACCTTTAGAGGCTTCCTTGAAGAGAAATGTGTAATGTCAGGAACACTACTATTAACCACTTTCTGTAAGTGGTTCTGAGAGAGTGATTTACTTTGGATTGTAGGGCTTTGGATAATGAAGGAAAAAAAACATCAAAGAAACCCTGAGAATCATATTGGAGTGACAGACAGGTATATCAGCATCTTTTATCAAACTCTGAGAGAAAAGAGAGAAGAGGAGGGAAAGTTGAATGACTCAATATTAGGTAGGTTTTAAAATAAACTAAATATTTAGAGGAGAGAAAGATTGATCTCAAGAATAGTAGAGAAGTCATTAGAAGAAGAATGGGTGAAGAAAAACCTCAGAACCTTTAGCATTCATTCTGTCTTCTATCACAGAGGGAAATTTTATGGGAGACTCAAATTAGCCCAATAATTTTCTGGCCTGGTGAATATTACCAAAAAAAAATGATCTGCAGTGTTAGATGGGCATATTTGTGTTTTTCTTTCTTTAAATATACAAAAATAGGTTTGGCATGGTGGCACACTCCTTTAATCCCAGTGGCTTGGGAGGCTAAGGCAGGAGGATCACAAGTTCAAAGCCAGCCTCACCAATTTGGTGAGATTCTAAGCAACTTAGTGCGACCTTACTTCAAAATTAATATTCAAAGTGTTGAAGATGTGACTCAGTGGTTGAAGCATCCCTGGGTTCAGTCTCATTATAAAAAAATAGGCTTTATTTTTGTATAAATGATTTATCACTCTTAAAATTTTAAGCAATATGGAAAAGCTTCTGTAATTCAATAACAACTTACACATTTCCATTTTAAATGTCCATCTTAGTGTTGTTTTTAAATCACTGTTTATCTAGTATTTTATCCTGTCCTTGTACCAGGTATGTGTTTTTAGATAGTTTATCCTACTGAGAAGTAACTGTTTTTCCAAACCTCTGTCTTGTGTGTGAATGCGTATTTATGCCCTGCTCATTCAAGAATATTAGTCTTTAATATGTTAAACACTGAGCATAATACACATGATTCTGGCTCTTGAACCCTACATAGGAGAACCCTATTTAGTTCTATTACAGAATTTATTTGTGTATTTGTTTATTGTGGGGCTGGAGATTGAACTCAGGACCTTGTACATGCAAGGCAAGCACCCTATCAACTGAGCTACATCCCCAGCCCAAGAATTTAAACAACAAAAAGAATCTGGTGAATTTTATTTAAAACATCATTGTATGTTTTACTCCATATTACTTCCTTTCACACTATAGAAGGTAGCATTTTAATTTTAAACCTTAGATAGTAGAATCTTTTGATATATATAACAATGGCAGTATGAAGGGTAATACTTAAGTGCAAACTGGCTTCTCTTTGATGCCAGTCTCATCTCCTTCACCTTTCCTTTCTCATTCATGTGTTCCGTGTCTTATCAATAGACAGCTATTCACCCAGGCTTTCCTAGAAACCTGCAATTTCCCCTCCTTTCAATTATTATGATTTCTCCATCAATATTGTTATTCCTTCTAGGTTGTTGATCCACCTAAGCATTACAGAAAGGCATGACCAAGCTGATTAAGCCTCCTGACTTAAGGGCGTGTGAACAACTTTCTCTCCAAAATTGCATTCATTACAAAGGGAGGAGACTGTCAATTCAAGACTGTGGAGTCATGGGTCATCAATGGATCCTCTTTTACATAGTTCATCACAGCACACACATAAACACACACACACCCGCTGATGTGTACACACGTGTACCATACAGGTACCCACAAACCTCTCCTTTCCATTTCGGTTGTTATAACCCACTGGTTCAAGGCTGTAACGATTCTGGCATGATTTTTTCCCCCATTTCTTTTTACTCATATCCATGTAGATCATGTTCTTCTGAACAAACTTATTCTGAAAAGGGATAGACAGTAAATATTTTTGGCTTTGCAGGTCACACTATCTCCTTTGAAGCCATAGATAATAGCTAATGCATAAGCATGACTATGTTCCAGCAAAACTATTTGAACACAAATAAGCTGTAGACTGGATTTGGCCTGGGGGCAGTAGTTTGGTGGGCCTGAATCTAGATAAATCCTCCAGATTACAGCTTTTTCTCATGTTCTTTCCTTATTTAATATAATAATTTCATTTATTTCTTTATCAAACATTAATAATTTGTTCTATGTGCAAGACATCAATTATCTGTCCTGTGATTGCCCTTTAGAATGAGATGCTGATATTTGGCTGACAACTGAGAGGCATTATTTTCCCATTAACCTTCATATACCTGCAGTCTAGTGAAATTAAACCATCCACTTCTATGTATATATTTCTGATGAAATTTTTGCTCTGTTTCTCAAGCTGGCCCCTCATTATACCTTAACCTTATTACCCCAAGTCTAACTCACATACACATGTCTTCAACCTCACTGATTGGATAAACTTCTCCATTCTCTATACATTCACATTATGCTTCTTTGCACTATATCATCTTGAATACAGGACTATTTTGAATGTTCTATATGTATTACATAATGTATTACCATTACAGATGCTTGGAAAGCAATGGTTAAGTTAATACTTGAATAATAAAATTCCACTAATGGTTTTACAGTTGACTTAAATGCAATACATTGAAGTCATCTCTTTCTTCTCTTTCCCTTCCTCTCTCTGTGCCCCTTCCCCCATTATTGGAAAGCCCTTTAAAGTCTCACACTCATCTTTTATGCCATTCACTGATTCAACCTAATTCAGACCTTTCACATATCTATGTTGGACAAATAAAATAGTCTCCTAATTCATTTCTATCATTTATTTTGTCTCTAAACCATCTTCATCAGTTATCTATTTTTGTTGTGCCACATATTACCCTGACTTACCATTTCAAAATAACATAAATTTATTATCTGATAGTTTTTGTGCTGGCTGAGAATCCAGGTATTAATTAGCTGTGTCCTTTGACTCTAGTTCTTTACAAGTCTACAACCATTGCAAGGCTCAACCAGGAAGGTTTTGTTTTTAAGCTTATGACATGGTTGTTGGCAGGAGTATTTCTCATGAGTTGTTGTAATAAGGTCCCTTGGATCCTTGCCATATAAGAATCCTTATAAATCATGCAAAACATGGTAGCTGTATTAATCCATTTTCTGTTGCTTATAACTGAATACTACAAACTAGGTAACTTTATAAAGAAAAGAGGTTTATTTTGGTACACAGCTATGGAGTTGATGGTCAGGGGGCTACATCTGATAATAACCTTTTGTTGGCATAGTCTAGAGCAACACAGAGTACCACATAATAAGAAAGAGGGAGTACCCACATATGTCTCTTCTGGTCTTTCTTCCCCTTATTATAAAACCCAAAATATTCAATCACGGGGATTTCACCCTAATAACCTAATCTAATCCAATCAACCTCCAAAGGCCTCACCTCTAAATGCCTTAGTCAGATTCAGTGTCCAACCTCTTAATATCTCACAGTGGGGATTTCATGACACACATGCAGGCTTGGAGGACACTTAAACCATGTGCAAACCATAGCAGCAGCTCTTTTTATCCCAGCAAGCCAGAAAGAGGGCCATAGCAAATAACAGCCAGAGAGAAAGGGTTCGCAAGATGAAGTCGCAATTTCATCACCTAATCATGAAAGTTTTGAATTAATTTTTAAGGATTACTACTCTTACATACATATTTAAAAGCAAATGTATAAATTTTAATCTTCTTTTATTTATAAGAAAAGTATAAGGTTTCATAAATTTTGTCACTATACCTTCATGACCTTTATATATTCAGTTTTGTCCTCTTGTTTACAGTCTGACTGAGCAGTAAAGGTGTAACCATTCACCAATCAAAATGAACACTAAAAGGTCAGTGTATTACAGATGGTAGTTGCTTTCCAAAAAAATACATCAAGCATTCAAATTCTGGTACATTTTTGCAAGTCCAAACTTGTACAATAAATCCATGGTGACATAAATGAGATCCTGGCTCCTGATAAGACTTATAATAAATATGAAAGAAAGTTCAACTCCCTGTCTTCTTTTTTATTTTCATATTTTAAAATCAGCTTCCAAAATCCTAGCAAACTATATATAGGAAGTGCTTCTGTTATGGATGTCATAAAACTACAATCTTAGAAATATTTGCTAAGCTGCAAATTTCAAATTAAGAAAATATCATCATATTTACATATTTGTACATGCACATATTTTGGAACTATTTGTAGGTGTTAAATAATTTCTATTATGATGACTGTCCATTTTAATTGTCAGTTATTTATAAATGAATTATAACTGTCATTTCAAATAGAGCATTTGGCCTCATAAATTATCTCAATGTGTGGTCAAAATGAGACCAGTTTTGAAGGATAAATAATTTTTTTCTGCATAAATAACCTGAGCAGAACATATTTGTTTTATTTTTTGTTCTTACTTGGTTTTATTTTTATTCTTTAATTTTTTATTAGTATACAATATTTGTACAAATTATGGGACATGTGTGATATTTTAACACGTATACAGCATGAACTGATCAAATCAGGGTACTTAGCATTTCCGTGTCCTTATGATTTCTTCACGTTTTTTGGAGCTTTTTAGTTTCACCCTTCTAGTTCCTCATAAGCTATATGTCAGCTTGTTGTGAACTATAGTCACCTTACCATGTTAAAGAGCAACGAACTCAATCCTTTTATCTTTATTTTGGTTCCCATTATCTAAATTTCCTCAATACCCCCTTACCTCATCCTTCCCAATCTCGACTAATAATTCTACATTCAGACTGACATTTTTTTTAGCTTCTACATATGAGAGAGAACATATGGTGTTGGTCTTTCCACATCTGGCTTGTTTCACATAGGATAATATTTTCTACTCCCATCCATTTTGCTGAAAATGACAAAAATTTTATTTTCCTTTATGACTGATCCATTGTGCACATAGTCCACATTTTCTTTATCTGTTCATCCAATGATGAGCACTGAGACCAATTTCATGCCTTGGTCATTGTGAATAATGCTGCAGTAAACATGAAAATGCAATATCTCTTTTCTAGTGCTGTGTATTAATTATATTTTCATTGCTGGGACCAAAATATCTGATATGAAATACTTAAATCAAGTTTCATTTGTGCTCACAGTTTCAGATGTTCATGTCCATGGTCGGCCAACTCAAAGGCAGAAACATCATAGTGGAAGGGTGTGTCAGAAGAGGGCTGCTCAACACATGGCACCAGGAAGCAAAAGAAGGGCAAGGGACAAGAGAGACCCTTCCAAAGCACACTCCAGGGAACTCATTTCCTCCAACCAGGACTCGCCTCCTGCAGTTTCTTCTACCTTCCACTAGTGTCACTGAATTTTTAATATATCAGTAGATTAATTCACAGATGAAATCAGAGCCCTTCAGATCCAATCACTTCCCAAGAGCCCACCTCTGAATATTGCTGCACTGGGGGGACCAAGTCTTCTTCAGATGAATTTTTGGTGGCGATTTCTCCTTTTTTCCCCATATTTTTAATTGATGCATTATAATTATACATAATGATGGGATCCATTGTTATATACTTATAACATGCAGAACATACAGCAGTATAATTTGGCCCATATCATTCCCCAGTGTGTTCTCTTTTCCCTCTTCGCCCCACTCTGTCTCTTTCTACTATTCTACTGGTCTCCTTTTGTTTTTCTTGAGATACCCATCCCTCATAATTTTCTTTTCCTTTTTTCTCACTTGCTTCCTCATGAGAAGACAAAACAAAAAACACTTGACCCTTGATTTTCTAAGACTGGCTTATTTTGCTTAACATAATGTTCCCAAGTTCCATCATTTTTCCCATAAGTGACACAAATTCATTTTCCTTTTTGGTTGAATAAAACTCTCCTGTGTATATATGCCACATTTTTTTTATCCATTCATTTTGGAGACACCTCATATCCAAGCCATAACATACTGATTTCATTTCCTTAAAATATACCCATAAATAGAAGAGGTAGATCTATTTTTAGTTTTTTAAGGAATCTCAATACTGCTCTCCCTAATGGAAATACTAATTTATACTACCCTTCTCCACATTCTCATCAACATTTGTTATTTTTTTAATAATAGCTATTCTAATTGATAACTCATGGTTATGATTGAATTTCTCTGATGACTAATGATATATAGCATTTTTTTCATATATCTCTGGGCCACCTGAATTTCTTCTTTTGAGAAATACCTAGTCAATCCTTTGTCTACTTTATAATAAAAATTTTAAATGTTCTCATTTACTCATATATTCTAGATATTAATCCTGTCAGATAAATAGCTTGCAAATATTTTCCCCATAGTGTGGGTTTTCTAACGTGTTGATTTTTTTTAATTTCCTGCGCAGCAGCTTCTTAGATTGATATAAACCTATTTGTCTATTTTTGCTTTTGTTTCACGTGCTTTTAGGGTCTTATCCTAAAAACCCTTGCCTACATTGATGTCCTGAAACATTTCTGCTATATTCTCTTCTAGTAGCTTCACAGTTTTAGGCCTTGGATCCATTTTGAATTTATTTTTTTTTGTAGGATGAGGGTCAAGTTTCAATCCTCTGCAGGCGACTATCTAGTTTTCCCAGCACATTTATTGAAGTGGCTGTCCTTTCTTCAACGTACATATTTGGTGTCTTTGTCAAGTTTCAATTTCCTGTGAATGTACAGGTTTATTTCCGGAATCTGTATTCTGTTCCAATGGTCTGTATGTGTTTTTAAACAAGTACTATGCCATTGAGCTTATTGTAGCTCTGCAGTATACCTTGAAATTAGGTATCAAATTGCTTCCAGATTTATTCTTTTTGTTCAAGATTGCTTTGATTATTTGTGGCATTTTGTGCTTCCTACAAGTATTAGGATTATTTTTGTCTAGATCTTTGAAGAATATTATTGGTATTTTGATGGGAGATCACATTGAATCTATAAACTCCTTTGGATTGTAGGAATGTTTTGATAATATTAATTCTTTCAATTCATGGACATCAGAGGTCTTTCCATTTGTGTGTTGTTCATGTGTGTGTCCTCTTAAATTGTTTTCATCATTTTTTTTTAATTTTCATTTTAGAGGCCTTTTACTTCCTTGATTAAATTTCCTCCTAAGTTTTTTGGTAGGTTTCAATTATTTACTTCTTTTGCAGCTATTGTGAATAGGAGTGATTTCATTCTCAGTAAGTTTATTTTGGGTATATAAAAATAATACTGATTTTTATATGTTGATTTTTTTTATCTTGTAACTTTATGTGAATTTATCAACTTGGTCTTTTGGTGGAGTCTTTAAGAATTTTTTCTATATGCAAGATTATCTCATTTAAAATATGAGTAAACTTCTTCCCTTTTTATTTATATGGCTTTTTATTTCTTCCTCTTGACTCATTGCTCTGGCCTCTGTACTATGTGCACTGAGAGTGGTGAGGGTGGATATTCTTGTAGTGATCCAGATCTTAGAGGAAATGTGTTTAGCTTTTCCTCATTCAGTGTGGTCTGTTGATGTGTCATATATAGTCTCCATTAAGAACATATAGTTTCTAAATATTTTGCATTTTCAGTATACAAAAGAAGATAAAGAAAGAATTATGTACTTTAAACATTTTTTTTTAAATTATTTTTCTTGTTGCCAATATACTTTAACTGTTCTAAAGTGAGGTGGGTATTCAAGGTTTAGCCTCTGATGGAATAAAATTAAGTGACTAAAAATATAAAAAATGTAATCTGAACTTTTGATTAAGAGAAGACCAGGAGCAAAGTCTGTTGATAACATGAAAGATACCAAAATCAAACCAGAAGCAATGAGTGCTATTTTCTGTTCTGAATGGAAGGTGAGTTCATAATGAGAAAACTGACTGCATGACCTTATTTATGGAAAAGTTTTGAGAAGTTGGAGAAACTATGAGAAAAAACAAATATGATGGTTTGGGAATTAAGCTGCACACAGAAGGCATTTTCTAAGGTGTTAGGATAAGCACCTAATTAAGTGCCAGCAGGCTGCAGGGAGCGGAGACAGACTTGGATCTATGATTTCACACCTCTGTTGCTGAGAAGAGCTCAAGGCAGCATCTCCTCGGATGATTTGTGCTCCCGGGCCTCTAAAAGGCCAAGAAGTCAGAGTCTGCTCAAAGCAAAAGGGCCAGCAGATCAAGAAACGGTGCTGCTGTTAAAACAGACAATCTCACCGTGAGACCAAGGTACACTGCCACCCTATGGACAAAGTGCACCTCAAAATGCCTAAGCTTCATGTCCTCAAATACAATGTTCTTTTAAAACCACTATACAAGGATAAGTAATTAGTGCCTAATGGGCACTTGTGAAACTATTTTAATAATTACGCTTTTTTTATATCACATGATACTAGGAATATTGCTTCTGTCACTGGAATAATGTCACAGAGCCTCTAGGTGTATGATTTACTTCAGACTTTAACAAAGACTGAAGCAGAGTTTATTTCTTCTCTGGCCTTGATTTGATTACTAGAAAAGGTAACTGGATGAAAATATCCTTGCCCTAATTTCAATTTTAAACTTTACCCTACATTATAATTTTGTGAGCAAATAGATTGGGCACTTTCATCACATTTCAGCAACCCATTCAGAAAAGATGTACTTTACTTTTGGCCATTGTCCCATTGAAAACCAGCCATAAATATCTTGTGTATGAAAGAAAAGGAGGTCAGGCAGCAAGAAAATGCAATATCTTTTTGGAATTCAGAGGGTGGATAGGTTTGTCATGATGATTCAGCTGGAAAGAAGGGACCCATAGTTCCAGTACATGTATTGATAGAACTGAGGCAAATTTCAAACATAAAATCCTGATGTATGATTAGAACTTTGAAGAGGAACAGAAATTAAGAAGATTGAGGCTGTTACCTATGGAAACAGCGATGTAGGTCAGCCTTCCACTGCTTCATCTCACCCCTCCCCTCAGCTACATCTCTTGCACACAGGATAAAGCCACAGAAATACTCCTGGGGATGGCTTTGTCCAGGACAGGCCTGGTGAAACATAGCTGACTGAGACCTCAACCTGACAGGTCAACTTAGCAACCATTTTTATGACTTCTCCTCAAAGAGCAGAAGAGACTAGCACAACACCCTAAATGACAATGAGGTGCGAGGTAAGTTCAAAGAAGAGTTCCCTTCTGGATCCCCACAAACATGTTTTTTCTCCATATGATGAAGCCCATTGGCTTAGGAGCAACCCCCAAGGAAAATGTTGAGTAGGATCATCAAAGCCACAGAAACAAAATAGAACAAAGAACAGAAATGTTTTCAATGATAGTAAAAATCGTTATGGTCTATGTTGTTAAAAAGAAGTACTACTACTTCTAGTAGTAGTGGAATTATATGTATATGCATTTGAAACAGAGGGGTTGGGGCATTTCTGTCCTCTCTTACATAATAAGAGATCAAAAGCATACTCAATGAAGCAGCTGCTCAGTATTTTCAGAAAAAGATTTTTGTTGTGATTAAAAAGTTTTGGGGGGCTTGGGTTGAAGCTTAGTGATAGACAGATTGCTTAGTATGCATAAGAACCTGGATTTGATTCTCAGAACTGCAGGATGAGGAGATTTGCTTGCGGGTAGGAAACAGTTAATTGTACCTGATAATTTCTACATAAATTGAAAAGTTAAATGTTAAAAATTCATTCAAATACATGTTTTTAAAATCTGGTTTAAGGCAAAGTCACTGTTAATATGTAGCCAAAGCAGGAAACTATAAAGGAAAAGTTCATAGATCAATTAGATAGTTTCAAATCTTCATTTTTCAATTATAAAATTTTCCTATTTAGTCAAGTAACTTACAACTTAACTTTAATAATACTAAAATTATATTTATACAAACACAAGTATAAACATGGTTATTTACTTATGGGGAAGAAAATGATATAGCATTTAAAATAGATTTAGATCAACATTAACTCATAACTTTATGCAGAAAAGTGACACCAAGGCCCTTGGTTTAAAAATACTCATTAAAAAGAAGGCACTGCAGCAATATAAGAGAGACAGTAGATTTGTCATGAAGTGTAACTTTTATGAAGCATGTACTTCTTGTTACTGCAGAGGGGTTGTAACCTACAAATTAGTGAGTGGAAAATGAGTTGCTGCAACTTACTTTCATGAACAACTAAAGTACTTTATTAACGCTACTTTCAACACCTGCACTTATTGTCTGAGTGATCAACTTTTCTATGATCTATGTTATCTACAGACTCTCTCTGATACACAGATTTACAAATCCCAGTGGGATCTGCTATTAACCTGTCTCATTCAAATATAGACTCTGTGTTCCTCTTGTCTTCATTCTTTGTATTGAGAGCTCTTATGCTTGGATGAACATGCAGGTCAATCATGGACAATATACTGATTATAGAACTTATTCACTGAATGAAATAAAATGAAACTACAAGAATACTTATCTGAAATTGGAATTCAAAGAAGGACTTTTTTTTCTTGTAAAGTTGTGGGAGAATTAATTCATAGTAACATAAAACTACTTCTGCTGTTTTGGATGTGTATAGGCAAAGAGAAGGGATTGGGTCTCAACCTGCTTTAAATTATACAGTGTATAAAGTGTTTAAAATCATGTCTTCCATCATAAGAGTACAGAATGAGAGTGATGGGTACTAGTCCAATTTGTGAATAATCTAAGGATTCTTTAAAAATACTTAAGTATAGACTCCTGGCACCAGCGAGATGAGTAAGTCTCCTACTGACTGAAATTAAAGTCTAGACATAAAAAGAAACTAATGAGTTCTCTTAAAAGTGAAAATAGCAGTACTCTTAAAATTGAAAATAAAGCCTAAATATGAAAATGGCCTGTAATAAGGATGGGTTTAATGGATCTTCCTTTCTTTCTTCCCCCAGCTTTGAACTCAGGGTGGACAAATTTCTGAAACTCTTTTTACCTAGAGAACTAGGAAATGTGGCCTCTGTGAAGTGGAACACATGTGGAGGAATAATCTTGTGTCTTTCTTTTTTCCCACCTAGTCTTACCCAAAAGGCCTGCTCTCATTTTTCATATACATTCTGATGGTGAAAGTACTAGTATAGTGTCAACAATGGACAGGCACAGAAACTTTGAGACCCAGAAATTAAAAGAAAAGATAAAGACAAACCCATATCCCTCAAGAACATATATAAAAATTTTTAAAAAACTATTAAGAAACAAAATAGATATTAAAGAAAATAAAATGACAGTACTTCACAGTCAAAGACTTATGTTGGAAATTCAAAGTTGGTTAAACATTTAAAGTTTAATGAATATAACTCACATATTAACAGACAAAGAAGGAAAACCATCAGGTAATTTCAGTAAAGCATCAAAGCACTTAACAACATTCAATACCCAGTCTACAGAAAACTCTCTGCAAAGTAAGAGTAGAAGAGACTTCATTAATAAAGCATAAAAACAAAAGAGCAACAATAAAAATTACCACTAAACTACACTTACTGGTGAATGAATGTCTGGTTGATTCTCCCTAAGATGGGGCTCAAGGCTAAGAAGTCTGTCCTTTCCACTTATGTTCAACTTCACACTGAAAGTCCTAGTCAGATCAATAATACAGATTAAAAAAAAATCAATGATTCCCACAACTGAAAGGAAGAAATAAAACTTTTTAATTTTCCGACTACATAATATTCTACATAAAATTATCCTAAATAACCTATTTAAAAGCTCTTCGATGTACTATGTGAGTTTAGCAAGAGTGCAATACACAAAGTCAATATATAAAATCATATTTCTATATATTAACTATGAACATTTGGAAATAAAAATGGAAAAATGTACCACTTAGAATGACATGAAGTGCTTATGAATAAATTTCCCAAAATGTGTGCAGAAATAGTATTTTAAACAGCTAAGAAATGCTCAGAAAAATCAAAGAACTTAATAAACAGAGAGCAATATGGTTTTCATGGATTAGAAAAAACAATATTCTTGAGATTTCAATTCTTTCCAAATATACTTCTAGGTTCAATTAAATACCAGTCAAAATCCTAGAGGAGTTGTATTTTAGTAATTAGCAGCAACTTTATTTCAAAATATATAGGAAAAGGAAGAAAACTTAAAGTATGCGAAGATATTTTTTAAAGAATCAAGTTGGAGAAATCATACATAATTTGTGATTTTATGTTAATATATAGAGGTGTGGTACTAGAAATATCAATGGAACAGAATAGAAAGTCCAGAAATAGATTCACAAAAAGAGTATGGTGAATTTATTTATTTATTTATTTATTTATTTATTTATTTTCCTGTTTGTGTCTGAAATGTTAGGGATTAATCCCAGGGCCTTGCATATGCTAGGCAAATGTTCTTCCACTGATCCCTATTCCCAGCTCTGGTTAACATTTTTTAGACAAGTGAAACTTCACCAAACAAAGAGCTTCCACATAAAAAAGTAAAAAAAAAATGAATAGGATAAAGATTCAACCAAAGGAATTGGATAAGTTACTTGCAAACCACCCGAGAATGGGATAATACTTGAAATTCATAATAATGCCTAGAATTCTCCTTTGAGAAAGGTGTATTGGTAATTCAACAAAGATACTCTTTTTGACAAATGGTACTAGAACTATTGGACATACATATGCAAAATATCACTTAAGTTCTTTAAAAAGAACTCTAAACATATAAAGAAACACAGGGGGGAAAAGACCTTTGTAACTTTGGGGTTATTCAAATATTCTTAGATTCAAAAACAGAAATCAACTCATAGAAGAAGATAAACTGATGCAATGAATTTCATTATAATGAAAAAGTTTTGTTCTGTGAAAGATGCTCCATAGAGAAATGACCAGACAAGCCATGGACTAGGAGAAATGTTTGCAACTCACACATCTGATAAAAGAATCGTATTGTGAATATGTAACAGCCTCAAAACTCAATAATAAGGAAACAATCTACCCAATACCACTGAGAAGAAGACTAAATAAATATTTTAATAAACAATAAATATTAATGACAAGCACATAGCATGAGGTTGAACATACCAGTCATTAGAGAATGTAAATTAAACTGCAGCAAGACACTACTGTGGAAAAATAATCACAGTATCAAGTGCAGGTATGAATGTGGAACAACTGGACTCTCATCAATAATGGGAATGATGGAAAATCACACCGCCATGTTGAAAATACTAAGGCAGTCTATTTGTAATGTTTAACATGATTCAACAAGCCCTCTTCTTGGATTTTTCTTGCTACATAAAAAGTTATGTTTTACTGACTTGCCTATAAATATTATGGAAGTTTCATCAACTGACAACAAACCTGGTGTGTCAATTTACTATGACTACTTTAACAAAGTACCACAGACTAGGGGCTTTAAACAAAGGAATATTATTTTCTCCCAGTTCAGGAGGTTAGAAAGCAAAGCTTGTAGTGTTAGCAGAGTTGTTTCATTCTGAGATCTTTCTCATTCATGGTTTTGCTTAAAGGTACCTCTGTGTCCCAGTCTTTTTTTATGAGGACACAAGGCCCTGGATTAGGGTTGGTCTTAAGGGCCTCATTTAAGCTTAATTATCATTATTGTAAAAAGTCTGTCTACAAATACACTCACATTCTGATGTTCTGGGGGCCTAAACTCCAATATATAAATGGAGGTGAGTATACAGTCAGATAGCTGACAAAACTCAAAAACATCTTTAATTGATGAAATAATCAACTTCATCTGTATGGATATGCTATGCAGCAATAAAATATAATGAACTACATACACTTCAATATGGATCAATGTTAAATACTAAGTAAAAGATACCAGTTTCATGAGGGTATATTCCTTGTGATTCCATTTACAAGAAATTCTGGAAATGGGTTTACTCTGGGGATTGAGAACAGATTAACGATCTAATGATTGTCAGGAACTGGGGGACAGTATGTGGGATTTGAATGAAAAGGGACTTCATAAGGGAGTGTTTTATTGGTAGGGAAATTGGACTATATCTTGATACTGGTGGTACATGATTATGCATTTATTCAAACTTATAGAACTATACAAAAAAGTGGATATCACTTTATATAAATTCCATAATAACTCAAATAGACTTATTCTAATAGCCTTTATTAAAATATTTGGCTATGAGTGTACCTTTATTCTGAAGATAAAAATAAAATTGACCCTCATCAGATTCTGTGGAAAAGTATATATAAATACACTTTAGCAAGTAATAGAAGTAAATTTGAATAAATTCATTTCATAAAGACCAGACTTAATTTATTTATCATTATTTGTAGATAAGAAAAAAAAATATATATACATATTTTAAATTTTGAAAATTGCTCACCATTACTGGGCTCTAAACTCAACCACACCTCCCTTTCTTATTCAGGAAGAAAGAGAACAATAGATCTAGAGAAACCGAAGCTGAAAATTGATGTGTCCATACGCAGGAGAGTATCTATTTATACAACTGTAATCTGTGTAGGTTCCCATACAGGACTAATTTTTATTGATTCACATAATCTCTGTTTCTGAAAACTGGGAGTACACCTGTATGTGGCAGAATATACAAAGGCCAGGCAGTGGGACCCAGATGGAGAGAGTTGTTTAACTGTCCTGTAATGACTTGTTAGTTCTCTCTTCTCACAATGCATTATTCCAGGGTTTTTAACCTTTGGTCTTCTAATTAGTCTAGAAACAACTTATTTGCTGTCATTTGTCTCACTTCTATAACATCACCTTGTCCAGGCAGAAACAAATAAAGGTAGCCCCAACAATCTGAGCTTCCACTCTTGATATGGAAGTCAGAGCTGGGCAAAGAAAAAAGATGTCCAGTGAAGATCTGAAGTAGGGCTTTGTGTGTGTGTGCATTTGTGTGTGTGTGTGTGTGTGTGTGTGTGTTTGTCTGCACTCATATATGTGCTGATGTACTGGCCCTGGGGACTCTCTGGTGGGAGTGGACATGAGACTCTGCCATGGAAAATTCCTCAGTATTGCTATGTATATATCAAAGCAAGAGAAAGAGCAGATGAGAATGCTCCAGTTCTATACTCATTCATTTAAAAAAATTTATTGGTGTACTATGATTATACATAATAGTGAGATTCATTATGCTGTATTCTTACAATCACAAACATAGGTTGATCGATCTCAGATCCCAGTACCTTCACTTCCCCTCCACTCCTCCTTCCCCCATCCCCTTGCTCTACCCTACTAATTTCCTTCCCATTATTATTATTGCTATTTTATATATATATATATATATATATATATAAACACACACACACATATATGTGATTCGTTGTGGTATATTCATACATATATAGAGAATAATTTGGAAGATTTCATTCTCCATGGTAATTCATTTTTGAAGTACAAAGTAATTACTAAATCTTACTATTACTTGCAATCACCTGTTATTCAGGTAAACTGCTACTTGAGGAAAAAGAGCATATGGATGATATCTGTTGAAAACAAAAGAACCCCCAGGAAAAAAATAGCCCAGAGAAATGGATGTGTGGCTTTTTCTTGTGATCCAATATAGCCATAAACAATAACCCTACAGTCAAATAGCAAATATTATGAAGAAAGAGCTAGCTATTCATATCACCTTTAGTTTTTATTTACTGGTTAAAAAGAAAAGTGAAATAAATTTTATTCCAAGTGCTGGGTTAACTGGTGATTCCATTCCCAGTTTTCCAAGGAATCTCCATTCTGCTTTCCAAATTGGCTGAACCAATTTGCAGTCCCACCAGCAATGTATGAGTGTGCCTTTCCCCACATCCTTACCAACACTTATTGTTGTTTGTCTTCATAATAGCTGCCATTCTGACTGGAGTGAGAAGATATCTTAGAGTTGTTTTGATTTACATTTCTCTAATTATGAGAGATGATGAACATTTTTTATATACTTGTTAATTGATTGTATATCCTCTTTGGGTAAGTGTTCCTGTCCTTGGCCCATTTATTGATTGGGTTATTTATTTTTTTTGGTGCTTAGCTTTTTGAGTTCTTTGTATATGCTAGAGATTAGTGCTCTATCTGATGTGTGAGGGGTAAAAATTTGCTCCCAAGATGTAGGCTCTCTATTCAGGTCATAGATTGTTTCTTTTGCTGAGGAGAAACTTTTTAGTTTGAGTTCATCTCATTTATTGATTCTTGCTTTTAATTCTTGTGCTATAGGAGTCTTATTAAGGAAGTTGGGGCCTAATCGCACATGATGAAGATTAGGACCTACTTTTTCTTCTGTTAGACTCAGAGTGTCTGGCTTAATTCCTAGGTCCTTGATCCACTTGGAGTTGAGTTTTGTGCACAGTGAGAAATAGGGGTTTAATTTCATTTTGTTGCATATGGATTTCCAGTTTTCCCAGCACCATTATTTACCACCTCCATAGAGTACTTACTGCATAACATTGTTCTTTTTCTTTTGGGCATGAGAACAAGTCTATCAAGATAGAAATATCTATTATCAGCTTACATTCATTTTGTTTCTTATTTCCTAGTTGACAGTATCTTGTTTCATTAGTCACAGTGATGTGTGTGGCTAACATCTTGATTTCCTAGGCTCTGGTGCATAGAGAGGGTTGTATGATTGGCTGGACTTGTGCCAGTGCGATGTGATCAGAAGCCTACTTAGCCTAATGATGGGGAAAGAGAAATCCCACCTGTCACGTGCCACTGCCTTCTGACTTTTCCCTCTCCTTGTCTGATTTATAGAAGCCATGTACATAGATGAAGTTACCATTTTGCAAGAGTCAGAAAGAAAGGTGAAGAATGGCAGAATGAAAAGAAAGGTGGTGCTGGTTCAGTGTTGATACCAGGAAGACACTGTACGGAACTGAATTGCCAGTCCTGACCCCTTTCTTAGCAATGCCACCACAGCTGGGTTTCTGTCACAAGTCAGAACCAAACATGGTTCTGAATGAAACATCTTGCTGGTTCGAAAGGGAGCCATTTGAAGGCAGGCATTGCATTCTACATTTTAATAAATGGTATATGTGAGCTTTTGACTGGAAAAACATCACCAAGACGATTCTGTAATAAAGATTTCTCTCCTAAAATTAGGACATTGAGGGAAAATGTTTAACTCTGAATGAGAATAGGCATATTATAACAAAAAGTTATGTAAAGACTTAGAAACTTCTATTTCCTTAAATTTACAAATATGAGGAGAGAATGATACATTATTAGTTAGAATATTGAGGCAAACCTACAATTTTTGTATCCTTCAATTATCCCTTTAGCCTGAGAAAACTAACATGACATTACAATTGCTTAATTCCATAATACTGCTAAATTGTTTTCTTGTCATTTAATTCACTAACTATTAAATGGCAAGCACCAATTTTCCCCTTTAAATTCTGACCGTTTGAAAGATATCTGTCGGTCATTTTATTGTTGTTGTTGTTGTTGTTAGAACAAATTTCATTTATTCATTTCTAGTGAGCAGGAAATTAATGTCCATCTGTCAATGACTGAATACCCTGACATACACCATGATAGACAGAATGATTCATGGAAGCTACAGAAGGATCACTTCAGATTTTTAGCAAAACATGATGAGTCTGATTTTTGTGTAGACTTTTCCTGTCAAATAGTTAATAAGGTCCTGCATGCAAATTTGAGTAGTATTGATACCAGTAAACAGAACTGCTTAAGTTTAAAATCAATAAAAATTCCCCTCTATTACCCACTGTTTAGTCTGTGTCTCTATTTGTATATATTTTGGGGTAGTGATAATTTATGTGCATAATAGATAAGATGAAATCAATCCTGTGTTTTTTACTTTTCTTCATCTATCATATCTGAAACTATCAAAAGCTGCCTGTCTGTGGCTTTGCCAATGTATTTAACTGGACTAGTTTATTTTTGGCTGACTACCTTGTTATATGGATTCTACCTCCTAAATAAAATTTTTAATTCCCTATATAGCCTTTAATTTTTCCAGTGGCTACACTATAATATGTTGATTATTTGTCTGTTTTTGTCACTATTTTTTGTATGTTTCCTCAGTATATAAAATTGGTCTAATCTATTGAATGTGTATTCATAAAATATGACATAGTATAGTATATACTTTCTATAAATAATAAATGGACAAATCAATAAAAAATTAGAGTATCACAAAAATCATTTAAAGTGTTGTTTTTGTTATTAACCACCAAAGTTAATGAGCATTTGATGTAATAATAATAATTAGTATTAACATTTTTTTCAAATTATCCTTAAGAGTCCTGAAACACTTCAGTAAGGGAGAAAACATAGACCATATGTGACATGATAAAAATACAGTTGGATATTCTAGTAAAAGTTTCAACAATTTCAGGGTCCCGCTATTCTATGGCATTAGCTTCCATAAATCTGGTATTTTATTGAATCCAAATTAAGGAGAATTTGCTCTTCCAAAAAAAAAATTTTGGATTGTCAATACAGCTTAAAGGAAGGAATCATCAATAGAAAGATTTTAGACAGAAGGGAATCTGAAGAAAAGAATTTGCATAGAGTAAGACCAAGCAGGAGATGAAATATTATGAAGATATAATAAGAAAAGTGTGTATGGGGATACAGAATGCTCTAGAAAGAAAATAGCAAGGAGGTAAGATCAAGAGGATTTGATGACTGTGATTATGAAGGTGTGTTAGAGAAAGTAGTAGAGAAAGTACATGTAAATGATAAAGGAGATGGCATGTTTTATATTTCATAGTGTAAATACATCTTAGACATAATCTGCACAGAGATGGCATTGAACTTTGGAGAACTAAAAGTGGTCAAGGCCAGGTATAGTGGTGCATACCTGTAATCCCAGGGGCTTGGGAGGCTGAGGCAGGAGGATTACAAGTTCAAAACCAGCATTAGCAAAAGAGAGGCACTAAGCAACTCAGTGAGACTCTGTCTCTAAATAAAATAAAAAATAGGGTTGGGATTGGGGTAGAGTGCTTGCCTGGCAAGTGTGAGGAACTGGGTTTGATCCTCAGCACCACATAAAAATAAATAAAACAGAGATATTGCGTCCATATACAACTAAAAAAAAGATTTTAAAAAAATACAAAATAGGGCTGGGGATTTGGCTTAGTAGCTGATTGCCCCTGAGTTCAATCCCCAGTACAAAAAATAGTGATCATACTGCTATAAACACTGTGGCTGTGTCCCTGTAGTATGCTGTTTTTAAGTCCTTTGGGTATAGACCGAGGTGAAGGATAGCTGGGTCAAATGGTGGTTCTATTCCCAATTTTCCAAGAAATATCCATACCTTTTCCCCACATCCTCACCAACACTCATTGTTGTTTGTCTTCATAATATCTGCCATTCTGACTGGAGTGAGATGAAATCTTAAAGTGGTTTTAATTTGCATTTCTCTAATTGCTAGTGATGGTAAACATTTTTTCATATATTTGTTGATTGATTCTGTATCATCTTCTGAGAAGTGTCTGTTCAGGTCTGTGGCCCATTTATTGATTTGGGTTATTTGTTTTTTTGGTGCTTAGCATTATCTTTTTGAGTTCTTTATATACTCTAGAGATTAGTGCTTTATCTGATGTGTGAGGGGTAAAAATTTGTTCCCAAGATGTAGGCTCTCTATTCATCTCACAGATTGTTTCTTTTGCTGAAAAGAAACTTTTTATCCTGAGTCTATTCCATTTATTGATTCCTGATTTTAATTCTTGCACCAAAGGAGTCTTAGTAAGGAAGTTAGGGCCTAATCACATATGATAGAGATTAGAGCAATTCACAATAGCTAAACTGAGGAACCAACCTAGATGCCCTTCAATAGATGAATGGGAAAAAATGTGGCATATATACACAATGGACTATTACTCAGCGATAAAAGGGAACAAAATTATGGCATTTGCAGGTAAATGGATGGAGTTAGAGAAGATAATGCTAAGTAAAGATAGCCAATCCCAAAAAACCAAATGCCATTATAAGGAGGCTGGTTCATAGTGGGGTAGGGAAGGGGAGAGTGGGAGGAATAGATGAATTCTTGATAGGGCAGAGGGGTGGGAAAAGAAGGGAGGGGTATGGGTTTAGAAATTATGGTGGAATGTGATGGACATTATTATCCAAAGTGCATGTATGAAGACACGAATGGGTGTGAATATACTTTGTACACAACCAGAGATATTAAATTGTGCTCTATTGTGTAATAAGAATTGTAATGCATTCTGCTGTCATATATAAATAAAAAATTAATTTAAAAAATGATCAGGGAGTCTTACATGTCTAGAAAATAAGCAGTCTGGGAATAAAACCATAAATAAAATGACATGGAAAGACAATAGAATCAGAAGTAATAACAGTGGAATGAGAGAAACAGGTTCTAGTGGTGAGACAAAATCTTGAAATTGGCAGGGCATGCAAAGGAAAAGTATGTTTCTGCATATAGATTTGGTTAAGTATCCAATACTGTATAAAATCTGTCCAAAATAGGGCTGGGAAGAGTTGAGATGAGGATTACAACTACCAGTAAAGAAATAAATTTCAGTAAAATACTGGAAATTAAAATTATATTGTGGTAATATCAATAGGTTTATTTAATAGAACAAAGACTGTAAGTGTAGAAAATGTTAAATTTTCCTTGTTTGTAAGAGAGAAAGAAGCAAGAGCACCCTTTAGAGCCTAAAGGAAAATCAGAGCACTGCAGTGTCCCTACATATGGGATAGAGCCTGCTGATTTTGTTGAAAATAAATTTCCTCAATACCCAATGGGTATTACATTATGGTTTCCTTGAAATATTGTTTCATGATTAAATTATTGTTGATGCATGGAAAAACAAGAAAAAGTATCTGTAAAATCAAAATGCTCCATTGGTATATTCCAATTATCATTGTTTTATTAAGCAAACTAACAGATAATGACAAATTAACTGTTTAAGTAAATTCTTCATGTATTTAACACTTTTATTCAATATTTATTGAGTATTTTTAGGAATACTTTATGTATTCTAGTTCAGCCATTGTTAAAATGTGAAAGTGAACTTTCATAAATAACAACTTTTACTCATTGTAATGGTTAATTTGAATTGTAAACTTGACTGGATTAAGAGATGCTGATAATTAAGAGGCTTCTGGTTATGTCAATGAGGGTGTGCAGAGGAATTACTGGCATGTGGGATAGTGAACTAAAGTGGAGACTCTCGCTATGTGTGGGCCACATCTTTCAATAGAATAGTGACTTGTATGGACTAAAAATTGGAAGAACAAGGAAGCAGCAGAAGATGCAAACTCCATTCTTCTTAAAGGGGTTCCTGATTGCTCCTGTCACTTGAGGCTATCAAACTCTCACTTCTTCACTCTTCCAAAGTGCCTCTGCCAGTGATTCTCCAGGGAGTTTCCAGAATCCTTGGGTCTTGGAGTAGGGTAGCACCATTGTTCTCTCTTGTTCTGGGGCTTCAGCCTCTTGGGTTGCACAGCTTCTGGTTCCTCCAGCTCTCCAACCTGCAGATGGAAGTCCATTGTGGACTATCCAGCCTCTGGTGGTACAAAGCCATCTAATAAATCCCCTTTTTATAATCATACTTTCTGTTGATTTTTTTTGCTCTAAAGAACCCTAACTATTACACTCATATAGAATATGACAGATATAAATTATAGTATCATGGTTGGGTATAATTATTGTTGATGTTGATGGGAAGTTTTAGGATGGAAGAATTTCAAGAAAATATGTAAGGGAGAAGCTATAGAGCCTAAGAGGATAGCTGTAACAAAGAAATAGGTGGGTGATGGAGCAAAGTAATTGGCACAGCATTTCAGATACAGAAAGGGGGCCTTGGAAAGAGGAGAGTACTATTTTTTTCTGAAATGGGAGAGAAGAAAATAGAAAAGTAATAAACTGAAACTTTCTTATAGAGAAAAGAAAATGTAATTTGGAGGAATTAGTACTGAGTTGATTTAGTCATTTCAAGGAAGAAATCTGCTCATGCTTAATATGGTGAGCCTCTAGTAGTACCTCATGTTGAGAAGGGGAAAGATGGTTGAGAACAGCTTCTGAGTAACCAGGTAGAAATTCAGCAATGGAGTGATTACATCAGTTGGTCTCTATGTTCTGATGTATTCTACATATTGACTTAGTCTGTCAACTTCCATGCTCACTTACAGGTTTTACTCTAAGTCCCATGATATATTTTTGGCTTTTTAGTCTGAGAGAATCTATAAAAGAGAGTAACAGAAATATTTAAGAGAACAGTAAAAAAAATCTATGTTTTCCAGAATATATTTTCTTTAATTTTTGGAAATTATAACCATTAACTTTGCAATGGAAACTCAAGGACGGGTACATTAATTTTCAGGGTAAAACAGTTTTAAAAAATGTTCTGTGTTATTCTGGAAATAAGTCTGTTGGGTTATTTGGAGCTCTTTAAAGTGGTTTGATATTGGGAAAATTTGACTTTTTAAAAATATTATGAAACTAAGAATATCATGTGAAAATGTCATATGAAAATATACATGAGCTCAGGAATAATTTTTATCTATGGTATTTCTTGGTTATATTGCCAATTTGAGTGAAACAAAATCTCAGCTCTCTGTTTTTGAAGAAATAATAAAAGAGGGAGTTATACCTTGGATTCAGAGATGCCTAGAAATCACCTTCCCTAAAAGACACCAATGCTATAATATAATACAGAGAATATTGTATGACAGATGAAAATGTCTAGAACTATTAAATTTTGAAAAAGTATTAGTGCTTGCTTTGAAAGTTTATTTTCACATTTTAACAATAGTTGAACTAGAATACATAAAGTATGACTAAAAATATTCAGTAAAAATAGAATGAAAATGTTAAATACATAGATTTTACTTCAACAGTTAATTAGCCATTATCCATTCTTTTGCTTAATAAACAATTTTATGCTAGAAATAAGCAGGTTTCTCCCTTCATATTATCTTTACCCAAGAGCAATTAAATAAATATCATTGATTACTTGCAAATTACAGATTGTGGATTCAGAGCTCAAAACTAAAGCTCTAAGGATATAATTCAATTAAAGGATCCATAATTGTGAATTCCCCTCACAAGTGCCCCTAAGAGAAGAAACTTCTTTTTCACATCAAAGTGAATTATTTTAATGACCATGGTCTACACAGGAAAAATCTATTAAAAAGTTAGAAATATTCTAACCCCTCTGCAATTAAAAAAAAAATCAAAAGCAAAAGCACAACATCCTTCAGTTGCTTCTTTATACCTTAACCCTGATGTGTTCTTTAAAAATATGAACACAAGTATGTGGGTCAGATCAATGATGGACCTAATCCAATATTTTCTGACAGTCCCATTTATTAAATGGTGGTGGGGTTGTCAACTACAACGTCACTGCAAAGGATTTGCTAGGGCTCCAAATACTCTGAATTTCACATAATCCATTTTATACCTGTCACCTCTAATTTGCCAAACCAGTTTGGATTAACCCTCTCAAGAACCTGAACAAGAGACACAGAGATCCATCCAAAGTATCCCACTAGCCCACTTCCTCTTACTCTGCCTGCACAATTCCAAACTTCTACCTCTGTATTTCAGCACTTTACGCATCACTTTTAGCAGAAGAAAGTCTTGAAGTAAGACTTGGTATCCTCCGCTCATGTTTACCATTTAATTTTTTCATCCACAATCTCTCAGGAGTATCCCCTAATAAATGGGGAATGTATATGACCTACTTCCAAAGCATCTGTGAGAACATAATTTTAAAATACATTGTAATTTTAAAACACATTGACTTCTAGAATGGTAAAGACCTCTCAAGATATACTTCTCTATAAGTCAAAGACAACACTGGGAAAAACTCAAAGTCAAAGTTTTAGAACTTTGAAAAAAGGAGCATAATAATTCCAGGAGTATTTCTTCAAGAAAATATACGGAAAGTCAGTAAGCTTTGAAACATTTTAACTTACTCTATTCCCATCCCTGTCTCCCCAGCTCTGTGGTAAATTTAAAAATAAGGAGCCCTTAAATCATGGTAAAATCAACAATTTAGCAACCATTGACAGGGATGAGTGGAAAGGGCAAAACGGGCTTTGAGCTCCTGAAAAGCAACACTTTTGAATTTATTATTGTTTGACGGGCAGTTCCTTCAAAACTTCTTACATACTGCATCCTTACTTGACCTAGTGCACACACTCTCAATACAAGCATAGCCTTCCCCCACCAGGGAATTTGCCAAAATAATCAATGGCAATGCTTTATTCAGCTTTCTAAAATGATGAGAGTAGATGGAACAAGTAAGAGGTTGACCACAAATCTTAAAAGGAATTCTGAAAGATGAGGAATGAGACATCTATATGGTGCTATGAAAAGCCCCAATATATCCCTGGGAATCTACAAAAACAATTGCATGTGCAATATTGTATGCATTTCCATGAGAACCTGAGAAAGTCATAATCTCATTTTGCTGGATTACCATGAGGCACTGTGAAAGCAGTAAGTGAAGGCCAAGTTCCCATAGGAATGTTAAAAGTGTGGCCCCACAGAGAAAATAGTGGCTGCATTAAGGCACAAGACATTTAAAGAAATCATCTGTATCCACACAAACACATATTTTTAATAGGAAAGTTCCATAATAATTTTGGACATTTTCCTGATTTACTAGGGACAATATCCTGATTCTTGTTTTCTCCAAAACAAACATACACACAAAAAAAATCCAAAACCAAAACCAGCTACTATACTAGCATTGCAGAAAATGGAAGGAAAAAATCATAATTTTCAGTGGCATATTAATGCTTTAGGAAGGGCAATATTTTTTAAGTAAGACAAAATTATTTTTATTTGTTCTAATTAGTTATACATGATAGTAGAATGCATTTTGACACATCATACATAAATGGAGTATAACTTCTCATTCTTTGGTTAAGTAAGACAAAATTTAAGCATTTATTTTTACATGTTAAAAATATTAGAACAAATATTTAGAATGTCATGCATGTTTACTTATCTGGAATTGCATAGGAAAAGCAAAACAAAACACCAATAATACTCTGTCCCAAAATCTGATTCATAAATATGCTAAAATAATATCATAGGACCATGTTGTTCAAAACTTCAGTTTTGTTCTCAGCAGTCTCCAGAAAACTATCTCATGTTATTCCTTATTTTCCTCTTTCAAACTTTCTAAATATTTTTATAAGCTTTTCCCCCCTCAAGTTTACCATTAAAAACTTTTCTTGGCTTCATCCTTTACAGAGAAAGAACCAGCATTCAGGTATACTCCATTTAAATTTTCAGATCCAACTGGATACTGATCCTTACGTATATTACAGATCTTTCCCTACACAGGTTCTTTTAGAGGAAAAATGAATCCATTCTACAATCCTAAATGAATCCTTCTCATTGTGCTACATAAGCCTGGTCTTCTGTCCTTACCACTCTGATCAGGACATTTGAACTGTTAATACACTCTCTTTCCCACACTCTCAAACTCTCCTCTAATGTTCTTTCTCCCCTCTTATCAACAGACCCAGACTGCTTATACTTTGGGGAAAACAGTTATTGTTTCTGACCATATTGGCTACATATAGTCCTCTTTTTACAATCATAAGGAATATCTTTAAAAATATATAAATAAATGAATTGCTATTCACTTCTTCTTTTCAACTTTCTTCTCGGACCTCTGGTGTCTAATCCCTGTTTGGCCACCTCTCTTGCTGTTTAAAGAAAGTTAACAAAGACACACTAGTTACCTTGGGCTATGGTAATCTTTCAGGCTTGTCTTTGACAACCTTATACTATTTGATATGGTTAGGGGTCTCCTTAAAACTATTTATTTTTGCTTTCTGAAAATATTTCTGTCGGGCTTTCATAATTTCCCCCATCCTTTTACTTCTAGTTATTTTCCCTATTGCTTTTTTAAAAAATGGTATTTTTCTGTTTTTCACCCATCTTTCTCTTATGCTGTCTGCCTTTGTAAGGAAAGCTCATCTATTTACAGGATGTCAATCACTGACCATATGCTTATGAATGACAAATCTGTAGGCCCTATCTAGACCTTTTCCCAGACTCCTTATATTTGCCTTGCAAATTCTTCCTTCTGGATATTCCAAAGGTAAAAGAAAATCACTGACTGTTGACAATATCCAGAGAGCTCATATGCATTTCAGTTTGGCATTAGACTATTACTTTGAATATTTTGAAGTTGCTAGTTTAGATTTATTTTTCCCTCTAAAATCATATATTCTTAATTTTTTCATCATATGCCTGAGGCACAACTGGTGTTAGCCAGGATTTATTTCAAGGTGGATAATTGTTGTAAAATCTTGAAAGGAAAATTATTGTAGAATAGACTGACTTTTTAGAACACATCATTTTGTTTCCCAGAACCAACTGCAAAGTCTAAGGCTATCACTATTAATTTTGAATATTCTTGCTACAAATGACTTGAGGTAGAACACATAAATTAATTTGATATTATAAACTGTAAGTCACCCATGTTTAAACACTTTCATCCTAATTGCTGAAAATTTCAAATTTAAATTCATTTCTTCCAGTTTGTTTGCATCCTAATTAAATGATATCAGGGATAGCTCTGGAAAGAGTGAATATATGCATAAAAGCATATTGGGAATTCACTGTGGACATGGCCAGCCTATGGTAACCAACATAATCTGTGTATAGACACTTACAAACTCAACAGGGTTCCTGTAAACAAGCTAGCTAATTATATCCCTAAGGAGTAGGGTTGCTAAGCCCTGTATTTGTCACCTTTCAGTGAAAACTAAAACAAAATATCATCTTGAAAGTGAGCAGCTTATTGGTGCCTTGGCATATTAAATAGTAACATTTTATTTCCCACCAGGCAAAAAATTAAAAGCAGTGTGAAAAAAATTAAAAAATATATAAAATAATGGGATAAGATGATATTTAAATAATTTTATTTTTTCAGTATTCATTAACTCACAACTAATATATTTATCATTTGATATTTTAATAGGTCAGTTCCCTATCCCTTCATTGAATAGATGTGTGATGAAAACTGCATTGTTATAAAAACAAACCTATTATCTTTCTTATTAATGACCACAATTTATCACGCTATTGAAACATATTGGTAGCAACTCTAACTAGAGAATAAAAATATATTCAGATATTGCATTATTTTACTATGTCCTGTCTAATCTTTACTGTATATTGTGATAATCTGATATGGCAAATGGACTGTGGCGAAAGGTTATTCTTTATTGATGTCTCTAAAGTTGGTCATGCTGTAATAATGAAGATTCCCTAGATGCAAGAAGGACCTTGCATGTTTTAGCTTTCATGGTTTAGTAAAACTTGACTTTCAAGCTCCTTGGTCTTGGCCTTTCTAGTTATCCCCTTTAAATTTTTCCAAAAAGATATAATAGTGGATTACAACTAACTTTGAGTTTCAAATATAAAATGCTACATCATATAACAATGTGTTATCCAAAACTATGTATCACCCACGACTTGAAGATATGATCAATCAGTTCACAGAAAAGTACATACAATTAGGCAATAAATATATGAAAAATTTTAAACTTGCTAAATTAGTATTGTGACTTTTTTCCTATAAGATTTTAGGCTTGAATTTTAAAAGAAGACAATCCTGTAGGTATCAAAACTGCTTCTTACTTTTTTTAAATTTCCATCATATTCACATAAACTAATAAATACATGAAACCAAAGGAAATGAGTCAAAGTAGTAGTATCTTTTATCACTTTATATAATGACCTCCATTTTGGAGATGTTATTCATTAGACATGTTCAAAGATTTGAAGAATTTTCTACTTAATTTTGAGTAATAATAAAGTGACATCTGTAGTATGAAATTCATTTTTAAATAAAGAATTATATTTTGACTTTTAAAATTTCAAGAATTAAATTTTAACTAAAACATTTAATGTTTATGTATTGCTTGGTCTTAATATTGATATATAAAAATGAGAGTTATGTCAAACTTGAGTTATGCTATAATTAGTATAATTATTTTGAAGTATTTATTCTTCTGATGTTATCTGAATTTAACTTTTTTTCTTGTTGTTTTGTAAGGAAATATATTCTACTTGTCTCTTTATCCTCTTTTTTTTTTTTTTTTTGGAAGAAGGAAAGGTGAAAGTGAAAAATAATCTGTATTTTAAAAATACACACACACACACATGCACATTTAAAGTTTGTGGGGCTATCAGAGGTGATAACAGATGTTGATAGTAGAACCATCATGAATGTGATTAGTGCACTTATAAAAGAGCCCCTAAGGGCTTCCTTGCCTCCTCACCCTGTGAGAACACAGAAAGAAGGGACCATCTATGAGTCAAGAAGCAGCTCTCAACAGACATCTCATCTGCTGACACTCTGATCTTGGACTTACCAATCTTGAGAAAAGTAAAAAATAAGTTTCTGTTGCTTACAAGCCACAAGATATAAGGTGTTTTGTTATAGCAGCCTCTACAGACTGAGACATCCATATTTATGTTCTGCAATGAAAGTGGAAATGGCTGTGCTAGTCTAATTATCATCTGTAAGTAAAAGTTTCATTTCTGTGGAACTATAGACCAGAAGCACTCATTGGATTAAATTTGATTATGATTACTATGTTTTGTCTGATTCATGTACAAGGTTATGGAATAAGACTAACAGTGCTTAGATTTTACAATATCATATATCACATATTTTAATGGAATCTCCTAGGTGTTTTGAAAAATAAATCTTTCCTGCTAAAATTAATAAAGAAGATTTACTTAAATGACTATCATTTTGGTATATAGTAGGCTTGTAAGCAATTTTATAATGTTTTTATTTTGAAGTAATTTTAGACTTATAGGAATATTACATATACAGGCACATATATTCAAATTATTCAAGTAAGAAAGCTAACACTAATGTAATAATATTAACTTATCAACAAATTTTATTATCTAGAATCCTATGTGGCCTTTGGGTGTCAGTATTTTTGCTCCAATTTGGGAGAGTTACTCAGCTTTCCCTTATCTTTTAGGAATGATCCTTTCATATTGGCTAGTTGTTTTGTACAATGTCCCTCAATTTGGGTGGGCCTAGTATTTTCTCATCATTAGACTGAGATTGTGTTCTTTTGGCAACAAGCTACTGAAGTAATGTTTCATTCTTCTCAGTGCATAATATGATGCTGGCATGTCCCACTGCTGGTAATGTTAACTTTGTTTACTTTTTTAAGATGGTGCCTGCTTGGTTTCAAATATAAAATGAAAAATGTTAAAGACTGCTTGAAAGTCTAGGTGTATAGGGGTATATTAATTTTCTATTGCTGCATAACAAATGACAAACTAAGAGGGTCAAAACAGTGCACATTCGAGATCTCAGTTTCCATGGGGTAGTTCTGTCAGGGATGATGGGGTTCCTGTGATCTGGGTGTCCCAAGGCTACATACAGTCAAGGTGTTGACTTGGCTGCATGCTCATCCCAAGGTTTGATTGGGGACGAACTATTTCCATGTTCATTGCTGACTGTTGGTGGGATTCTAACCTCCAGTCCTAGAAGCTGTCCTAGTTCCCCAAGACATGGCTTCCCCACAGATAGTTCGCCACTGGCTGTTTGCTTTCTTCATATCCGCATGTCAATATTCAACATGGACCAGGACTTAAGTCCCTGTTTCAAGGACTTTGCTGTAAGTCAGGCCTGCACAAGTTAATCTCCCTTTTGATTAACTTCAAATAAAGTAAATTGAGATCTTAATTATACCTGAAAAAAATCCTTTCACCTTGACATTCTGTTAACTAGAAACAAACCACAGGTTCAGCTTAAACTCAAGGAGAGAGAATTATACAAAGGTATCACTTAGTGTGTGGGTGGGGTGGGGTGGGGTGACAGTCACATTAGGCTGAGTCTAGCACAGTGGGGGAGCACCTTAATTAAACTTATGCAATCAGTTATTGATCAGCTACTATGCAGCAGGCACTCTGACTTTTACAAGCCTTTAAATAAATAATCACTGTTTATTATATTAAACATCAAGATAGCAATATGCTCAGCAAAAGAAGACAGCACAAAGCAGGAACAAAGCAGGAACCCTGCAAGTAAGGGTCAGATCTTGGAGAAGATGTAATTTTAGGAGTGTAAAAGCAGTTCACAGATAGGAACATTGTATATAATGGAACAGTAAAAGCCAAGAAAGAAAAATACCGAAGAACATGGTATTGAAGTAGTTCAGTATTCACTCAATATTAACTATTAACACAAGGTAGGTGAGGAGGGATCAATTAGAAGGACCCTGTATGTAGAGCTCTGTGTAGCTTTAATAGCTTAGATATTAATCTCTAGCATAGGTTATGGGAAGTCATTGAAAGATATCAAAAAAAGGTTTGACTTGGTTAGATGGAGGCACTTTTAAGAATATTAATAGACTCTTTTTATTATTTATTTATTTTTAATTGGTTTTTTAAAAATAAATGACAGCAGAATGCATTACTATCCTTATTACACATATACAGCACAATTTTTCATATCTCTAGTTGTACATAAAGTATGTTGACACCAATTTGTGACTTTATACATGTACACTTTTAAGAATATTAATAAACTCTTGTTAAAAATAATGAAACTAATCAAGGAACATGTAATTGGTGTGGAGACAAGATTTATTTTTTGAAAAATTAGGAGATCAGTTAACAACACCCATTAATTGATTAGATGCAGGGTTTAACAACAATAGAAGATGTAAGAATGATCTCTAGCATCTTATGTTAGGGAATGTTTTAAGAGGAATCTGTTAAACTGAAATAAATGAAGAGTCAAGAATAGATTATTGGTTTCCAATTACTGTAACAATTTACTACAAATTTAGTGGCTTAATACAAATGTCTGATCTTACAGTTCTGAGGGATAAACATCTGACATCTCACACTGGACTAAGATCAAACAGAATTCCATCCCTTCCTAGTGTTATGGGCCAGGCTATATGGGCAATGACCAAACAGACTCCCATAGGAAAGCTTCTCCCATGGGAAAGCCCCACCCCTGTACCCATTAATAGTTACCTAGCATAATATACTTGGCAACACAAAATAGCAATTCTTATACAATGTAAAATTGTTCTCTTTGGTTTCCATTTTTCTTGGGTGATGTACCCTGTCAGAGATTGATTGTCTAGATATTAGTAACCATTCTCTAACTTGTACTCAACTAGGGTCATTTTGACCCACTTCCCTTCTGCTTGCTTGCTGCTATGCCGATCTGGAAAGTCCTGTGGGAAATACCAATGTACCCATTGCATTGTCTCGCTAACTGCCCAATCCAGCTTCTGTACCTGCTTGCTTATAGCTACATCAACCCAGATGTAGTTTTTACCTTTAAATATCCTAACATGCTAAAGCTTGGGGCTGTTCCTTGCAGAGACAGTTATGGGTCCTACAGGGAGCGGTCACCAGCTGGCCAGCTAAATAAAGACTCTTCAATTTGGACAAAACTGGGACTTGGTGTGTTTTCTGAGTGACCTGACCCACAACACTAGAGGGTCCAGGGAAGCATCACACATCCTTCCTCTTCCAATTTTAAGAATTCTTATGATTACACTGGACCACTTGGCTATCCCAGGATAACATTCCTACAATGAAGTTGGCTGGTTACCAACCTTAACTTCACCTGCCATCTTAAATCCTCTTTGCTAACTTGGCATAACCACAAGTTTCCAGGGAATAAATAGAACATGGATATTTTGGGGAGTATTATTCTGCCCTCCATAGTTTTCTCTCAGACTTCCAATAATATCCATCCATCTCACACGTGAAATGCCTTAATTACATTTCAATTGTACAAAAATTTTCATCATATTACAACAACTCAAGGTACATTTTATCTAAATTCCATCAGCTCAAAAGTTCCATATTATTCCCTAAATACAAATTTAGACAGGTATAAGATAATAGTGATATATATATACACACACACACACCATACAAATGAAAGAAAAAATGGCATTACAGTTACAAAGAATTTCACAGCTCAGAGGAGAGCTCCAGTGGGATTTGATACTTAGGAATAAACCTCTGGTTTTGGATCCACTCTCTGGGATGGAGGCTAAGCCCACTGGCCTCAAGGCTCTGCCTCCTGGATCATCTTTCCCTTTCCATGAAGTACAGCATGTGTTTACAATTGAGTAGATTTATCAGCCTGCTTTCTCTCCATAAAATTTTGGAATCTGATGGCCATCTTTTCATTCTGTGTTCTTCGTGTCCTTTACAGTCCAAGCTTGCAATGTCTTGCTTGGTATAGCATTCTTAAGATTTTTTTTTTCTGTATCTCTTATAATACAGGGTTCTCTCTGGTAGATCAAAAGGTTGTCCACAGATAGTCTCATATAATCTCATTTCTATTTATAGGTTATAATGAGATGTTAGAAGTATAGTTGTCACACATTTAACCTCATCACATAACATTTTCTGCAGTGGAAACTTTCCATTTTGATCATCCTCACTCAGGTTTATCAAAATATTTTCCAACCATAGCCTCAGTTATTTTAAAAGTATGCTTTACTTTCCCAAGAGACAATATTTTAATTTTAATGTCTTCTGTAATATTGATAACATGAGAATTTTCCAAATAAGCAAGTCCTGGTTCCTTTTTGTTTACCAATTCATTTCCCCTTTCCCCAACATTTTACTACAAGCAGCAAGAAGCAGTTCTGAATGTCCAACAATTTCCTGGGATATTCCCTCAGCTAAAAGTACAATCTGCTTTGTGTGGTGGCCTATGCCTGTAACCCCAGTGAATCAGAAGGTTGAGGCAGGAGTATTGCAAGTTCAAAGCCAGTGTCAGCAACCTAGAAAGGCCCCAAGCAACTTAGTGAGACCCTGTCTCAAATTGAAAAATTTAAAAGGGGTGGGGATGTGACTCATGATGGTTAAGCAACCCTGGGTTCAATCTCCAGTACAAAAAAAAAAAAAAAAANNNNAAAAAAAAAAAAAAAAAAAAAAAAAGTGATACTTATGTGCTTTCCTTTCCTTATAACTGCAGGTAACAATTCCACTAAACTTTCTGTCACTGAATAACAAGGACCTTTTTCCCTGTGTTTCCTAATAAAATGTTCCCTATTTTCTTCTGAACCCTCACCAGTAGATCCTTCAATGTCCAGGCTCCTACTGACAGTCTATTCATGATAGTTTTAGCATCCTCTGAGGGCACTGCTTGTGCTCTATCATGCTCCTCACATCCTTTTAAGTCCTAGTTTGCAAAGTCATTATACCCACAGCTCTGACAACACTGTGTTAGGCAATCCAGGATTATTTTATCATGTTCATCACAGTTCTTACAGCCTATATCCATCACCAAATCCCAAAGCCTCTTGCACATTTTTAGGTATTTGTTACAGGATATTATTTCCAGGCATCAAACATTTTCAGAGGCTACTGTATATCACAAACCTGGTGGCTTAAAACAGTGCAATTGTTATCTTATATTTTTGTAGTTCAGAAGTCTAACAGAGGTAATTCTCTAAAACTGAGGCATTGCCAAGGTATATGCTCCTCTTTGAAACCTCCAGAGAATAACCAGTTTCCTTGCCCTTTCAGCTTTTAGAAGCTATATGCATCTTTGATTTGATTGTCTCTTCATAATCAGTTCCTGTGAGTCTCTCTGACCATTCTTAGTAGTCACATCTAAAAGGTTTCAGAGATTATTCTCTTCCGTCTCCTCTTTCATTTTAAATTATACTTGGGTTATATTGGTCCCACCAGGATCAACCAAGTTCACCTTCCTATTTTAAGATTAACTGATTAACAGTTTTAATTCCTTAACTGATTAAAATTTTAATTTCATCTACAAATCTAATTACTCTTCATCATTCATTTTAGCCCAAAAATGTTGCTATAACAATATATCTGAGATTGAGTTATTTATAAAGAAAATAAATGTCTGAAGGCTGAAAATTCTAAAATGTAGGCATCAGCATTGGTGTCTAGTTGGGTACTTCTTGCTGCTTCCTTGTAGGGCAGAACTGGGGAATGCTGTGTCCTCACATACTATAAAATGGAAGAGGAAAAAAAGGTCTAAGCTGGTTCCCTCCAGCCCTTTGAGAAGACAGTAATTTATTCACATGAGTAAAGCTCTCATGACCTAGTTATTGCTCCAAAGGCCCCACCTGTTAATATCACTACAGTGGTGATTAACTTTCAACACATAAATTTGGGAGAACATTCAGACCATAGCACTGTGTAACCAATATATTCACTGTAATTATTCTGCCTACCACAGACACCTTGGGATACAACTGATGGGTTCACTTCAGGACACATTCAGTGAGAGTTTCACTGAAACTTCTGAGTTGATACAGTCATGAATATCTGGATTTTAATGCTTTTAGTGGTGGAGATTATTTCAGGATGACTCTGGGGAGGGGGTTTAGTGGAGTCTGAGGTCTTGGGACATTGATGGGAGAAAACAAACAAAACAACAAATCACAGGTGTTCCAATGCTGCCTGTTATTTGGGCTGGGGATAAAGCTCAGTGTGAAAACCATGTCTGAGGCCCTGGGTTTAAGCCCCAGTACTACAAAATAAATGCCGCCCCCCACAAAAGTTTCATGTTGTTAAGACAAACAATAAGTAACATAATGATTTTTTTTTCTAAAAGGGCCATTGCCTATTTGACATGCGAAATACTGAGCTGAAGGGCTTCAGAGTTGAAAGGTGAAAGAGGGAATAGATAAAAGAATCTGGAGAGCTACTTGGTGATACTGACACTGACACCTGTAAGTCTTGTGACCTTGTGAAGGTTACTCTGTCTCAATGATATATTTCCCCTTACCCACAATATGTGCATGTTGTGTTGCACAGAGTTCATGTGACAATCAAATAATAAATAAGAGATCTCTATAAATACAAAATGTATGTGTGGACTTGCAAAATAATCATTTTGGGAAAACTATTACAGAGAAAAGAAGAATTGGAAGCAATAAGAATTCTTCTATGAACTGAATGAAACAGGAGAATTGATACCATAACTTGGTAAATTTACTTTAATAAACCCAATTTGTGTTAGTCCCTTGGTGTTTCTTCCTGCTCTGTGAATGTATATTCTTTACTTCCATTTTATACCATTTCTTCTTTCTATTCTTAATGCATAGAGGGTTGTAAGAAGTTCTGTTCTCAAATTACATCAGGCAATAGATGGCTCTGATTCCCAACTCAGAAAAATCTCATTTTCAAGAAATGTTTGAGCCTTGACTTTGATTACATTCAGAATATTTTGGTTCAAAAGTCTTGCCTTTGTGTAAAATAAGAAAAGCAGTTTTGAAAACTACATCTACAAATGGGAATATATGATAAAGAAGATAAGCTAAAGTCTAAGGAACAAAATAAAACATAAAAACAGAAATGGAAATACAACATTACTGTATATAATGTTAATATTTTTTAAAATACAAAAATATCAACAAAAGCATTACATGAACAAATAAATTTGGGTAAAACAAAATATTTTGAAATAGCACAATCTGCTGAAAACATACTAAAGGAAAATTGGAATATTTCTGAAATCACTGTTCATAATATTAGAACACGTATGTTAAGAGAAAAAGATGACTCTAAACATGTATGTGGGCTAAATAATACAGTTTATTACATTATAAGATATTGTTGACAAAAAATCAATTTAAATTTCTTATTTGAAATGGAATGTTTTAGACAAATTTCTTTTGCCTAAAAGATACTTAAATATTGACAAATTTAGGGTAATCAATATCAAATTATATTTTAAGAAAATTATGATGCCTAAATGTCAAATTATCAAACATTAAATTAAATGTCATTAAATGTCAAAGAACTATCAAACATTAAATTGAACCCCACAAGAAAAAACATAAATGATTTGGGATAATTATTAAAAACAGTGCCTAAAAAGGTCAATAATTTATTGATACCAATGCTTTCAAAATGTAAACAGTAGCATTATAAGCTAAAGATTCATTTCAATGATATTCCATCATTTTCATAAATCAACTTACAGTCACCTAAAATGGACTGTTTAGTTTTCTATTATCTCTTTGACCAGGATGAAGGGAGGAAAAGTTTGACTCATTCTTTGTTTTTCACTGTAATTTTTTTTGTTAAAGTTTTTTATTTGTTCTTTCTATTGTTACACTTTCTAAGACATTAATAGCCGATAGCTGAAATTAATTTTGAACCATTTATTGTTATATTTACCCTTAAACAACTTTTTTTTTCAGTAATTTATGTTTGATAATTCATAGCTGAAGTCAAGGTTCTAGTCATTTTTGTGTACCCTAGTGGTTTTCATAATTGTTGGCACACAGTAGATCTTAATGTTGTGTTTGATTAAAACAAATCAATGAGGTAGCATTCTGCTGATAGGGTTTTATGCCACTACCTTTAATAGAGTACATTAGCATTCTTAAAAGGGAAAGGCTAAAGGTTTCAAATAGTGATATACAAAGTTCTAGTGTTGTTTTATTACATGTAAAATTAAGAATAATTCCTTGATAACATAACTTCAAAAAGGTAGCACAATTTTCAAAAACGTTATCTGTGTATAGATATACATATTCACACATACATATATAGCAGAAAAGATATGGATAATGTTTTTGTTTCTCTTGAAGAAAAAAATAAACTGTCATTAGGTATTTGTAATAACACTTAATTGATAAACTTGGTAATTGTTTTATATTCTGTCTCCTTTCATAAATTTTTCATAATACTAATTTAACAAAATAAAAATCCACTTAATGTTCACTACAAATAATTTTCAGACATTTTCTTGGAGAAAAATTGAGAGAAATTCTGAAATAATCCCCAAAGACTCTTAAAGATTTCAATAGAAAATTTTAGGTGATACTATAGAGTTTCTGTAGCTTTTGCTTATTTATTGCTTATTTTTCACCTTTTTGGGTTTTTTTACCTATTTCACAACTGCGTAAACTGTAAATGATTCTTGTCCATTGAGGTGAAAATTATGCAGGAGACATATTTTATCAGCTTCCTATAGATACTGACGAACGTTGCAAGTTTTGCAAGATTAAGCAAATTCATTGTAGCACTTCTGTCTTGTTTCTTTGTCTGTTTTTCATCACACTTTCTAAGATATTAATGGGCAATAGCTGAAATTAATTTTGAACAATTTGCTGTTATATTTGCCCTTTTAAACAACACTTACTCTGGGTGATTTATTTAAAAGCTCACTTTTTGGGTTCTCCCTCGAATCAGTCACAACTTCTTACCTTAACTGATACTCGTTAATGAATTAAATAAAATCTTTAGCATACATCTAGTTTACATTTATATGAGAGACATAAACTTCCTTTAAAAAAATTATCTTGTGTTGTGGTATCATTTGCTTAAGACCTGCCAGAAATGGAGGCTGTCAAGTTTCTCAAGGTCAATTCCAGGGAAAAACTAATTTTAGTTGGATCTGATGTCTGACATTTCCCCTTCCCATAATCTTGACATTTGATGTAAGGCATATACCTTAATCTGGGGATGATATATGGTCCCAAATATTTCATCAGTGATTTTAACAGTACTTGATTACTTTCATTTATTTAATATTGAGTACAATGCTGTCCAGGAGCACTGTGGAATTAGGTAATTTTAACAGCTTTCAGTTCTATTTCTTCATTTTCTCTTTACCTATGTAGAAAATAATGTTTTATAAGTCAAAGTGTTGGCATCAAGGGGGGCATGATTTTAATTTGTTACCAAATAAAATGCCTCATCAAATTTGTCTAGAAAATAACTCATGATTTATTAGTTTTAGAGGTGTACACTCTGTAATCAGGTACAAATATAGTAAGTACCCATGAGGTATGCAGGGAGCATACTACTTCTCTTCCCATCCTTTATTTACAGCCATTTAGTCATGAGGCCTATTAACTATTAACGAAGCGGGAAAGAAAAAAAATCAGGTGGTACTTTAAAAGAATGAGAGATTATTAACTTGCCCTTCTGCAAGTGTTTGGAATGAGAAGAATGTAAATATCTTCCTTGGGACAGGGTGGAATTGGAATTGTGATTTACAGTGACTAGAAGGTGACTGTTTTCACAATCTCTATTTTCACTGTGGGAGTTGGAATACTTGACTGATTCATGAGTTGGGAACTTTTGAATTTACTAAGGAAATTGACAAAATACAGCATGACTCCTTATGTGACATTGCGGAAAATATTTTGTGTTATTCATGGCACATTTATCATATTTGCCTGTCTGTTAGTACTCTGTTATTCCACTGCTGTTCAAATTCTTAAAACTCCAAGTACTTTAAAGCCAACAGGGACTGATATACTATAATATGTTTAACCTAAGCAGCTATAAAAGCCAATGAAACCAAGTATCTACAGATTCCAGCCATTGCTACCATCAACATGAAGAATGTAATAGGCAAAATGTTTTACATGGCCAATATGCACTACTGAATCTTGTACATAATTTTTACAGTTTTAATTTAAAGTACACTATTTTGATATTTCATCTATGCCCTGGTATGGTAATAAAAATTTAGATGCTACTGAAAAAGAGAAAGCACACTTCCAAGTTAAAGTTTCAGCCTGACATTTAGTATTTCATTCCATATTTTTAATGCTTATTTAATTTTCTGGTTAAAGATGGTTATGGGGATAAAAGTTAAAATAGATATTTTATGTTCTTCTATCATATAAAACTTAAATTAAAAAATTCCATTACTACATGTAGTAATAGTAGATCTGAAGCACGGACCAAGGGACATTTAGGAAAAAAAAATGTTACTATTAAATATCACCTCATTTAACAACACACACAAATATGAACAAAATTTATTCTATGTGGTCAAAGAGCAGTGGCCTCTAGAAAATAACAGCAAAAACGAACCGTGAGGCTTATAAAGATACAATAGATTAAGAAAGTATTGCATTCTGTGAGATCAACTAACATATGAATAGAAAATAAAAATTTTGTAAAACTGGAAGAATAAGAAATTGAAACCAAAGGTGAGCCACTGGAGTTTGGAAATACAATGTGAATAGCCACAAAAGACACCATGATTCCTCATGAAGCAATCTGTGTGGGCTTCAGAACGGAAGCGCATGCTACTGGAGATTAGGAGACCACCAAGGCACTAAGTCAGGAGGTTGAACATATTTTTCACAATACCACTAGAGTTACCCAGAGTGATAGCAGGGGGAAAATCCTGAGGGCTTGTAGCCAGAGTTTTCTTTAGAAAACAGATGCGCCTTCCTAGAAAGCAGGAAATTTTAGAACCTGGAGGGGTGTGGGTCATCCAGGCATGACTCACGAAAGTAGTGAAGTACTGACTTGAAGCAGCAATGCCCTTTGGGGAATGTGAGCCACATCTGGCATGTGGACATGAAACTTCAGGAAATTTAGATGAGTCCTCCAATGTCCTTTCCTTAGAGAAGGCGATACAGTGTCAATTCCTAAGTGACTATTCACATTTATATTCCAGATGTTGGAATGTAATGACCTATCCACTTAAAAACCTTGCTGGGTATCAATTGTTTTTGTCCACTATTTAGAGGGTCTACTAATTCAACTCATGGTTCATCAGGATTAAAATGCTTTAAACAACGTGAGCCATAGAGATACATTTATTATAAACTAGAATTTTCAGAAAAATTCATAATATTCCTATTGCATTTTATTTGCTTCAATGCCATATACTCGTTTCTCCTACAGTATTCTTGAATATGTTTTTAAAAATCCACAGATTTAGGTTTTACTGAATCAATCTCTCTCTCTTTTCCTATTTCTCTCCCTCTCCACTTGCATAGATGCTTGTGTGTGTGTGTGTGTGTGTGTGTGTATTCTTTTGAAGCTAACATAAATATATTGACTTGTGTTAAGGTCTGAATATACATGTCTCCTTAAAATTCATATTGAAATGTGATAGTAACAAGAAGTAGGGCTTTGGGGAGTTGATTAGGTAACCTCTCAAATGTGATTAGTGCCCTTATAAAACAGGACTTAGAAAGCTCCATCATCCCTCCCTCCAAGTGAGGACCTCTAAAGGGTGTCATCTAGGAAGCAAAAAGTAAGCTCTCTCCAGACACCAGATCTATCAGTGTCTTGATCTTGGATTCCCACCCTCCATAACCATGAGCAATAAATTTCTGTTGTGTGTAATTAGCTCATCTAAAGTAGTGTGAGTAGATTAAGAAAATTCAGCAATATAAGATATCATAACTGTGACTTAATATAAAAGCTCATATTTTTAAATGACATGTATTTGCTAGAAAGATATGTCAAATCCTGTGAAACATGTTACATAAATTACATTAGTTAATCCTGACAACAACCTGAAGGTAGTTACTGTTCTTTGCATTTATAGACAGAGACATATAAGGCTTAGATGGCATAAGTTTCCTAGGGCATCCTACTGCCAACTGCAAAAATTGGGATTCAAACCCTAATCAGTCTGACTCCCATAACTCTGTTCTTAGCCAGTGGTTATACTGCGAAGAAAACAACTTCAGAAACACATCCACAGACAAATATCAATTTAGAGCTGCAGCACAAACTCAAGTGACTCCCAGCAAGACCTACCCAACTCGCATCTCACCTCTAGCCTAGCCAGTTTAAACATTCTATGCCTTACCATTTGTAAGAATTTATACAAGTATAAATATGTGAATAATATGACATAGTGCTATGGCTTGAAAAAAAGTTAAAAGGTGATTTAAAAATACTTCAAGCTTCTAACCTCATTTTGTTAATATCCCAAGGAAATATATAATACAAAGTAAACACATTTATATCCTTCATTTGTGCCTTTCCTTGTTTTGTCTCCCTGGTTACTTTATATATATATATATATAGGAAAACTCCCCCAGACCATGATGCATCTTCCTTCTCAGTTTATCCCCCTTCCCCTTCAGGTTTTCTAGTTCTGATTTCCTCTTAACCACTGTACTGATATGGACAACACTGAAGAGCAAATCACCTGTCAGCCACCAGCAGTGTCAGGGAACAGCAACAGGGACAAGACTGAGCTGGCAAAGCCAGAGGCCCTATTTGCAAGCAGAGAGAGGGAGCTCCTGGAAAATACATGCATTAATAATTTTTATCTCTCAAAGGGTAGTTCTATAAAATAAATTGTATTACATTTGTATAGAGCAATTCTTTAAATATAACTCAAGTTGAAGTATTCTAAGCCTACCCAAGGTATTCACCTAAAGGAATAAACTTAATGAATCAATTTATAAATTCTGTTCACTTATTTCTTGTGGTTTTGGCCACTGATTTTAGAATGCCATTAAAAATAAATTTCTCCTATTTGATTTCATGATCCCAGATAGACACATCTCTATATTGGATTTCAATAAGTCCACAAAAATTAAATATTTACTTTCAGTAAATTTGATGTTCATTAGTTTAATTCCAACATTTAATAACAAAAAATGTAAAATAGCCTAGCACAAGGATACAACATATAGTGAGTATCTGGAAGGTGTTTTATTGTCCTTCTTAATTTAATGAAATAATGGCTCAATTATAAAGTGTTTCAGGGGAAAATTTGACTCTTGTTCATTAATTACCAATAGTTCTGGACAGAATACCCTACCCTTTTCAGTTTTAATAGAGACACTGAAAGCTTTTGCAATTTATTTATTTTAGGAAAACTACTTTTACTAAGGATTTTTTTAAAAAAAATGTTTTATGACACTTTAAAATAACTAGAAAATCTTAAAGTGTCACCCCCAGAAATGAATATTTGATAAGGACCCCATCTATAATAAACTACAGAAGATCACTTGGGTATTTATAATACTTTGGCTATTATAAACTTTAGACTTGGTCAAATAAGACCACGATAAGTCTACAAGCTTGAGCTATTTGCTAGTCCCTAAAAGATTTTCTTCCTCTTAATTTTTGAGGATAGATTACAGGTTATGAACTCAGGGGCATTCAGCCACTGAAAAACACAACAAATAATCAGGTGAACTCCATTTTGTCTTTTAATACAGATATTTGTCTTTTAATACAGAAATTTTTCTTTTAATACAGAAATATTGTTGAAGAGTATTTTCATTTAATGGACCATGTATCTAATGTCTTAGGAAAGGCATTTACACATAAGTGAGTACTGCATAAAGTTTTCCCCTCCCCTTTGGGGAAAAGTTTCTTATTAATTAAGGGGAGAAATCTTTCAATAATGCTATCTTTAATCATAATTACTACCTTTGTTAGTTGGAATGAATACTTACATTTCCCTTTACCTGGGCTTTGGTTTTCTATTTATTTATAACTGCTCTGGATGGATACACACACACACACACACACACACACACACACACTCACATTTTCTTTTTTACACTATATGTTTGTGCTTTAGTATAAAATATTTTTTAAACAATATAACCATTACATAATTGATGAAACAATTAAGCTTGGTCTATGCACAATAATTATTGTGATTAAAATAATTTAGTTAACACATAGGTGTGGGAATTAACTTTTCCTTCACCTTTCCTATGAACTTCATTAAATTATGCTTCATTTATGTTTGGATTATAATCCCAAGTGAACAATTTACATAGATTACCAACATTATATGTTGGGATAAAAGAACATATTTAATTCTCAAAGTCCTTTCCTCTACTTGAGAATGTAGAAGTATAGGAATAAATCATAGGGAATGTTAATCTCCATCTGATCACAACTATGGAGACCTTAGAGTATACTATATTGGCATATTTTTTGTTAGAAATGTCCCCACTTGGATTTTTGGAATTTAATTATCAATATTCAGCTGTTACTCTAACACTTTGCTATGTGATGAAAAACACAATCCAAAGGATAAAATAGACAGTTAGATTAAAAGAGATATAGATATGATAGTTCTATGAAAAGAAAGAAAAGAACAATCTAGAAGTATATTAAAATAACACTACTCCATAGTCTAGGGTGGAGAAGAAATTTTTTGCAAAGACAACATGTACACGAGCACTGTGGTATCAGGGAACATGGGCTGGGGGCACTGCAGGAAGTTTGATGTGGTCAGAATAATGTGTATAAAGGGGGTATCAGGTGGTGATGAGCTGGAGATGTAGCCAGGACTTATTTATATTTTACGCTACAGAGATGAGAGGTTATATCCAAGACAGGAAAAAATGAATGATTTCTAGCAAGGTAAACTAAACAGAAATATATTTTAAGAGCATAATGACATGAAAGAAAGAACTTCAAGGAGATCAATCATAAGAATTAAAGTCCAATAACCACTGTGGTGAGGAGCATGAAAATCAGAGATTCTAATAGATGCAAGAAGAAAAAATCTCAGCATTTGAGTGAAATGATACAGAAATCATAGTAAGAGATAGCTTGTGGGATGATTCACTGAGATAAGGAATTCAAAAGGGAGAAGCTTTGGAGAGTGGGCCTTTTCATTTTGTGGCTTTTTGAGTTTTATCATTGAGTAGTATATTCAGGTAAAAATTTTAGCAAACAATTATATACCTAGGTCTGGAGTTGAGCCAATGGCTAAAGGTACATGCTTGGTTGCCATCGTGGGAATAAAATCATTCAAGGGGAGTGTGTACTGGGGAGATATTACAATCCTAGAGCAGAACCTGTGGAGTACTAGGTACAGGTAGAGAAAAATAAGAAACAGAATATGTAAATAAATATCTGTGTGAGAGTTGGGAAGAAGCCTCTTCAGAGAAGTTTGTATTATAAAAACCAAGTTAGAAAGGATTTTTAAAAGAGATTTGGTTAATTGTGGCAATTTCTGGAGGCAAATCAGGTAGAATAAAGATAGAAATTTCTAATGTATTAAAAAACACAGTGATCATTAGTGTCCTAGTGAACACAGTTATAGGGAGATTGTAGAAGTTACAGATCACAGTAGGTAAATATAATTCAATGATACAATAAATAAAAATCCCCTCTCTGAGACAATTTACTATAAAAAGGAGGTGAGATGACAGTGATAGATACAGTGTTAATGGAAGCACTGCAGAATTACCAAATTGCTTATAATTATATAAAACTTTATAATTATATAAAACAAGCTTATGAAAATATGGATGTAGAGGAGAGTGGGTACAGATTACTTATACATGACAGAAGCATTTTGATGAGGTAGAAAGGTAGATAAGCAAGGGATATTGAATTTTTTTTGGTTTGAGGTTGGTTCATATGAATATAAGAATAATTACTACCACAAAAGGGTTAATGGTAAGAACTTACTAGTTAAATGTTTACATGGGGATCTAAGCTTGAAAAGGAATTAAGTAGAAAACAGCAAAAATCTAGTTTCCTAGGAGGATTATATGAGTCAAGACACCAAAAGTATAGATGTGGATAAAACTTAGAAGCAGGTATTGTTGAAATAAGGAAATAAGTATTCTTGTATGAAAAAGACTGCAATGAACCATCTCTGTGAACATTTACATCAAACAATGTTAGCACATCTATTAGGACAAATGCTGTGAGCCACAGGTCACAATACTCCACCACGGGGCTCTACTCAAGCCTACCCCAATGTTGATATTTGCCCTCCTGCTCTTTTCCTCTAATGGTTCTGTAACCTATTATCAGATATTAGATTAACAATGTATCTAATCATACTTATTCACAAAAAGATGTGGTTACTTTTAAATTATTTTCTTGACTTTCTAAATATTATTTGCATTTTATTAATTTAAATGAAATCTATAGTTGGTAAAAATTTTGAGAGTATGGCAAAAACAAGCACATATCAGGTAGAACAAGAGTATTGTTATGATTGAGATTTAAACCCTTTTGAGAAATGGAAACATTAACTTAGTTTAAAACTAATTTATCCTTTTGGCAATGTATAAAAGCCTAGAGCAGAGGTCAGGAAGCTATGGCTTATAGATCAAATCTGAACTATTAATTATTACTTATTTACGTAAGTACAGTAGTCCCTCTTATCCATGGTTTTGCTTTCCACATTTTGTTTACCACTGGTTAACCATGGTCCAAAACATTAAATGGAAAACTCCAGAAATAAGCAGTTCATAAGTTCCAAATTGCATGCTATTCTGACTAGTGTGAGGAAATCTTGCACCATCCTGCTCTGTCCTGCCCAACACTAATTATTTCTTTGTCCAGTATATCACATCCAATGTAAGTTATCCCATTGTTCAGTGTATCCACACTGTATATGCAACCTGCCTGTTAGTTACTTGTAGCCAATTTGGTTATCAGCTGCATGAACAGCAAATGCTTGTTTTTAACCCTTATATTATTTCAGAATGGCCCCAGAACACAAGAGCAGTGATGCCAGCAGTTTAGATTAAAATTTTTTAAAAAGCCATAAAATGCTTCCTTTAAGTAAAAAATGGTAAAAATCTTGTTATAATAAGGAAAGCAGGAAAAATTATGTGCTGATATTACTAAAATCTATTCTAAGAAGAATAGGAAAAAATATAGGTTCAGGATAATCCAAAATCTAAAATGCTGCAAAATCTGAAATATTTTCAGTGCTAATTTGATGCCACAGGTAAAAATTCCGCCACTGATCTCATGTGATGATTTGCAGTAAAAACATAGTTGATTATAAAAATATAAAAATATTGTATAAAATTATCTTCAGGCTATGTGTATAAGTTTTATACGAAACACAAGTGAATTTCATGTTTAACTTGGGTCCTATCCTCAAGATGTCTCATTTTGTATATTCAAATGTCCCAAACCATAAACACTTCTGATCCCAAGTGTATTCAACCTGTTTATATAGGATTCACTACTATAAAAGGTTTCAGACATTGACTGTGGTCTTGGAGCTTATCCCCCAAGGATAGGGGAACTATTGGAACACAGCCATGCTTATGTGCTTTTATTTTTGTTCATGACTGTTTTTACACTATCGCAGCAGAGTTATATAGTTGCTGTAGTGACTGGATGACCCAGAAAACCTAAAATATTTACTGTAGGGTTCTTTACATAAAATATTTGCTGATCAGTGGGAAACTAGACTTTCCTAGTCTCTTTTTGAGAGGTGCAAGTTGATGGTAAATGAATCTCACCTTGATTCAAATCTTTGTAGTATAAAGATGTTAACAGGTATTATTCAAAAAAGAATTCCCTTTTCAATAAAAAAAAATAATAATCACAGTGACATGCTGAACGTCAAGATTTGAGAAGTGAGAGCATGGATGGTGAGGGGGTATGGGACCCAAGAAGTAGGATCCTAAAGTGGAAGGCGTAGACATTCAATCATGGCAGTTAGGAAAGGATGAGGGCAGGGAACTGGAAGACATCTCCATGGGGCACTGAGGAATCAAGGATTATGAATAGGTTTTTTGATACTTTCAGAGATGGTGAACCTGAAGGCCAAACCTTCAATGGATATCATCATAAAGACCAATAAAGAAGGGATAGATGATGGTACACAGCTGAATGGTGCTGTCTTGAACATGAGACAGCATAAGTATGGGTTACAAAATGTCAGCATGGAAAAAGGTGAATGATAAACCGACCTAACCTCACGGTAGACTAGCAATGGGCAGGCTGAAAGGAGAGAGAAAGCTTTTTGTTTGTGAAAGGAAGGTCTAGGAAACAATGTATAATGGAATGAAAATAAACAAAGTTAAATGTTGGAGCAAGAGTAGAAAAAGAATGATTAATGTTAAAGAAGGACAATATACTTTGAGGAAAAAAAAGAGAAGGGAAGATGTATTTTTGATCATAAAAATAATAATTGTATCTAACACTTAACTGTATTTATCATATGCTGGACTTTGTTCCAAATATGGTAAATATATTAACTCTTTTGATTTTGACAGTAACCCCATGAAATAAGCCTTATCATTTAATGGAAAATTTAAGAAACTTAACCAAGTTCACATAGATAATATTACAGAATAAGCACCAAAGCAGAAGATATGGCTCCTTGTCTGAAATATAAGGAAGTCTAAATTGCTTTTCTGGTGACAGAAATAAGAATCATCATGGCATCAAATTGGTAAAATGTTCACAGCAGCACTAAGAATAAAGGTACTTTATTGCTTTCTGAGACTCAGTAGAATGGCTTTAAATGTCTTTGACTTGAATCTCTGCCACAGAGAAACTGGATGAATTGCTAAAAACTATGGAATTAATCAGATTAAGACTCTGATGTGTATATATAGATACACATATGAGAAAATATTAAATAACAATTAAATGTGTATATTATACACATACACATACACACATATGTAATATATACAAAAGTGTCTTTAATTCAAAACATCTATCTTCTATTTCAATCTATATTCTCTCTTAACCCACCCACCTATCTACATCTACATATGCATGTGATATTAAGCTCTACTTTGCATTCTTCTAACATGAGGTATTTATTTAAATGAGGTATTTCTCCTCAATTTTAAAACTTCATCCTCTTGTGCTCTCACCTACACTTTTGCTGGCTTTTTACTCTCAGCTAGAACGTCCCTTCTGTGCAACATACAACTTGTCAACTAATGTTGCAGCTGCTGCCAGAGCAGCATAGATAAGGAGGAAAGTAGCAATTTTGGAATTTGGCCTCTTTGTCTGATGACTGAAAGTTTTCATCTCCAACACAGAATATCTTATTCTGTAGATGTGCATTCTGGGATAATGCTACCATGAAGCTGTACAAATCTCCAGTTGGCGATACCCCTGGAGTCACCATTCTAAAGATCCCCCATTGCAGGAGATTCATAGGCATAGGGCTGCCAACTTTATTAAAATTAGACTGACAAAAAGTCCCTTAATTTGCTGCTCTCTACATTTGTATTATATTAACAATGGAAACTCAGTTTATTTGGTAGAACAAGTTACTTAAAAATAATGAGTTACCAATTTTTTTTCAAAGATCTTCAACAAGTGGCTTGTGTATTCACATATATAACAACTCAGATGTAAAACAAATTTAACAAAAGTCAACAGAAGATCATATAGGGAAACTTATAGAAATAAGGATCTATGAAAATTATAATTTCCCTTTCTATGACACAGGTTTATTTGATCTCACACAGATGTTGCATATTAAATGTTCCTTTTAAAATTAAGTGTTCTCACTTTAGAAAGTTATAATCTTGAAAAAAAACTATTGGCTGTTTTCCTTAAAGTATAATAAAAAAACTCATGATAATTAGCAGACTCAGATAACATACACTATAAAGCTCAATTGATGTTATTGATTAACTTAAAGAAGTTTATTGAAATGTCACAGATGTGCAAATTAAGAATAATATGTCATACATATTTTGTACTGAATTTAAAATGCACTAAATCACTTAATTAAATAAAATTAAAGGTTGCAGGCTTTTAATCACATCAACAGAAGTAGTAATAAGCCAGTGAATGAAAAGCTGCTCAAGGAGAAATCCTGGGTCACAATTAAAATGTTTCAATATATCATAATCTCATGTGTATTTAAAGTTTAATAATGAAAATACAAAAAACAATCCATTGAGACATTTTAATTTAGAATTTGACTTGAAGTGACTTGAAAGACACTTTCAGTGTAATTAATTATTTTTTTAAAAATTTATTTATTTTTTTAAATTTTTATTATCAGTTGTTCAAAACATTATATAGCTCTTGACATATCATATTTCATACATTTGATTCAAGTGGGTTATGAACTCCCATTTTTACCCCATATGCAGATTGCAGAATCACATCGGTTACACATCCATGTTTTTACATACTGCCATACTAGTGTCTGTTGTATTCTGTTGCCTTTCCTATCCTCTAATATCCCCCCTCCCCTCCCATCCCCTCCCATCTACTGTAATTCATTTCTCTCCCTTGTTTTTTTCCCTTTCCCCTCACTTCCTCTTATATGTAAATTTGTATAACAATGAAGGTCTCCTTCCATTTCCATGCAATTTCCCTTCTCTTTCCCTTTCCCTCCCACCTCTCATCCCTGTTTAATGTTAATCTTCTTCTCATGTTCTTCCTCCCTGCTCTGTTCTTAGTTGCTCTCATTATATCAAAGAAGACATTTGGCATTTGTTTTTTAGGGATTGGCTAGCTTCACTTAGCATAATCTGCTCTAATGCCATCCATTTCCCTGCAAATGACATGATTTTGTCATTTTTCAGTGAGGAATAATACTCCATTGTGTATAAATGCCACATTTTTTTTTATCCATTCATCTATTGAAGGGCATCTAGGTTGGTTCCACAGTCTAGCTATTGTGAATTGTGCTGCTATGAACATCGATGTAGCAGTATCCCTATAGTAAGCTCTTTTAAGGTCTTCAGGGAATTGTCTGAGAAGGGGAATAGCTGGGTCAAATGGTGGTTCCATTCCCAGCTTTCCAAGAAATCTCCATACTGCTTTCCAAATTGGCTGCACCAATTTGCAGTCCAACCAGCAATGTACAAGTGTACCCTTTTCCCCACATCCTCGCCAGCACTTGTTGTTGTTTGACTTCATAATGGCTGCCAATCTTACTGGAGTGAGATGGTATCTTAGGGTGGTTTTGATTTGCATTTCTCTGACTGCTAGAGATGGTGAGCATTTTTTCATGTACTTGCTGATTGATTGTATGTCCTCCTCTGAGAAGTGTCTGTTCAGGTCCTTGGCCCATTTGTTGATTGGGTTATTTGTTTTCTTATTGTTTAATTTTTTGAGTTCTTTGTATACTCTGGATATTAGGGCTCTATCTGAAATGTGAGGAGTAAAACTTTGTTCCCGGGATGTAGGCTCCCTACTTACCTCTCTTATTGTTTCTCTTGCTGAGAAAAAACTTTTCAGTTTGAGTAAGTCACATTTGTTGATTCTTGTTTTTAACTCTTGTGCTATACCCATATATTAAGGAATTTGAACCCGACCCCACAATATGTAGATTGGAGCAAACTTTTTCTTCTATCAACGCAGAGTCTCTATTTTGATATCAAGCTCGTTGATGTTGATCCATTTTGAGTTAACTATTGTGCATGGCGAGAGAAAGGGATTCAGATTCATTTTGTTGCATATGGATTTCCAGTTTTCCCAGCACCATTTGTTGAAGATGCTATCCTTCCTCCATTGCATGCTTTTAGCCCCTTTGTCAAATATAAGATAGTTGTAATTTTGTGGATTGGTTTCTGTGTCCTCTATTCTGTACCATTGGTCCACCCGCCTGTTTTGGTACCAGTACCATGCTGTTTTTGTTACTATTGCTCTGTAGTATAGTTTGAAGTCTGGTATCGCTATACCGCCTGATTCACACTTCCTGCTTAGCATTGTTTTTGCTATTCTGGGTCTTTTATTTTTCCATATGAATTTCATGATTGCTTTCTCTATTTCTACAAGAAATGCCGTTGGGATTTTGATTGGCATTGCATTAAACCTATAGAGAACTTTTGGTAATATCGCCATTTTGATGATGTTAGTTCTGCCTATCCATGAACAGGGTATATTTTTCCATCTTCTAAGATCTTCTTCTATTTCTCTCTTTAGGGTTCTGTAGTTTTCATTGTATAAGTCTTTCACCTCTTTTGTTAGGTTGATTCCCAAGTATTTTATTTTTTTTGAAGATATTGTGAATGGAGTGGTTGTCCTCATNTTTGAAATATGTTGTTCCAGGATCTTTCTAGCTTTTAGAGTCTGTGTTGAAAGATCAGCTGTTATCCTGATTGATTTACCCCTAAATGTAATCTGCTTTCTTTCTCTTGTAGCTTTTAAAATTCTCTCCTTATTCTGTATGTTGGGCATCTTCATTATAATGTGTCTTGGTGTGGATCTCTTATAATTTTGCACATTTGGCATCCTGTAGGCTTCTAGGATTTGGAATTCTGTTTCATTCTTCAAGTCTGGGAAGTTTTCTCGTATTATTTCATTGAATAGATTGCTCATTCCTTTGGTTTGGACCTCTATACCTTCCTGTATCCCAATAACTCTTAAGTTTGGTCTCTTTATATATTCCCATATTTTTTGGATGTTCTGCTCATGGTTTCTTAACTGTCTCACTGAGCTGTCTATGTTCTTTTCAAGTTGAAATACTTTGTCTTCATTGTCTGATGTTCTATCTTCTAAGTGTTCTACTCTGCTGGTAATACTCTCATTTGAGTTTTTAATTTGTTTTATTACTTTCTGCATTTCTAGGATTTCTGTTTTGTTTTTTTAATAACCTCTATATCCCTGTATAGTTGATCTTTTGCTTCTTCGATTTGTTTATGTAACTCATTGTCAAAGTGATCTTTCATTGTCTGATTTTGCTGTCTAATGTCTTCCTTGAGACTCCAGATCATCTGAAGCATGTATATCCTGAATTCTTTATCTGACATTCCTCTGCTGCAGATATTACCTCTTCTAAAGTTGAATTGACCTGCATTGCTTGTGGTTCTTTCTTTCCTTGTCTTTTCATACTGCTCACATTTCTTTCTGCTTTGTGAAACTGTTGTGTTATTGATTTTCCCCCTATATATTTATATTGCTCTTATATAGTACCAAAGTCTCCTTTTTGTGGAGAAAGATAATGTTAACAGTTCCCAATATCAATAGTACATCATCTAAGCACATGTTTTCCTTATTACTACATTTATAGCTAGACTCTATGTCTACAAATGTTGGTTTCGATTATCATTTACAAATATAGTCATTAGTTTCATGAAAGGCATACTGTTTCTGGTAGCATGAAGAAAACTGAATTTCAGGTGTAGGATGTTATGTTTAGGGGGAAAGGAGTGAGGGTATGGGGTTAATCTAACTTAGTAACTTTGGAGAGCTCTAACCAATAAACGGGTAATTTAAGTAAGAATGTATAGATTCAAACTCCTATCTGTATTTATAAGATTACCCTACTTATGAATAGTAAAATTTAGGGGGTTGCAAGTGGGATAGAGGGAGCAAGAAGGATAAAAACAAATAACAAGGAAAGAAAGAGAAAAAAGAGAGGGGGAAAAAGAAAATAAGAGAAAAAAGAAAAGAAAAGGGGGAGGGAGGTGAGGCATATGCACTTCCTCTGTATTATATTATTCTGGTGATTCAGTTGTTAAAGACCTTTTTCATGCACAATTCTTGGTTTCACATATGTTGAGGTTGCGAGGAACAGAGGGGGAAGGGTCGAGGAGACTGGATGAATGGATGAAGAGAGAGAGAGAAGAGAAAAAAAAATGTCTCTCAGAACTCTGTTTTCTTTTCTTCCAGTTAGGTGGCGTTATCTATTCCTAGCTTGAGTCTCTGGGTTCAGGGTAGTGGTGGTAATCAGTGTGAGAGGACTTGAGCTTCCACCTGTGGCCTCTCTACTCTTATTCTCTGAGATGTAAATCAGGTTCCTTATCCGCTGCAGAACGAAGCTGGTAGCCACTCCCACTGGTTGGTGGGTTTTAAGGGTTGGTGGGATTTTCCAAGATGAGTTCCATCAGTTTTTCTCATAAGGTGTTTGATGAGGTGAGGGGTGTTGTGGAGACCTTATGTTTGTCCAGAGCTCCGTCAGGTGACCGCATGGGCAGGCAGCTGGGCCCCTCCTCCAGTTGGGGTGGTCTGTCTACCGTGCAGGTGGGCCGCTGGGCTATAATTAATTATTGATTATATAAAATTTTTAGAATTTGGCCAAATTAATTTTCTACTCTGATAACTTAGTGAATATTTCCAAATGGTCTTGAGACTAAGAACTAAAAACTAAAGATGGTTCCATTATAAAGCATCATGGGCCTTCAAATGTCTTTGTATAGCTAATTTTAGGGTACCTTTCCAGTTATACTTTTGAGAAATTTTGTCATTGCAAATAGTATAGTCTTTAATACTACTGACAGTATCTCTAGGATGAAATTTGCTTGAGATGAGAGTTTTCTTACAAGGGCAATTTGACTTTGCTTATTATTTATTTATTCATTTGTAGCCACAAAGGGCTTATCACATGGTAGAATAGTCTAAGTTAACATTAGTATCTGGTGATATCATTGAAGGTATGAGCAGGATATATCAGGTATATCTTCTTGTCATTTTGCAAAAAGTTTCCCAAGAATACTGTGGATGTTATCAGTTGAAAATAAAAGAGGCAAATGCAAAGAAGTTTTATAGACCAGCAGAATCATGAACTATATTAAAAACACACAAACAAACAAGAAAGCAAACCCAAAACAATAAAACACAGGCAAAATTAAAAAAAAAATAGAAGGAAAATTAATTCCACAGTATGCAGACACTGTTTGTCAATGATCTAATGTGAACAATACACTACTAGGAAAAAGTTGCCCCTTCCTGAGCATACTACACTCGGGGGAAAATAAAAAAACAGAAGTTTGGTGGTGACTTGGGAGGGGTCACTTACCTTTGGGGCTCAGTTCCTGTCACCCTCTTCTGGTTCCCATAAACAAATTAGGTATCATCAATGGGTTTCTATGTTTACAAATATTACTGCCTTCTATCCTTAAAGAGTCTTAGGGAGGGCCATTTTCTCATGGTATTCAATAATCCACTGAAGTCAAGAACTGGGATTAAGATAAAACAATGAATTACATAATTCTGTGTCACACTGTGGCACAAACCTGCCTATCCAGAGTCATTTTTTAGAAAAAAATACTTTTAGCTATAGATGAACACAATAGCTTTATTTTGTTTATTTAGTTTTTTATGTGGTGCTAGGGATCAAACCCAATGCCTCATGCATGCTAGGCAAGCACTCTACCACTGAGCCACAACCCCAGCACTCCCAGAGTCAGTTTTATTACCTACCAATGAAGATATCTAGCCAAAATGAAATGTTTACAGTTCCTCCACTCATATGCCCTTTGTGAATGTGTGCATGTATATTTCTAATTACAAGCTTTTGCTTATACTTCAAGAACAATTTCCTTATATGTCTGTCAATTTATGTTCTTCAAAGATTTTTCTCAAATAGCTTCTCTGGTACATTTTTAAATAAGTATTATTTTTCAAGTCTCAACTCTCTATAAATCCCTACCCCCCATATAAAGATACTATATATATGAGAAACTATATACATAAAGTTTTGTTAGTTTTTACTAACGCTCAGCTCTTTTGCCCATTCTCTTCATAGCTCAACTTCTTGAAAGTCTTCTGCTCTTGCTGTCTATTCTGTTTACAGCAATTTGGCTTCTGCTCCCACTGTTCCCAAAACCTCTACAGTAAGTGTCTCAACTTATTATGTCTTAGCCTTGAGCTGAACACACACCAGCTGTTCACAATGTTTGCGGTGAACTGAACCACACTGAAGGAGATGAGGAAAGGAAAAACAGGTGCAGCAATAGAAAGTTAGGATGGGAAGCATTTCTTGCTGCTGTGACCCCAGTAGTTTTATGTAAAAGTGTGGTAAGTTTATGGTCTCAATGAAACAAAAGTTGGCTGCTCAAAGATATTTTTAAAACCCACCAAACTTTGGTATACTGATCAAGAATGAAGAAGCCTCAAATTACTAAAATAAAGCATGAAAATTGGGCCATTGCTGCTGCCCTTATAGAGACAAATAGAATACTCTGAATAATTTTATGACAGAAAATCATATAATTCTAGATGAAATGGACAAATTCCTAGAAAGATATGAACTACCATAACTGATACAAAACAAAGCAGAACATTTGAAAATATTTATCAAAAGTAACACTATTAAATTAATATCCAAAATATTTCCCATAAAATTAAGACCTATATTTCTTATAATTGGTTATCCATACTAATTTCAGGACTATCCTATTATTGGAGAACACTTTTAGATATGAATGACAGGCTCTTAAGAATGATCTATTTTCCTAAATGCTGTTTTTAAAAAAATTTAAATGGACAAATCTTTCTTTTTTTTGTATTTAAAGAATAATAGAATCAATAGACTCACACAAAAATTACAAAATGAAAATAACCCACAAGACTTAAGTATTAACATTTACTATTGATATTTTGGTGTGTGTCCTTATATATGCTTTATAGTCTGTGTATGTATATGTGTGGTTGAGGATGTACATACCTGAGTAGGAGCATACACACACAGACACACACATATGTATATGTGAGAGACACACAGGAATGGAATTAGTTGGTGAATAGACGGATAAATTTAATTCTGCAATTATAATCTTCATATATTTAAAAATTGTTCATATTTCTGAGTTTAGACAACATGGATTTTAACAAATACAGTAATTAAAGTAGAAAGACAGTTGTTAGGGCAAAAGAGGAGAAGGGAATGGGAAGTTATTTTTTTAATGAGTACAGTTTCAGTATTGCAAGAAGAAAAACATTTGTGAAATTGATTACTGAATGATGTGAATATATTGAACAATTCTGAATTGTGCATTTAAAAATGGTAATCCCAGTCACTCAAGAGGCTGAAGCAGGAGTACTGTGAGTTCAAAGCCAGGTTCAGCAAAAGCAAGGTGCTAAGCAATTCAGTGAGACCCCATCTTTAAATAAAAACACAAACTAGGGCTGGGAATGTGGCTCAGTGCTAGAGTGCCCCTGAGTTCAATCTCTGATATCTGTCCCCACCCCTCAAAATAAAAATAGCTAAAATGGTAAATTTTATGTTATCTCTATGTTGCTACCATTACATTGGAATTTTAAAAATAAAATAATTTTAAAAGCTTGAAGAAAATCCTAGAGTTATTTGTATAATGCACATTTCTGAAATGCTATTTTCCTGCACACACACACACACAAACACACACACATATATAAACATTAATTACATTCAACACATGTTGCTCAGACTTCTTTCCTTTAGATTCTCATTTGAAGTACCAATTGGCATATCATTTGGGAATGTAATATATACCATGTTGGAATTCTTCTTTTCCTAAAACATACAGCTTGAAAATACACATAGTGTTTTCATACAACTGGAAGGATGCACACATACCAGAATTTAAGACTTACAATTAGACTCCTGCTTGCATCCTTAAGCAATCCTTGTAAATACCACTTTTCTTATTAACACTGCCTTCTGTTCTCATTAAGTTTCAACAGGGTACTCTTAGGAATTCAAAGTATATTGTTCCCTCATTTAAATAGATAATATCGCATTCAAAAAAATCTATGAACCTTAAAGTGAACTTGTGAAAATAGAACAAATAATTCCAAATATTTTAAATAACAGAAGCTATAATTAAACTTTGTGTGATGCCTTAATAGGATGACTAATATAACAAAGATTTGGTTCTCTGATTTTCATCCATGATGGTTATAGTCTTTTTTTGTTGTTGTTTTTTACTGTATTTGAATGGCATACTTCATTTCACACATCCTTTACTTGCTGTGTGAACCTTAATATTGCTAACAGAGGAAGCTTACCTAGCTCAATGTTTGTAAATGTCAACTAGCCAAAAGATATTTGGAAGCCTATGAATGTTCACCTTTCTAATATTTGCTTAAAGCCATCTGGAATTAATGTTCTCCACTACTCTCTCCTGTCACCATAAAAAAAAAAAAATCTGTGTACAGCAATTGACACAGAATATATTAAATAAAGGCTGGCATTCAAATCTCTTAAAATCAAGCACAAGCACAAATTACACATGCATGTAAAAAAGGAATTATCTTGATAGTATGCTGTGTACTTATTGTCAAGTTACTCCTTGATATATCTAAAAACTTCCAGTAAAACACATGCTATTTATTTTGGATTAACAGCAGGCTCTTACAGGTCTACCAGGATTCATTTGCTGGCTGAAACAACTAACACAATATGCCCTTCACACCAAGTCTCATGTTTTAATATTATTTTCCTACTTTGATTGAAGAGCCAACATTTGTGAAAATGTGCAATTTGTAAGGTGGTACAGAAAAATAACTTGTGAAGTTAGCTGCTTGTGGAAAATCAGCTGCTTTTTCTGTTTGGCCTCTGGACTATGAATTAGGAAAATGGAGTCCGTAGGACTGAACTCTTTCACTCTGGAAAACCTAAATCACCTCCAGATAAGCTGCTCATATATGACATGAAAGATCCAATGAATTGCCTGGGTGGCTAGCACATGTTTAGAGATCTTGGCCTTGGCTGTGCTCCATTAATCTTTTCTCTCATTCCCCTTTCTAGGTTCATTCTATCAAAACCTAATGTACCACAATCTGAGTAAATCATAAACTTGCTTTCCTAATTTCCCTATTTTCTGGCATGATGCCCTCATTCCATAATCCAACAATTATTTACTAAGTGTTTACTAAATCCCTTCTCTGTAGAAAGCATTTTAAAGTATCTGATTAGACGTGGAATGACTCACAAATGGCAGCCTTAAACCTTAAATGTCACAGAGCCAATTTGTCTATTTTCAAGACCTTTGAGTATTATCTAAGTATGGATCTTAAACACCCAGGTTTACCTAGTCAACATTTCCCCTTAAGCTTCTGCCTTCTTCCCCTTCCCCCCGCCCCGCCAATTGTTATTTGTTCTACAAAAATCCTAAGAGAAATAAAAACTAATTTTCCAATAAAACAGATTTTTTTCACTTTATCAAGTAGTGACTCCAATTTCAAACTCCTAGATTCATTCTTGTCTTAGTTCAATCTTGTCTTTTGAACTCCTTCACATCAGTTACTATTATCTCAAATGACCATAGAGCTATAGTCTTTCAAATTATTCAGACTCTAATAAGACTTGAATAAAGAAGCTTCCAAAAATTTTAAAAGTGGCTACACTATGCAGTATCTCAAGAAAAAACAGTCAATGAAATTTCTACAAATATTTTAAAATATTTATACATCATAAACTAAACTAATAAAAAACATAAAACAGATAAGTATCTTATCAATTATTTTGACATAAAATTTTTTAAATGTAAATTTAATCTTTTCCTAAACAAAGAACTATGAAACAGTAGCCCACTAGTAAAGGGCATTGTCAAAAGTAAAACTCATTTTGAGTTTTTTAGGAACCAAATCGTCTGTCTAAACTAGAGCTAGAAGATACAGAATGATAAGAAGAAATGAGGTTTTAGCACAATAGCCATGAATATTGAGGCTATTCTCTGTTGGTTTGGAGTGCTCATTTCTACACTAATAGTCAGCTTCAGGAATTTAGGGACTCATTAACTTTGCTAAACATGGAATTTAGGTTTTTTAAACTAATTATTTCTTTACTAATTTTATATCCAATGCACTGTTCTCATTACTCACAAAGGACAAATCTTCACCAAACCCCAACCCAACCCCTGTAGTCAGGGAAACAGTTTCATTTGAGCATCCCTTGAAAGCAATTATTTATGGTCTCCACAGAAAATTGAGTAAAGATTTTGTGGTCCCATTTATTTTTTGAGAGAATAAAGATTACCTGTAAAATAATTTCCACACCTGAAAGTCTGACTTATAACTATTTGGCTAATATATTTTTAAAAATAGAGCAAAAGCAAAGGAATGATCTCTACCCTCCTATCAGAAAAAAAAAACTTGGCCTAATTTAATTGACCTTTCAGGGACTCTCAAGGTTATACTGATTTTTATTTAACAAGACTGATTTGAGGAGGTCTTTCAGCATTATCAAAATTTTATAAAACAAAATTATTATCAACAATAGTTTTAACAAAAATTACGCTGATGATTTTTATTGTAAAAATTACTTACATTGTTGTTTTCACGATCTCTAAATAGAAAATAATATTTTTAATCCAAGCTAAACACATATTTGAGAAATCCTTCACTGTGTATTTTCCCTACCTGATGTGTCTTACCTTTGACTAATATGCATCAGTTACTTTGCCATAATTTCTGCAATTCAGTTGTTTCTGGGTCTCGCTTAATATCTCCATGCTTCTCATATTTCAATTTTCTTTGGAGCAGCAATTCTCAACTAGGGCTGCAGAGTCCTAATGTCCAGCCTGGACCCCAGACCAATTATATCAGAAACTCTAGAGGTGGAACTCAGACATCAGTAATTTCTAAAACTCCCAGGTGGTTCCAAAGTGCAGTAATGGTTGAAAAACACCATTTCAAGTGAGAAATGACCTCAGGCTATCCTAAACTTTCCTATTAATAACCTAACATATTACAAATGGCAAAATGGCATCAGTGAACAATTTATGGCTGTAAAATAGAGCTATTTGTTTGTCCCAGTACTGCTATTTTTGTAAAGCCACTGTTTCTATGCCCCTGTAATTTGAAATTTGAGCCATTGAATGGTGATAAAAAATTATTGGTATATTTAGTTCATAGTTGGAATATGTTTATTTAAAAATGGCAGCTCTTGGTCAAATTTTAGCCATTTAATATGCATCTAAAAAGCATACTTTAGACATAGGGTCATTCTTAAATAAAGAAAATAAGGAAAATTTTAATAATTTTCAAGTCAATAGTAAGCTGTAGATTTCATTTATTAAGATCAATTTGTTAATACACAGAATTCCTAAGAGCATCTTCACTTCTGAGAATTGACTTACATGAATTCTTATGTATTAAATACTTTCTGTTAACCTCTGTAGTAAATAAACTCCTTTGTGTAATATCATTAAGCATTTTAGCTTACAGAGAGGGAAAGTCCTTGTTATGGCACATTCTAAGGTGATGTTGATCTCACCTTTAAATTTTAGCCCCAAGTTATTTATCTATCTATTCATTTACATGAAATTTCCTTCAGAGTTAGTTTTCAAACTCTCCCCTAAGTTTGTTTTTTAAGTAATTTATTTCTTAGGTCCACAGCAAGGTAGGAATAAATAAGATACCTTTAATTCATGAATAATAAGCACATCTTTCCTCAGAAGATCTCTCTCAAATTTTTACTTACTGCACCATTTTAAATAGGCATAGGGTTGCTTCTAATATTTTTAATTGGAAAACAACTTTGCCCTTTTCTTTAATGGGACCTAACAAATTTTGAGTTACTGATTTTTTTTTTGTAAAAATAATTTTCATATTACAATTTAACTTACCAAAAATAAAGTTAGAATGTGATTATTAACAATAATATTAACCCAACTGGTCTTGAAAACACAATAAATCTCATGATAATATGTTTTACCAGACCTCATTCCAAGAGTTCTTCTATGACCCTAACTAGAAAATTTAATTCAGGAAAGGGTTGTTGATCCAAGGTTGTTGTGACCTGAATTACCACATAAATTTGGTGTTTTCATTTTAAGTCAACCATACTTTTCATGTCAATTCATAAATTGATGAGGTGGGATAGGAAGTAAATCTCCCTTAGGTAGTCTTTCTCAACCTGCATCCCTAAGTAGAACTGAATACTTTCATCATCTTTCCTTCCTGTGCATGTTAATATTATAGAACTCTGACTATCATATGACAAACCACTGTTCTTATCTTTCTCCCCATACTACTAGGGTAGTGAGTTGATCTGATTCATTATCTGTATCTTAGTGACTAGGGGCTAACCTTAGGTACTCAGTAAATATTTAGTGGATGAGTGACACAGAGGTTTAGAATTTGTTAAAACTCATCAAATTTCGCATTCAGTATTTGTATATATCATTTCATGCAACTCATACTTTAAAAAGAAAATGTTTTAATTCCCCCTTGGAACACGATTTCAGAACCAGATCCCAAACTATTATAAAACATGAGACTTACTACTTTGTCACTAAAAGATTACCATCATACTTGATGTTCTACATTCTTCAAAAAAAAAAAAAAATTTATTTTACTATTTTACAAAGCAGAATTCATCCTTAAATTTGCCACCAGTACAGATATGGATATTCAAATACTGTTCAGACATATGGGACAATTTCAAGAGAAATATCTTAAATACCAATACTTTCACTGGGATAAAATTGGAAATTTCTACAAATACGTATTTATGTATTTTATAGGATTATGCAAATTTGGGATGTTACTAAAAAATGACAAAAATCCCCTTTTTGTTTTACTTTGTATAAAGGAAACATGATGATTTATTTTTAGAAGTTCTTAGAAAATATCAGAATGTTAAGGATAAGTAATTAAACATTAATATTAAAAATGGCTATAAAATAAAACAATATAAATAAGCAGGGGGAAAGAAAGTATATATTTCCTACAAGTGAAAATCTTTCAATTTATAAATAGTTATCTAGCCAACCCTTTTTTACTGTTACCTAATTAATCATTTTAAAATGACATACAGAATAAGTGCATAAATCCCTACTACTCCCCCCCAAAAGCTCACAGCTTTCTGTTTCCTAATTTTAATATTCTTCTCTCTTTGACATCATTACTTGATATTTTACAGATAAGAAATTTTGCAAAGTCTAAATTTTTCTTATGAACTTGACAACAGAAACTTGGTTTAACTGACATCAAAAACTTAAAACATATTAATTTAGAAATGGAATGGTAAATTCTTGCTATTCTAGAAAAATAGAATACTAGGCATAAAAAACATTAGAGTCTAGAGTTTTGTTTCTTAAGAATTTTTTTAACAAAATATTCAACATGTCAATATATGAAAATTAAATAGAAAGTAATAGAAATGGACGAATGCCCAAAACGTTAATTGCTGACTCATTCTTTCACCTTTTCAATGAATCCCAAGAGATAGCTACAGGAAAATTAACTTTAGAAGATAAATATTGTTTTCATGTAGACAGCAAAAGTATCCCATTTCCCTAGAGGGCATGACTGTTTCTTGGCCACAGAGTTAGTATTAGTGGAATATATTACATGCCCATGATTAATTTGCTTTTGCTTTATGTTTCTAGATTATATTAAAGACATAATCCCTTACAGAAGTGATCATTAACTTTTAAAACTTAATTTCACAAATTCATTCAGTTCCCATAAAACAGAAATAGCATTATTTTGCTCTGCAGTTTGAATTTTTCTTTCTTATCAGTGCATAAGATTGCTGCATATGTAAATGCACCATACCTCTTAGCATTTCTTATGTGCTTTGCAAATGAAGGTGTTTAAAATAAATTCTATAACTCATTTCTTGTTTTGTTGTAAACCACATACTAGTTAATAGCTTAGCACACCTGATTTGACTTGACATTTTAAAAATTGATTTATTGCACTCCCTACAAAACTGATTAGCTCTAATCTTGCAAATGCAATAGGTTCCTCTTGCTATGATTATTATTATGCAGCCTATAGGTATGTTATGTCTTCACCCAGTTTATATAATTGTGATTTATCATCCATTTTCAAGAGAAATCATATCCCCATAGCAAAAGGTTCTGCCATTTTCTACTGACTACAGTGCTGCACATTATCTCAATAACAACCTGGTTACAAAGAAGGACATATACAAATCACCCTATTTTAAATCCAGAATGAATTCTGGGGAGGATTTAATGTGTCTTTTATGCTTCACAGTAGATGTGGTCAATGTCTTAGAATTTAAACACAATTAATGTAAAGTACATGGTATGCTTTTATGACTATGAACAGTTGTGGAAAATGGGCTAAACATGATGGGATTTCTAAAGATTTTTAGAATAGGTTGAATAATTAAGTAGAATTGGTGATGATTTGGACTACATGAAGGAAATGACATATTTTTCTACTTTCTTTAATAATTTCCTTTCTCAAATTGTAATTCATTTTTAAAAACTGAAAACAGCAGCTTGACAAGCATTCTGCATAATTACACTTCCCAATGTTATCCAATGTGCAACAAATTATATTGATTCACAGTAAAAACATATAGATCTGCCATCCTGAATAGCTACTCCATACCCATATTAGCAAGTTACGTTTATATCCATGTTTTGTTTTCATGTTATTATTAGGTAACAAAGGAAACTTTGAAAATTCTTTATCTTTTCTGTGATTGATGAGTACCCTAATTATGTTATGTTTAAAGAGGTTTTGGAATATTACCAATACACTGTTTCTCTGAGATTAGATTATCAATAGCAAAAGTGGTGAAGCAATGGGGAGTCATGTTAGAGAAAATCATAATTTTTATATTGTACATGGGGACAAAGAAATGAAATAATTTTAGGAAAAACAAATTATTTTAATATATATTCAAATTAAAATATAACAGATAGAGTTAACACAAAGGCATCAACTATAATAATAAAAACTACATTTAAATCAATAATTCTTGTGTTTATATTTACATAAATTATATGAGTTTTTCATTATTATTACAAGCTTCTTTGAATAGAGCTTTGATCTTTATAAAGGGCAATAAATGACAAAATGGGAAAATATAGATTATCCTTGAAAAATCACATGAAAAATCTATCTATAAAAATATATTATAATATTAAGAATACTTATAATATTAAACATATTAAATTATCATGAAATCCAAAATAAATATGAAAAACTTCTTTGTACAAAATGAACAATACATATGAACATTTTTATAGCTGTATGCAAAAGTCTGTTTCACACCTAAGGGAATATATTTTATATATGTTTCAGTGGTAAGCAAATTCATAGCTAGGAAGCTATTCATAGTATATTATTTATAATAATAATGGGTACATTGTAAAAGACAATCTTGGATAAATAAATGAAGATACACCATTACAAAGAACAACAACTAGGTAGTCATTATAAATTATATTGTGTAGAGACATGGAAAGATCTCCAAAATATACAATTAAGTGAATAAAGAAGCTTATATCCAAAACTATACATGGTTTATTTCCTTTTATATAAAATAATGCTAGAGTATATGTATACAGAAATATGCTTGTATATGTATTTAACTTATGAATAATGGTTTCCTTTGGCAAACAGATTTGTATTGAAATATATTTACTCATTTTAAGTCAAAATGCTAATAACATTAACCATCTTTGTGCAGTGAGTCTGAATGTTTTTGCTTACCCTCCAGATGTGCCCCATTGTTGAGACATTGAGACTACCTGTGGTTTTCTCATTTGAGGCATTGTAAGGTAATGTAAATACAAACACATTCTTAACAGTTGTAGTCAAATAAGTAATTCTTTTGTGAATATTCCTTAAATCTTTATTCAAAAGTAATAGAAAACATTTTGAGAACAAACATATCTTAGAGATAAACTGTTTTACATGAAATATATGGCTTTATGAGAAGGGAAAAAGTCAATTCAATTTACTAATAAACAAAAATGAGGAAAGGCAAGATAATTACAAAAGCGTGATGGAGCACAAAAAATTGCATAGGACCAGAGTCAATGGTTTTCTAATTATGATGGTAAAGGCCTGAATGTTTGCTCCCATCTCTGTAGTAAAGCAATAAAATAAAAATATAAAGACTTACTTCTGATCTGGACTTTAGGTGATAATGATGTTAACATTTGCCCACATATTATGACAATTATACTGTTCTCTTGTCGGATGTGGATGGTGGGGAAGATTGTACTTGTGTGGGGACATGGATATTTGGGGACTCTCTGTACTATCATTACAATTTTTTCTATGAAAACAAAACTTTCCTAAAAATAAAATTTATCAATTTTTAAAAACATAAAGACTGTCTGCTAATTAAGTTCTGGAATTGTGGTAGTAGATATCTTCTGACCACTCTAGAAGACCCAACCAAGATTCTATCCATCTCTTCATTTCTCTCTATAATCAATAGTCAGAAGATTAGGACGGAGTCAATAAATGAAGGTACACCATTACAAAGATATGATCCCATTTATTTTCCTATCAAAAGAAAAGGATCTATGAGATTACAGCCCTCTATCCTGGACTAAAACTAATATATTTCAAAGGTATAGGAGAGGATCAAGATATCTCTCTCTCTCTCTCTCTCTCTCTCTCTCTCTCTCTCTCTTTCTCCCTCTCTCTCTCTCTCTCTCCCTCCATCCTCTCAGTAACCCAATGAAAATCTGCTTCAGAAACTGATATGAAGATTACAGAATTTGTTTTTGAAATACAAGGTTAGGAAACCATATACATACATGGAGAATGAACAATACTCTTTAAAATGAATAATGGATTACAGAAGAAAAAATACTTAAAAACAAAGGAGAAGAGTGATACCACACATCAAAATTTCTGGGACAATATGAAAGTAATTAAAAGAGAAAAAGTATATCAGTGAGTGTCTACTTTAAAAAAAATAGACAATTTCCAGATAAATAATCTAATAATAGACCCAAAGCCTTATAAACAGAACAGCTAATTCCAAAATCAGTAGAAGACAGAAAATAATTAAGATCAGAGCCAAAATTAATAAAATTGAGAATAATAAAACCCACAGGATCAATGCAACAGAGTTGGTTTTTTGAAAAGATAAATTAGATTGATTAACTCTTATCCAAACTAACCAAATTAAATAAGAAAAGTTCCAAATAAATAAAATTAGAGATGAAAATGATATATCACCATAGACACTTCTGACATTCAGAGGATCATTAGAAACTATTTTGAAAACTTATATTCCAATTAATTGGGAAATATAGAAGACATTGACAAATTACTAGACACATAGAACCTGCCCAAATTGAACCAATAAAGAAAACCTAAGCCGACCAAAATCAACTAATGACATTGAAATAGAAATTAAAAGCCTTCCAACAACAACAATACAACAAAAAGCCCAGGACCAGATGGATTCTCAGCTGAGTTCCACAAGCAGTCTAAAGAAGAACCAACACCAGTCTTCCTCAAATTATTTCATGAAATTGAAAGGAAGGGAACACTCCCAAATACATTTTATGAAGCCAGCAGAACCCTGACACCAAAACCAGTCAAAGAAGACACAATAAGGTAAAGAAAACTACAGACCAATATCCTTGATGAACATAAACATAGATTCAAAAATCCTTAATAAAATATTGGCAATCCACATTCAAAACCACATCAAGATGATAACTCCTTGATTTAGTATGTTTCATCTCAGGGATGGATGTTGGTGCGACATACATAAATCAATAAGTTTATTCACCACATTGATAGAATTGAGGTCAAGAATTATATGATCATCTCAATAGAAGCAGAATAAGCCTTTGATAAAATCTAGCATCTATTCCTGTTAAAAATCCTTGAAAAAATAAGGGATAAAAGGAAGTTACTTCCACATTATAAAAGCCATATATGACACGCTAAAGCTAACATCATACTGAATGGAGAAAAATGGAAAGCATTTCATCTAAAATAAGGAATAAGACAAGGATATCTACTTTTATCACTACTATTCAGTGTAGTTATTAAAACTTGAGCCAGAACAATCAGGCAAGATAAGGAAATTAAGGAATACAAACAGGAAAAGAAGAAGTCTAACTATCTCTGCTTGCAGATAACATGATTCTCCATCTAGGAAAGAAAATAAAAGAAAACAACAACAACAATAAAAACTCTACCAGAAGACTTCTGGAGTTGAAAAATGAATTCAGCAAAGTAGAAGATACAAGATCAACTTTCATAAATCAATAGCTTTCCGATACTCCAATAGTGATTCTGTTGAGAAAAAAATATCAGGAAAACTATCCCATTCACAATAACCTCAAAAACAACAACAAATTTGGGAATTGATCTAACCAAGAAAGTGAAAGATATCTACAATGAAAATAAGAGAACACTAAGGAAAGAAATTGAAAACAAAAAGACATTCCATGTTCTTGAATAGGAAGAAATAATATTGTCAAAATGATCATATTACTAAATGCCTTATACAGATTCAATACAATTACCCTCAAAATACCAATAGCATTATTCAAAGAACTAGAAAAAAAAACAGTTATAAAATTCATTTGGAAGAATGAGAGACTCAGAATAGTGAAAGCAATCCCAAACAAGAAGAGCTATGCAGGAGGCAAGTTATACCACAGAGCTATAGTAACAAAAACAGCATGGAATTGGAATAAAAGTACATATTAATACCAGTGAAAAAGAATAGAAGACACAGAGAAAAACCCAAATTTATATAGCTTCTGATACTTTACAAAGGTGCCAAAAATATATGTTGGAGAAAAGATAGCTTTTTAAACAAATGGTACTAGGAAAACTGGATATAAGGTATGCAGAAGAATGAAACTAGATACCTGTCTCTCACTCTGAACAAAAGTCAATTCAAAGTGAATCAGAGACTAGGAATTATGTCAGAAACTTTGCAACTGCTGGAAGAAAACACAGGGTCATCAGCATCATATTGGGCAGGGATTGACTTCCTTAACAAGACCCCTTAAAGCTCAAGAAATAAACCAAGAATAAACATTAATTAAAAATCTGCAAAACAAAGGAAATGATGAAGAGCATTAAGAGAACACCTACAGAATAGGAGAAAATTTTTGCCAGCCAGTCCTTTGGCAGGGGATTAACATCTCAAGTACATAAAGAAGTCAGAAGATTTAACATCAAAAACAAAACAAAATCAAACAAAGCAAAACAAATAATCCAATCAATAGAAGGACCAAAAATACTAAATAGACATTTCTCAAAAGAAGAAATACAATGGTCAACAAATACATTGAAACATGTTCAAAATCTCTAGTAATTGGGGAAATGATGATCAAAAGTACACTAAAATTTCATCTCACTCTGGTTGGAATGGCAACTATCAAAAGTAGTAATAAAAAATATTGATGAGAATATGGGGAAAAGTACACTCCTACATTGTTTATTGGACTGCAAATTAGTATAGCCACTTTGGAAATCTATATAGAGATTCCTTTAAAAACAAGGAATGGAGCCACAATATGATCCAGCTATCTCACTCCTTGATATTTATCCAAAAGAACTAAAATCAGCATACTATAGTTATAAAACCACATCAATGATCATAAAAAAATTTACAATAGCCAAGCTATGGAACTAGTCAAGATATTCATTAATAGATGAATATATTAAGAGAATGTGGTATGTATTCACAAATGAGTTTTACTCAGCCATAAAGAAGAATGAAATTATGGCATTTTCTGGTAAATGGATGGAACCAGAGAACATCTTGCTAAGTGAAATAAGCCAAAATCAGAAAATCAATGCTTGAATGTTTTCTCTCATATGCAAAAGCTAGAGCAAAATGAGGGGGGAAGGGAAAATTGGATATCATAAAGATAAAGGGAAGATCAGTGGATGGAGATTGAGAGGGAGAGGAGGGATTAGAAAGGGAAGGAAATGTGGAACGAATTTTTAGAAAGCACCCTGTGTACATATTTAAATACGTCAGTGAATTCCATCTTTTGTTATATCTATAAAACACAAATAAAGAATAAATAAATATCCAGGTGCCTGTAGTCCAAGTAACTTAGGAGGCTGAGATAGGGGGATTACAAGTTCAAGGCCAGCTTCAGGAATTTAATGAGGTCCTAAGAAACTTAGGGAGACCCTGTCTCAAAATAAAAGACAAAAATTAAAAGGGGATTGTTTAGTGGGTAAGTTCTCCAGGGTTAAATCCTCAGTACCAACCAACAAACAAAAATAGCATAAATAAATAAATAAGTGAAAGGAAGACCAGTAGAGTTAGAGGAAGAAGATTAGGGGGAGAGAGAAGTGAAGAGAAAATGGAATGGGGGCTGGAGACAGAAATGGAATAAATCAAATACCATGCATGTATGATTTTGTCAAAATGAACCCAACTATTAGGTATAAATGTACTATTGAAAGGAAATAAAAGAATATCATGGTAAAGAGGGCAAAAGAGGTAGATTTTGGTCAAAGTATATATAATTACAGTTAGAGGGAATGTATAATTTTAAAAGTACAGAATAGGTAAATACAGAAATACAGAAAGAATTTAAGAGACAGCCTGGGACCTGGGGCAGGTGTTGGTGGGGGAGATAAACTGGGAATGACAACTATTATTTATGGAGATTTTTTTTTAAATTTTGAGTGATGACATGTTCTAAAATTGATTGTGGTGACAGTTGCATAATTGAACAGACGAATAACCTTTGGGTTGTATACTTTAAATGGGTGAATTGATGATAGGGGAATTATATCTCAATAAACCATTTAAAAAATGGTTGTTGTTGAAAGCTATAAGTTCTCTCTATCCACATTACAAATTTGTCCAAGGTGATTATTGTCCTCCTAATAAAAATAAAATTCAAGACATTGTACTATCATCCTGGATCTACACTAAATAAAGTTAAAGCTTTCACCAGACAAAGATAATATAGAAGTAGCCGTTGTGTCACTGGGAGATATTGTATCATATAGACATTTCAAAAAAGATAAGAAAAAAATGAAATTTACTTCTGGATGCATCACAAAAAAAGCAAGAGGCATAGAGCTGATTCTTAAAGTCAGTTTACTAAAGAAAGTCACCATTTGCTTATCCATTAGTAAGGAACAAACTACCTCCCCACACCTCAATGGCTTTAAACACAACTTTTTTTTCTGATTATACAGGTTAGAAGTTTGGGCAAGGTTCAGCTGGGCTGTGTTCTGTTTCTACAGGGCAACAGATGGGGTCAGTTGTCTGAATGACTTTAGGAAGTCTCCACATTCTGTCACTACACATTGTCTCTCTCAATGGGCTCTCTTAGCTTCCTTTCTGCACAGAGGTCCCCAGAGACTTGGATATCCTATATGTGGGTTGTCTCTGAGACACAGTGACCAAAGAGGGAGAAAGAGAGTCATAAATCTTTTGACACCCAAACTCCCAGACACACATCATTTTCAGTCCATTCTATTTGAAAAAGCCAGTCCTAGAGCCTCCCAGATGCAAGAGAAGGAGGAATAGATTCCATCTTTCAATGGGAAGAAGGGGAGAGAATTAGTGGTTAACTTTTAATCTTGGAATAAGGGAAATCTTAATATACTGTTTTTGACAAAAGATTAGTTTCCACTGTTCTGTAAATGAGGTTAATCAAACTAGGAACTGTTTTGTTAGATTTAAACTAATATTTTCCTCCTTATCTGGGTTGGGGAGAGAATATAAAATTACAAACATTGCCTTAAAAAAGTAAGGTCATATATTGTTCTGCTTTATATCTTGAAAATTATATAAACTTATGGAAATGAAACAGAAAGAAGCATACAAACAAAAACCGCTCAGAATGTATACATTGGATCCAATTTGTATGGTACTGTACCACAACATTTTCTCTCTTCTTAAAAAAAAAAAGTAAGGTACAGAAAAAAATGGTATTGAAAAGAAGATTAATTCTCATATTTAATGCATAATGCTTCCTTCTAAGCTTATAAATTAATATTTATATCACATATAATAATAAACAATGTTGTTACAGCAAAAAAGAATTATTCTTCCCCTTTACAAAATATTTCCACATCCAAATTTCCAAAGTCTGTTCGTACCTTGCTTTACACAGCAAAAGGGACTTTGCAGATGTGATTAGATTAAGGAATGTTTGAGGTGAAGGTTAACACAGATTATCTGGATGTACTCAATGTAATTCCAGGATCTTTTCTAGGTAAAAGAGAAAGGCAGGAATATGAAAGTCAGAAAAAGTTGTGATGAAAATTTAGGAGGATATGAGAAGCCAAAGAATGCAGGAAGCTGCTAGAAGTTAGATAAGGAAGGCAAGGATGAGATTCTCTTCTGGAGCCCCCAGAAGAAACACAGCCATTAACATTAGCCTCATGGGACCCATTTCAGATTCTGACCTGTAGAACTATAAGGTAAGTTTATAAAGCCACTAAATTGGCAGTAATTGGTTACAGGAGCAATCGGAAATTAATAGATTATTAAATATTTTGAAAATGAGCTTATAATTATTTATCTTAAATGATAGCTAACATAAAATAAATAAATCATCAGAAAAATGTTTTTTCCTAATTGTATGACAAAAGAAAAACTACAGCTATTTAAAGTATGACATGAGATTCAAAAACACTGTAATTTTTAAATAGTAGAATTGGAATAAGCGATCTTAATAAGGGATCCTAAGGCATGCAAAATATGCTTTGAAGAGGCATCATGGATATATAAGCCCTGTCTGAGGTACATTATATAATCCATATTAAATTTTTTGAAATATAAATACCCAATTATAAGTTATTTATTATTTTATTTTAACCTATATAAGAGACATGGAATAAGTTTCTGACTTGTATATTTAGGACTACTCCCCATATAAAATACAAAAGTAAAAAATATTATAAAACTGATGAATATTTATACATATATAATCCATTGCAATCATTTAATTATCCACTTTTAATTTCTAATTTATACATATATGTATTTGTGTGTGTGTGCGTGTGTGTGTGTGTGTGTGTAAACATGTACACCTAATCTCTGTTCTCCTAAATAACTTAATTGAACAAGGCAACCTAGGGAAGGAGAAGAAAGAATTTTACTTCAAAACTGTTTAGTATGATAGGAAAGCAAATACTAAACATTGCTTTACATATTAAAATAGCTGAAATATTTAAACTTTTGATATCTCAAGAACTTTTCTTTCACTTAGAGCAAATTCAGTAATTCAGAATATTTTGTTACCAAACAAAACACAACATGGTTCATGCAGTTCTCTCCATATATATTAGTCCAGAGACATAGTTTACGTCTTGAATTTTGTTAGCAATTTTTAAATTACAATTTATTAACTTAAAAAATTTATGAGTGTAAATCCTTTAATAATCAATTACCACATCCAATTAGTCCATAATCATTGAAATATACAATTGGGATTAGAGCTCATTTCAAATCTCCAAATACAAAGTCACTTAATTCAGAACTCCATCTGTGCCTTGGTCTCTAGAGTCTGACACACAGTCTCCAAATTGTCTTCTGAGTTTTCATCAAAACAAGACACCAGTTTGGAGTCTATTTTAACATTACTTGCATTATATAGGGACTCACAAGGCATCTGGTTTGACTTTTCTCTAATCAAAGTTGCTAGCTGTTCTGTGTCAGGAAGGATGTAAGTATTCCCTAGAAACAGTGCTGTTATTTAGAACACAACAATAGCAGAATCGAAGCCCCAGATCTTATATTTCCTATTCATAAAATCGTAATTGGCCTTTTTATGCCTGTGTTACTCTTGAGACTGAATTAACTTTATGTACATATATAGAATACCCGTAATACTCAGAATAGTTCAGATTTTCATTTGCCAAAAATAATTATGAGTAAAATCTAAGTATACTTTTCTTTAGTCTTCGGGAGTATGTGTAGTTTAATGTTATCCTTGAGATGATATTAAATTTAATTTATTGGAAATAACTGGCAAAGGAAGAACTGTAGTATAATTTTGTAATAGCATTGTAAATAGAAAAAACCCTCAAAATATTTATATTTCATTTGTAGATCAATGTGGACTCCTTGAAAATATCAAACATTTATATTCTACTTTAGGCCATATTGCCCTGTGTGCAGGTTTTATTGGGCAGTTCACTTGGTTCAAGGTCTGTTTTCACTACGCCTGTATGATCTCTGCTATGACTTGGACTCACTGACATCCAGTGAGCCTGCTTTTACTTACATGCTTTTGTGTTTAAAAATGCCTGCATCAGGCATCTACACAAATTTAGGCATATAAAATGTTCAGTACAATTTCTAATTCACAATGAATGATCAACAAATGGTTGCTAATATTAAGAGCAATCAAACTGAAACTGAATGGTTGTTGTCTCAACTCATGAAGAATCAAGGTTCCAAAGACAGAAAGTTTCCTTGCAAGAGCTAAGAAAATTAAGGATATAATTTTGCCAAACAACCAAAACTATGCCTTGGCCCTTTGTCTCTATTTATTATTTTATGTGTGTACTTAATAAGCAAAGTTAAGGTTTTTTCAGCCCTTGAATGAGAACTCACCAAAAAATTCCATAAAGCAATTAACAATTATGAAATAAATATACAATTTTGATGGTACAGACGATATTGATGTGTTTTGTACATATTTCCAGATATGTATGTGTAGAATTTTTTTTTTACAAATAGATTACCATGATCTGATATAATATCTCAAAATCCACATAAAAGAATGAAAGAGGGAACAAACAAAGAGCCAACTTAAAATTTACAAAGAGAAAAAAAATAAATCTTGGGTACACAAGTAAATTCTCTGAGTTCAAATTCTTACATTTTATGTAAAAGTGGCCCTTCTCTCTCCTCACTCAGTAAATGGGCCTGATTATTTGTATCGAAGCTCCTTTATTGATTCGAAGGTACAAACTGGAGGTAAGAAGCAGAGACAGTGGCCACAGTGAGAGGTGACCACTGACAATGGTTGAGAATAGATCTGTCCTAATTCTCTGTGACCAGAGTGTTGAACATGCCTGACTCCCAACATAAACAAAACATAGCTCACTTCCATCCTCCATCATCTCCGAGTGGAAATCCACTCAGCAGTCCTCTTGTCCATGTGTTCATGAATGGATTTATCAGATGACCATGGCTTTTTTGCTCATTATTAGATAAGAGAGAATTCTATATCATATTAAGTGCCAGTTTAAATTTAAGTGTAGTTAAAATTTAGAATAAGAAATCAGTGCAACAACTCAAGATTTTTTTTAAAAAAGAAACAATTTACAGTTTAAACTTAAATTCCCCTATATTACCTGCTTTAAGATAGAAACCTAGAGGAGGACCATGGTAGGGAAGGGCTTATATCTCACTCTTCTCAGGACACTTGAGGCTTCTTCCTGGACCTTTCCTTCAGTCCCTTGACTCAGGTTGAGCCACCTGTGCTCATTTGCAGTAGTTCTTTGCACTGTTTTCATCACTTCTGAGGACACAAAACCTGACTCCTGGAGTTCTCTTTGTTCTGTGATTTATGGCAATCCTAATGGACATGACCTAAAACAGTGTTGTTTGGTATTCTCTTCAATGAGTTACACAACAGGTCTGTGGGAAATGATCATTTACCTCTAAATGCCAAAAGATTACATACAGAAGTACAGGTTAATTTTACTAGGATGTCACTTAAGCATAAATCAGACCTAGTTGACAATCTGTTTTAGGAGTCCCAAGAATGAGTCTGGTACAAGTACTCAGTGTTCCTCAACCTCAAGTAATATATTTCAACATTAATCATTTCTATTTTATCATCTGCTATTAGGTTCGGGTCTCTAAGGGCATTTCTCCACTTCTATTTTTTCAAAGAAAGGCTAGGACTAATCCCAGCTCTCTTGAAAGAGCCCTGTCAGTAATCTTTCTCCACATCTGACACTTTTTCATGGGTCTTGTCTAGAAAGTGATCTAGGAGTTATGGAACTGTCTTCTTTCCTTGATCTCTTTGTTAATTTGTAGATGAGAAGGCCTTATTCTTCTGTCTTATGCCAGCCAACACTGAAATAGAGGGATTTCTACTCAAATTATTTGTTTCACATCATAAGAAAAATAGCTGAAGCCATTGTGTAAAAGCAAGTATCTGTCCATATGTCAGTAATCTCGGTGGCACTGCATAGCCACCATGTTACAGGGCTGTTCTGCTCACAGCATGGGTCTAGACCACAGCCTAGGCATCTCCTGAGACCTTGTTTGAAGTAGAGTATCTCATATACACCTCTAATAAAACTGAATCAGAATCTACATTTCAGAATTTCTCTAGGAAATTCATATGGTATTAAAGTTTGAGAAACACTGAAATAGTGGACTATAGATAGTGAGGGTTTCAAAATAATTTTCCAAATTGTGCTCCTTATAAAATTTATATGTTCCAGAATATGTTCCCCAAGGAATAGATTTTATAATCAAATATTTTTTAAAAAATAGTAGGTTAAGTGTATTTCTTTGGGATTTCTTACCACCCAATTAAGCATTGTTATATTCTAAGAGAAAAAAATGGCATATACAATATTTCTCCAAGCTATTTGACCTTGAAGAAATGTTTTGTTGAGGTTGTATATTAATGTCCCTTGGAACACTGGAATTTGTAAAAAAAAAAAAAAAAAGTTTGGAAAATGGTATTTAAAATTATGAAGAACTGATTAAATTCTATCATACAAACTCTACTTAAAACATCAGAAAAAGCTGAGTGTGTATGGTGGTGCATGCCTGTAAATTCAGCCACTTAGAAGGCTGAGGCAGGAGGATCACAAATTCAAAGCCAGCCTCAGCTATTTAGTGAAATTCTAGCAATTTAGCAAAACTCTGTGTCAAAATAAAAATAAAAATTTCTGGGATATAGATCAGTGGTAAAGCACTCATAGGTTCAATCCCTGGTTCAAAACAATAATACCTGTTTGAGGTTTGAAATTACACATTACAAAAGCTGTTTATGTGAAATATCTTATTTTCTTAAAATTAAATTTTAAAATAGGTGATGTTTGCTCCCATTTTCTCACTGCTGCCTCCAGACACATTAATTCCATTCTGTCTTTTGGGGTCAGGGACTTAGTACATACCTGAATATCAACATCCATTGATATAATCAGACTCTAGATGTTCCCCTTCTCTTGGCCCTTATCAGAAAAAATATCATTATTACTTTCCTACTAAAGTACCACCATAAACTCTCTGTTCAAGCCATCCTCTGATAAGAAATACCTAAAATTGCCTGGATATGTTATTCCTTATTGGTTTTTTAAATAGAGAAGACTTAAGGTTAAAAATCTTCTTTTCAGAGAAAAAAGAATTATATATGTTGTTAACAATTCAAATAATGTTGTATCTAAAAATAATCTCTGTGAATTGCATAAATATGAACTTTGTTAGATCTTTGGAATTAAGAGCACTATACTAATAAATTACTAAATATGAAAAAAAACACGTTAGTATACTCTCCTCATTTCATTGAATGATCATGTTCTCACTGAGTGTTTCTTTCTCAGTTGTTCCATTACTTCAATGCCTTATAAATTTTTTCCATCATTTTGTAGGGTCCAGGAAGACAAGTTTTACAATCGTGAAGTTTCATTGCCATCTTTTCCTCCTTTCCTTAGAGCTTATATGGACAATTTTGATCAAAAGTGTAAGTTACCTGTGAATGTGTTGTCAAATTTTGTTCAGCCATATTATTTTCTAGCTAAAAAGTATATTATTTTCAGTCTCATTCATTTTCTCTTCACCGTTATCATATAGAGTTTGCTTTCTCTTATAATTACTTGCAACATAATAAAGGTTAGTTAAAATTTCAAATAATTTGCATCATAATAAAGGTTAAAGTTTCAATCTAATTTCAACTGACACACCAAATTATAATTATTTCACACATTCAATAACTACAGAGACAATCAATGATTAAAACATTATAAAACATAAATTTATACATTACAAATAGTCAGACTCATTTTGGACCATGTTCTCTACTCAGCATTTCATAAAGGAATTATTAAACATCATTATGGATAATTTAAGAAACCAACTAAGCAGAATTAAGAAAATGCATAGAAGTTCAATGATATATAAACACCTACAATTCTTGCTTCCCTTGAGACTTTTTATTTGGAGCCCAGATTTGAAATCAACCCTTGTTTACTTTCCCTCAGTACTTATTTATTCAAAAGATATTTATCTAGTGCATATTAAATACCTTGCTTAGGGGATTTAATAAAAGTTTAAAAAATAAATACAGAATATCAGGTAGTGATATGTAGTAAGAGGAAACAAAATCATTTAAACAAACAGAAAATGGCTTGAGTAGGGTAGTAAGAGTTCACTTATTTAGACACAATCAATCAGCTATGTTTTAGGTATATATTTTTTTATCAGATTATCCCAGTTATACCCTGTCAACTCAGTTCCACACTCAGTTTTAGTTACTCTAAAATGATTAACTATTAATGAGGTACATCTCCATGAACTTTCTGTAGCCCCTATTTTTCAGACCATATAAAAAATTATCTCCAAATTTATTCAAAATCTCTATAGCTCTTTTTATTTGGCATGATGAGATAGAGAGAAAAAAAAACACCTCATCTTACAGAAATAAATTAAATCCAAATGAACTCTGTTTAAATTGGAACTTGTAGTTAGGTTAATAATTATAATTATATTTTTTAAGGAAAAGTTTAAGGAAATAAAAATATGTATTGTTATATATTTTTTCCACATTATGATTAAAATCTGGTCAATGTAACAATGGAATTGAGAACCATATTATTATGAGCTACTTGATATCACATAATGCCATGATTTGTATGTGAGGTGCCCCTCCAAAGCTTCTGTGTTAAAATAGGGTTATTCAGAGGTGAAATGATTAGATTGTGGGAGCTATAACTTAAACAGCCCAACATAGTTTGAATGGACTGACTGTGTAGTAACTGTAGGCAGGTGGGGGCACAGCTCAAAGAGGTCAGTCACTGGGGGCATGCCATGGAAGTGTTCATCTTTTTTGTGACCCCCTTTCCATTTTTCTCTCTCTACTTCCTGTCTACCATGAGATGGGCTACTTTCCTCTACTATGCTCTTCTGCCAAAATATTTTACCTCATCTTGGGCCCAGAGAAATGGAGCTGGCTGGCCATTGACTGAATCACTGAAATTGTGAACTGAAATAACTTTTCTGTCTAAAAATTACTCTTATCAGGTAGTTTGGTCATAGAGACAACAAGATGAATAACACAAATTGAGAAATAGGATAAAATCTAATAAATTGTATTTAAATGTTTTCTGTCAACTAAAAATGAACACCATCTGTTTTCAAATTTACACAAAATAAATTAGAAATTGATACTTTTGGCCTACCATACAGATGCTCATTTAAGTAGAATTTGAGCATGCAAGAAATCTCTTCACCCTCCTGGTTGCCTTTTTATACTCTCACACTGAAACTCTGCGCTCCAATCTGCTTTTGTTTAAATTTATCTTTAGTATTTGGTGGGATCCATCAAGAGATTGTTGTGAATATCCAAGATTTTTATCATAATCTCAATTTTGAACACAAGTTTAATATAATAATATATCTTATCTGTAATTTAACATAAATTATGTAATCATATCAACCATATTATTACATAACAATATTATATATGATTTTATATATATAATCATAGTGGAATAGTAATGTTTTAGTCACGGTTTTCACTGCTGTATTAAAGGATCCACCCAGAACTTAGAGGAGGAAAGGCATTTTTAGAGGCTCATGATTTCAGAGGTCTCAATCCATAGACCACAGGCTCCATTCCTCAGGGTTCAATATGAGGCTCCAATATTATGGCAGAAGAGTGTAGTGGAGGGAAACAGCTCACATGATGATCAGAAAGCAGAGAGGGATGTCTCCACTTGCCAGATACAAATATATTCCCCAAAGCCATGTCCCCAATTCCCATTTCCTCCAGCCACACCCTACCACTTCAGTTACCACTCAGTTAATCCCTGTCAGGGGATTGATTCACTGATTAGGTTAAGACTCTCACAACCCAATCATTTCTCCTCTGAATCTTCTTGCATTGTATCACATGTGAGCTTTTGGGGGACACCTCACATCCAAACCATAACAAGTATTACATATGTTACATAGAATTAAAAAACAAGAATAACCCTGTCAGACAGGTTTTACTATTTCAACTAACGTGTAAGGAAAATAAGACTGAGCTTACATTTGCCTCCATGTCTTCACTTTTGTAGTATTATGCTGTCAACAATTTAAAGTCTATATATATGTGCTAATAGGATATATGTTGAATTATTATATTTTAAGTAATAAGTCATAATAAGATACTACTGTACCATGTTTTCTATGCAAAAAAAAATGAAGTAAGAAAAGAGTGGTGACATTTTTAGAAATTTCTTATTTTTATGTCCATTAGAAATGAGCTAGGCATAAGTCTGGATCTCCATTCTTCTTTCTGTCAATCATTGTTTTTTTGATCTTTGTCATATCATTCAGCTTCTCTATATTTCAGTTTCCTGATTTCTCTCTCCAACCCCCCAAGATAACTTAGATTAGTAAATTCTTTGTAGATTTAAAATTGTTACTCCAACACTTACTTGAGCACGTGCTACATCCTGCTAGAACACTGTGGTAGACATTAAGAAAAAAGGTTTTTAAAAGTTGAATATCTTATTTCTTAAAGTACAAAAATCCTAGTTAAAATATGGTTAAAGTGTTTATTAAAAAAAAAAAAACTACTGTAGCAATACCTGTATATGCAACACAAGCCTTTCATTGATCTGGCTTCAAAAAGTTTAGGAGTAATTACAGTAATAATAATGCCAACATGTGATGTGCCAGAATTTATGCATAATATGAGCCTCACTAGATTATGGGAGCAGATAGGGAATTATAATGACAAGGCAGAAATCAAGAGGTGTGTTCTCACAATCTGATAGAAGACGACATTGGTCAGTGTGCCAGGTGCATTTCGGTTATTGGAACCCATGTTCCTGGTGTCAGTTTTTGTTTTCATGCTATTCTACTGAGGATTCAGGTCTGAGATGATCTAATTAATGCTGTTTTTGTAATCTGTTTTTCTACAAAAGAAGAAAGTGATCAGGGACCACCTAATTTTGCTAGAATTTTGTAGCTGTTAGTTAGCAAGGGATTGTTTTCTTTTCCTTTACTCTGGGTTCATATTAAACCAGGTTCCTGAATGGAGAAATGAAAATGTAAAGCACTGCATAGGTCTGTGTTATCATTGAGTGTTCCTGAAAATTGAATTCACTTTGTACCAGGGAAGTAAAATAAAATAAACTGAAAAATCACTTAACTCAATGTATTTAATGAGATAAAAATAGACCTCACATGTGCTTTTGAATATTACTCTTCATTGTTTTATAAAAACATTAGTGATTTAAAAATGTTAAATGGGTATCATGAGCATTTAAGAAAATCCAAGCAAAAATAAGCCTACACTTATTATAAAGACAATAGACCACTTGCTATTATTTGCTGCTTAAAGGTAAGATAAAAGTATGTTTTTATCTTTCTTTCCAATAATGAAAAATTATCTCTTTGTATTCACTCCATGGCTTATTTATAAATACTTGAGCAGCAGAACATCTTTACATTTGTTGGATTTTCTAACAAGATGCAGAACTGTGTGACTAATTAGCAGAATAAATCAGAGGGACTCTTTATTAAGGTAAGAAGATAAAGGTTTTTAGGGACAGAATGAATGAAAATAAAAGTAAATTTTCTTCATGGAAATTAGTATTCACTTGAAGAAGACTGGGCTAGAAATGAGAACATTTGTTTTCCTTTGGTTGAATAATCTCAGCTTTATCCTCAAGATAGTTTAGAATTATGAAACATCGTATAGTATCCAATTGAAACTCCTAACATGCTTCTCAACTCTCAAAAGAAAATACAATGAAGAAAATAAGCTTTCAATATAAGGACTCTGGATGGTAGGGTTTACGTGGAGAATATGAAAACAGGATGGCTTGTTCATCTGAAATAAAAATTCTTTCTTGAACTTGTAATAGAATGATGAAATATATTTGGAAAAACACAATGTCATAAAGACTAGATTCAGAGAGATTTTAAGAAGAATTAATCATCTAGTGAGAAGTAGGTAATTAAGAATTACATCTCCTAAAAGATCAAACTCATTTTTTTAAAATGAAATTGTAAACTGGTCAGAGCCTCTAGTATGAGGTAAATCATGACGTTTCTTCCCCCTCATATCTGCATAAGAACTACACTCTGAGTTTCCACACCAGTATTTCTGCCAGACCAAAATTATACCTACCTCCCTGAGCCTCCTTTAATTAACTCCATTGCCACAGCTCTGGTGTGTCACTCAGCCCACACATACTTCCTGGAACTCTACTCTACCCAACAATATATATTCTTTAATGACAACTATAAATCTGCCTTGGGCTTTAACTCTCAAAATCTTCTGGGTCTTGAGTGCCATGGGAGCTGTTCACAAAGTGGATAGCTCTGCAAATATTTGAAGTGATATTAGTGTTCCTTGTTCATGATCCTAGTGGCAGCATCAATGACAGTGGGAGAAATCATCCCCTCCCTCTATAAATGTCCTGGTAAGCTCAGAAAAGATCTCAGGAAAAATTAGGGGAAGAGGTTAGCCCTGCTCTTTATACTAGTATCATCCTTTGATAGAAATGATCTTATTGGTGAGATCATGAGACATCTATTTGCTTAGGTCCTTCAGTTGCACGGGTTCAGAGTACTCTGTTACAACTGCTCTATTGAGAACTTTTTTTTTTTTTACAAGTTCTATAGATGGGAAAAAGTAAGATAAAGGTCTTGTTCAAAATCCAACATATGTTTTTCTATCCAGATTTGCACCTATGAAAAACAGATGATTTCTTCCTCTGTGACTGTCACACATTTCCATACAGGTTTGGAATCAGGAGAGAATAGATTTGTTGACCAAATGTGTAAAATAATGATGGTGGTCATGATACCGATTATTCTCACTAGCCTTTTCAAGCTTAGAAAGCCCCAAGTTTTACTTTTCTGCCAAAAGCAATCATCTGCAAATAAGACTTTTCTATTTAAAACTTTCTTAGGAAAATACTAGAAATTCACATATTGAGTTTGGGGTTGAATATGTATATAAAGTCTTTGGCATCATCATATTTTGTTAGTGCATTTAGTGATGTTACTCTATTCCAAATTAAATTAAAGGCCAAAATCATATACCTGATAGAAAATAGTCTAACATTCAACATTCACCCTAACACCTTTCTAGCATGTATGGGTTGGATAGAAACAAAAACAAAAACAAAAACAAAAAACCTACAATTTCCAGAATTAGAATCCCTTGCTGCTAAGGTTTCAGATATAGTTTATATTTTGTTAATCTGATATCAGGTGGAAAACCTCTATAGAGAACTGGGACTTGAAACAAAAGTATTCATTTGCTTTGAGGCAGCTGCCCAGAACCCAAATTAAATAGCTCTCTGACTAGTTTTTGCCTATGATGGCAGCTTCTGATTTCATAGCTTAGAGTCATATGGAGGTAGATGCTCTTGAACCACCAGAGTTCAGCCCTGTCTAGTAGGGGGCTGTTCTCAGAAGGCCTTGTTTTATAACCCTTTGAATTAATCCATGAGATAGTTTTGCACTTTATAACATATGTATTGTAATGCAAAATGAGATCTATGCTGCTTTTTGTGGATAAATACTTTGGTTAATACACTCAGTAAAATTATTCAGGACTGAAACAAGAATACGGTTAAAGAAAAGAATATAGAATGTAGATTTAACTTGCCCAGGAAATATTGTACAGAATAGAACTAAGAAAAATATACCCAGATTCATGGAGAAATTATGAGGTCAAAGACTATTGAACAGAATATAATTGCCAACCCTCCATGATCAAGTCAAAAGGGTCACATTATGATACACAATTAGAATTATAATTGCAGTTGAAGCAATTGAATTTTAAGCACACAGTCCACAGGAAAAAGGGAACATTCAACTTCTGGTTCTTGATTCGCTCCTGCTCAATCCATCAAAATTTTAGACTTGCTGGGCGCGGTGGCACATGCCTGTAATCCCAGCCATACATGAGGCTGAGACAGGAGAATCACGAGCTCAAAGTCAGCCTTAGCAACAGTAAGGCGCTAAGCAAATCAGTGAGATTCTTCTCTAAATAAAATACAAAATAGGGCTTAGGATATGGCTCAGTGGTTGAGTGCCCCTGAGTTCAATCCCCAGTACCAAAAAAACAAAAAACAAAAAAAAACCCTCAGACTTAATGCTGGCAAGTTTCATATACATACACATGACTTTTCCAGTGCCCTGTATTCCTAGTTCCCTAAATGGTTCTATTCCATGTGGCACATGAAGGACTGCCCTTCATTAATATGATCTCCTTTCTCTGTTCCTCATTCCCTTAATGCTCTGGCCCTTCTCTCCTTGTCCAGTCTAAATTCCCTGGTCTGTAAAATCACCTGTATGTCCCCTTCATTGCTGTGTGCCCTAATATTTTTATTTGCTTGTTCTGATTGCTACTCTAGTTCCATCCAGCTTTCCCCTAATGCTATCTGACCCACATGAGCAAATATAGCTGGAGAATTCTCCACAACTGTCCTGATTCATCCACTTGAATCTCACAGTTCTCAGAGACTCTGAAGGTGATTACTGTATACATCTTTGTGTTTCCAATGATTATTTCTTGGATTTTTTTTCTGTCTATTTTTATTTTCTCCTTCTGGTATCTCATTATGCAATTTTTTTTTTTTTCTGGTCCTAGTAGTCTCTCACATTTTTTTTCTAAACTCTGTTCAGTTTTCAACATATTTTTTTTTTCTTTCTGTTCTTCAGGTTGTATGATTTCCATAGATTTTTGTTTAAGTACATGGACCCTTTCTTCTGTTTGTTAAAATCTATGGGAATGCCTTTTTAAAATATTCATATTGATTTATTAGATATTTTAGCTTCAGAATTTCTACTTGGTTCTCTTTCATGATTTCAATTTTTATGGATATTCTGTATTTGATAAGACACTGCTATCCACATTCCTTTACTTCTTTAAGTTTGATTCTTTTAGTTCTTTGAACATATTTTGAATATATTCATGATTGCTGACTTGAAGTCTTTGCTAAGTCCACCAACTGGGCCCTTTCAATGGCAGCTCCTTTCTGTTCCTTTTTTTTTTTGCACACTAGGGGATAGATCCAGGGCCTCCAGCATGTCTGGCAAGTGCCCTACCACTAAACTACAATCCCAGCCCTTAATGGCAGCTTTTTAAAAAATTTATTTATTTTAATCTCTTGTTTGTTTGTTATACTTTTCTTTCGTGTGAGTGTTACTTGGGCAAAATTTCCCTGTTTTCAAATCTCACAAATTGTTTTGTTTCATAATGTAGATATTTTTTGTTTTCATTCATGTATTATAGTTATATATAATATTGGGGTTCATTTTGACATAGTAACACATTCAGTAATTCACTGTAGCAAACTTGATGAACACTTCCCTCAGCAGTTTCTCCCTTTTATTGACTCCTTGGTCACTTGTTTATTCATTTAATGATAAAGCAAAACAAATTCTGTGAAGTTTCCTTTTCCCATTGTGTGTGGCCTCTCATGTGTTTTCCCACTTGTTTGTATATTTTAGCCTGGCTACTTAACAATCATCACCCATAAGTTACCATAACCATTTACTGGTAACAGGTTCTGCATAACCCATTGGCAGGTTAGACTTTTGCCCTTTATTTTTTGATATATATTAGCAGCTATTTTCACAGTTCAGAGCATTTACATTTTTTGCCCAGTGTTCTTTACTGCCTAATAGTAGCATGGATGATCCCCTTTTAATAGCAAGGACTACAGCTCCTGACCAAAAATCGATGTGTGATCTTTCAGATCCAATGATAGGGCTGGGTGTGGTGGCACACTCCTGTAATCCCAGCAGCTTGTGGGGTTGAGGCAGGAGGATGAAGAGTGCAAAACCAGCCTCAGCAACTTATAGCGAGGCTCAAAGCAGCTCAGCAAGGCCCTGTCTCAAAATAAAAAAGGGCTGGGGATGTGGCTCAGTGCTTAGACGCCCCTGGGTTCAATCCTTGATATAAAAATAAAAAGATCTACCTGGCAGGCCACATGGCAGAAGCTGCCCTCTCGATACAGGTGTGATGCACAGTGCTTTGCAGTCTCTAAAGGAGCTGAGGTGAAGGACTCAGCACCTCTGGTCAGCCTTGCTTTTGCCTACATGCATTACTAGCTCAGTGCCCTTTTTGGATGTTCCTTCCCAGGAGCCTCTGTAGATATTCCCTTATTAGGGGGTGGAGGGAAACCTTTGAAGATACTTCACTCTGAACCAGTAATCTATACTTTCCCACTATTAGCTCCCCTATAGTATGTTGATCTCACCTGTTGGTGCGGAAACAATGGGGGAGCTGGCACCTTCTTTCTGGGCTCTTGTTTACCATTGCAGTGAATGAATAAAATCTTAATCATTATTTTCATTTAAACACACTGTCTTAATTTCTTTAATACATAGCAGCTCAACTCATGACAGTCACTTTTGAGTGGACATAATCTAGGTATGCAGGTGGTTTCCTGAACTGCTAGGGGTGTGTTTAACTTTATTTTTAAGTCTTGTTTCCTAGGAGTCACCTCTGGATCAGAGTTGCTTATTGTTCAGTCAGTGTTTTTGTCAGAGTTGTTTTTAACCTCTGGGTGCCAGTGACACTATATTGATGTGCCTGTATGAGGTTGGGAATGCTTTAAAAAGTCAACCTCATACTTGTTCTGATTACTCCTGACTTGAAGGAGTCTCATATCCTTCTCAACCCTCAGGGTTAATTGTGATTCCAAGGGACCTTTTGGGTTTTCCATCATTTTGTTTGTACTGTGAAGCTGGGCTCATCTTAATTGTTGCCACCAACATCTTTGTTGTTTCTAAGAACATTTTTATATAAAGGAACTCTGCATACTATAGCCCAAATAAAGTTACTCCCCCCAGCAGAGCCATGAAGAGGGGTAAGGCAGAATAAACACTGTTGTTGCCTGAATTAGAAGTCCTAACCCCAAGGACCTCAAAATGTGACTGTATTTGGAGATAGGCCTGTGTTACCTAGATATGCATTTCTATGACCAAAATACCTGAAAAGAACAACTTAGAGAAGGAAAAGTTTATTTTGGCTCATAGCTTTAGAGGTCTTAGTCCATGGCCAGGTAACTCCATTGCTCTGAGCCAAAGATGGCACAGAACATTTTGGTGTAAGGGCATGGTAAAAGAAAGCTGCTCACCTCATAAGATCTAGGAAGTAGAGAGAGGTTTCAAAGGCAAATATATATATCCCCAAAGCATGTTCCAGTGACCTACCTCCTCCACCATTTCCCACCTGTGTTAGTTACCAACTAGTTAGTCCATTCAAATTATTAATCCATTAAGTGGATTGATCCACTGATTAGTTTATAGCTGTCACAATCTGATTATTTCATCTCTGAACATTCTTGCATTAACACAGGAGCTTTTGCAGGACCTAATCCAAATCAGAACAGGTCCTTTAAAGAGGTAATTATGGTAAAATTAGGCCATAGAAATCAAATAGAACTGATACAAGAAAAAAAAAATGAACACAGACATGTGCTCCGCACAGGAAAGATGATGTGAGGACACTATGAGAAAGCAGGTATTATAAGTTAATGAGATAAGCCACACAAGAAATTCAAAATGTGTATACCTTGATTTTGAAATTTTAGCATCCAGAACTGTGATAAAATGAAATCTGTTTTAGGAATCACCAAGTCTGTGATATTTTATAGGGAAGTCCTAGTCGACCAATATAGCTATGAGTCTTGCTGATTTTACTAAAATTTAGTAGATACATTTGAATTAATATTTCTTTACTTGTTTATGCCATTAGAACCATTTATAGATACTTTAAATAATTGTTGAATTTTTGTTATTATTTGTAACTTTCGAAAGTTATACTGCATTCTGAAAGGGCTTATTAAACTGACTTATAAAAGTTCTTCTGCCTCCTCTGTTCTTTCTTCCATTATAATTTTCTAATCTCTACTGATAATTTCCATTGGCACACAAATATGGTTCCTTTAAAAAACTCCTTTATTCCATTTCTTTAAACTCCTTCTCCTGTTTTTGGCAAAAATCCTCAGACAGATTGACTGGACTCACAGTCTCCAATTCCCCTCTTTTCTTTCTCTCCTAAATCCATTCCAATCTGGCTTTACTCCCACCACACTTCCTACACTGATCTGATCAAGTCACCAATTATCTCCTTGTTGCTAAATTAAATAGAAAATTTCAGACATCTCCTTATGTGACTTTCTAGCAAGATTTCACATAGCTGATCTCTCCTTCCTCTGATACTCTATCTTTATATGACTTCAATGAGAACACACGCATTTGGTTTTCCTGACACCTCAGTGGTTGTTTCTTCTCAGTTTAAATAACTTGCATTTCCATTTTTCAACTACTTTTTAGTAGTAGAACTCCCCAATGTCCTATCTCAGTTATTGCCACTTCTCTATTTTTTTGAGATATTAAATAACACGTAAGTGCTAAAGACATATCAAACTTATATACCCAATCTAGACCACACTTAGGTCCCATGTACATCTGCTTACCCAGCAGACACACAATAAACACTTTGTTTTATTATGTTTCAATCTTTGTCAACTCAATGTTTATTCTACAAGTATTCTCCATTTTGGTACCAACTCCATCATTCCTTTCATTCAAATGAAAAATTTGGAGCAATCCTAATCCCCCTTTTTCTTTCATGCCCCATGCCCAAGCCAATGGAAGATTTTTGTTGGTACCATCTTAACCATATCTCACCATCTCTACTGATAACACTGCCACCTACCATTACCTTTTACCTGATTGTCATCAATAATCTCTCAAGTAGGTCTCTCTACTACTACCCTTACAACTTGCACCATTACGCTATCGCTTAGTTTTGTGGTGCTAGGAAGTGAACCCCATAGACTGGGAAAGGACTCTACTTTATCGATGGGAAATGAATCTACTTCTGAGCTATATCCCCAGCTCCAATTAGGTTATTCTTCAAAGTTACTAGAGAGATCATCTTAGACTACAAGTAAGACCATATTATGCTTCAAAATATTCCAGTGGTGGCCCATTTCACCCAGAGTAAAATTCAATGTCTTTCAAAGGCCCCAAATACCACACTGAATATGTTTCCTCTATCATCAACTCCACCTTTGATTCCTGACCTCTCTGTGCCTCACTTAGTTTGTATCAATCACACTGTTTCCTTATACTTCCTTCAACATTCACAACACCTCCCAGCCTTTGCCCTTTTACTCTAGCTATCTCTTCTGCCTGGGGTTCTCTTCCTCAAGCATCAGCATGGCCAACTTCTTCTTTCTTTTACATACTAATCAATCCTAAGCTTCTCAATTAAGACTCCTCTGATCACCTCATTTAACATTGCACTTGCGACAATTTCCACCTCTGACACTCTCATCAGTCTCTTTTATTTCCTTAATATATTAAAAATCCACAGTCCTTGTAATTTAAAATATAGTTTATATGTTTACTGTGTTCACTGTTTCACAAAAGTAGAATAGGATCTTCATGAGCAGGGACATCTTTGTTTTGTTTAATGATAAACCCCAAGCCCCTAGAAAGTACTTAATCTAAAACAGGTGCTCCATAAATAATTGTTGAATAAATGAAAAACACAAGGAGCAAATTTTAAAATATAAAACTGGGAAACTAGAAAAAATAGGGAAAAATAATAATGCTATGCGCAGTTATACGTGCCTGTGGTTTCAGCTGCTCAGGAGGCTGAGACATGAGGATCACTTGAATGAAGGAATCTGGAGACAACCAAGCAAGTTAAATGAATTAAATGGATGAATGAATGAATAAGCAAACAAAACTGAAAAGTTGAAAATAAGTAAGGAGAACTTAAGTTCAATTTCTCATTGGAAAACATTATGTCCTACCAGAAATTTAGGTACCAATCATTGCCTATATTATGATGTATCATTTAGTTTGATACTCTGACTTGTTATTTCACCAAGCATGTGTAAGATTAGAAGTGGTTCGTTTGACATAGAATTTTCAGGGACAAAAAGTGTTTAGATAGCATTTAATCTCATTTAATAGATTAAGCATAGAAGGTCCTAAACAAAGATCACCTAGATTACATTTAGCAAAACAACATCTTGATTGCAAAGATTAGTCATCTGCATATTCCTAGTTAGGCCTATGCAAAGCTCAAAGACAGGCAGAATTCTACATTGAACCTATCTTCAAGTACTTTTACAAACTATCCTTATCAGGAAAATGTTAATATTTTTATTTTGTATCATATAAGGTTCTGATTTATGTAGTTATAATAAATACATATCACTAATAAGTAATGTGTCACACTATGCAGCTAGTAATGCTATTATAAGCATAGATATATTTGAAATACTACCAAATTAGGGAAATTTAAAGGGCTCAAGTGCCCTCTCAACTTCATAAACAACTATAAAAAATTACATACTATGTGTCTTAAAGAGTTAGAAAAAAAGGGTTTTGAATGCTTTCCCCATAAAGGCATGATAAAGGTTTGAGAAGATATATGAGATTAACCTAATTTAAACATTATAACAATGTTTATCAAAACATCATATGGTATCCCATTAATATGTTCAATTTTATGTTTTTACATATCAGTTAAAATTAATTTGATTACTAAAAATAAGAAATCTTTTCCCATGTAGAGATTGTATATTTTTATACTTTCAGTTTTAAGGCAGTGACTGACAATAAATGTGAATTCTGTATGAGAAAAAAATGTCATTATGTGTAAAATAATTCCATTTATACTCTTGCAAAGACTTTTTATTAAAGATTTAGTATAAACTGTCACTCAAGGAGTTCAACCACACTTTATGCAATGGAAAGCCCTGGGTTGATAATGAAAATATTTAGATTATTTTTTAGCTTTGAGTTAATCTAATCTTTGAAGAGATGATAACTGAAGTTTATTCAGAAAACCTTTGTCAAAAGCAATTATTGCTTGACAAAACCCTAACCACCTTGGACTGTTTTATGAGTAATGCATACTTGCCCTCCAGAATCTCATCATGAAAAAGAGAAAGAATGATATACAAATGGAAAAAAATCATAACAGAATACAGTAACTTCTTATTTTGGATCTATCTTCACATACACAAAAACACAATCTAGAAAAAAGATTTAGGGGCTGTGTTACTGAATTTTGTGTTACCCAAGAAGCAAACTTCCAGATGAAGATTAGCATGCAGAGGCCTCCTTAGCTCATGCTCTGAGATTGTCACCTAGAGGGGCAGCAGAGGAAGTAGCAGGAGAAGTTGAGCAGCAATGTATTCTCAACAGAGATCTCAGCTGACAAATAGGAGTTCCAAAGCTGAAATGACTATGTAGAAGTGTTCTGAGTTGGGTGAGGGAGATGGTCCCCACCAAAAAAATCAGTCATCAGATGGAAGCCACTTGGGGACGAAATCTTTCCCAAGGCAGTTATCACCAGCCAAGGCAAGGCCTGTAGGAAGGGGCCTTTCCCAGTTAGCTATAGGCAAGGTAACAAAGTCATGAGATAGTGTACCTGGTGGTCATTAGGATAAGAATATCAAGAAAAGGGGAATGGGTATGTCATACCTAACAAGGCAGATCAGATAATGTACTTTCAACTCAACTACATATATAATATGACTATATTAGTTTGCATGGGCTGTCACCACCCAATACCAAAGACTTGGTGGTATTAACAATAGAGATTTACTTTCTCACAGAAATGGGGGCTAAAAGTCCAGCATCAGGGTACCAATGTGGTTAATTTGTTATGGCCTTTCTTCCTAGCTTACAGGTGGCTGATTTCTTCCTGTGTCCTCACATGGCAGAGAAAGAAAGAGTTATGGTGTTTCTTCCTCTTCTTATAAGGACATCAGCCCTGTGGGATTAGGGCCCTCTGATCTTTATCAGATTCTCACACACCCCATGCCTATAGTCACACTTGGATTTAATATTTTAATACATTATTTCAGGGAGGACACAATTCAGTCCATAGCAATGGCCTACCTCATGTTTCCACCACATCATATCCTCTGGTTTAATGAAATTTAACATGACCCAGAGGAAAGCTATCAGTTGGGCAATACAAAGGAGGAACAAACAGAGACGAAGGAGTGATTTAGGTTACTGACTAGTGGTACTTCTCTTGGGTGATTACACTTGAATTCTCTGGAGCAGTGTAGCAGGAGGGTAACGAAGGACTGAACAGATGCTGTGTAGACATGCATAAATTTAAGACAATCAGCTTCCAGATCCTCAATTTCCTCATATGTATGCTTCCCAAAAAACTTATTTGGCTAAGAATATATCTGTGTTTTCTATTTCTCTTTTTTCAACTCTTTTTCTAAAATCTTTTTATTCTTCTTTACAAATGAAAAGCAAACTTCTCACCATTTTCTGTATTTCATGGCCTGCTATGTGAAAAACTGGAAAGCAAAACAGAGAGGGCAAAACATCATGAAATATTTATACCACACCTCAAAAGGTTTATGAACCACAAACCTTAGACTTAGACTCAGAACACCTGGTGGATAAAATAGGGGGGCATTTTATGTATTTATTTGAAAAAACAAAAATATGATATAAAATTTAATTTCCTGATGAGTTTAACACTGAAAGTGGGCTTTACCATGATTTTATTTATACATTAGAAGGGATTAAACTGAAGTTCTAATGTATTTATATAAATCATGTATACAGTAAAACTATCCAGAAAAATACATTATTTGCAAATATTTAATTTTGTAATAAATTTTGAGATGTCAATTTCAAGTGACAATGGAGGATATATAACTTTTCAAAAATTCTTTTAGGGGTTGCATGAGCAGTTTTTGAAAACCACTGTGTGTCAGTGAGCTATCTCTCAGTGTTTTCTAAACAATGCTCATATGGCATCTCAATCTTAGCTCTTCCCTATGAGCCATAAACACTTGTCATTGTAGGTTACCTAAGAGCTTCTGTGTATATAAAAGTGGACAATATGGATTTGTATTCCAGAAAAACACAAATTCAATTTGATCATAAGCACATCCTTGCCAATAGACCATATTACTCACTGAATTTTGGGCAAGACTCCCTGCTTCATGAATAGTTCTCAGGATGATATTTATTCTCCTCACATCAATTAATTCTGTTTTATTTGACTTTCTTCAGATGTGTCTCTTCCATACTCTCATTAATATTGCTAAGAATTCTATATTAAGCCATTACTTTTTATACTATATGTGATCTACATTTTGTAAAATCCACATTGTCCTGAATGTTAATGTCAGATATCCTAAAATGAACTTATAACCCTCCTATCTAAATTTTTTCTTCTTGCTTTTCTGCTTATTCCTGTTCAACAGACAGCTGCATCTTGTGGAGTAGCTCCAGCTACATTCTGGAGTTGGTGAAGATTGGAGTAAATGGATTTAAATATAATGGGCTCCTGTCACCAGGGTGCTTTTAACTCCATCAATGACTATTGTAGATACTATTGCCATCAATGACTCCTTCATTGTCGTGAACTTTATGGTATACCTGTTCTAGTACAGTGAAGGCTGAGAATGGGAAGCTGATGATCAATGTAAAACCCATTTCCATGTTCCTGGAGTGAAATCCCCAAAACATCCATGGGGCTGGAGCTGAGTATGTTGAAGAGTCCACTACTGTTTTCACTCTCCTGGGGAAGACTGAGACTCCCTGAAGAGTAGACCCAGGTTATCATCTCTGCTTCTTTGCTAATACCCCCATGACTGTAATGGTTGTGAACCATGAGAAGTACAACTCCTCCCTCAAAATTATTAGCAATGTCTTCTGTGCTACCAACTTTCTAGCCCCTCTGGCCAAGGCCTTCCATGACAAATATTTTAGTCAGCTTTTTGTCACAATGACCAAAAGACCTGACAAGAACAATTTAGAGGAGGAAAAAGTTATTTTTGTTTATGGTGTCAGAGGTTCAGTTGATAGATGGCTGACACCATAACTCTTGGCCTAAAGTAAGGCAGAATATCATAGATGAAGGACATGGCAGAGGAAAGCTACTCAGTTCATGACAGTCAAGAAGCAGTGACAAACCAGGGACAAAATATGAACCAAAAGAATGCCCCAGTGACTTACTACCAATACCCCATCTGCCTCTAGTAACCACTCCATTAATCGCATCTATGGGTCAATCCACTGATTAGGTCACAGCTCCCTTGATCTAATCAATTCACCTCTGAACATTCTTAACTCAAACATGAGCTTCTGGAGGAAAGCTCATATCTAAGCCATAACAACAACTTTGGCTTTGTGGAGCGAGCTATGATCATAATCCATACCATTACTAGAAGACCATGGGATGACCCCTGTGGAAAAATATGATGTGATTGGCCATGGGACTGCCCATAACATCACCTCAAAGGTGCAGCTAACTGTGGGAAAAGTTCTCTCTGAGCTAAATGGGAAGTTCACCAGAATGGCCTACATGTGTCCACCTCTAACATGTTGAATATTGATCTGATCTGCCTTCTGGTGAAATCTATCAAATATGATGATATCAAGAAGGTGGTATACAGGCATCAGAGGGAGAAGCCCCTAACGGGCATCCTGGACTACCCTGAGGACCAGGTTGTCTACTGTGACTTTAACTGTGATGCCCACTCTTTCACCTTTGATGGGTCTGGCATTGCCCTCTGTGATCACTTTCTCAAGCTTGTTTTCTGGTATGGCAATAAATTTGGCTATAGCAACAAGATGTTGGGCCTTATCATCTATCAGCCTCCAAAAAAATAAAAATTTCCTGGACCACCAACTCCAGCAAGAATATAAAAGGAAGAAAGAGGCCCTCAACTTCTAGGGAGTCCCTGTCCCAACTCATGTCTCCAGAACACTGAGAATCTCCCCTCCTCACAATTTATATCCCAGACTCTTCAGGGAGCTCCATTTGTCACATTCCATCAATAAAGTCCATTGTAATCAATAAAATAAAATAGTTATTTTCCTGTATTCCCTACTTTATGTCCTATTTCTAGTTGGTAATCTGGGAATCATTCTTGAATCCTCCCTTTTCATCACTGTATCATATTTAATCAGTTACAGTATCCTGTCAATTTACATAATACAGTTATCAAATCCTACAACTCTACTAAGTAAGGTACTTATCATCACTCTTCTCAAATATTGTAATACCTTTCTCCAGTGCCCTTGTCATGAAGTTCACTCTAGGGCATTTATCAAATACTTTAATATTCTTCTGTAGCTCTAATGCTTACAATCTTTTGCTTCTTTTTAGCAAATATGAGTAGCTAATTTTTAATGTATATCATATCATTAAAACGTTTTTAGAAAGTACCCCTTTTTATAGAGTATTTATATTTAAGTCATACAACAATAACTCCAGTACTTCTTTCCCATACTTTCTTAGATGAGTGTAAGGCCTCTTGCTGTTCACATCTCCAATATGAGACACTTTGGACTTTCAGGATTAAGACTAAACTTTGTCTTTAGCATGATATGCAAGGCTGTCCACAATCTGTTCTCCAGTGCATTTTTAATTATATTGAATTTATTGGAATTACCTATTGATGAAGCTGTTATTTTTGTTAGAAAATCACTTCATTCGTAGGAGCTATATCTAATCTACCGCTTGTCACAAAACACTAAAACATAGCAAGCTAAAGACATGTTTGTTGTATAAGTGTCAAATGTTTTGCCCATACATCTTTTCCTTTTTAATTATATTATTGAACAATCCCACAATTCATTAGATTACTAATTGGCAAAAAGATTTATAGTTATATTGTTTTAATTCTGTAAACACAATTAATTCATTAAAATGTATTGGACATAAACAAATATAAGTTGTAGAAATATATTCATCTAATTCTGCTTAAGAATAGAAAGATGGTAGTTAGAAGGTAAATTAAAAATTTCAGCAGTAAATAGTAAAAGATAATGTGATTGTGGGTATTAAACTCCTCTGAGTAAATTATCTAGATAATTGTTTGTTTTGGATACAGGAGAAGTAGGTTGAGTGGCTAACATTATGGATTTTGGAGTTACAATGCATATATTTAGTCTGTCCTTTATCATTTTACTGTGTAGCAGGAAAAATTGCTTACCATAGCTATGACATCATATCTCATACAAAAGACAATGATAAACATTGTGCCTACCTGACAGAACTTTTATGAGAATTAAATGGGATTATTCAGGTAAAGTATTTGCAATATTCTAATTTGACATAAATATTTATAGAATATTCACAGTTGTGCTAAAGAATATTTTAATCTACTGACAACTGACAATGAAGAAGAAGAATTGAATTTAAAATCAATTTCACTCCTGACAAACAAAATTCCAGAGTACCCAAACTTAGGATATAAGAACTCAGGTTATAATCACCAGTGCATTAGCAAATGGCAGTTTTTAAAGCCCGCAGGGCATGAAAAACTTATATTTTTCATCAAAGTTTCCCATGACATTATGGTTCATGCTGTGGGCTTTTTAAGTGTTGGTCGATTAAGTTGTACAAATTTACATAATAATTTGTTGATGACAGAGAGAAGATGTTAAGAAACCATGAACAGAACTTCCAAGAATTATGGGATAACATGAAAGAACAAATTTAAGATTTTTCAGGATAGATGAAGGCATGGAGATACAAACCAAAGGAATGTACAATCTTTTCAATGAAATAATATCAGAAAATTTCCAAATCCAAAGAATAAAATGGAAAATCAAATACAAAAGCTTACAGGACCCCAAACGTGCAAAATTATAACAGACCCACATCAAGGCACATTATAATGAAAATGCCTAGCATAGAGAATAAGGATAAAATTTTAAGGGGTATGAGAGGAAAATATCAGATTACATATAGGGGAAACCAATCTGGATCTCAGCTGATTTCTCAACCCAGGCCCTCAAAGCTAGGAGGTCCTGGAATGATCTATACCAAGCTCTGAAGGAAAATGAAAGCCAAACAAGGATCCTATATATAGCAAAATCAAGCTTCAGATTTGAAGATGAAATAAAAACTTTCCATAATAAAAATTAAAAGAATTTATAACCAGAAAGCCTATACTTCAGAATATTCTCAACAAAATATTTCATGAAGATGAAATGAAAAAAGTAAGTGAAAACTATTGAATATATCTTTATTAAAGAATCTTCATGCATTCAGGCACTTCTTCTAGGCCTTAACAGTCCATTAAAGAACCTAAGTCCTATTTCTCATGAAATTTATACTCCGGTGGAGATGATATATACATCATTGTGACTACTCCTTGAGAAATGGAGGAGGAAGGTACTTGGCTACTTTGTTCCAGGAGAGGGGCAGTGAGTGAAGAATTACTAACCTGAATGGAAACAGTTGGAGATTGTTAGATGGTAGACCTACACTGTTGAAGATCTAATAAAAAGAGAAAAGTCTAATATATCTTTGTGTAACAAATATTTGGTTTGAGTAACTATGTAAATTCTCATGGAATATATAGAGAGGTCTAGGGTTATAGTAGAAGCAGATATGGGGGGAAATCAAGAGTTGTCTTTAGGATATGAGTTACTACCTTGACATCCAAATTGAGAGAAAAACTCAGCAGAAAGGTTCTAAATATTACATATAGAGACTGGAATAAAGTCGGGAACAAAATCTATTTAATAGAAAAATTACATTAATTTTCTTCTCATGCTTTGATTCAAACAACATGAATTTTATATCCATTTTTTCTCATAATAAGTGACTATTATGAACATAAAAGAGGAATCAATAAAAATCTATAAAAATTGTTAATTTTATTTCCTTAAAATTGATAATTTTAATCCTATAACTTGATCAAGAATGTGCTGTTTATTTGGGCCAATAACTAGACATCAAAGCACCTTTTGTGCATGTAGTTTTTTTAACACTCTCCTATAAAATGAGATCTTTGCTCAACTGTTTCATTTATTTTGCACCAAAATATACAAGAAACATGAAACAAATAAATAGCAATGTTATAAAACCATTAATATGTCAAATCCATAGCAAAAGAGTGTTTGATGTATAAGCAGTCAGAGATGAGAAGGCCCTGCTTGATCAAAAACTTCCTGTTAATCAAGACTAATAGAGGATAGAGCAATAAATAATCTCTGACATAGCAAAAGCAGCCACATTTAACTGGAAGATAGATTTTACATATGGTTGATGTGATAGAACTATCAAGCTAACAACAACCCTTGGGGATAGTTTGAATATTCATTAATCTGCCCTACTTTGGATTTAACTTAGAATGCAACTGTCAATGAACAAATGAGCCTTTGTAGAAAAGGTGATAAACAAAATCCAATGAATTGGCAAATTGGAAAGTCTTGAAAGAGAATAAATGCTGTAAGATTAAAAACTGAATGGAGGACTTTAGCTCAGATCTCTGCAGGGAAGACAAAAGCTTCTCACCAAATCAGGTAGCTTCAGAGATTGTTTTTTAATATTTTCTTAGAAAGGAACATCTAGTATAATAAGGGTATATGTAAAATAGTTTTGAAGAAAAATTAAACTTTTTAAGACCCTTATTTTCTACTGTACTTTGAAAAGAAAGACTCTACATAGATATATTATTTTTCAGTTTGAAAATTACAAGTCTTATTTCCCAGATGAGGTGACTTCTTCAAAATGTACAAAGAGGTGGTTTTCTCCAAAGGCAGAGCAATAATAATGTTCATTAACACAAGTAGCAGATTGACATAATAGGTTTAGGGTGGTGATTCCAATTTAAACGCCTCCTGGGATGAAGTAGTTCAAAAGCATTCAGGTGTAAAAACAAAAAAGAAACAGAAAAACATAATCAAATCTATACCTCTAACTCTAACACAATGTTGAGTAGATCTGACACTTTCAGGGACAAGGAATGACAGAACTTGAGAAGAACTGAAAGTCCCACAATTTAACATAAATAAAATATGAAAACAAGAGAGTACATAAAACAAAGGTGTAATTTACCACAATAAGTATAGAGTAAACATATATGTAACCATCTCTCAGCACCAAGATGGAATATTTTCTGTATCCAAGCAGTTCTCAATGTATCCATTCACTATCAAAATCCCTCCCTCCTGCTCCTTCAGTTTGTCATACTTTTTATAACAATTTCTTTGTTAGAGTTATCCGTGTTGGGTTTGTTGTTGTTGTTGTTGTTGTTTTGTTTTGTTTTAGCTATACTTCCTTCATCTTCTTTGAGAAGTTGTGCTCAATTTTACAAGCACACCACAAAGCATTTATTCATTAATCTGTTGGTGGAAAATTATTATATTGTTTATAATTTTGGATTATAAAAAAGTTTTTCTTATTTTTCAAATGAAGAAAATTAAGGCTGGAGGTCACAAGCAGCAGGGCTGAGATAAAATTTCTTGTTTAATGTCTTATGAGTTAGTGCTGATTCTACCAGTCGGGTGTGTCTTACTGGCAATTTTTTTTCTGAGTGAATGTAGATTCGGTTCAACATCATAAAGACTGCCAAAGAAGGAAATCCATTCCAGTTTAAACATCAGGGAATTATATATTCCTTATATAACTTCATTAAATATACTCTTCAGAATCTTATTCTATTTAAATTGCCACTGAAAATTTTCAAAAATAGAAAAGAAAACCTACAGTACCAAATATTCATCAGATATCAATACCATCTGAAAATCGGATTAAATGTATCAGGTATATACATTTTCAACCTCCAACTAAGAAAATGATGATATTCAGCAACTATCTGTTTGTGCTGCTCAGATGTTTGATGGGAATGAGGTGCAGTTAGATGTCTGGAATCAAAGATATGAAGATGGTAATGAGGTCTGAGATTCCTCAGGGAGAGAACACCCAGCTAAAAGGAAAAGAGGCTTTAAAGCTAAGTTTTGAGGAAGTACATGGTGCAATGCTGGAGTGAGATAGGTGAGCCAGTGATGGGAATATGTGAGAACTGGCCTGGCAGTAAGAAGGGAACCAATAGACCAGGGTGTCACAGAAAACAAGAGATGAGAACATGCCGGAAGTCAAAAGAGGGATTAAAAGCTACTGAGAGACTAAGAAAAAGGAGTGCTGAGATTTAGTGCCAGAAGTCACTGGTGGCCTTCCTGAGAACTGGTTTGGTGGAATAACAGGAGAGAGATCTCATTGTTGAGTTTCATGGAATGAGTAGTAGGAGAAGACAAAATGGAGACCATACTCACAGACAACATTTTTCTTTGAAGGTTTTGGGAGGAATGAGATGGTTTTAACTGAACTTGAATGAGGAGAAGGAGGAGGATTTGGCATTAGGATACTAAACCATTACTAAGAAGGAGATAGGATCTAAAGCAAGAAAAGAGGTGAGCCTGAGAAATAAGGAGAAATTACACTAACTAGTGTCATAGAAGGAAAGAAGGGAAGCCTGGTAGAGAACTTATTATAACAGGAAATTGAGTGATTTCCCAGAAGAGGCATCATTTTTCTCCAGCCATAAGCTATGGACAGAAAAACAAAATTCTGAAACATTTTTTTTTTCTGGTTCTAACAATATCTTTCAGAGTATCATTAATTAGTACTCTCGTTTTATGCCCAATATTCATAATGTTGTCTCAGTATTTGATCTAAAAAATTACACTGTATGCTTGCCAGGCAATGTTTAAATTGCAGGTATTTCTAGTTTCAGAGAAAATTCTCAGGAGGTCTGGTGCATTTTCTACTCAGTGTTATGGCCTGTAATTTTTATGATCCAAACTAATTTTCCTAGTACTTTTTCTTTCAGCTTCCTTCAGTAAGCAATAGATTCATGGTTAATTTTCTATAGACTGTATTAGTGTGCCCAAGCTGTCACATTTGATATTTAATGGGAGGAAGACTGGCATACCTCATCTGTTTTACCACCTCCCTGTGGAAACATCAAGTTGATGTTGGATATTGTATCAGTCAGGATCCATCCAGAAAAAGAGAAACTACTATAACTGAAGTGAAAGGAATTTAGCTCAGGGAGTTGGTTAAACAGGTTAAAGAAATACTAAGAAATCAAACAGCAGACAGTGAATCAAATTAAGGGCAGAAGAAACTACTTTCTCCTCAAAACTGGAGAAATACAGGAAGAGACAGGGGCACTAGAATTTAGGAGCTAAGGTTGTGCATCAAAAGTTGCCATTACAGGGAGGCTGAGAAGAAGTAGAGCCTGGGACATGATGAGATACTATGGCACCCAGGAAGCTCAGGCAAGGCAGAGAAGGAAAAGGAGCATGTGTGTTCTCCCTTCCTTCTTGTTGAAACAGCCTGGCTCAGGAAGCACACAGACAACTCTCACTTGCCATCTATGACAGTGTAGAGCAGAAGGTCAAGAATGATTCCAGCAGCACAGACCCAATGCGTAGAGATCACCTGCCCTTTATGACTTGTGCAAAGCTCTACTGAACATCAGATTTAAGGACAAAATGAATTGCCATGGATAAATTACTGACTTAGTACATGATTTTTATAACACAATGACCCAAGCAATGGTATCTTTCCTCTTTTTTTTTTCATTCCTCATAAAGATAATTTAATTTAGCGCCCCCCCCCCACCCCACCACCTTCATGATAATTTCTAAATGCTTATGCTAGGATGCTGTGCTGGCCATGTAAAAATTCCCAAGGGAAATTAGATAAACATGTAGACTTCTGGCTCATATAATAAGTTTAAGTAGAGATCAGAGATTTAAATTTAGAAAAAAATACAGTTCTAACAAATAGTTGTGTTAGTGAATCCATATTCAAGGAGGAAGTATAATCATATTTGTACATATATCCTATCTTACTTGAATTTCTTGCTACCAGCATCATGGGATATGACTTCAAACTTCTTCCTGGTTCTGTCAGATCCTTTGTCAAATCCTAAATGCTTATACATAGCCATTTGACTCTTAATAGAGGGACCTGCTTCTTTATGACAATGGTTTGAAAACTAAAACATTTTCCTTTGTTTCTCCCATTTATCCTTATCTCACCATTTCTTAGATATTCACAGGGGTTACTTAGTGACAAGACTGTATTTTAAGAGAGCTTTACTTTAAAATAGAAATTTGGGGAATTTAAAAACAAGCAAATGAAATTAAAAAAAAAGAAGAAGAAGAAAACGTTAGGCTAAAATTCAATGCCAAACAAAGCACATAACAAATGGTGCAGTGAAATTACCCAGAACAAATACATTTTAGATTCTACATCAAAGGAAACCCTTTTAATTCAACAATTAGACTTACTTTGGAAGATGTTCACCTGAAGTTAAAAGAATATCATTTAGAGTAGTAACAATTCAAGAACTACTTTGCCCTCCTCTTTACAAGTGCAATGCCTAACACAAGTTTTAATGATTTAACAGTTAGCATTTTAGTCCAATTACTAAGCTCCATATGCTATATGATATTTAAACAGCTGGATCTGGTCTATCTATATTAAACAATTTCCTTTTAACAAGTTTATGATTGATAGTAGTGCTACTGATTTAATGAGTCGTAAGAAATTCATTTTTTTCATAGGGAGATGACTCTCTCCAATACAAGCAGGTATAAACTATTTTTATAATGTTAATCATAGTGTTTGGTTTTGAAACAAGGCTTAAAATGGAAAGTCAGCTAAGCTTCTCTAGTTATCATTATGAATCTGCCAGCAGTATGCAGTTTTCCCCTCCACATCAACATCTTATTATTATTGACTTTTATTGGTGTTTTAGTTAACATCTATATTTCAAAAGCAGTTTATATAATTAGTCCAATGCCTGTTTCATTTGGTTTTTAATTGTATCCATTTGATGAAAATTATTTTGTATATCAGTGTATTGGGTGAGAGGGGTTAAGGAATACTGGTATTTTATGAAGGGAGGAAGGAAGGAAGGAAGGAAGGAAGGAAGGAAGGAAGGAAGGAAGGAAGGAAGGAAGGAAGGAAGGAAGGAAGGAAGGAAGGAAGGAAGGAAGGAAAGGGAAGTAAGTAAATCCTTTCTCTGAACCAGAGACCTTGTTATATCCGTGTCAGACAACTCCTCCTTTCTGGTTATCTCATTCAAGGCTCTTGTTCATCCACTAGGTGTTGCGTGGGTGAGTTCAGTGCCAGTGTCATCAGAAACCATGGAAATTCCTTTGATGAAAGTGTTGGAAGTTGTGGGACACGATTAAAGATGAAATAAAGAGCATGTATTGAGATTTAGCACTTTAAACTACTGGGTAACTAAATAATCGCCATCCCAGCACTATAGGCACATTTGGAGGATGGAATTAAATAAAATGGTGGCGTTTTTGAGATATTACTCTGCTTCTTTCAAACACTGTATGGTGTGTGGCGTTAATAGACTGTGACCAATTTTTGAAGGAGTTTCATACAGTTTATCTTTTACTTTTAAAATGGATGTGTAGAAATAAACCTAACAAAAGTTTTCTCTTTTATTTGTAACTTTATGTCACCTTTATTTCACTTTCCTCCTAAAAGGAAATTCTGTACTTATCAACATTGGTGATAAAAACACCCGATATGGCTCAATCATTTTCATATGAATCCTTTGTGATTTCAACAAAGACCTGTTCAACAATATAATTCACTTCTCCTCCAGTTACTGGCAGAATATAAGCTGATATTTCAAGTGAATACTTAAAAATTTGAACTTTTACAAAGGTCTGTTAAAATTACTACACATCCATTGAATCAAAACAAACCACTTAACATGTATCTGAACATTGGTCACATTTTAGAAACATGTTAACAAAAAGGAATCTTTGCTATAGATACAGAGATAGTTTTACTGTGTTAGGTCTAAAAATACTGTAATCCATAGGTCTAGCCATCAAAATAATTTCTGCTACTTATATCAGTTTTCAGCAAAAAAAAAAAAAATTTAAAGCAAAAAATTTTTTGAAAATATATTCTCATTAAATTTGTCTATACTTAGAACAAGCATAAATATGGAAAATTACATTAAAAAGTAAAAAATATTGTATGAGGTAGTAGGACTGGGTTATATGCATGACTCTAGAGTAATTCTATAACATACATTACTTTATTCTTTTTCTTATTTTATTTTTACTTTACAGAAACAAGGATTCAGAATTTTTAAGACAGAAAGATAGGTGCATCTGGAAAACAGTTTCAATTCTTTGGACCCTTTGCCTTACAAGCAACAAATTTTGTTATAATTACAGCTCAGAAGTTCTGTGAAAATACTGTTTATGTGTGGAATCATTCAAATCTGTCCATGAATAAGGATTTATTTAAGCAGTCTTAAAATATTTCTGGCACCAATTTTGATTTAAACCAACACCAGATCAAGAAATTCATGAAAACCGACTTTGGTACACTATTTTTCATGTTGCATGTGCAATTATGTACATGTCACTGTGTACACTGCCTTAGACAATGTTAAAAAGAATGACTTAGGTATACATTAGCTCACATGTCAAGTACCACAAGTAACTGGGTTTGTATATAAAGCATTGGTTATCTATCATAATAAACAAAACCAAGAATGGGCATTCACATAGGATACAACAGATGGTGGTACCCCATGGGCATGGACAGTACAAGACACCTCTCCCTGTACTCATGCTAGGCATATGCTGACTCAATTGGCTAAATACTTTGAAACACTAACTTCCTGTTTCTAAAGTTCATAGTTAGATCCCTCTATGACCTGAAGTTAACCAGCCCCAGAGTCAGCTGTTAGACCATTTCTGACTTGAATTCTACAACAATGCTCTTTCCAGGGTCCCGTCTTTGCTTGTGGGCTGCTGAGACTTTATCAGCTGAGCAGGAGGGAGTGAAGAGAAAAAAAATACAAGTCAAAAATATATTTAGGTGGTTCCTTTCCTTCTTTAGAATTTTGTCATCTCTCTCTGTAAACAGAAGTGTTTGGGAAGTTTGAAGGTGGAGGAGGAAAGAACAAAAATATCACTTTTAAATGTTTTCATCTCTCTGCCTTTTGTTCTTGAGCTCTTTACATGGTCTTGGGAAAAACTGGCAAAAATAAAAAAAAAAAACAAATAAATCGAAGATCTTAATTAGACTTTGTTTAAAATCAATCATCACCCAAAAACCAGATAATACCAAAAATGTATTCTACCCACAAGGGAGTTAACAGGAATAAAAAGGAAAAATGACAACGACAACAAAAAGGCGACAAAATATGGCAAATGAGGATAGTACAATGGAACAGGCAGTTAGTGCCCGAGTTCTGTTGGCCCTAAAGATTTCATTTGGAGGAGTGTTTCTGCTGTATGATGACGGGGAACAGATCTGAACGAGCATGGTGATTGTCAACACTGCTCACAAATTTAATAAAATCCTAGAGGATCATAAACTGGCAGCTGCTTGGTGAAAATGAAATGCTAATGTTCACAATTATAACTTTTATACCCACAGCCATAAAATACATAAAAGCATTAGGTCCCTTTCTAAAGCAGTAGATGTATGATTTATGTGTCGTACAGAAGATTGAATGTTTTGAGGTAAGAAGGGGGGAATCATTGGTAAGTACGTATTTACACATTTGAAATAGGCCTATAGTTTTATCTCCAAAGCACTTAAGTAGATAAACACCTAGTTGAAGGTAGGAATACAAGGAAAGCTTTACCTAAGCAAGAGTAGTAATAAACACCATCCTAAAAAGAGAAAGAGTTTTTGCCATGCTGCTGTAATTTTAAATAATCTCAGGTAGGAACAAATAATTTTATAGGTTAAGATAGTTCATTGTAGATCATTTTTATTTTTTTTAAAGTTTTCTTTAATGGAAAAAAATAGGGAAACACCAAATTAAGTTAATTTTTGGTATAGAACCTTAAAGTGGGCAAGTGTGCTAAGAGATGAGAGAGAAATATGAGCAACAGTTACAGTAATCAGATTCCCAGTGGGAGTGAACAATGAGAGGTCAAAGGTCCAGACACCACTGATGTTTATCTTTGAATACATGTTATAGCAGTGCCAATAAGAACTTTTAAAAGCTAAAAACATGGAAAACAAAAAGGAAGTAATCTATAGCAGTTTAGGGGTAAATATGAGTGAAATGAATGGGTTTGCCAAGCAACCAACTTACACAAGGTGAGAAAGCAGGGCCCTCTTTCTGAAACTAAATATTGATTCCCTTTATTAGGAATCAATATTTATTAGGCACTATAACAAAGAGTTTGTGAGCATCAGCTTTAGAATGAGATATATATATATATATGTGTGTGTGTGTGTGTGTGTGTGTGTATATACATACATATATGTATATATATATATGATTAAATTCTGGTCCTACTATTAAAAGCTATTTAATCTAGGGTAAATAATTTCACTGCATAAGCCTTTTTTTTTTTTGGTACCAGGGATTGAACTCAGGGGCAATTGACCACTGAGCCACATCCCCAGCCCTATTTTTATTGAAGGACAGGGTCTCACTGAGTTGCTTAGTGCATTGCTTTTGCTGAGGCTGGCTTTAAACTTGCAATCCTCCTGCCTCAGCCTCTCAAGCCACTACACCTGGCTATAAGCCATTTTTAAAAGATAGTGCTATAGGTATAATAATGTCACCTCATAGGATGATTAAGGAAAGTCAATCAGTTGTATTTTAAAAACTATACACACACACACACACACACACACACTTATCCTAGAAATAATTTTCAAAGACTTCATGTAAAATGAAGGCTATTATCCAGAGATGAATCCAATGGTTGGAGGACAGTAGATAAATACAATAATTTTTAAAGCAGTTAGTGATAGTTCAGGCATGTTGCCATTTATGGATTCATTTGTATGGGCAAATATATTTGACTTAAACATTTAAAATACATTTGCAATTTTATTTCTGAGTGTGTGTTCTCAGTAAAGAAACATTGTTAAAGGCAAAGAGATCTATTCTTAAATCAAGATGTCACAGACATACACCCTCTGAAATCTCAATATTGTGCAAATAACCCCCAAATCAAAATCATATTAAAATATATTCAAATTTAATTTGTTGAGACTAAAAACACAACTTTTGCTATAAAATGTTCAAATCTTATGAACCTGTCATTCATTAAGTATTTTACATGCATCTAGTAAACACAAATTTGGCTATTGATTTTTCTTACATAACAATTGAGTATGGATAACATTATTTTTCTTTGATGAATGAAGCAAATTATATAGAGAGTGAATAAATCTTTCACTTTGAAAAATATATTTAGAATTTTTTTGCTTATTTTCTGTTTGGCTTATAATTTCTTCTGGTCATTCATGACATAATTTAAAGACAACATTTAAAAACAGGGTCTATGAAATTAAACAATGATATTAATTTTTTTTAAAAAATGGGTCTATTAAAGAAGGCAGGGAGATTCAATATTGCAGGTTTTGAAAATGGTGGAAGTAGATCATGAGATAAGAAAGGTGGATAGTCTTTAGAAGGCAGAAAAAGGAAGCAATGCATCCTTCATAGACCCTACTGAAATTCATGCAGGTCTACCAACATCTTAATTTTAGCCCAGGGGTGCTTGTGCAAATTTCTGAACTACAGAACAAAATAATAACATACTTGTTGTTTTAAGATACCACATTTGTGGCAATTTGTTATAGCAGCAGATAGAAGTCTAAAGCACTATTTAAACTAGTAAAGAGTTGCCATCATTTCCTTTGTAAATTTTGATGCACAGTGAGTGCACCCTTATGACAGAAAGTTTTTCCGCAAACATTACATCACAGAGATTTTACCCCTGTGTGAATTCTCAGACTGAGAGTACAACCTGACATGGTTGAAGGCTTTATCACATTGAGCGCATTTATAGTGGGATTCTTCCCCCATATATATCTTCTGATGCATTGCGGGTTCTAATTTGCGAATGAAGTTTCTTTAACATTCAGTATTCATAGGTTTTCTCTCTCCTATGTGTTTGCTGATATTTAGTGAGTTTAGATTTTTTACAGAAAGTTTTCTTCAATGTTTACTGGTATAATCCAAATTCGTTATATTTACAAAAGGTCTCTTACATATGGATGTTGATAATTTTGCCTCTATGTGGAAGGCTGTCACTTGTCCAATATATTCAAATGATTGATGCCCAATTTGAATCTTGTAATAAGATGCACATGAAGGCTAAATATTTCCCTGATATACTATGACCATCATGTTTATCTCCAGAATGGCTCTTATCAGGCAGATGATGGAGAATTTCATTATCACAAATTAAAACTCTCAGGATTTATTACTTCATAACTTTTATTATCCATAATTACATTTGGTAGTGTTTGAGCTCAAATTGAATGTTTCTCCAAATTCATTCTCTGATCTATTCATGTGTTGCTTTTGGTGATTTTTAAAACTTTTTTATTTGTTTCTTTTAGTTATAAAAGACAGTTGAGTCTATTTTGACATATTTATATTAACATGAAGTATATCTTATTTTAATTAGGATCCCAGTCTTGTTGAGGTACATAATATTGAGATTCACTGAAGTGTATTTATATATAAACATAGGAAAGTTATGTCAGATTAATTCCACTATCTTTCCTATTCCTATCCCCCATCACTTCATGCCTGTTTGTCTAATCCAATGAATTTCTATTCCCCGCCCCCACCAACCCTTGCTGTGTGTTAGCATCCACATATAAGAGGGACCATTCGACCTTTAACTTTCTGACAAAAGTCATCACTTATACATTGCAGAACTCACACAGGAGAGAAGCTCTAAGAATGTAATAAATGTAGAAACACATTTACTCTGAAGTCTAACCTCAGAGTGCATCAGTGGAATCCCACAGGGGAAAATCTGTATAGACATTAATAATGAGTGTGGGAAAACCTATGTAAAGACATCCATATTTTACATTCCAGAATCTACACAGGAAAGAAACGCTTTTGAATATAAAGAATGTTGTAAATCATTTCACCAGAAGTCACTTGATTTCAGCAAGAACCAGAGAATCCATAGGAGAGGAACTTTATTATTATAGTTATAATGAATGTGGCAAATCTTTGGTATGAAAAATCACACCTCAGAAAACATCAGGGTACTCATGAGGAAAAGACCTATATGGTAGAGGATATATATATTCAAAAACCCACTTTCTTTTCTCTAGGACACACATATTCTGCATTTCTCAACCTCTTCTAAGATTACACCACATAATGGAAGTCCATCTGGGAAAATCAAAACATATGTGATAAACCTTACTTCCAGGTCTGACCCATATAAAAGCTTCAAGGCAGTCCTTGATCTCTCATAAATCTTTGGTACTAAAATGAAGATGACCTGCATGGCAGGCTTGGGAACCATAGAGGATATCACTACATTTTAAAACAGAAGGGACTGATTGGAGAGAGCAGAGATTTTCCTGTTTCTATCCCAAACCCCCAGTATTTACTTTATATGAGCTAGAATTAAATACTCTCTTTAGCTAAAAAAAGGGGGTTGCCATCATGTAAACAAGATATAATAAATAGCAAAAAAAGGAAAAAAAATATAGTACTATTCTTTCATTTTTGTATGGAGTTCAAGGGCTGTCTCTAAAATGCCATCTCTTTTATCTACATGATTTTCCTTAATTTTTATTGATTCCCAGTAAATATATTTTCTTGGCCAAAACCATGCATCTTAGTCATCTAATTAGCTCTCTGTTTTAACACTATAAAATTTCTAATGGGCATTTGAGATCAATCTGACCATACTTAATCATCATTAATTGTAAAAAGGAAACAAGAGTTTCATATTATAATTGGAATGAATTTGCTCTCCCAATGGTAGAATCATATCATATAGTTATATACACAAGGCTTAACAAAATAAAGATAAAACAAGACTTAATTTTTTTCCTTTTAGGTTGTGCATATACATACACATGCTTATATACACACATGGACACTACTACACAACATTCAAGAAGCAGCTAAGGGCTGGGATGTGGCTCAAGCAGTAAGGTGCTCGTCTGGCATGCCAGAGGCACTGGGTTCGATCCTCAGTACCACATAAAAATAAAAAATAAAAAGATGTTGTGTCCACCGAAATATTTGAATAAATATTAAATATTTAAAATAAATATTAAAAAATTCTCTCTTCTCTCTCTCTCTCTCTCTAAAAAAAAAAGCAGTTAAAATCATACATATAAGTTGCATTTTCTGTCTTAAAGACCAGCAGTACTGGGATATTTCTTTTGAGATAATAGATTACAATAATTTCTTTAGAGATAATAGTAAAACACTTTAAAATATATTTGCAATACATATTCATTTCAAATATATCATAACTGAAAGGAAACTTTAATGGAAGAATGTAAAACAACAAAGAATACAAAGATACTTGATTCCATTAGCACATATGCACACTTATGTTGACCTAAAATAATGGCTTATAATTCTCTTTCAGTAGAAACAGAATTAAAGGTATAAAACCATTACTGCATTTTTGGCTAAGTACCAAAGAGTCTGACAATATTTAGAAAATTACTACTTGAACTGTTAGTGTACAGTCAACCAAATCAATCATTTAAACTATATTCAACAACAACAAAAAAAGGTGGTCATACATCTTTCACTTTTTCTACTGGGTTTCAAACTAGAAATGATTTTCATTAAAATGATCATGCTACAGAGGTAGGTTTGCATATTCATTGCCATATCTATTGAAAAGGATACTCTGAATTCTTAGCAATTATTTTTGATTGTAACTAATCATTAAAACAATTATATCTTCAAGTAGAAGCTAAAGACATTGAAGAACTTGAAAATCTTGATTTCTAGTTATGTATTTTTAATGACTTCTTTTGAAGTTTTCAGTTTTCCAGCTTTATTCTTCAGTTTCACTGAAATATAACCTGACATAAATTGTCCCCTCCTCAGAGCTTAAGGCTCATCAGAAACACAAAGTGATTAAGTTTGGTTTTCCTGCTTTGTATTTTTTTCCTTATACACAATTAAAGCACAAATGTATATGCTGAACAAATGATATGTTGAACAAACCAAAACAAAACAGGTGCTATTTGTTTTCAGTATGAAAATTAGGCTTAATTCTGTGCTCTGTATTTTAAATTTCTGTTCTAAGGGTGTGATACATTAGAGTCTTCATTTTTTCCCCTCTCTCTTATGCATTTGAACGTCCCAAAACTTTGTTCATATCTACATAAAACATCAATTAAATTCTTAGATGAACCTTTATTTTTAAAATGTTCATATGAAAATTATATATTTATTTGTAATTCTAATAATCCGGGAATATTTTGGAATCTAAAGCATATAATTGTATGTTGAAGATACTTTTAAATAAAAGATTTATTAGTTGTAAAGATAAATGCCCAAGGATTCCAGTCTCAGAAATGATGCACTCAGGTTTGCATTTCATTCTCATTGAATCTGGCAATTCTTGTACTTGCAAAAGAGATTAGTTCTGCAGGGAAAATACACATCACTAAAGGCCGAGATACTCTGAGTACGTGTGCTCCCATGCGCATATATGTCCTGTAGTTTCTAAAGGTCACTAAACACTGGTTTTTATGCCAGCTATGGAACCATATTATTTACATTAATTAACTTTTAATATAAAGACTCAACTAGTAGTGCTACAAATATGTGAAGCAAAAATTGATAGAACTGAAGTGAAAGATGGACAAATCCATTATTACTATTAGAGACTTTGACACCAAGTAGTAGGTAAAGAAGTCACAAATTAAATAAGAATATTAAAGAACTCACCTTTAGTGACAATAGACACCATCGAACAACAACAGGATAAATGATCTTTTCAAATGCTTTTTGTTTGTATGCCAAGATACCCCAGATCCCAGGTTGAAAAACAAGGCTAACAAATTTTAAACGATTGAATTCATGTACATTGCCTTTCTTTTTAGCCACAATAAAATGAAACTGGAAATCAACAGCAAAAAGATAATCTCCAAAAACCTTTGAAACTAAACAACACACTTCTAAAGAAACGTGTTACTGGAAAATCTCTAGGGATATAAAAAATATACTTGGAGAATTTATCAGCAATTATACAAAAGTAAAGAACTAAAAGAAAAAGTGTAGACAAAACCATTATTAAAATAATTGTGAAACAATATCAAATTGTGTCAGTTTCAATAACCAGTACTAGGAAAAAAAAGTTATAGCACTGTAGGCTAACATTAAAAAAATGAGAAAAAGTATCCAATTAATCTAACATCCACTTCAAGAACCCAGGAAAAGAAGAACAAAATGAACCCCAAGAGACTAAGAAGGAAAGAAATTACAATTAGAAACAAAATCAGAAAAGCAATACAAGAAAATAAATTAACAAAATAGATTTTATTGTTTTGGAAAAGACAATCAGATTGACAGACTTTAACAATAATAATAATAAAAAAACATATCACTACAATCTATAATGAAACAGAAGAAAACACTAGATCTTTTAAATATATATATATATATATATATATATATATATATATATCCCAAAACAGTAATAAATGAATACTGTGAACAACTCTATACATGTAAATTTGACAAAAGTGGTAAAATGAACCAAAAACTTTTTTCAGAAAATGAAAAACCAACAAAAATTCAAATTTTATCCATAATATTTAGGTCAGCTCATTCCAAACAGTTATGAATTTGCTTATTTTCTTGTTAGTTTTTTTCTATCTTGAATTGGATTTGTTGGTTAATTGCCTTGATTCTACTTATTTAATATAATAAAACAAAACAAGATGGTTTCTTCAAGTACTTGAGGTTTATAAAAAAAAATTGGGAAGATATGGAGTTTAAACACCAGCAATTGTTGTTTTTGAGTATGAGGCACTGTAATTGTTACATAATGGGTATATTTAATTCAGAATAACTTCTTAGTATAAATAAACTGCTGCTAAAATATATTAAATGCTTACTTTGTTTTATACATGGAGTTCATCAATTATTAAAATATTTTTACAGAAGACAAAGCTGAGGCCTAGATTTTAATAATCTTAAGGCTAAAAAGCAGTAGAATCAGTATTTGGTTACTATTGCACATTATAGATACTTCATATATATATTTATATATGTATATATATATATATTTTTTTTAAACAGAGAGAATTTTTAATATTTATTTTTTAGTTTTCGGTGGACACAACATCTTTATTTTATTTTTATGTGGTGCTGAGGATTGAACCCAGCACCCCGCGCATGCCAGGCGAGCATGCTACCGCTTGAGCCATATCCCCAGCCTCTATATATATTATTTATAGATAATTTTTCCTTGTAAAAATTAGTAGTCAGTACTACTTCCATTTACATATGAGAAAACTGAGGCTTCAAACAGTGAAATAAATTGCAAAAGGTAATTCGTCTAAAATGTAAAGTCAACAGCTGAATCAAAGGTTATCCACCCTAAATTAATGCTTATAACAACTACATGGGAGGATGGGGATGTAACTCAGTGGCAGAGCATTTGCCTAGTGTGTAAAAGGCCCTGGGTTCAATCCCTACCAGTGCAACACACACACACACACACACACACACACACACATACACACACAACCACACAACAACAACTACAGGGGATTTAGCCTTAGGCAAACCTCATTATTAACATCATATAGTTGAGTGCTTTCACAAGACATTCCTTGTAGCTGAGAAATGAAAATAACAAATAGGTCGTGTGTATATTATGTGAATAACAAAATAAATATGTCTTACATATCAGAAGTGCTGAATAAATCATAGTTATTTCATTTAAATTCTATACTTTGGTGGTGGGGGTCTGGTGGAGAACCTTTTCCTTTTTTATTGCTGGTCTGTCCAACAGAAATATATGTTCCAGGTGCCACAGCATGAAGTTGACACAGGAAGTAGGTACTTGCCCAGCCCTCCTTCCTCAGCCCTACTTGTACCTAGATGTAGCCATGTACCAATTATTGTCAGTGCAGAAGTAAAGGGAAGTGATTCATATCAAGACAGAGATTTTACAGGAGACTGTGTCTTTCCACTCCTTTCCCTGAATTACTATGTGGAGGAAGCTGCCCACTAACCAGAAACAATTATGGCCAACTATTATATAAACAAGAAATAAACTACTGTTTTATAAGCTTTTGAAAATTAATAAATTAAAGATTTATGTTCAGTAATGCATATTTCACCTGTGTCCCAAAGCAATGATTTCATTCACTCATTCCTTCATATGTAGGAATGTGTACATGCACAATTATACTAAAAAAATACACACACACACACACAATCTTAAATAGGTTCCAAGGGAAGATATATAAGATAAATAGAGATGGTCATCAATAATATTTGAATGGTAACCATCTAGAAAAGCTATTCAACTTACAGATTGTAAAATTTTACTGGGCATAATATCTAAGGCCCTTGGTTTGAATTCCCCTAATGAGTGACCTGGAGAAGATTCTTCTGAGTCTCAAAATGTCCAAACTACATTGTAAGGGAAACAGAAATACTGCCTCTCAAAAACAAATACAAATAATACACAGGCATATATAACTCTGCTATGCCCATTCCATTGTTTATTTGTTTGTGTTCTGTATTTTTCCTTTTGAAGAAAATATCTGGGTGAAAGTTACCGGGAATCATGTTTCTTCTGACCATAAAAACTAATTTCCAGAGAAGACTTTCAGCATTTGTTTTTTTGGGTTTGGCTAACTTCACTTAGCATAATCTGCTCTAATGCCATCCATTTCCCTGCAAATACCATGATCTTATTCTTTTTAAGTGCTGAGTAATATTTCATTGTGTATAAATCCCACATTTTTTTAATCCATTCATCCACTGAAAGACATCTAGGTTGGCTCCACAGTTTAGCTATTGTGAATTGTGGTGCTATAAACATTGATGTGGCTGTGTTCCTGTAGTATGCTGTTTTTAGGTCCTTTGGCTATAGTCCGAGAAGAGGAATAGCTGGGTCAAATGGTGGTTCCATTCCTAGCTTTCCAAGGAATCTCCATACTGCTTTCCAAATTGGATGCACCAATTTGCAGTCCCACCAGCAGTGTATGAGTGTACGTTTTTCCCCACATCCTCTGCAGCACTTGTTGTTGTTTGTCTTCATAATGGCTGCCATTCTTACTGGAGTGAGATGGTTTCTTAGAGTAGTTTTAATTTGCATTTCTCTGATTGCTAGAGATGATGAGCATTTTTTCATATATTTGTTGATTGATTGTATGTCCTCTTCTGAGAAGTGTCTGTTCAGGTACTTGGCCCATTTATTGACTGGATTATTTGTGATTTTTTTATGCTTCCCTGATATAGAGTGGGTGACTCAAAATGGGGTAGGGAGAGAGAGCATGGGAGGAAGATTACCTCTAGATAGGGAATAGGGGTGGGAGGGAAAGGGAGGGAGAAGGGGAATAGCACAGATGGTGGAAGGAGACTCTCATCATTATACAAAATACATGTATGAGGATGAGAATTTGTTGTATACAAACAGAGATATGATAAATTGTGGTATAAAGGTGTATTAAGAATTGTAGTGCAAATAATAATAATAATAATAATAATAATAGAGCTCATGTATATTGGCATAATTTGGCATGAACATACTTTATATACAGAGTTACGAAAAATGTGCTGTGAATGGATAATTATGATTGTAATGCATTCCACTATCATTGTGTATGTAAGAAATAAAAAAAAAAACTAATTTCCATGTGTTAAATGGTCTTCTAAAATGTCTAAGTTTAAAAAAGGATTTTGAAGAAAAAAAAGATTCTTCTTCTAGATAGGTAATAAAAACAATAATACTGATGTTGCATGTTTTCTTAATCTAAGGCAGGATTTACCAATAGCAATCCCTATTTATGTTTTAATCTTAATTATTTGTTGTGGAGACTTGCCATGTGCTGTGACATAAAGCAATCCTGGCCTCTGACACAGGAGATCAATATTAATTAATTAATTAACCACTCAGATTATCAGAGTGACAATCAAAAATGTCTAGACTGAAAAATGTTTCCTTGTAGGACAAAATTTCCCCTTCATTAAGAACCTCTGGTTAAAGGAATTTATTGAATGTGTCTTAGAGTATTCAAGGTGGTAAAAACAAGGACTTTCTGAGCAAACTGACTAACACTAGAGTCCCCTGCACTGGACCATACATACACAGGGACTTTGTTACTCAAAGCAGCCACTGAAACTCTTCTGCTTCAAATAGTCAAGGCATTCCCACACTTACTGAGAATATTCAATTTCTAACCAAATTCTTTTTGACAATTCAGAATCATCTTTTTAATGCACAGATATGAATACATTATTCTACTACTAACAGTACAAGTATATTATAGGTCAGCTCAGAAAATATTCAAGGCCATTTGCTTTCTGCTTGCTGTCTTGATGGCTCTGTATACACTGTCCGGCAGCCGCACCTAGAGGTTGGAGCTGGGCTGCGTGCCGAGCCCTGTCCTCCGAAGGCTGGACTGCAGGCTCGAGCGTCTCGGTGGCCTGTTCGCCGCCGCACCTTCGGGCAGAGCCTGCTCTGGGGTCATTCTGCACCCCCCTGCCAGGGGACCCGTGCTCCGGAGGAGGGGGACNTTTAAAAAAAAAAAAGAAAATATTCAAGATGTCACTAAAAATTAATTCAATAATTAGTACTCCATGACAAATCACTGTTGTGGTCAGTATAAAAAAGTTTTTTGACTATTCATATTGTAATGTATTGTAACATATACTTTCATTATAATTGATGTAATAACATCAGAGAAATTTTCATTATCAATTTTTCTCCTTAGGTTTTTCTAGATCAGAGTGTATTAGGAGGGCGCTGAGTGCTGTCAGTGTTAACCGGGGCACCGCTGACAACACAGGCTGAAGACCTGTTATTATCAAAAAACAATAACAACAACAACAACAAAACCACAGAATTGTAGTCCAGCCATTTCATTCATCCAAGTCACAGCATCAGAAATACCTGAGATATCAGCATATAAAACAAAGAAAACATGTTTCACAGTGAGTATTCTGCTTGCCCAATCAAATTTTGACTCTTGAATTTTTCGAATCTACTTATTGATCAACATTATACCACAGGGTTGTGCATGATGAGCATTTGCTGAGTTTCAGCTACTGTGCAAGAAGCTAAGGAGATTTAGGTAAGTTAGAAAGTGCTCTATCTTCATGGCACTTGTGATCTAGTATCTATAAAAATGATCAATGTGAAAAGGAATTTGGCAAGTAAGTAAGTTTAATTATCTTAAAATGTTTAATTATGCCAACCAGCAACTTCTTGGAAGAAGCATGATTACTACAGAAGTATGATTTCACTGTATCTGTAGGCTTTTAATGATACTGATGGTAGATGACACCACTGTCCCTTTGGGAAAAGAATAAAAATATATGTCATGCTTTAGTTTTGATTAATAAGGCTTTGTATGGCAATTTATCATGATTCTCTTAACCCATACTAAAAATAATTATAATGTAATAATTTTTTTCTGTGTTAAATATATGAATAAAACTTTAATAATCATATCTCTATATAAATTCAACTTAGGCAATTTATCAGTGGGAAAAATGTGAATTGACTACTAATGATTCCTGTCTTGTTTCAAAGTCATTTTACAATGAAATATAAATTTATGGCAAACAAACAATAATATTTATGTAGAAATAAATACTCTATATTATTATATGATCAATTTATAGGTTGAAATACAATTTAGAACAAAACAATGATAACTTTTTTGTTTTTACATTTATAGCAACTAAGTAGATAAAATATATGCATAATTAATGAATTTCAATGAGGTTGATCATGTGAACAATATGTTTACTTAACTTTCCCAAACCATCAGTAAAAATGTTATATTCTTTTATTAGAATGACTTTTTAAACTACTCATGATTTGTCCTAGTATTCAAATATACAAAAAGAAAATCCTTAGGAAACTTTGGATTATAAGTAATTTAAGTTGAAAGTGGCAGCAGGGATAAAAATGTTTTTATTTATAAAAGTATCACTTTACTATTCGGTATAATTAGCATGCTTTCAAAGCTTAAGTCCCTATTCACAATATTTAAACCAAACTTGTAGAGAAGAGGTGGTGAGGGAATGAAAAAAATTAAAACTTCCTAAAATTAGGCTTTTAAGAATCTCAGTCAAATGAGGGCTATTGAAAAATGAAATTTATTACTGAAATGATCTTATAAAACAAATGGAAATAAAATTTAATTAATAAAATGTATTTTACTAAACTTCTCAGGCCTAGAGCTACTAGAACTACTATATGTTAGATGTTATTATATTATTTTCTAGATGTTCTACATTGACTTAGTCAGTTATGTCAGGGTCAATTCCACAGCTTTTCTTATGGACTCCCATTTAAACTTTCTCATTCTAATTGAGAATGAAAGATATAGTAACTGGAAGGAAACTCTTTCTTGTAAAGATGAACTTTTAAAAATTTTGTCAATGTGAACAATGACCACTAAACATTACAGAAATTAATTGTGGTAGTGTGAATTCTAACTTTCTCAGTGTTCACTCAATTATAAAATGAGTAGATTAATTAATGATGTTAATATACTGATAAATATTTTATTATTTAATCCACTGCTGATTCCAAGCTAACACTTTATAAACTTTTTGGGTATTTTTAATTGACTGTAAAAATGACAGATAAGGAATAGTTTTACAAAATGGAGCTCAGTGGTTCCTTTAGAATTCCATTGTAATGTCTCCTAACAGGATGTCAATTTCTTCTATCATTTCTCAGGCAGCATCTTCAGCACTCAGAGGCAAATTAGGAATTAAGCTATTAATGATTGACAAACTCAAGGAGTCTTAAAAAGATGGATCAAAATTTAATATTTTGCAAACTTTGGATCCCCTTGTGGAACATGATAGAATATATGCTTCATCAGGAAGGGGCAGTTCTGTTATTGTTACTTTTAGACCAGAAGAGGGTAAGATTTCAGAGCTAAAACATTGTGGTTTTAATTTCTTATTTTTGTTTTATTTTTTGTACTAGGGACTGAGTCAGTGCTATTTCATCACTGAGCCATATTCCCAGCCCTTTTTAAAATTTATTTTAAATTTTGAGACAGGGTCTCATTAAGTTGCTTAGGGCCTTGCTAAATTGCAAGGTGGCCTTGAACTTGGAATCTTCCTGCCTGAGCCATGCATTGCTAGGATTACAGGTGTGCACCATTGTACCTGGATGTGTGTTTTGATTTTAATTTTTTACATAATAATGGCTAAAAAGGATTCACAAACTGATCTATTTATATTCATAAAACAATCTATTTAATACAGGTCAAGGAGGAGAGGGAGTAAAGGATATTACTCTCTGAATCCTATCATGGCCTAGATACAGTGCAATGTTTTGCCATACTCTGTTTTCAAATGAAGTAAGTGCATTCCTTAGAATGTGTTCATTTTACATACACACATGTGTGTATATGTTCTCTCTATGTAGTTAATATATATGTTTATCCATATTTGATATATGTAGTCATCTGTATCTATTGAGAATTATGATTCTAAATGCATTTTATACTGTTGAAGAGTATGTACCTCTTTCTAAAAAATGAGTAATAATATTTTGGCATATTTGCTCCATTTATTTTTAAAGAAATAGTGTATTATCATTTGTATTCAAATTACCAGGATGCCATAACAGAGTACCACAGACTGGATAGAATACAACAAAAATCTATTTTCTCACAATTATGGAGATTGGAAGTTCAGAATCAAGGTTTAGGTAGTTGGTGTCTGGTATGGCTCCTTTTTCTGGCTTGTAGACAACAACCTTATTGCTATGTTTTTATCTGACCTTTATTTTGTGTACAGAAAGAAAGAAAGGGAGTAAGAGAGAAAGAGAACTCTGGCATCCCTTTCAATCCCAGCTTGCAGATGACCACCTTCTTGCTGTGTTCTTACATGGCCTTTCCTTTGTGTTTAGAGTGAGAGAAAAAGAGAGCTCTGGAGTCTCTTCCTCTCCTTATGAGGATAGAGTGCTGTGGGACTAGGGCTTCATTCTCATGACCCCATTTAACCTTAACTGCCACTCAAAATCCTGTCTCCAACTAGAGTCACTTTTCGGTTAGTGTTTTAATTAATGAATTATAGAAGACACAATTCAAGCCACAAGATTGCTGCAATTAAAATATCCAAAAAACTCTTCCTCCACCATGTCTCTTTCTTTTCCCTTGTCAGATGCAAGACTTACATAGTATTCATTTATTTTCTCAATCAACTAATATCTATTCAATATCTACATATGTGATTTACTATTTTTTATATTGGAAAATAACAGTCTAAAAACTGTCAATATCATCACACATTCATGTGGTTTTACTCTGCTTTGGATATAGAAGGCAACAGAAAATAAACAAAATAAATATGTATATATGTAATAAGTTAAATAATTATAACTTAATTTAATATTTATTAAAGTATTAAAATATTTTTTCAAACTGGGAAATAGGGTAGGGAATGGGAATGGGTTGGGATCACAAATAGGATGGAAATGATAAATCCTCACTGAAAATTTGGCATTTCAAAAATATCTGAGGAATTTGAGTAAATATGCCAAGCTTATATTATCTTTAGTGCATATGTATTTATGTATTGTGCTATTTATCACATTATTGCATTTGTGTATATCTATACAAAGTCCTCCATTTTTGCAAAATCTTAAAATCAATTTTACTTCTTTCCAATATTAAAATAAGACCTAGTCTTATTTTCATGCCATAAATAAATGAAATTTGAGAGCATCTATGAAATAAATGCTTTGAACTTGAAACACATGTAATACAGGACTTTGATCTGTAAGAAAAGATAACCAAAATGGTGAGTCCTTTATTACTTGGGCTCTCTGCCTGAAGGAAATTTGAGAAGGTGGTTCAGGAATGCAGTCACCAAGTGAGATTGAATGGCCCACAAGTTGAAGAGACAAAGACAATTGTTTGTAGCCATTAGATTTTGCTGGAAATCCAGAGGATACGTCAGAAAGTGGAGAGTTACAAGGAAAACCACTTCCAGAAATTTGTACAGGGTTCTCTTTGTCTGTGTTGCTGAATACTAAGACATATATGTACAGGACAAAACTCCACATGCCTGGGCAAGAGTAACTGGGGACTGTAAACTGAGCAATCCCCACATTTGAACCTGCCAAAGAGGAGATATGAGATGTACACTGTGAAAACTCCTAAGAATATTTTCCCTGGAAAACGTACACATATTGCCTACTAAATTTTTCTGGTTTATCTTTCATAAAGGGCATATAATTCCACACTAACCACAGATTTACTCTATCATATTAAATATCACAAGAAAGTGATCTATATGATAAATGGAATTATTACTTGATTAAGTAATATGATTATATTCATTTTATTAAAATGCAATTCACAACATCCAAAATTATTAAGAATGAATTATGTGATAAAACAAAGTTAATTAACAAATGAGCAGATCACGAAAAGCTAGCCAACTTGATTGTTCTCCAAGTCTATAAGCTATAAAATGAACAAAATTAATTAAGGACTATATACCTGCTAAACCTCTATGTTTGTGTTTGTGTGTGTGTGTTCATTTATTTGTGTATGTCTCATTCTTTTCAGTTTCATTATGTGAAATAATGAAAAGTCAACTGAGAATTGCAGCCATCTTTGCTAATAAGTCCTGGTACATCAAGAAAGTTCTCTTTGAAAGTAACTTAAATAAAAAGCGTTTTCAATTGCATTTGGCACAAGATAAAGAGTTTACTTGGATGTGGGTTTGCATTAGGAGAAAAAAAAAATCACATCCCAGTGTAAGACAAAAGTAGTAGTAAAGCACTTTTGTGCTAGACAAATAGAGTTTCAAACAGTTCGAGCCAAATGGAAATCAATTTTTATTTACTTTTTAAAAACACACAATTTCCTAGTCCCAGAGAGTGCTAATTGCTTATCACAGAAGTACAACTTTTCCAGATAAACCAACTAAACTTCATGTAGGAAACAATCTCATATCTCACATAGTCAAAAATGGATATTTCTATCATTTCTATATATTTAGTTATCAATTATCCACTTAATTTATTTTGTTACTTGTTCTCACTATAGTTCTGGTTCTTCAGAATACTGAGAATACTTATTCTATATTGTTTGGCCATTTGTTATCATAAGTCACAATCATTATATAGTTATAATACACAAAATTGGTGAACTAAGATTTTCCCTTTATAGGTGGACTAGGTATTTCTCCAAGTGACGAGATTAGAAAGAAAAGGCTTTTTCTTTCAGGTCATGGCATATGTGCTCATTTTAGGTCCTGTGTGTCCTTCTTAGTTATAAAGCATGTCCATCAATATATTTGAGTCTCTTAGAGAACGCACAAGCATGTTCATTACTTCAGTAGCTACTAGTAATTTACTTAATGAACTTACAAAATCTTTCTTTCCCAGGGATAAAAACTCAGGAAATATTCCAACATTATTAACTCATTCATTCATTCATTTGTTCAACAGATATTTGTTGACCACCTATTACAGGCTAGGCAATTCCTAGTGCAAGAGATACATCAGCGAGCACGAGCACTGTTCCTAGTTCTTTTAGGGTGTATATTCGAGTAAGGAGATAAAAGTAATTAAACAAAGTCTATATGTGCATATATTAATGAACAGTGTACACATATATGTAATAACAAGATACACTATAAACAAAAGTAAGGGATGGGAGGAGGATAAGGAACATTGAAAAGAAGAAGTGGTAAATTCCTTCTATGATATCTATTTTAGACATCACTGGAAACATGATGTTGGTGTAAAAACTGAAGAGGTTGAGGGTATAAACAATGAAAATCCAGAACCAAGAAGGTCCTAGACAGAAGGGAAGGGGAAACCAAGGAAAAGCCTCAGAGGGAGAAGCCTGGGCAGAGAAGTAAGATTTGAGCAAGAGTGAGTTTTTAGCTTCAGATTTTTTAATAAAAGGCAAAAGTGTACCCTTTTACACTGCCACTATTATGTGAAGCATAAAAATTTTCCAGGGCTCTCTTTTGATTCCTCTTGATGTAGACATGGAAGTCATGCAAAGAAAATCTTAATACACCGGGGGGGGGGATTGTTTTTGTATAAACATGTGATGCTATTCTTTCTTATATTAATTTTATTTTAATCCATAACTGCATGATTGTATAGAGCCACATACACCTTTTAAGGTAAGTATTCATATTTGCATGCCAAGCTATACTGCCATCTAAGCGCATAAGAAAAATCAAAGCTTTGAGAAAATAAAGTCGAAACTACTCCTAGATTAATGGAATTCTGAGAAGTATATGCTCTACAGGGAAAACAGATTCAGCTAAATTATCCTATCAGTTTGTTGTTCAAAATTCTACTGATGATCATAGTACATATTTTATGAAACTCCTAGTGGTGAGGGTAGGGGAACCTTTTAATTTTTTAATCCACTTCTGGCAGCAATGAGGGATTATAAGGGGCTTGTTTTTAATCTTCTCATAGATCAAATTTAGTGATTTTAATTTTCTCTCATTCTGTGGTTGTGTTGCCTGAATTCTGAGGTGTAACATTTCATCAATATGGATCAAGACTTCTCATGATTTACTGCTTTATTGTTCATACTAAATGTGAAAGAGCTGTTACTTCTTTATCTTTCTGCTTGTGTAGTAACCAAGGAAAGAAGGGACTTGTATAATAGCAAAAAGGATAAAAATAAAGAACTGATGTGCAATATTAACATCAAGAATTAACTAATTAAACCATTTGGACTGAATTTTTTTTTGCATCCATCTAGTATACAATTCAGCCTTACTTTGAGATACTGACAACCTATGACTTATTAAATGTTATTTTTTGAATTCAAACTTCTGCATATAGAATTTGACTCTAATTTTTAATTAAAGAAAACAAACATCCTTGACGTTGATAAAAATATGTATTAGATTGCAAATTTCTGGTGTTTTACAGATTGGAACAAATACAAGGTGCTTATCTTCAATGTCAAACTTAATAATACTGTTTTTGCCAATGCGAATTCTGTCAAATACCTCAGGGTTTTCTACTCATTAGTTCCAATGCTCTCCCATACTTTGCTCTTTTTTTTCCTAACTATCAACATAGGAGACCACTGTGGTTGCACAGAGTCACTTTTACATCCATTCTGATTCACTTCTGCAGTTTGTTCTCAGCTCATCTTAACTGAAAAAAGACAAGGACTATTTTCTTTTTTACAGAAATGGAAAGGAATATCAGCCATTGGTACATTTTTGCTTTACAAAAACCTTTCTGGTTCAATTTATGGGCCCCATGCCTACCTTGCTTCCTGTTTAATTTAAATAGAACATTGCCTATTTGAGTTGGTTCTTTTTTTTAATCCTTTGCATGTATTTTACTCTTTTTCTATGCCTATTTAGATTTATTTTCTAACTTGATACTATGAAAAATGTTCTCTTCTCCAAGATATCCAACACAATGTTATTTATGTCAGCTTGGCTTGACATCTTGCAGTGGTATTTTGTTCTTTGTAGAACATTATGGCTTACTGATTCCTGCACAGTTCTGGGAAGGATGTTTCTGGTCTGTATTTTGGCGTAAAAGGAGAGTATTTTAGTTCCTTATGGTGACAGATTAGAATTTCTTTCTTGGTGTCAAAGTGAAAGTGCATTACCTTTCACTGAGTGGCATCATGGAGGTTAAGGGCAGTGGTATGCTCTTTGTATACCATTTGACAGACCTCTTAGTTCTTGCTCTGCAGAAGCATTCCATTAATCCTTTCTTGCTTCTTTCCTTATGAAACAGAGATTGATATCTCCAATCTATAAGTCCCTCAGAGAAGCAGAATCAGTTTCTCCAAAATACTCAGAAAGCATTTTTAAAAAGAAAAAGAAAACAAAAAACAAAAGCAAAACAAAATGTTTCCAACTCTCATACATCAGTACTTGAAATGTTAGGGAGGCTAGCAGGTGCAGAGACACAGAAAGGGTTATTCTTTATTGTACACAATTCATTTTGGAATGTTTTACCATGTTTTCTGCTATGCAGAAATTTATGATCTACAACCCATATAGCTCGATAATATAAAATTGATGTCAAAACTAGAAACTAGGATGGCAAAAGCAATTCACATCAGATGTATTAATGTTAGAAAAGTTAAATACCAGGTAGGAACTGGAAGAGATATGCCCTTATTTTCTAGGGGAGGGGAGATGCTGCCCCCTTAAATGATTTCCATTTGGTTTTTGTTTGTTTCAGAAAACACCCTCCAGAGAAAACCAAAAGGTGCCACACAAAATTGCTATAGTCATTCTATATGAACTTTGTTCAATATAATCTCATTATGATGTCAAATTCTCCACCCAGGAGATACTCCATTTGTTATTTTTGAACATGTGATATATGAAGAAGCATAATCAAATTAAGCATACTCAGGAAAGTATCTACCTCTTCATGTAATAAGTCTTTCCAATATGAAGTGTTTTAAGTTTTCCTACTAGTATGGAAGTATGTATAAACGTGGATGTATAACCAATATGATCCTGCAATCTGTACACGTGGTAAAAATAAGAATTCATAACCCACTTGAATCAAATGTATAAAATATGATATGTCAAGATCATTGTAATGTTTTGAGCAACCAATAAAAAAATAAAAATAAATTAAATAAAAATAAATTTAAAAAATCCTCCTGTCTCCTGTGTTGAGGGAGATACTACTTTGGGACTTACAGCCATGCTGTTCTTACTTGCTACAAATAGTAACCTCTCTTTGTCAATTTCTTGTTCTCACTCTCTCTCTCTGGTCTCTTTTTGTTTTTATTGGCTTTGCACTTATCAATGGGTGAACCCATTGTGTTCAGTTATAGAAATGCTCTGCACACATATATATCACAGTCACATGTGGCATAATGGTGCTTCAGAGAATAACAGAACACATATATGATGGTGGTCCCTTAAAATTATATTGAATAGTGGGTGGGGGCTGTGGCTCAGAGCTACAGTGTTTGCCTAGCATGTATGAGGCACTGGGTTTGATCCTCAGCACCCACCACATTAAGAAAAATAAACAAACAAAATAAAGTTATTATGTCCATCTACAAATAAAAATATTTTTTAAATTATATTGAATAGTGATATCATAGCCATCTTGGTTTGTGTACATATACTTTATGATATTCGCACAATGAAAAAACTGTATAACATATTTCTTTGAATGCATTTTGCCATTAAGTAATGTGTAACTATAGATCCAATTTGAGTATGTATATTTTCATAATTAATTGTCACAGAGACCACACAAATTCAAGAATATCACCATCCATGATGAGCAAGTGAGGTAAGATTGGTAAGAATGTGTTATTTGAATTTAGTCCCTAAATCCCTAAATATTAATTCCAACTGCTGATTATTACAATAAGAAAAACAGATTGTTTGAAAAGACCCTGTACTTTCATAAAATAGTTTTACTATGGGAATAAATATATAATATGATGGAATACAAATTAAATTAATTTTATACTACATTTTGTGTTCCAATTCACTTTTCTTAATATAAAGTGTTAAAGGCTTTGCTTTCACTTACCACATGGCCATTTTTTCTAAAAATTTACAGTAAATTGATCTTTCAGCATTCCACTATTAATATTAACATATTATCTAGTGGATTACAATAACTTTTTTCAAAAATAGGCAAGGCAGATATCTTGGAGGAGGGGGAAAAACCCTAAGAACAATGGTACAAATGAACTGATGAAAAGTGCTTGGGATTAGAAGTGTTTCAGATTTTGGATTTGATGGGTTTTGGAATAGTTGCATAAACATGAGACTTCTTAGGGATAGGACTCAAATCTAAACACAAACTCATACATGTTTTCACATACACCTTACACATGTAACTAGCTTAAAGTTAATTTTACACATATTTCTAATAATTTTGTGCATGATATAAAATTTCACTTAACAGATTGGGTATGGAGTTTTCCATTTGTGGTGTCATGTTGTTATTAAAAAAGTTTAGGATTTTGGAGAATTTCATATTTTGGATTTTTGGGTTAGGAATGCTCAGGCTCTATTACAAAAGAAAGCATCAAATTTGTAATGAAATTGTGACATGTTAACTGCAATTTCATGTTGAATTATCAAGACTGACCTTCAGATAACTCTTGGCACTAGATATTCTTTAACACAAAGCCAAAACTCATAAAAACCTTTATAGGATAAAACAAAACCTTTTTCCCAGTAATAGAAGCATTCAAGTAGCTAATTTTCCCAAGGCTGATTGCTTTTCCAAGTAACACATTTGTGTTTAGTCAAGGAATGCTTTCACTAGGGATGAATATAAATTATATAATAGTACTGACAACTTCACCTTCAATAGCTTTGCTTAAAATAAACATACTATAATGTGCCTGTTTCAGTTTTAGAATTGTGAAGATGAATGTGATCAAATAGAAGTCATATTTTGATATCCATGGAAGACATGTTTGCTAAAAGTATAGAATGTAGCAGGTACTATGCTGGGTGTGGCAAAAACAGAGCTAAGGTAGACCATCCATTTCATTTGTTTCACACTGTGTGGTGATCATTTAGTCCATACATTCAGTTTTCTCAGTGGCTTGAGTAAGATGTGAATAATCTGAGAACCTTCATAAATGCATAATGTACAAAAATGCCTGGCCATAGATATACTATTTTACATTGCTTAAGTTAAAAAAATATATAAAATTTGTGGCTCCTCTGAGTTTCAGAGGCATGCTAAATATCAGGAAGTCCTATTGCATGATAGGTCTGCTACTTGCCAGTGTCTGAGGGTATGCTATCTGCCTCCCTTTGGCTATAATTAATGTGCTCCCCAGAGACTTCAGGCCATCCACGGGGCACTCAAACAACACATCTCTGTGTTTCAAATAAAATGAATTTTGGCATATTTCATTAGGGAACTAATAAATATCTATAGTCACTTAAGGTCAAAACAATACAATTTCCTACATTCTTCCAAATAATGACTATAATTTTAGATAAACAAATCAATAATATACTGTAGGGCTGGGGATGTGGCTCAATCATAGAGTACTTGCCTAGCATGAGCAAGGCATGGGTTCAATCCCCAGCACTGCAACACAAAATACTGTTTTATAATAACATGCTACTATTTCAATAATACTCAAGTAAATGTGTTTTACATTAAAGTCTCGTTTTGTCTTAAAAACGAATCTATATTTATTTTTGAAGAGTTGAATCTACAAAATATAAGGGTATTAGTCATATTTTTCAATACCTGTTTTTCTTTATCCAAATGTAGCACTATTTTTAAAAAACTCATATACGCAACAGTGTTTGTGCTCAGTGTCTCTGAAAAACCATCTTTCATGTAAGCACATGCTGTTCAGAATTTTCTTTTGAGAATAAAAAATATGAAAGTGACTACACAGGAATTGGGTAGCTAAACAGGTACCTATGGGGTTGAAACAGATGGTTGTTATTGCATTTAAAACTGTATTCATGGATTACATTTTTTAAAATGTTAGGTTGATTTCATCTTTAAGACTATAAGCTCTCTTAAAAATTAAGCCTATTTTGTAAAGATCACTGGCCAGGTTTCAGTTCAGTAAACATACCTTCATTTTACAAACAGACATTTATAGTTTATTGTATACATCAATGGATCTGATCATTTAATTTTCAAAGCAACTCCTTGAATTTTCAGATTTATTTGTAAATACAAAAAATGGGACTTAGCAAAATTTAATTTGTCCAATATGATATAATAGGATACAGAGCAGGGGTTCCATATATATTTGTGTACTATTATCATGTCATTTCTCTACAGTTAAATGTAAAATATAATTAAGATGTCAGAAATGGATTCTGGCAAAGATGGACCAAATCTGGATAAAAAGGAATGCACTATTTTTTGATTATGCTCTGTGAGTATTAGTTTTGCTTCTTAGAGGAAATTTAAGGCAGTGTCTAATATATTTAAAAAGGAAAAAACATCATAGACCTCCAAGCAAGTAACATCTTTGAATCTACAGGGAAACAAGAGATCTGAACAAGTCAAAATAGGATAATTTAAAGAGTTAACTTTTTAAGGAAAATAAAGTACATATAGATAAAATGATACCATAATTCTATTTTTCCCCTCCATGAGGTTGAAGTTGATAATGTGACTGTGGTCATATTAGTTTAATTATTCAAAATTATCTTTTGAAGAGATATTTTTACCTACTTATGTTCAAAATTCTGATGTGTTTAGAGGCCATGTGCTAGTACTCACTATGGAATTAAATATTAATTTCCTGTGTTAGAAGATATTTCATAGTATTACACACACACAAAATTTATTTCGATGCACTAGAAGAAGAAGGGATTCTTCATGAAATGAAGTGAAATTTCTCTTTCATCAAAGAAAAAAGTTGATCCTATAGAGAAATCACAAGAACAAATTATAGCAGTGACCCAAACTGTAAAATTTAGGTCAAAGAGAAAAAATGTAAACTGTCAAAAAATGAGAACTTTCAGAGCATATTAAGCTAGAACTGTCTGCTACTAAAGTTCTTATTAGCTGTAATAGAAAAGGCTCAGGGAGATTCTATTGCCTACACACAAATATATATTATAGGGTTCAATTTAAAGCCATTCTCATTTAGTTGTTGTGCATGTCAGATAATTACATTTAAAACTTCATTTCTGGGACTTTGACTTTTGGAAGGTGAATTAGCTAACTCAGACCAATTTCTTGCTAGAAAAAAAGAAAACTAGAATAACTGTGGGTGAGCTTTGTGAGTAGCTAAGGTGTTGAATAGTACTTTTGGCAGGAGGAGGAAGTTTGAAATCATATAGCCAATAAGGAAGGAGGGAGACCATTCCAATGCTTGGCTTGAGATCATTTGGAGCTACATAGTCCTTGCAAGACCCTCCTTAGTTACCCCATTCCATGATAAACATTAAGACTTTGGATTGTTCATACCACAAGTGCCTTGCACAAGGAAATACAAATCCAATCGGTAGCATGAAGAATTCACCATGGGCCTCAAACCATTTCAAGAAATTGCCAAAGAAATAAATCACAAGAAATGTTATCAGCCACTAAAAGGAACAACAAAACAATGAAAACAAAAAGCATAGAGAATGTACATGGGAAAAGATTCACAGTAACTTCAAATAGATAGCTATTGTACAAATAAATTAATATAATGGTGCTTAATATTCAAAAATACAAAAAAGAAAAGATTGTAAATTTTGGCAAAGAACAAGAATGGGCATAAAGTATTCATTGTATAAGTAGCTCCAGCACTGAAAAACACATGAACAAGAATTAAAAAATGAACAAATTAATTGAATAGCTAATTAGACACAGTTGAATAAAGAATTTTTGAAGTGTTAGATAAATTTAAATAAAACATCCAATAATAAAGAACAGAAGGATAAAAGAATGAAAAAAAAACAGAGGAAAATAGTAAAGGGCAGTTTGAGAAAATCTGATATATGGAAACTCAGTACCCTAGGAGGAAGAAAAAGGGAGTCAGAAGAAAACCTTCAAAGAAGAAAGCCTTAAAAATTTTCAGAATTATTTGTATCTCAGTATAGAGATTTAAGAAATTCTACAAACTCAATGTAGGAGTTTTAACATCTTAATTTAGCTTCCTATAATAAAATTAAATTACAAAGAGGAAAAGTCCAAATCATTTTCAAACAACAGGAGTTAGTACATATGTAACATCTCAACAGAAATAATGTACACGAGAAGACAATGAAATATTTTCAAATGGCATACATTATATCTTGATTGATACATTATATATATATATATATATATANTATATATATATATATATATATATATATATATATATCTTAGTTATCAATCAAGGATGTGATGTCCTGTGAAAAAACATCCATAAAGTGACAGACTTAATTTTCTTCACTTTTCAGTTCTTATAGAATAATGATGGTCACCTAAATAAAAATCATACTGCTCATCTTCTAAAATCCATAGAGATCAATAAGGAGAGTAAATAAAATAAAATAAAATAAAAGTCTATTTCCATGCCAACTACAAACTAGAAACAAAAAAAAAAAAATCACATTCCAATTTGCATACAAAAGGAAAAAGAAAACATTTCAGTTTCAGAATGCACACCAAAACAGAGTGGAGAGATTCAATAAACATTAATCTTTACCTTACTTAGGAATGTCACATGGTGATTGTAAGAGTTTGGAGGCATGCTTCAATTCCAACAGTAGGGCCTGAAAGTTAATTCTTACTCTCTTTTCAATCATTATTAGTTTTTACTTAAAAACTTTTGAACTTCAAAGATAACCAGATGATAGTTTAAAAAAAAGGAAAAATTAAAATGGATAAGGAAAGTGAAAGGTATTACCTAAAGTCATTTAAAGGAAGATAAGTTTCCAACTCAAAACACTGTCAACCAAAAAAATAAGAAAATAAATAAATGAATAAGTGCACAACTTAAGTTCTAATGGAATGAAAGAAATACCAGAGGACACGAAATTAACTTCATTTCTTTTCTAATATAGACAGTTGCTAAAACAGAAACCAGGTTGATTCCAGGCAAAATTCTAGAACAGACTGTTTAGCAGATGACTTTTACATAATTAAAAATGGAACTAGTGAGTTGTAGTATGCTAAGTACCCTGTTCTATTCTCTGGCAATTTCTGGGGAGCTCGGTGAAAGACTAGAATATATATCCGGACTTGGGTAAGACAAGGGCTCTCACTGTTTCCTCCAGGGTAGATGAGATAGTATGGGCTTCATAGTATAACATTAGGTAGATTTATATGATTAGATGTGATAAGAGTTTAATTAAAAATCATTAAGAACCAACAAATTTCAACTAAAGATGTATGATTCCTTTTCTGTTTTAACTCAGTATAAACAGGCATTCAATAAATATTTGCTGGATTGTGAATGAATTTGCTCTGAATGTCATGTTTATTGGTTGCTTAGATGATGCATTAGTAATGTGTCAGGCACATTTGTGTATAAATGAAATTGGGAGAGGTGAGTGAATGTGTTGGATGCTATTATAAAGATTACCCTCCCCCTTAGGGCCAGTTCATTTGATAGTCTTCCCTTTTGTAAGGCATAAATTCATATTTGCTTTCAATATTGCATTTAGAAAACACTGTCCTTTTCTTACCATTGTTTTTTATTCCTTTGAACCTTCCACTAATTCATAGGCAACATATTGGCAATAGAGCTAAAGTGACATATACCAGTGAAAACGTCAGAAAAACATTCTCAGCTTGTAGGCATTTCCCTGGTTTCCGTGTAAAAAAACATGCTGACTATAAAATTGCTTCTGGGATTTATGTCATTGCATTTCGCTGTCCCCTTTTATTACATTGGCTTGCTTTCTTTGCTCATTCCCCACTGCTCTTGGACTTCGTACTGTATCAACTATCACTTGATATATTATTGTTACAGACATTCTGGTCATTTTCTTATTTCCTAGCTCAGAACTAAGGTGACTGAATTGTTGAGGTCCTGCACTACAACTGACACTTTCAAGTGAGATGAAGACTTACTATTAAACATATGAGGTACTTTGAAATCAAGTTAAAAAGAAAGGAACTGGGCTTTCACCAATAAAAATGGGCATTTCCCTCTCATGAAAGGAATATTCAATGTGAATATTAAGATAAACCTTGAAGCAACATTAGTAGATACGCACACATGTGTATGCACATGAGTGCAACCCCCGCCACCCCCCGACCCCATGCAGCTTGGAACTCACCAAAAATACAGGAAAAGTGACCTGAGATACCTTAGATTTCTATTGAATTTTGACAAATTCTATTCTTTATTCTTTCATCTGAGCTTACAAAAAATCTTGAGTATTATATATTGCTTTTGAAATCAGCATTCTTAAACAAATGGGGGAAATCAAAAGAGAGCCATAATTCAGGGAGGATTCATGCAGAAAAAAAAGTGTGCTTAGTTTTGAATGATGGTGGCATACATAATATGTGGCACATTTCAGAAACGGAATGGCAGTGTGATGGTTTGAAGTAAAACTAAAAGAAGGATCTGAGGCAGGAAAAGGCTGATCAAGGCAGGTAAAGAGAATCCAGACCAGGAGTGAAGGCATCCAGCAGAGTTGTGTCCTTCAATAAAATTTGCTTACTTTGAATAAATGTTTTTATTCCTATTGTGAAGAGCAAAGGCCATTGGGCAATATGTGTTTGCCTCAGAAAGAGTACAAATAATCAACACAAGTTATTTCATGGAAAAATTTAAGATATATTAAGATGGAGGTGGTACTAAAGGAAAGATGTTTAGATACTATATACACATTTTAAATGTTTTGAACATTCACCAAAAACACTAATTTACTCCAGAAAATTAAAGTTTCCAACAAGTGAAACATAAAGTAACAAATTCCTTAAATGGTTACCAAGTCACTTGTGAGGTTACAGCCACATCATGACACATGCTGTAAACAGGGGATGGGGTCAAATGAGTTAAATCTGTTCCTTTGTGTCACAGCTATTTCATTTATCCTGCAAGCAGAGAGACACCTTTACCCCTTCAGGTGACCAGGTGATTCTAAATGTGACATTTTCCTAAACTACCCGCAGAAGACCTCTGTTGTGAACATTTTGTTGTAGTTACCAGTAATGATGTTAACAAGCAGGGACATGCTCATATCAAGGTTTGCATATGAACAATTACATAGAACTTTACCAAAAAGTAAACAGCTTTATTAAAATGTTAAAAGGCCAGATCTTTAAACCAATTTCCTTCTGTAAAACAATCTTTTTAAGTTTTTAAAGGAAAGCAATGATCATTCCTACTGGCTACTGGCAAGGTTATAACTATGGCCCTTATTTATTATCCTAGTGAATAATATAAAATTAAACAACTGTTATGAGTGCAGTAGGCACACATGTGAAAGTAAACCAACACTTAATTTTCTTTATATCAAAAAGTAAAAAAATAAATTTTCTAACTACACAGCTGTGTTTACAGGATGTTTAGTAAGACTGTGTAGCAAATCTAAGATACCAAGAGATTAATTATCTTGAGTTACCATTTGTACAACATGGAAGACAAATAATAGAATACATGATGCACTTCTAACCAAGAATATGCTAAAAATCATAATATTTTTCCTTTCATCACATGAAAAATATTCATAATATAATTCTTTTGGGAATTCAAAAAATTGTAATCCCACATGCATACTTCCCAGTTGTCTAATTTCACACATAGGCAAAAAATAATAATATAATTTATTATATCTCTATCTTTCTTATCTCTCTTTCTTTCTCTAAAGAGAGAGAAAGAAAGAACAATTTCTTCCTATTATCTCTATCCTTCCCCCTTCCTCTTAATAGTAGTTATACTTAATAATTAGTACTATCTTTCAAATCAGCTCACTTAAATAAGTACTGTCTTTGATATTTTCACAAGACATTACTTTTGTTCATTCTCAAAGAAAATCTCTCTCTCCCCTTCTCTTTCTCTTTCCCTACATATGTGAATTTCTTCCTGTATTTCTTTTTTATTCTGGCTTTGCACTCAGCCAGCCTAGGATGTTTTATGAAAATATCAAAGATAACATCTACTTCAAATGAATCTATTGAAAGACTACTGCTAGTTTTTAAGCATAACTACCATTAGGAAATAAGATATACTTTAAATACTGTTATGGTTTGTGTATGAGATGCTCCCCCCCTCCCTACAAGCTCCTGTTAATGCAGAAATAGTCTGAGGTAAAACAATTAGATTATGAGAGCTGCAACCTAATCATTCCATTCTAGTTTGAATAGCCTAAGTGGTGACTTTAGGCAGGTGGGGCATGGCTGGAGCACATGGGTCACAGGAGGTGCACCCTGGAGGGTGCATTTTTGCGGTGCTGGCCCCCATCACCAGCTTCCTGACCTCGATATGAACTGAGCAGCTTTCATCAGCTGGGCCCTTTCCCCATGATGTACTGACGCATTTGGGGGCAAGAGCCATAGAGTCAGCTGTCAATGGACTGAAATCTCTGAAACAATGAGCTCCAGATAAACCTTTCCTCCTCTAAGTTGTTCTTTTTGGGTATTTGGATCACATCTTCACAAATCCTGACTAAATCAAACAACACTATTCATTCATCATTTGCTGACCAATAAGACAGGTTGTGTCTCTGACAGCATGAAAATTGCAAGCTGTCCTGCAATATTAGGTTTGGAGTCACCAAACTTTAGGAATTCTCTTGTTTAGCCCTTTCACTTCAAAGAAGAGGAAAGCACAAAAATACAATTATCAGAACTATGAAAAGGGGGTGAGATTCTAAATATAATGTTACAAGAGACAAATAGCCAATGAAAGCCATTGTCCTGGTTATCATAGGTGCATTTTTTTTAGGCTGCACTGCTGTTGACTAATCTGTGCTGTTGGGCAAGTTCCACTACTTTGACTACAAATGCTACATACAACTTATATGTTGGGAAATTTTCCTTCACAAAAAAAGACATTGTCCACCATTTTTAATGATCATAGCTATATATTGAACATAATTAAATTGCCTAATAAACATAGTTAAGTTGCCTATTTATCCCATGGCTTGGAGATCTGGAGGTTGTTTCCAACCCCATCTCTGACACTTTTAGAGTCACAATATTGTCTCTTCTGGCAATTTGCTCACTTTTACTCAAGTCTGAGGATTGTAAACATTTTTTCAATGAAAGAGAATATAACTTATATCCCTCGCTGGTATAAGTGATATTGTGTACATAGCTATAAAGAAATAGGTTTATTTCCTTAAATCCAAATAATAAAAAAATCAAAATATTATTTGTATAGCCACATCACAGATAGAAACTCTAACATTATCTTGACATCTATTTGAAAATAGAGATGTTATTTATAGCTGAGGTATTTTAAAAAATACAGTTATGCATATGGAACTATGTGAGTTTTAACTTTGTATTACAGAAAGAAAGCAAAAAAAAAAGTAGGGCATTTTTTTCCCTCGGCCTCATCCTCATGTTTTGTGCCCACTGTCAACCCAATTCAATGTATGGGCTACTGAAATTATGGTAATAATAATTTTATATTTAATAATATTAGTAATAAATTTATATTAATAAAATACACCATTAACACTTATGTAGTATTTTTAATATTATTGCATATTGGTGCTAATTCTTACAGAGAGATAATTGCTTACTACTAAAGGTTAATGATAATTATTAATAGCACTTACTTATTGAACCAGGAAATTATGCTTTGAAACTCCTAGAGAATTGATGACATGCCTGTTATACTTTCCTTCCTATTTCTAGTACCTAGCATATAGCAGGTACTAAAAGACACTTATTTTCAAATAATCTTTGAATGCAAAAATTCCACCAAAGTAATAACTATACATTCATTAAAAGCACAACTTTATGTTTCAGCTATACAGTTTGAAGTCACCTCTCACTTCTAAGTATTAGATTATTTTACATAAAAATTGATATTATCCCTATGCAGGAAGCATGAATTCAACTTCTTTTGATTTCAGCATTGCAGTATAAGTCAGAGGCAGTCACATTCATCTTACATGTCTGGAGTTGTGGGAATCACACGAGTCGTAGAAGCAGACATCTGCAGAGTGGAGACTACATTTAAATTAATTTGTATAATATTTCTTTAACAAACTCGAACTCTTCTTTACCCATGATAATGCTGAAAGAACCCATTGAGAAACCTATTTTCTAAAAATGCCTGGAAGAACTAGGTGTTCTTTTTCAGAAAAGGAGATTTGTGGCCAATGTGGCTCCACTATAACAAGTTCCCTCTGGGGGCAGAGAGACAGTGGCAGAGGAGGGATCAACAGGAACCTTAATTCCATCTTTGCTTTTCTTCTTCTTGTTCTAGGACATTAATATAGTCCATTTCTTTTCTGAACTTCAATTACACTATCTATACAATTGCAATAGTGATACTCAACATAACTATTTTTAATTCTTTCAAATAATGCTTGTGAGGTACTTCAAATCTTGTATAGAACTTCAGTACTGAGGTTTTTGACCTATAGCTAATCAAGCCACAAAGATGTTTTAGTCAGAATTTTCATTGCTGTGACTAAAAGATCTGACAAGAATAATTTTAGAGGAAGAAAAATTTATTTGGAGGCCATGATTTCAGAGATCTCAGTCCATAGACAGTTGACTACATTGTTCTGGGCCTGAGATGAGGCAGAACATCATAGAGGAAGAGTGTGGTAGAAGGAAGTGACTCAAGACATTATATCAGGAAGCAGAAAGAGCTCTGCTTAACAAAGACAAAATACAGACCCCCAAAGACACACTCCCAAAGACCTGTTTCCTCCAATCATACTCCACCTGCCTACAGCTACCACTCAGCCAAACCCCACCAGGGGATTAATTCACTGAATGGGTTAAGGCTCTCACAATCCAGTCATTTCAGCTGAAAACCCTCCATCATAGTCCCACTCAAGAGCCTTTGGGGAATAGACATTGAAACCAGTAGTAAACCATCATTTTGGCATCATCAGAGTATTCCACACAATTGATTTTAAGAAAATTGTGTTTAAATCATGGTTGAAAATGTGTCTCTAAAATACTTTTTGTAGTTATTTATTTTTCTGTTCTACTCAGCATACCTTAAATTTCCTATGATGACTAAGATCATAAGCATGACCATCAGTAATTGTGTGACTGGCACTCAGGAGCTCTGATATGTTTTTCTTCATGTTGGGTATCAGACCACTGGTCTGCTATTGACAAGCCTGTCTTTCACAATCCACTTTGTATTTGCTGCTTTTAATCAGCTTTTGTCTGAGAAATCAGATAACCTGTGTAGTCAATTGGTTTTAAGAAAGTGTCTAAAAGACCTTTCTGAAAGTCAAGACAAAACTCTGAAACAAAGATTTCAGGCTAAGAGTCTTCCTGACTTCCATAGGCAGGGATCTTTGATGAAAGCCAAAATTCAACTGAGAATTGAGCCCGTGGTTGAATTTTGTTCTCTGTCTCCTTGAACTTGTGGCTTTCTCATATGAATGAACATTCATAACATTCCACACCAAATGTTTATTATATGGGTTAGAAAAAATACAATTTTTATTTTGGAGGAAAAACAACATGTGATTTTTGGGTTAAAGTGTGAAGGCTTCAGTCTCTCTTTCAAATGTTATCAAACAACATAATTGAAATATGTACCTAAAAGCTTTGTAGGCCTGCTGTTTAGCACTATGAAAAAAAAAATTAGAAAATGGATAATTCCTACTGATCACATAAAACAAGGATTAAGCAGTGGGTGGAGTGGACTTTTAGTCAACAATTTCTGGGAAATTATAAGCAATCTCCATTTATTCATCTTCATTTGTCATAAATAATCATAATTTTTAAATAAGAAAAAATTTAAAAATAAAAGAATACTAAAGCAAATTTAAAAAGCAACGTTTCCCCAGCAATATTGGAAAAGAGGCCAATATGATGCTAAATATTTTTCAAAGAAATGAAAACACTGTTTTTAATCTGCCTGATTTTTCTAGCAACAGTGAAATTCATAAAGGTCACCCTGACAGATGAACTAAAACAATATGCTTCTCACAGTCATTGCTGTTACAGTAGCAGTCAAGCAGCAGATTCATTTTCATTTTAATTATGTTTGTAAATAGTAGGAGAGGCAGGCAGAAGCACCAGTGAGCCTCCCACTGAGACTCCATTGGTATCTGCAGAATTACAAGGATCACCTTTGGAGGTTTCATTATTTTTCAGTAGAATTTTATTGACCAGGGAGGTGAGAGTAATACCTTATTAAAATTCTGTTACTTATAAAAGTTGTTTAAGGAAACACATGCCTTTGCCATAATGTCTTCCCACCTGATTATCAGTTCATTTATGGCTTCCCAGCTAACATTTATTCTTAAGACAGTGTAATTTTTGTATAACCTTGATTGCTATCTAATTTGCTTACCAACTGATAATTAATCCCTGATATATTGCCCCTGGCACACAAACCCCATTGCTTAATGAAGCATTCAGCTACAGTCACCTTACATCTACAAAAGAATCCATTGACAAAGCAGTCTTGAAAATTAGCTTTGGCTTAAGAATGCTGTAGCAACACCTAGGATTTTACTGATGTATATGTCATGCAGGCAATGTCAATGTGTCAACTGACTGTTCTGCTTTCATTCTAGGTGAGGCATTGTGATAAATGATATTGGAATATATATATATATATAAATGGGAGCTGACCTAAAGAAGCTAAATCTAGTGAGGATGATTATACACTTGCCTAGATAACAATTATGTAAAGTGCTATTATGCAAACATAAGACAGCTACTGAGAGATGCTGACCTCTGGAGTCTGGTAAAGCTTTCTAGAGAAAGTAGAAAAAAACCTGGGGTAGGAAGTGACCATATGGAAGAACCACAGGAAAATGCAGCAGGGACTAAGAAGCAGTCAAAGGAGAAGGCAGGTCATAGACGGGTGCATTTCTTCTAAAGGAATAAGCATAGTTAAGCGCCAACACAATCTTAAAAGGTTCAAAAAGTGGGAAATGAACCCAGTCTTTAGGCTAAGAATAAATTAGAAGAATGGGTTTTAACAGGTCTTGACTACTTGGGTAATAAAATTCATCTTAACAATTGAGAGGTTTGGCAGGATTAGGGTCCTATATGCCACTGAAAAGTGAAACTATATTTTTGTTTTCATCTTTTTGGATGTATTTCCTAAGAATTTTCAGAATGCAACTTTACTAAGTTATTTTGAAAGAGTTATACTATGTGCTGTTTTTAGGCATTGCAAGCTGTGCTTTCCCTGTAGGGTTTATAACATATGTAGAAATAAAATATATGACAAATATCTTAACAGGCTGGAGGGATGAAGAAGTAAAGTTAAATAATAGAAAGTTTCCTGGGTTGTTTGGGGGAAGCAGTAAACGTACTATTTTATAACTGGCCAAGATATATCAAGAATGTATGTTGAAAATGAGCTTAACTACAAAACAAATAACAAAAATGATTAGCTAAAAAGCAAGTTCTAAAGAACAAAATCAATTATAAAGGTAATTATTTTAAATGAAATAAAAGTGATGAATAAAGGATTAAAGGGAAGATAGAGCAAATAGAAAATAAATAGCAAGATGACAAATATTAAGCACAAACAAAAACACTTTAAAGGTAGGTGAACTGAATACTTAAAAGGCAAAGGTTGTTACAACAGCATAAAATGTTATTTATAATATGTGGACAAACATCAATATAAAAACACAGAAGCATAGAAATAAATGATGATGAAAAGTTTACTTGAAATATATTCAACAAGGGAAGCTGCTATGCCAAAATAAGTCAAAATAGATTTAAAGGCAAATTTTAGAAGATATCATTTGGTTTCTTTGTGATAAAAGAAATAGCTCAACAAAACATGAAGCAAATTCGAATCCTGAATACAACAAATTATATGACTTCAAAATATGGATGACAAAAGTTGAGAACAGAAAATGGAAAACAGACAAATACACAGTCGTAGCTAAATATTTTAGCATTCCTTTATAATTAGAAAAAGCATATAAAATGTCATTAGTGACAAAGAGACACAATTTGCCAATTTGAGTTAATTTGCCACATTTGGAACTCTTCAAAAAAGTGCATAAATACATTCTTTAAAGTGTGCATTTGAATATTTACCAAGGCAGACCATATTCTTGCATCATAAAGCAATTCTCAAAAATTTCAAATTATTTAAATCAAATGGAATATATTCTCTGTCCACAACATAATTAAGCCTGAAGTTAATACTGCAAAGTTAAATAGAAATGGACAAATGTAAATAATTTGAATACTTAAAAAATAATGTTAAAAAAATTAAAGAAGTATTTCACAGAAAGGATACTAGGCACATATTAGGTACCAAGGAAATGCAAATAAAAACCACAATTCAATACACACAACAAGAATAACTAAAATTAAAAGTCAGCCTTCCTGCTAGGCATAGTGGCACATGACTGTTATGATGCGGTGAATCAAGAGGCTAAAGCAAGTAAATCTTGAGTTGAAGGCCAAATTCAGCAACATAGTGAAATCTTGTCTCAAGATTAAAAAATAATAATGATAATAATAAAGGAGTGGGATAGAGCTCAATGGTAAAGCATCCCTGGCTTCAACCCCGGTTACACATAGAAAATGACTACATGGGCATGCTTATAATAGGGCATCCCTGATTGAACCTTAGAAAGGTATGCTTCATAGCCAAGAGTATTGCCTGCAGTTTAGGTCAAAGAATTCACCTGAAGTTACAACTGATGCCACTGGCTGTCTTATCTGCAAGTTATTATCACTGTGGACAGATGTAGCATTCTATCAAATTTATTGATGTCAATGGCCATGTTCTTTTATTACTGAACCAGACTGAGCCATGATCTGTGGTTATGGAAACAGATACAACAATTTGGTCACAAAATCATCAGAAGACATAAAGTCAGCAACTCACAAGACTCTCCTCCTAAGTGACCTCTCTGCATCTGCCTCCTCTAATCTGGTCTTCACATTATTGCCAGTATATTTAGCATAGACCTGACCATGACATTTTCCTAATTCCTCAGTCCCCGTGAATTTTAGAATTAAGTATCTATGGTTTACCACAGCAAGGGAGGACCCCTGAAGAAGGTATTATATTTCTGAAGAGGATGTATACTATACCTCTTTTCTCACCTCTTGCCAACTCATTCATTACTTGCTTTTTCTTTTCTGCCTAATATGTCCTGTTGAAGCATCTCAAACTCTTATCCTTTTGAGTCTTTCATTATTCACTCCTGCATGTTCAGCTTCTGACACAATTGAAGAAACAGATGAAAACAGCCCATAACACTTTTAATGAATAAGCTAATGAATCAGGATTAAATGGCCCTCCTACAAACTAATATTACACCTGGTCCACATATCTTTAATCCTACCAATAATATTTCTTTTTAATCAATTTTTCTTCTATGCCAGTTTCATGGTGATAAGGACTATACCTATTGCAAAATGTTAGTTGAATAAATAAGTAAGTGGTTGAGTGAAGTCCATGTCTTTCACATTTGAAGATGAAAATCCTCATGCCTATGGTTGTAGTGTCTCTTCCAGTGAAATAAAGCTAATTTAAGTGGTAGAAGAAAGTCTAGCTATCATATCACTAGTTCTTAATTTAGAACTCTTTCTAGTAGGTATGTGGCATTTTTATAGAAATATATAATAATTTCTTTTCCATAGGATTGTATTTTTTAAAACTGTATTTATATTAAAATGTAAAAGAATTTTTTTCTCCCTATGATTGCTCTCCTCTTTAATAAATAGATGACCTAGTCCCTTTACTCTCTTGTTTAACTTCAGTTATTCATTATGATAATCTCTGGTTCATCTACCTCACTCTTTCATTGTGGAGGTTAAAATAAAAGATGCACCTATTTATGAAAGAAACAACACATTATATGAGTGATTTGTGATTACCACTGTTTAACATGGTCATATTATTAACAATGCCTTATGCAAAGATGTTTCTGATCACACAGAACAGAGTTTGAGGACCTGTGGACCTATGAGAGAACAAAAACTGTTGGTACAGTCTTATATTTGTGCCTATTGGAATTTCTGAAAGCCTAAAGAACATGAGACAAAGAAACAGAAAAGTAAATGTAGAAACATGAGACTGATGCATATTTTCACCAAGTTCCCATCATATCATCATAACATCAGTCTCAATTGCTCTGTGGCTGAGATGCACAAGGTTATCACAGATTTTGGAGAGGTTTATCATGCATTATCTAATAGCTAAACACATCACACCCATAGCACTCACAGAAAGGAGTCATCATCTGAAATTGCTGAATTGAATTAGAGATTGACTAGCACACTGTGTATGAATAAGCCATGTGCATGGAAGAGTAATAACGTAACTCCCATACAGGCAACAGGTTTGAAGACGTAGTACTAGCAGGGCATTTGGAAAATATGAAAACATGGTATAATATGAACTTGAAATATAAGTTGAATCAGTGAAATATGGCTTTGTAATGTATTGGGCTTTCATTTTAATCCCTATTCTCTACCTGCTGCTTCCACAAGGAAACCTATCCTGACAAATGGCTCAGAATGCTTACTTGCTGATGATGACAAAGGTTTTTAAAAAATAATTCATTGCTTTGTTGTTTTGTTTACTTCTACATCTCTCTCTCCTTTGAGATAAGAAAATGTGCAACTATCTACCTGCTCAGCATCCCTGCTTCATGGCTACTCAGGCATTTCATAACCACAACAGTAGACTTAATCTCTACTGTTACCCAAACCTAGCTCTCTTTCTATTACTCCTCAGTAAATTGTAAAACCATCTACCCAACAACTAGAGCAAAATACTTGTAAGGCCAATTTGCCTACTTCTTTCACTCCCTGCATTCATTTTATCAACCTGTTCTGTCAATACTTTCTTCAAAGCAGATCATAAATCTTCCAAGTCCTCTTCGGCTCTGCTACCATAATCTCATTCCAAGTCATCATTATATCTTACCTGGACTGCTGCATCACTGAATCAATCATCCTGTCCCTGGAGTAACTATTTCCCACAAAGCTGATAGATGGATTTATTTTTCTTAAATGATGTCTTTCTTCCCTTAAAACCCTGAAATGACTCATTAATACATTCAAAATAAAACTAAACTCCTTCCCATAAACCACAAGGCTCTAGATGAACAACAGTCTCCAACTCCCAGCCTTCATCTCTACTTTAGGAAAATCTTATTACATATATGTCTCTTGGTCACAAATCAAGTGTCAACTATAGAGACTTTTAACCTCATTATCTAATCTACAGTAGCCTTACCCTGTAAGCCTCTGTCTCACACACATACATTTGCCAGTGTTATTCTAGCACATGCCTACCACAACTAGAAGTGTCTTATGCATTTATTTATTTAACTCTCCATCCAAATACTGTACCATGAAAGTGGGGACTACATTCTAGGTGCATAGGAGACATTTAAAAAGTTGTGCGATGAATGTGCTCATTCATAAATTAATAAGCAAATAGAAGTTTGGAACACAGCTGAATTTCTAGTAATAGAATTTGGGGGAAAATAGCAAGAATCAGAACATGCTGATATACAGCAGGTAAAATTTTACCTCTACCTCCTTAAGGGTTGCAGCTAGGCCTAAAAATTAAATTGATATAAAACATAATCTGGCAAATAGAGTAACAGGAGAAAAGAATACAAATTTAGTATGTCTTACATGATATACAAATCTTCATAAGGAAGACCCAAAGCAGCAAAACATAAATGATCTGAAATCAGATTGGACAAAGAGAGATGATTGTAGAACACTATTTTATGTGGAAAGGCTAAAGATAAGAATTATTTTAACAAGGTTTGCTTGAACAAAATCCTCTTTGCTGAGACCACTTATTCAAGAATGTTCTTTTCTCCTGGTCCAAGGAAGGAATCGTTCAGATGAGATTCTGTTTTTTAATCTCTTGATTTTAGGAAAAAAGAGAGAGATGAAAATATCCTCTTTGCATCTGTGAATCTTCAAGTGCCTTTAGCTCAAAATAATCCTTATGCCTAAATGGTACACTCTACTATTGAAGATGAGATTCTAAAACACATCTGGCCTGTTAGGCAGTTGTATGACAGAGACTGAGTTAGAAAAAGAAGTACTGCCTAAAAAGGGTATTCCCTCAACTGTTTAATTATAACAAACTACTTTCTTTCTTCTTTCTAGGTTGAGGGAATATTTAGTACTGCATACATGGTTCATTCTTAAGCACTGATTTTTCCCTCATGGTGTTATGAATAAAATAGAAAAATAAAGTCATGAGTTAAGAAAAAAAGTATAATTATAAATGTATATTCTAAATAAATCTCATGCTTGTCCTTTTATTGTTTGAACTCAATGTGTCTCTTTACATATTTTAATTTTTAAAAGTTTTGGTTTTAGTCACACTGTTTCTAATGTTTTCTTGTTTTTTCTCTTCATTTTTCCAATTTACTAAAGTATAATTGAGAATAAAAATTTACATATCTAAGATGGACACTGTGATGATTTGATGTACACATACACTGTGAAATGATTCTCACCCGCATCTGTCACCTCCCACTGCTGTCATCTCTTCATTGTCATCAACTCTTTGCAAATTTCAAGTATGCAGTTCAGTATTAACTGTAGCTGCAATATTCATAGCAGGAGATGCCCAGGACTAATTCATCTTAAAACTGAAAGTCCGTGCCCTTTGACCAACAAACACCTGACCCTACTCCATTGCTAGCCCCAACCCCTGACAACCACCATTCTACTCCCCTTTCTATGAGTCCTGCTCTTTGATCCCACGTTTAAATAAAAACTCATGCAGTCATTGGCTTTTTTCATTAGCTTAGTGTCTTCCAGGTTCATCCATGTAGTTACACATGGCAAGATTTCCTTCCTTTTTAAGGCTAAATATATGTACACAACAAAATGGAATACTATTTAGTCTTAAAGAAGAAGGAAATCTTGCCATATATAACAACAGCATGGATGAAACTGGAGGACATTATGCTAATGAAATAAGCCAGTCACTGCATGAGATTTTACTATCAAAATATTCCCACACTTCAATGAGTAGAGTAATATGGTGGCAGCAATAGAGTAGAATGTGCTATATAGACAAACCTATATTAATATCATATATAATCGTCTTACAATTTAATTCTACACATATGTGTACACACATACACACAACATATATACATGGGTGGGTCTGCGTAGTACTTTTGGTATGGACTTAGTTATATTTTGAATATTAATACCTTATCAGATGTATTTTCTTCCATTCTAAAGGCTATACTTTCATTTTGTTGCTTTCTTTTGCTGTGCAGAAGCTTTTTGTTTCAGCAATTCCACTGGTTTATTTGGGCTTTTGTTGCCTGTGCTTTTAGTGTCATTTAATGCTCCCCCCCAAAAAATACTGTCAAGATCAATGTCAAAGATTTTATTCTCTGATATCTTTAAGGCATTTTACAGTTTCAAGCATTATATTTAACTCTTTAATTTATTTTGAGTTAACTTTTGCATTCACATTTGATTTTGTAAGGAGATAAATTCAGAGATGCATACTATTTGGTATAGAGATATACTTTTAATAATATCATATATAATTGTCTTGCAATTTAATAATAATACTTGAGCAATATAATAAATATTGGGAAAAAATCTTACATACTCATACTATATATCACAATTATATCTAGAAAAATTAATAGATTAAAAGTAAAAACTAAAAGGCTTTTAAATAGAAAACATACATACATGAATATAATTCAATTTTTGGAATGTATGAGGAAATATTTTCTAAGTACAGAAGCAATCAAAACTAAGCAGAGAAGTCACTGTACATAAATAAATAAAATAAATTTCTAAATGAAGAAAACATGGTTAACAAAATAAAAGCTGAATAAATTTAAAATCTGTATTCTACAAATCTGACAACTAAACATTAATGTAATTAATATAAGAAACTTATTTGAACTCATTGGAAAGAAATATAATAGCTAAATATAACCATGGTGGTAACAGAAAATTTAGAAAAGGAACTATTTTAACTGATAAATATTTGACCCAAAATACTGAATTTCAATAGTAATTAGAGAAATGCAAAATAAAACAATGAATACTTAAAACAATGTTGGCAAGCATGTGATAGGAAAAGGAATTCTGATATGAAAAAGGGAGTTGTGAATTTTGCAAACTTTAGGTTAAACAATGTGGTAATAAATATTAAGAAATTTTAAAAGGTGTGCCTTTTATTCTAGAAATGTCTGTTTGGAATTTTGAATATAAAAATAATTATAAGATTAAAACTACATATACATGTTTATTGTTAATGGCTATATTATGGGACATTCACCTAGTAGCATATTATGTAGCCATGGGAATGATGTATTTAAAAGCACTGATAATTTTCAAAATTCCTTATGATGCATTTTATCATTAAAACAACATGTATATCACTGAGCATATGAGCTTGTATAAAATGAATCTAACTACATTTCCAAAAACAGGGAGAAGGCAAACGACTATAAAAATAAATGTAAAAATGTAATCATTTTTCAAAATATGGCTTAGTTTAAGATCTTGATAATTTTTATAGTTTCAACATTCTAAATGAGTATAATTATTTTTATAAAACTAAAATATATAAATATTTTAAAAATATAAAAACAAATAATTAAAAGGGAATAGTAAATGAGTGTGACTTTAACATATGGAAATAGGGTTTTAATTATTTAATTTCAAACTTTTAGAACTGAGGGGATACATTTCTTTGTATATAATCAAATTGCAATTTTTAATTTAAAATCTCAGTTGTAAACAATGACTACAATGGTTTCTGTTTCTTTATTCTCCCTCCTTTTAAAAAATCAGTATTAGTTTTTAAATGATGCAAGTCTTTTATAACTTACACAATTGTTCAGTAATAATAGTGATGCACTTTTACAACTGCAAATATCTGATTAAGGTAACTAAACTTTTGACTGCCAGGGTCAATGAGATTTTGGACTTCTGTTGTCTTTTGATTGATCAAGTAAGAATAAATAGAATAAACACACATACATTGCAAGGAAATATTATCCTATAAATAAACACAATTGGAATGTGGGTGTATTCACCTATCTCAATGGCTATCTGCATTTCTTTCGTTTAATAAATGGACTAAAAAATGTCACTAAGAGGCTATTTGTTGGTTATTCTATCTTTTTAATTGCTGAAACAAAACAAAATTTTTTGCAATCTCTAGGTTAAACCATATCCCATGAACAGTGACAGGGAGTCATCATTCTGACGGTGTACTACTCTTTATATGCTTTTGATTATATAATAGATGTTTATTACTTTTTCCACTACTTTTTCTATGCTAACTCTAAAGGGAGATATTAAATTAAGTTTGTTCTTGAATTTTTTAATCCACTGATGTTAGTCTGCTGAACTACCTAAAAATGAATCTTTATAGTAACATTGCCGAGCTTAAAACAAAACAACAATAACAACAAAACAGCTGCCTTCACATGCATGTATGAGGAAGGAATCTTTCAGTTGTCTAATTATTTCTATTTAAAAGTTCAGGAAGTTATGAAGAAAATTTCTATTTTCTAGTAAGTACATCCAATTTTGCCATATGCCAATAAATTGCAAAAAATAGCATTCTTCCCATATGGAAACCTACTTTACAAATTAAATTTATTTAATGTTTAAATCAAATATTCTAAGAATTATAACTCAATGGACTTATTCAGTTGAAATTTGCATTTCAGAGGAAATTTCATGATAATTACATTAGGAAAAACAGATCAATTTATCAGGAAGGGTGAAAATCCCACACAATGGCAACACAGCTCAAGCTCTGATGCAGTGAATGGAACTCCATAACCACAGAGTGATTATTTTGACACGCTCAGCTGTTTAATATCATGCCTGACTGCCCCTTTCTGGTTGATGATTTTCCTTTGTAGGATATGACAGGCCTAAATGAATTTGAACCCTTGTGAATTAAAACCCTCTCATTCATTTACTTTGGCTAAAATCCCTTATGCTCTCAGCAAATGTGTCTTTTTCCTCTTGTGATGCATTTGAAGATACAACTACACGTGAGGATCTAAGATTCCTATAACTGGAAGGACAGAAGAACTAGTTAAGTGAGGATAGAAGAAGAAATGGGGATGTTCTAAAAATCTAATTATTTATTTATTTATATCACAGTAAAATAGGTTAATGAGTAATTTAAGGTTAAAACACTTTTCCCAATGAGCATTCATTTATACCTGACTTCACAACTAAAATGCCTTTGGAGTCAAGCAAGTTCCATATGTGAGTGTACAGCTGACAAGTTTTGAGTACTCGTGTACTAGGCAATATTCTAGGTGATTTTTAAAGTATCTACTTTTTTAATTCAATTCTTGACATATCTTTTGTTATTTTTTTTCTTTTTTGCCCTACTGGGGATTGAACCCAGGAGTGTTCTACCACTGAGCTACATCCCCAGTCTTTTTCGTTTTTACTTTTAAGATAGAGTCTTGCTACATTTTCCAGGTTGGCCCCAGGTGGTGGGGATTATAGGCTCTCACATTACCTTCTACAAGGAAAGCACTATATGATTGGCATCCCATCAGATTTCATTTAATTTCATTTTTGAAAAAAATAGTAGAATGAACTCAGAATGTCCCATTTGATTACGGTTTATCAACATCATTATCATTTTTTATTGTTTTTAATTTATTCCTATTCTTATATTTTACTGCCATTACTTTCTGCCTATGCCATTTGGAGTTAATGATTAATGTGTTTATCTACATCTTTTTGTTTTCCCAGGTTCTTGCAAAAATGTGTATGTTTGTTTACATATTTTTCATTCATTTAAATCTTGTCATAATCTATATTTCAATGTTTTTAACTTTCTCTGTCCCTGTTAGCCTTTAAGCTCCATCCATATTGCTCTGTGTGCATTTACTGTGTCTAACTACTGCGAAATTCTCTTTGGTGTGTCTCTGCTACATTTTACCTACTCATTGCCTATATATTTATATGTTGCTCCATTCTCAAAAATTATTCTGTTCTTCTGTAATATTGATCCTTGTGCTTATTCCTAATATTTACAAACTTCTTTTATCCACAGTTTGAAGATGAGAAATCAGAGGTACCAAAATATTAAGTAAATACCCAAAATCACATAGTACAGCCAGGATTCAATCCCAGGTAGTCTGGACTCAAAGCACGCAATTGGTCACTATTCTCTACTTCGATCTAGAAGGCAGAAATAAGGCTCCAGGATAAGTAATAAACTGAAGAGTGTAGGTACTGCTACGTGACATTTAAATATGGAACAAAACCCCCAAACAATAACTGAAGAATATAGTTAAATATAAATATTATGGACTTAATAGTGAAGCCATTATTATCTGATTTCTATATAATGATTTTGTTCCCAGGAGAATCATTTCTAAACCTGTTTTCATTTACTACCACCAATGGGTAAAGGACAGATCCCATTGTGAACCAACTTCATCTGTTTTGTGTGGATTGTCCATGGTTTGTTTGTTTTTTAACAATTAGGCAAAGGCTATCACTACTGGCAGTACTTTTTTTGTCATTTTTGAGTCACAATGAAAATTTTTAAATGTATATCTGATGCCATGGGTGATAACAGATAAGTACATTAAATTGCTACCAAGATTATACAATAAATTTCTGGCAATTCAAACATAAAGGCCAAGAATGTATAAAACAATCCTATTGTTCTATCAATCTATTCTAGAGATCACATAGCCCATATGTTTTAGTCAGCTTTTTTGCTGCTGTGACTTAAAGAACTGAGAAGAACAATTATAGGAGGAAAAGCTTATTTGGAGGCTCACAGTTTCAGAGTTTTAGATCCATAGACAGTCAGCTCCATTCCTTGGGCTCCAGGTGAGGCAGAACATCAAGGCAAAAGAGTGTGGTGGAGAGAAGCAGCTCAAAGCAAGAGGACCAGGAAGGAGAGAGAGAGAGAGAGAGAGAGAGAGAGAGAGAGAGAGAGAGAGAGAGAAGGAGAAAGAGCAAGCAAGCCCTATTCTACTCGCCAGACACAAAACATGTACCCAAAGGCATGCATGCAATGACCCACCTTTTCCAGACCTACCCTACCTGCCTTCAGTTACCATTGTTAATTCCTATCAGGGATTGATTCACTGATTGGGTTAAGGCTCTCAGAATCCATTCATTTCACCTTTTTGCATTGTCTCACACATGAGCTTTTTGGGAGACACCTCATATCCAAACCATAACAACATACAAAGCAGAAACAAAATCAAATCATATTCTTTGTTGCAACTATCTTTAAGTCAGGAAAAAAGTTATTCCTCTAATGATTTAAACAAAAGCTCGTTGAAGAAGAGAATGCATATTCATAAAAAAATTTGAGATTTCTCCAACACAATTCTTTATGCCTAGCAAAAGGGTGTTAATCTAAATTACAAAAAGGTCTTAGCATTTTGGCATTTACTAACACTGCTGTGTCTTTGCCCAAGCACTTTTCAGCACACTCCATTCTGTATCTACCCCACACCACTGCATCTGAGACCCTTTTTAGAAAGTCATCAAAGACCTTCTAGTTATGAAATTCAATAACTGTCTCTTAGTCTTCATCTAAATTTAATACCCGTCTGAATTAACCAAAGTCATCTGTTTTATCATTTACTCTTTACTTTTTCTTTCCCTTTAGTATAAAAAATATTGTTGACCCACAAACATAGAGCTACAGATTAGTAAGTTTTCACAAAGTGTTCTTGTCTAGGTAACTTCCGAGAGACAGAATAACACCAGCATATCACAAGTGTCCTTCCTGTCCCCTCCAATTCACTCACTTCCTTCCTCCACAGAATACCATCCTGATTCCTCTTAAGATTTCCTCATGTGCACTTTCTTGGGACTACAGACAATTTTCTCTTTTTTGTGTTTGACATCTTTGGCTTGAAATTTTGCTAATGAGATCCATCTATGATATATGATTTATATTTATAAATATTTATGAATTTGCCACAATTTGTCCATTCTCCTTTTGAAGGGTACATGTTGCTTTTGTATTCAGAATTCTACATAGAATTCATATAGTTATGAAAATTCACTTCCTTCTGAAGCCAGTGTATAAATGTTCCCATTATTCCACATACTCACAAGATTTGGTATTCTCAGTCACCTGGGTCATTGATCAAGTGGCTATAGATGGGAATACCTCTGTCAGAGCCCTATTCTGTCCCATCATTCTTTGTCCTTAATTAATTAACCTTTATATCTTTTTTAATAATGGCTTAATGGTGAGTCTTAATATGTACAGGAATAAAGGATTCTAACTTTGTTCTTCTTGAGAATTATCTTGAATATCTTGACCACTTGTATTTCTCCATAGTATTAAGAATCTTATTAGTTTAAAAAGACACACAGGTGAAATTTCATTGGAAATATATCTCTAGAATAGTTTGGGTAAAATAGGCAATATTGTGATATTGAGCTTTCCAATACCTCTGCAATTATGTTTTTCTTTAAATTTTCCCTTAATAAGATCATATAGTTCTTAGGTTATATGTCTTACACATCTTCTGATACTTATTCCTATGTATCTGATATATCAGTGAGATTTTGGCATTTTGTTTTGTTTTACTTTTTACTGTTTCCTAAATTTTCTTGTTAGAGAATACTTAAATGATTGATTTTGTGTTATTGAATTTACATCAAAAAGCCTTGCCAGAATCAGTTATTAATCATAATCATAATTATATTCTTTAAGGATTTTCCCTGATAATCGCATCATTTTTCAATGAGTGATTTTATTTCTCTTTATTATGATACTTACAGTTATCTTTTTTATATTTGTTCTATTTTACTATTTGTCCACTATAGTAATTATAGAATAGAATTAATCATTTCAAGCATTCTTCTCCATTTCAAGAGAAAAAATTAATTATTTACATTTACTTACAGTATTTGTAGTGAGGCTTTTGTTTAAGTAACTTTATTGGGCTGGGGTTATAGCTCAGCTGGACAAGATAATGCTAAGTGAAGTTAGTCAATCCCCAAAAAACAAATGTTTTCTATGATATAAGGAGGCTGACTCATAGTAGGGTAGGGAGGGGGAGCATGGGAGAAATAGATGAATTCTAGATAGAGAAGAAGGGTGGGAGGGAAAGGGAGGGCAGGGGATTAGCAAGGATGGTGGAATGTGATGGACATCATTATCCAAAGTACATGTATGGAGACATGAATTGGGTGTCAACATGCTTTATATACAGAGATATGAAAATATGATGTATATGTGTAATAAAAATTATAATGCAAAAAACAAAGTACATATATAAAAATAAAATATAGCAATATCTGAAAATAAAAAATATAGCAAAGGAAAAAAGAAATTATCATATTGAGATTCCCTTTTATTGTTAAGTTAAATGATAATTTTATCATGTGGTTATTAAATTTTTTCAAGTTCTTTTCTGTTTCTATTGAGATGATTATATGTATTTTCCAATTTACATTTTTCATTTATATTTATTTGGTACCTTACACTAATTAATCTTTGAATGTTAAAGCAAGGCTGTACTTCTGAAAAAACTGATACTGGTTTAGATGTGTTATTAGTTCAATATATGTCTGTATTTCTTTTACATATATTTTATTTAGTATTCTTAAATTTATATTCATAGAAAAATTGAACTATAATTTTATCATTTATTTTTCTGCCATGCTTTAATATACATGATTTTCTGGCTTTATTAAATGTGTTGGGATAGCACTTTTTCTCATCTGTAGCATACTTGGTATAGGAATTGTGACATGCCTTCCTAATATGTCTGGAAAATGGTATTGTTGAAGCCATATAGGACTGTATCTTTCTCTACAGGAGGATTAGATCACAGAATCAAATACAATAATAAATATGGGACAATTCAAATTTCTATTGTACTTTAACATCGGGAGCTTTGTGTTGGCATAAAGTTATTCTTTATATCTTTTCTATGATTTGAATGTTTATGCCCCCTTAAAAGTTTTGTGATGAAATCCTAACCCCACAAGGTGATAGAGGTTTGATTTTGGGGAGGTGAATAAGCTAAGAGTCCAGAGACCTCATTAATGCGATTAAATCCCAGAGAACCAACTAGCGAAACTATATGAGGACACAGTGAGAATGAAAGAAACAGGCTTTATAACCAAGAAACAGGACTGTTTTAATGTTTTGTTTTGTTTTCTTACCGTGACCAAAAGATACAAGAACAATTTTAGAAGAGAAAAGGTTTATTTGGCACTCATGGTTCAGAGGTCTCAGTACATAGACTGCTGATTCCGTAACTCTAGGTCCAAGGTGAAGCAGATTATTATGGCAGAAGGTCATGGCAGAGAAAAGCAGTTCAGGACTTGACTACCAGTAAGTAAAGAGAGTTTTGCTCACCAGGAACAAAATATAAACCTCAAACTCAAACCCTGAGTGCCTATCTCCTCTAACTACACTCCACCTGCCCACAGTTAATCCACATCAGTGGAGTAAACCATTGATTAGATTATACATCTCATAACCTAAACATTTGCCTCTGCATGTTCTTGCATTGTCTCATACATGAGCTTTTGGGGATATCACATATCCAAACCATAACAAGGTCCTTGCTAAATGCCAAATTTGTCAATATCTTGGTATTGGACTTATCTTCCAGAAATGTCAAAATTAAATTTTTGTACTTTACCCTACAGTCTATGGTATTTTGCTATAGCAACCCAAATGAAGAAAATGCTCTGATAATTGCATACTCTTGTGAGCAGTGTACCTTTTCCAGTCCTCACACTGCTAATGGATGCCTCTCTTATTTCTTCTGATAGGTTATACTAGAGATTTACCTATTTTATTTTGTCCTTTGAGAAAACAACATATGTCTTCTACATACTTATTATTTACTACTCTTCAGGCTAACCCCAGAGAAAGTACATATGGAATCCAACTCCACTAAGAACCAGTTCAAATTTAGAAATATAAATTGAATCCCAGCAAGGAATTTTTGGAAATGGGAGTTCTCAGCCTTCCAGACTGTCAAACACAGAGGATAGTACTAAATAACAAGAAGCCATTTTCCACATAACTTCCAGCTTCTTACCCCTAACATTGTAATATTCATTGGTCCGTTTCAGAAATATAAAATTAAACATATCTACAAATCAACCACTTATTCTAGCCCATGTTTGTTTGTTATCCTGTTTGTTTCTGTTAATATCAATATGCTATTTAAGCCATAAATCTTACACACAATTTTGAATATCAAATTTCCTCAAGCCACATCCAACTACTGGCAAAGTTTTACGACTTTACCATGTTTTAAAATATCTAACATTTATTTCTTCTTTCCTGTTAATAGCACACCATATTATCTGTTTCATGAAGTGAGGCAGTTACTTTTTAAGTTAATTATCACCTGTGATCCCACCTGATCCAGTTTATCTTCTAAATTAGGATACTTAGAATATGAACTATAAAATGCAAAACAGAATATTTCACTTAAACTTATTTGGCTACCATTACAACTAATTTTGTTGTTTTTACTTCTTCTGCCTTAGAGACACACCTCTCATTTTATCCCTTAATTTTGTTGTCATCAATAACAAGGAATCTGTATGAAAATATATTTTAATGTTTTTAAAAGTGTAGCTATTTGACAAAAAATGAAAGAGTCCTCTGCTTCTGCCATGAATGCTTTAAAAATGTAAAATTTGTGCAAAATTCCATGTAGGAATTCAGAAATGTTGTTTCTAACACAACCCTCAGACATGCTGCAGTTATGTAAACTGAGCTAAAGGGATTAAAACCACCAGTATACTTTAATATTGGAGACTAATTGTTCTTATTTTCTATCTAGAATTTATAATCAAGACACTAAATGAACATATCTTCCTACTCTGTCTTTACATACATAATACATATACACCTACACATATGCATACATAAATAAATATGCATATCATATATACACAGATACACAAGGTTTGTCAATTTTAGTAACTCTTGACAGTTATATTTCATGATGTATAATATGTTTGCTAGCACTATAGAAATTGGTACATAGTTGTAAAAAATGATCTTCTTGGCCATTTATAATTCCTAATTTCTTGCATATCTATTGGAAATTTAAATTCATTATTCAGTAAATAATTATTGAGTTTGTAGTATGGGCCAGGCATACTAGATTGGCAAAAAAGATAAACAGATCACCCTGAAAGAGCTCTTAAATTAGTTGTAAGGTAATATAGATGAAGAATAAAATATAAAGCCACATGATTAGTGCTAAAACTGTGTGAGTAGTCCCATCATCTGGAGGAATTGTCATAGTGGTAGAAGTGGAGTGGTGGGAAGTGGGTAGGGTCTGCAACCACACCTTCACTTTATCAGGAGTGAAGGTCATATGCAGGAGTTCTACTGAAACTTTACACACCCATGGGTTCAGATTCCAACTCTGCTTCTTACAGGCATGTGACATTGGCAAGTTTTTAAGCTTCTTTGTGCCTCCTTGTCTATTTTTTGTACTAAGGATAATAAAAGGAACTATTGAGTTATCACATATCAAATTTATTTAGAAGAGTGGTTGGCTTATTGAAAATACTAAAAATATTCACTAGCATCAATACCAGAAAACACATTGTGCACAGCAGCATTTAGTAGATGGCTGTGCTGCCCTGGATATCTTATAAAAATTGACTTATTCTTACTCTCACAAAACTCAGGGATATGTTATTATTATTCCAATTTTTAAAAGGAAAAAATTGAGAATCAAAATTACTAGTGATTTGTCCTAAGTCAAACAATGAATAACTTCTAGACCTGGAATCCAGTCGTGGCTGATGATTGCATGTATTTTGAACCAACCACTTAGCACAGAAGATGGAGCAAAAATGTTTTCTTTTGGAATTCAGACAATACTGATTAGAGGTGTTTAGTCAGGTTTTCCTCACTATGACCAAAAGACTCAACAACAACATCTAGGAGGAGGAAACATTTATTTGGGCTCAATTTCAGAGGTTCCATCTGTGGTCAGCTGACTCCATTGCTCTGAGTCCAAGGGGAAGCAGAACATCATGGCAGAAGCAGATCAGGACATTGCAACCAGCAAGCAAAGAGAGCTTGAGGGCAAGGAGCCAAGGATAATACAATCTTCAACAGCATATCCCTGGGGACTCATTTCTTCAAGTCAGATGCCATTGGCCCACAGTTACTACACATTATTCCATTCAAATTATTAATCTATCAAATGTAATCCACTGATTAGTTTTAGTGCTTGTAATCTTATCATTTCATCTGTGAACATTCCTGCATTGTCTCATAAATGTCTTTTTCAGGGGACACCTCATATCCAACCATAACAAAGTGGGTCATTTGGATTGTAATTGAAACATAAGTATCAGTTAAGGAAAGAAAATAGAGAATTACATTCCAGCTTGAAGGAAGAGAACATTAAGGATATTAATCTATGAAATATGGTGGTTTTAATAATTAGGGAAGAGTCCTCTGTCTATTGGTGTGAGGAGAGATAGGGATCAGAATATGAAATGTGTGATGGTGTGTGATATGCAGGAGTTCTATTGAAACAATCAGCTGATCTCCACTACTGTGAAATGAATGAAGCCCAACTCTGAGCTGACTATGCCCAAGTTTTGAATATCTCTCTTCATGCTAATACTTAGAGATGAAGCATTTATATTTTTTTTAATTGGAGCTACTATATTTCAGCATTTGGTTTACTCAGATGCTCTTTTCCTAGTTCTGTTTTTTCTTTATGTGGCATTAAATTCTCAAAATGTAATCAGAGAGGTTCATGTTGTCCAAAGATAAAGTGAAAGGTTGATGATGACATGAAAATATATAACAAAAGGAATATACATGTTATCATATGAAATCCGATAATCTCTTCTTTCTACCACAAAATGCATATAATAGTTATTAACTGCAATTATACTAATTTTGCATTAAAAAATATCATTATGCTGACCTCTGCTTCAATGCAGTTAACCATAAGGATTTGACTTTCCCATTTAAAAAACAAATGTTTGGTTCTTTCTCTTGCTTTTTAAAAATTCTTTTTAGTTAGGATACAACACCAAGATACACTTTGACATAATCACAAAAGCATGGAACCCAACCTGCTCTGATTCAGTCCACAGAACTTCTGCCTGCACTCCTGCTCCCTACCCCTGCTCTCTTCCTTCCATTCCACTGATCTCTCCTCAATCCATTTACAGTTTATTTATTCATTCATTTTAAATTAGTGTCCTGTGGATACACCTGATGTCGGGACCCAGGGTGCCATATCCTTCTTCTTCCTCCTCAATCCCCTTCATCTACTCCACTGAACTTTCCTGTATTTTGATAAAATTCCCTCTTCTCTCCTCTTGCCTCCTCATCCCCCTTCCTTCCTCCCCCCTTCATGTTTGTTTTAATTTACTAGCCCCATATTTTGGAATAGCTTCCACAAATCAGAGAAAACAGTTGACCTTTGACTTTTTGGGACTGGTTTATTTCACTTAGCATGATAGTCTTCAGTTTCATACATTTTACCAGCAAATGTCATAATGCCATTCTTCTTTAGAGCTGCGTAATTCTTATTGTGTATATATAACACATTTTTTGTATCCATTACTTTGAAGGACATAAATTTTGGTTCCATAGCTTGGCTATTGTGAATTGTGCTGCTAGAAACATTGATGTGGTTGTATCACTGTAATAGGCTGATTTTAAATCTTTGGATACACACTGAGGAGTGGAATCCTGAGTCTTATGGTGGTTCCATTCCTAGCTTTTTGTGGAATATCCATACTGCTTTCCAGAGTGGTTGCACTAATTTTCAGTCCTATCAACAATGTAAGAGTGATCCTTTTTCTTCACAGTCTCACCAATATTTATTGTTATATGTATTCTTGATAATTGCTATTCTGACTGGTGTGAGATAAAATCTCAATGTAGCTTTAATATGAATTTCCCTAATTGATGGAGATGTTGTAAACTTTTTCATATATTTGTTGACCATCTGTATTTCTCCTTTTGAGAAGTATCTGTTTAGTTGTTTTTCCCATTTATCGATTGTGTTGATATTTTAGTGTTAAGCTTTTTTCATTCTTTGTTTATTCTGGATATTAACTCCCTGAGAAGTAGGTGGCAAAGAATTTTCTCCCACTCTGTAGGCTCTCTCTTCATGCTCTTAATTGTTTCCTTTGCTGTGCAGAAGATTTTTAATTTGATGTCATCCCACTTATTGATATTTTATTCCTTGTACTTTGGGAGTATTGTTAAGGAAGTTGGTTCTTTTACTTACATGCTGAAGTGTTGGACCTACATTTTTTTTTTCTAGCAGTTTCTCTGGTCTAGATCCTATGTCTTTGATTAACTTTGAGTTGACTTTTGTGCAGGATGAAAGCCAGGTGTTAAATTTCAGTTTTTCTACATATAGATTTCTAGTTTTCTGAGCACCATTTGTTAAAAAGGCTATCTTTTCTCCAATGTATGTTTTTGGCACTTTTGTCTAGTAACAGATAATTGTATTTATGTGGGATTTCTCTGTGTCTTCTATTCTATTCCATTGGTCTTCATGTCTGTATTGGTGTCAGTAACATGCTGCTTTTGTTGCTATAGCTCTTTAGTACAATTTGAGTTCCAGTTTTGTGGCGCCTCTTATGGCACTTTTCTTGCTGAAGTTTGCTTTGGCTATCATAGTTTTCTTATTTTTCAAAATGAATTTCATAACTACTTTATCTAGTTCTGTGCAAAAATGGAATTTTGAATGGAATTATGCTGACCGTATAGTGCTTTTCTAGTGTGGTCATTTTGATAACCTTAATTCTACTTATCCAAGATCATGGGAGGTATTTCCATCTTTTAAGGTCTTTAATTTCATTATTTAGTGTTTTATGTTTTTCATTATAGAGGTCCTTCACCTCTTTTTTAGATTGATTCCCAAGTATTTTATTTATTTTTAGCCTATTGTGAATTATATTGTTTTCCTAATTTCTATTTCAGCAGATTTATCACTGGAGTTTAGGAATGTGATTGCTTCATGAGTGTTGACCTTGTATCTTGCTACTTTCCTAAATTCACTTATGAGTTCTAGAAGTCTTTTGGTGGAATTTTTTTGATTATCTAAATATAGGATCATGTTTTTGTCAAAAAGAGATAATTTGACCTTTTATTTTCCTATTTGTATTTCTTTAATTTCTTTCCGTTGCCTAATTGCTCTGGCTAGAGTTTCAAGGCCTACATTGAATAGACTTGGCAAAAGTGATGGTCCTTGTCTTGTTTCTATTTAGGAAATGATTTCATTTTTTTCTCCATTCAGAATAATATTGGCCTTGGGATTGTTATGTATAGCCTTTACAATGTTGAGGTAAGTTCCTTCTATACCTAGTTTTTCTAGTGTTTTGAACATGAATGGATGCTCTACTTTGTCAAATGCTTTTCCTGCATCTATTGAAAAAATCATGTGATGGTCCTTATGCCTATTTATGTGATGAGTTATGGTTAGTTATTTCCATATGTTGAATCACCCTTGCATGCCTGAGATGAAACTCCCTTTTTTCATGGTGAAATATCTTTTTAATGTGTTTTTGTATGTGGTTTGCCAATATTTTATTATAAATTTTTGCATCTATGTTCACCAAGGATATTGGTTTGAAGTTTTCTTTCCTTGATATGTCTTTGTCTGATTTTGTAACAGGGTGATACTGACTTTGTTGAATGAGTTTGGTAGTGTGCCTCCCTTTTCCTTTTCATGGAATAATTTGAAGAGATTGGTATTAGTTCTTTAAACATCTGGTAGAACTCGGCTGATAATCCATCTGGTCCTGGGCTTTTTATTTTTGTTGGAAGCCTTTTGGTAGCTACTTCAATTTCATTACTAGATATTAACCTGTTTAAATCTTCTATTAACTCCTGGTTCATTTTGGGTAGGTCACATGTCTCTAGGAGTTCATCAATATGTTCAGGATTTTCTAGTGTTGAGTTATAAATTTTCCCATTTTTACAACCTAAATTCAGTAATCAAAATGGTTATGGCAAACATTTCACTTGCTTTCTATCTTTACTTAGCTATCCACCATCATGAAATGGGAGTGTCACTGATTTCATATATATAACTTCGCCTACCACATACTATGGGAAACTACTACTTGATGCATCTTTTCAAGTTGTTTGCCTTATATGAATGTATTTTCCAAACCATAAAAACTTGCCCAATATTTTTTTTATTTTTCTTTCACAATCCATTAATTGAGTTTTCTTATATGTAACCTTTTGAAATAGACTTTGTATTTTAGAATTTTGCTCTTTTTTTCATTGTTGACTTTTGATTTTTTTAGTTATAATTTACTTTATAGCAATAGTAAAACATGTATAATATTTATAGTTTGATTGAGTGCATACACATGAATGGGGAGCTCTAGGTTAATCTTGGGAGTTTTGGGTTCTTGTTTTTGTTTTACTTTTTTTTTTCCATTTGAATTCTGAAAACATATGGAGGTGAGCTTCTTTCCTCCGAGTGAGTTGTTAGAGGTAAAGGTGATAGGGGCAGTGAGTCAACATCTAAGTACCAACAGCAACATACAAAGAATGTTCAAAGAAAACATTGATATTTAAAATGTTGTTTGAGTCAGTATATGTTTAATTCACTGTGGTGGTACAAACCTATAATTGCAGCTACCTGGGAGACTGAGACAGGAGGCTTATAAGTTGAAGGCCAGCCTGGGCAACTCAGTGAAATCCTACCTTGAAATAAAAATAAAAAGGGCTGGGGATGGTAGAGCACTATGTAAGATATATGAGGGCCCAGGTTCAGTCCCTAGTAATACAAAAAAATTGTTTGGACATGTACTGTGAGTTATAAATGAATATCAAGGACAGAAGACAGTAGCAACTATCTGGTAATCATTTCTGCTCTTATGCAGCTAAATACCATCTGCTGCACTTTCTTAATATTCCTTTCTCAAATACCTTAATAAGCTGAACCATTGACATACCATATGTCTCTTCTAGATGGTAATAACTGTGTGAAAAAGAAAAAAAATTAGCTGACATGTACACCAACAAGTTATACTAAAGTTGCATTGGTGATACTATATAGATAATTTACATTGACTTCGCAGCTTTACAATCTTTCTGGTGTTTAATGCATGTTATAACTACAATATATACCAGTGTGCCACAGTATGGGTTCAAATATACCTATCAAGTTAACGTTGCCTAAATATAACCACTAGAGAGAAACTACGAAGTTAAACAAATGGTTTTATTATTAAAATTACATGAATTTTGTCCAACAACACATATTTTATGTATTTATGGAGTATGTTTTACATCATTAAATAAGTGATCTAACATAGAAAAATAAATTACTTGATTTTTATAAAGTCAAAACAAAATATAAGTCTTCTTTTTCCAAATTAGATGTGAACGCCACAAGGGAGAGAGTCACTGATATATGCCCAACACAAAACACTGCCTAGAATATAGTAGGTGCTCAATGAATCCATTTAATTCATGGATGAATACTTACCCCAATATGTCATTTAATCGATTTTTTAAAAATTCTGCCTGTACTCATTGCATATTATTAGCCTAAAATTAGTAATGCTAGAAATAAATATAATTATTTTATATCTATTTAATCACCATTTCCTTATTCAAAAACTACCAATTTCTTTTTGTAAGCCAAATACTGCACTCAGTGAGGGGTATAGGGGAAAAGTCCACCCATTGGCATCCTACTACCAACAAGCAAAATATAAATGCAAAATAGGAACCAAAATAAATTGTGAGAGAAATAAATTAAATTTTATTTTAAAATAGGAAGACAAAAATATAATTTTAGCTGAAATGTTTCAAAAGACAGAATGAGTTTTATCGGTTACCTTTTCACAGTCATTCTCTCAACTGCTATTGTGGCCAGCACATTATACAGCAAGATCATCTGAGCTGGCCCATTAAGGGCTATGAAATTAAGATTAAATGTCATACTACTCTGATTGGTGTTTTTTCTATGAAAGGGTTGTGAAGCAAAATTAAAAATAGTTTAGTAGGAATAAATTATGAAAACCAAAATTAGAAACCAAAATTAAACATAATTAATTAGTAACAATATACCAGCTGCTTATAAATGGTAATTTAGAAGATCTTCTGACCTAGAGTGTGAAAAATTACTTGAAAAGTAAGCAGGGGAATCAGCAGGATAGTATAGACAAGTCAGATTCTAAATATCATAGACTCATTCAGGAATTGCTGCTATTTTCTTTTTTCTTACATGAAACAAAGGCTTTGTGAAAATTAAAAGTATTTGGATTTAAATTCTTACTGTGAATATATTGAGCCATGAGCCCCTGAAAATGTCCCAATGCATAGCAAAATATATTGGGAAGTGAGTTTTAGAAGATGAATATACTGAAATAAAATCTTGTTCAATTCTACATTTTACTATTAAATGTCTCTTACTTAGATAATGGTTACCAATGTCATGTTATCTCACTGTTTGAACAGACAGAATGCTGCTAGAGTTAAACTTCTAGATGTGTGTTTCAAAAAAACAGGAAACAATATCACAATAAGGCACAAGAAATCAGAATTCTAATATCATAAGTAATTTTTCATCATGCAAAGTAAACTGAAAAAATATGTTTTTTTTTAAATGAAAAAGTTCAGTTAATTGTACATGGCTTACTCCCATGCCCTAAGGTACCAGGCCACATTGTGAAACTTAATAAATGTTTTGAATTTAATTGTTTTTCCTCTTTATCAGTAAACCCCAGGATTTGGACTCTAGAAAGCCACTCTCCGAAAAGGTGGCATTCATAGAATGGCTCCTTTCATCCAGCAGTGACATCTGCTGTCCATTTCCTAGATTTACAGAGGCTGCATGAAACATAATCTGAAGGGCTAGCAATAACTTGGCACCTATCTAGGTCAAGTTCGTATTAAAGAAAAGTGCACAGAAATGAGGAATTAAAAACCAAACTTCTGAAGTTGTTGGGCTTCACGACTTCCCTACAAAAAAGATTCTAGATTATTTAATTATTCTTCAAAATGTGTGTTTTATATATAATCGTGTTAAAAATAAGACTTAAAAGAGACAGCAAAACTATTTTTTTTAAAGAGGTAGATGTAGAAGCATATGGAGCTATGGTAAATTTAAAATTGTAATTCTAAAATTTAACATATGCAAAGATCTGTATATTTCCATGGTAGCACCTGATTTCCAAGTCATCTTACTCCACCCAGAAGGAAAACAAACAAGTAAACCCTTACAAAGCTATAAATATTATTTTTATCCAAACCAACAGACAAAGAAAAGGTCTTAACTCCAAATTCTATCATATTTTGTCACAAACAATACTAAACTGAGCAAGGAATAGCTGAGGAAGTCCTTTGGCAGTAGCAACAAGAACTGAGAGGGGCCGGACCCTAGTGGTGTACAGCAGTAGTAATTCATGAGCAAAGAGATGAACCCAGAAGTGGAAAGCTACACTCAGAAATGCCGGGCAGGGTTAAGTGCTAACAGGGAGATGAAAAAAGAACATTCCCCCACATGCTTTTTGGGGCTCAGAGTTGTTCAACCACAGAAAACATCTGCAAAATAAAACTACTAAAAGTGAGTGAAGTGCTTTAGAAGGCCAGGATTGTTTCACTTGAAGATGGGGCAGAAAGCATGAGATGGAAATTGTCCCAAACCAGTTGGGGCTCTGGGAAGCAGAACACAATGGTTCCATAATATCCTAAAAATGAGGCAAGAGTCTGTTGTTGTAGCAAATGATAAGAGCACCCTTGAGCTAAGGTGCTTGGGCACATTCTATCCCCTTTCCCTCTTCATATAGGAAAAATTCTGCTTTTATCTGGTCAAGGTAATGGGTTTTGCTTAGCATCATGTGACTATGCTATCAGAACAAGGGTAAAAATGAATCTATAGCTCTTAATTACCAGAAATATGTTATTATAAAAATGTGAAAGAAAGGAATGAGTATTAAAATATTCCAACATAAAATTTAAGAATGTGATGAAACATAAAGACACCATGAAGAAACATGCAAGATCTGGGGAAAGATATGGCTGAAAGAAAAATAGAAGATGCCAGAATTCATGATAAAGATAAGATTTAAAAGACAAAATCATTTTGGAAAATTAGAAATTATTAAGAGAACAAGGAAAATAGGACTCTAAATGTAAGGATTATCAAGGGCATAGATGGGAGAAGAAACCAAAATAAAATGAATCCTGTTTCTGTTCTAAAAAAGTAGAAATTTAAAGGATAAAATAGAAGTAAAGAAAAAAGGTATTATCTGTATTAAGCCATGAAAGATCATTATAGACATGGTTATTTATATTATATTGTATTGTATTATATTATATTATATTATATTATATTATATTATATTATATTATATTATATACTTACATATTGTCATATTGCCAGAATGCTCAACTTCAAGGTCTATAATTGTATGATAACCTGGACTTAAAAGACTAAGAAAAAATTATTTGGGAGCTTAAGCAAAAGGACCAAGTCACTTATAAAAGAAAACCAATTTCACATCATTTTCTACAGCAAACATTAATGCCAGAAGATGGGGGAACATACCTATAAGTTATCAAGAAGAGAAGGAGAAGCAAGTGCTTTATCTTTAGGCTCACAAGACATCTACTGAGTGTTGGGCTGACAGCTATGAACACCCATACATTCAGGAAACTGTTTATGGCAAGATCTTGAGGAATCTCGCACAAGACAAATTTCAATAACTCTAGTGCCAAGTAGGTGAAATACCTCAAGTTAGACAAGAAGTGAGCGTCAAATGCATTCATCTTTAGATTTAAGGGAAGTATGGCATCGAAAATGTAAAAAAATATATATATTTTACTGACAATTCTGACAATGTACAAATAATCCAACTACAAGAATTAAGAGGAGAGAATCAGAGTGGAAAGTAGGAGTTAGGATCCTGGTTGCCTTATCTATAATAAGTGAGAGCAATAGGTTATATTTTAAAATCACAATTTGCCCATCATAATTTCAACACAATTAACAATACAAATGTAAACATTAAGAAATATCCAAAATCAAAATACAAAAAATCAAACAATACAGGAGGACTGGAGAAATTAGAAATTGAATAGAGTCTATTTTTATTGCCTCTCACAGTAGGGAACCATTCTAAAGAAATTGAAGAGATTTAAATGCAGACAAAATTATAAAAATATTAATTACCCAGCAGCTCAGAGGCTGATGCATGAGGATCATGAGTTCAAAGCCATCCTCAGCAAAAGCTAAGTGTTAAGCAACTCAGTGAGACCCTGTCTCTAAATAAAATACAAAAGAGAGGCTGGGGATGTGGCTCAGTGGTTAAGTGCCTCTGAGTTCAATTCGTGTTACCAAATAATAATAATAATAATAATAATAATAATAATAACAACAACAACAACAACAAGAAGAATATATATCTGCTCTATCAATGAAAATTAATAATTTTGATAACAAAACATTTTCTAATAATATTAGAAAGTAATATTCCATTTTAAGATATATTTAAGAAATACACCAATATCAAAAAGATCCAAAATAGTTTAAAAATAAAAGGGCTCAGATAAACCAAAGACAAACAAGAAAACTTTCAGTCTATTTTTATGTCATCTTATTCTTTGCTTATATATGTTTTTTGTTTTCTTTAAAAACTTGTTCATTTTCAAAATACTCACTTCACATTATTTTTGTGATAATTCTATCCTTCTGGTTCTAACTCTGTTTCTTGTTTCTGCTGTATCTATCATATCTACTCTCCTTGCGTGTTTTGTTGGTATTGGTTTTTTTCTTGCTCTGTTTGATTGATTGATCAATTGAGATAAATACAATGAATCTCATACCAATGCAAGGTACCTCTCCAAATTTTGATTATTCCTCATAATGCTCCCACTATTGTTTGCTTTTCAGCTCCCTCAGTTATTTTTTTCCTGTGGTTTTCAAATTTTCAGTTCACTAAGGAGAAGAATGGACTATAGGGAGCTTACCCTGCCACAGAGAACTAGAAATTCATCTCATTTTCTTAAAAAGTCAATTCCTACTTGCAGCTTAACAAAAGGAATACAGAGCTAGAGTCATAAATTTTCCATGACATGGAAAAATCATTTAAGAATGTAAGACTCTATTCCAGCTAATACAGAAGAGATATGGTTGACAGAACAAAAAAGTTGACAGTAAAGGACTCACATGGAAACATGTCTTAACAAATAATAGAATCCATCCTACTCTCAGGATGGGAAGATTTGTATTAGTGAAACTTCAAACAGCTATCACTTTGACCTTAGTTAATCTACAAAAATTGAGTCAGCAACACCTTGTGATCAACCATATCAAAAATAGTTGATAGATGAAATGCCATTAAGAGAATGAGCAGCTATACATCATTCAGTAAAATTCATCCATCACCCATGTACCAAACTCAATTCTATCTTATACTAAAGCACATATACTATACTGAAAACTGTCAACTTCTAATGACCTAAACCTTCTCTTCCATGACCATGTGATAACATTCAAAGAAAGAATACAGAAAATTCATGAATGATCAGTTAAAAAAACATTTCCATGTAATAACAAACTTTGTCAAAAATGCTAAAATAATAAGTTACACTACCTAATATTTAATGGTGTGTCAGGTATATACCATATATAATCTGATGCCAAGACATTCTGTTAAGCAAATATCTTATTTTATATATAATTATATATTTAATACCAGCATTATGCATTTTCAATTGAAATAAATCAAGAAGCACAAATGAATCTTAAATGTGAGTTGATGTTAATCATTGTCTCAAGCTCAATATCACAAACATGCATAATTATGGTAGAAGTGCAGATGAGTGGTGATTAAACCATGTCAGCAAACAGATATCCCTGCATACAGATGCTCAATCTAATTAATCATCCTCAAATAGAAGACAGAGTTTCTATTTATTTCCTATTAATGAATGATATCTATTTAACAATTGTGTAGCTAGATGCTTTTAATGTTCCTATGAAGAACTTAAACACATTTTTTGCTGGAGATATTTTGATAGTTAATATATTGTTTAAGTGCAGAATTACTGACTGTGGCTAAAAGATATCAAAGATGCTGATTTGTTTGGTGTCTTACAATTGAGATTTATAACTTTATCAACAATTCACCATACAACAATAATTGTTTCCTTTAAAGTATGTATCTACACAAACTTATATGTATATATACACACATATGCACAACACAAAAATGTTAATCATAATGAAAACTGTGGAGTTAAATATAAAGCCTGTGATGAATTTTATACACATGCACATACACACATATATGTATATGTGTGTGTGTGTATATATATACATATATATATTTCCAACAAGAATTTTCCAAGTACTGTAATTTTTCCTTAAATTTCAACTCAAGTAAATGGAAATTTTCATTCATATAATATATTGCATATTAAAAATGAGCTGTGTTTTTATTGATTTTGAAAGCAACACTTCCAAGTATGAAAGTAATAGCTTTTTGATTGATTCAGTCAGGATGAGTTAGACGTTGAGAACAGAGGGAAAATTAATAAGAAAGGGTTGATATAAGACCTGTTCATAGTATAGATTTCCATTTTTTGTGTCATTGTTCTCTTGTTAGAGACCTGATGGACTGTTTGCACCAAGTTGAATGATAAAATGACTATAACTAGAAAGGTGGTAAGTAAAAATATATAAGAACTAAATCTATTCTGAAATTAAAGGTAGAGATCAAACCTCAACTCAGAATTCTGAGTGAAATTGTGCATTTTTTTAATTAGATAAAAACTTTATCCTCATAGAAAATAATTAGTCAAATCATATATAAGCAATATTAAGAAAATAACTTCCTAAAGATTTAATATAAAGTATACTTGAAATTTGCTAAGATGGCAGATATTGAGTCTTCTTATCATATATAAATAAGCAAACAAACAAATAAATAAATATTGATGGGTGTGTTTATTAGCTTAAGAATTTTAGTGTGGTGATCATTTAAGTATATAAATATTCAAAACAAAGAAATACGCACAATTCCTATTTGTCAATTTTAATCTCAATAAAGACAGGAATGGAGAAAAAATATAACTTTGCCTTACTTTACCAAAGAAATGTTCTATAAAATGTGCACATAAATTATATTTATTGCCTATCAAATTACTAATAGATAGTACTCTTTGGCTTTGATACAGAAATATTTTTATTTTTTACTCAAGTGGTTCAGGAAACATGTTTCAAGAGCCTTGTTAGAGCTGGACCCTGGAAATGAGACATAAATCTGGATAAAATATGATCCCTTCCCTTACACTGGAATCTGAGCCAATATGGTAATTACATTACATTTATTATCTTGAGGAACAGGGAAGTATAAGGTGCTCAGTTTACCCGAGAGATCATAAGCAGGAGAATATTGTACAGAAAAGCTAAACTCTGAAGAGAAAGGAGGTAGGGCTTTCTCTTTAGGGACATTAACCATAAAGATCCAACTGCTTGTCTAGGAGGGTAAGTTACAAACTAGTCAATGACCCAAGAAAAATAAATAACTGAAGGAAAATTAGATTGGAGATGTGGGGAGATTTTAATGTGTCCAAAAAGCCTGGTAACAGAAGAATGTTGAGAAGGAAAGGCAGCAAAAATAAGGTGAGGTCCATGCAGAGGCAGGTGAGTTGTCTCAGACAGGAGGAAGGGCTCATTCCGTGTTTTTACATGAAAGGAAGGGGAAGAACACGGAATATAAATGTTTGTACCATCCCCACTTTGCTTGATTTCATGATTTTCTCTAACACATTCCAGCATTCCAGGTTTAGCTGTGTTAATCCAGGAAGAATTCTCCATGCAGGGACAAAATGAGACAGGGAAATTGAGACTTTTTCCAAGAACTATTAAATGACAGATCATGGTATCTAAGCTGAATAAAAACATCATGAGGCAATGTGAGCATTAAAGAACAGGAAGTCTAAATAGGGCAAAAAATTAGATGTAAGGGAACCGACAGGATGAAAGAGCTGACAAGACGATAGAAAGGTTAGGTATTCATGATTTCAGAGGTAGAACAATGCCTAAGTCAAAGGTCTGTTTAGAGAATAAGAAGAGTTAATTGTTAAGTTGCTTACAATGGAATTCCGACACAGATTCACCCTCCTTGGCCTTCTCCATAATGGAAGGAATTCAATCTAGAGAAAGGGTTGATATAAGACCTGGAGTTCTAGTCCTCTTTGGCTATATCTTAAGTTAATTAAAACTCTCAGAGTAACTAAAACATCTCTGAATCGTGTTTTCTTTATATGTAGAGAGATAAAATATTTTTGATGATGTAGTTTTCTGTTCATCAATGTAATTATTTAATTTGCTATTAAATTAGCAATCAGCTATATATAGATAAAATCCTATAGTAAGTTAGTCATTATAAAAATTAAAATTACCTTTTAAATAAGAGTATTCCCTACTAGAATCTCTATTTGTAATTTTTCTCTCATTAACTTAATAATTATACAAAAACATATTGATAGACACTTCCAGAAGGCAAAAATGGATAATACATATTTTCCTAATAGTGATATTTTTACTTAGCTCCTAATATTGCATTATCTGAGTAAAAATAAAATAGTTACCATTAATATAGTCAAAGGAGTAGGTTATCAGAGGAATTGCATTTTTGCATATTTATAAAAATCAAAAAGTTAATACAAAGGTATTGCTTTTCATTGTTACTAGGAAAACCAAAAACTATCATTGCAAAAACAGTTTACATAATTTTTAAACATCTTCCTTCTTTTGGCCAATGCATACAATATTTATTTCATTTTTATATGAATACCTTAATCTTATACCAAACAGTGAAGTAATTAGAGGCAAGTAATACATTGATAAATAAAATATACCATGAAAGAATGGTTTTAGTTTTAACTAAAAATGAGAAGCTCACCTCTTATCTTTCCCTGAACCTTTGGGATACAGGATGCTCTTTAAATACTGGACAGAAGGCAATGGCTTTAACCCCAATTCTGTAAACTGGCACTCTATCACTAGAGCACTTAGCTGGAAGGAACCAATTTTAGCAGAAGTCCTGAAGTTCTAGGCTGCTAACAATACTGATTTAACTTGCTCCAGAAGTCTCTAAGGATTTCCACTGTTTCAAAGGGTATCCTGACTTCTTTAGATTGCAAAATATTTGCCAAATCATATCATTTCTATCCAATATAAGAGAATTAGATTTTAACTACCTATCACTACTTTTTTATTCTCTGGAGGAAAAATCAAAGGTACTTAAGTTCTGGGCTGTCCTGAGATAATATAATTCATAGCTCCCTTGAGTCATGGCTATTTCCCACCCTTAGGCTTATCTTTCTGTCTTCTACTTACATTTGTTTGTCTTTATTAGTTTCAATAAACCTACATACAATTCAGGAATAAAGTCAGAAATTGAACCTAGTGTGTCTATATATCAAATTCTGGAAAACACATTTTCCCTCTCCTAATGTGTCTTTCAAAACAAGTCCAGCTCTATTTTTGTAAAATCTTGTGTGGAGAAATACAATCTGAAGAAAAGTATCTATAACCTTCATCTCTAGCCACATAAGTCAATAGATCTTCATGACAGCTCTTCAAACCCATATAAAAGATCAATATTAAGGCATTTACCTGTGAAGATTTCAACATGTGCCATAGATTTTAACTCCTTGGCCCAGTTTCCCATCTTCAATTTGCTCTTCTATAGAGCACAGCTAACTCTAATAATAAAAGTTATATTAAGACTAGAACTTCATTTTCCAAATTATGTTTAAAATTTTGAAAATTAATCAGTTGTCATACTGTTTCTCTGTCATTAAACAAAATGTGCATATGTTAATTGAAGTAAGAATTTTTGAATAAAAATAACTGAAGAGAAAGAGAGATTCCTACTCCAAGGCATAACTATTTGATGTGGTCCTCACATGATCCTTGACCCAATTATCGGCATTGTTAAGGATCATGGGCATAGAAAAGTTGTGATGACCAAAAAATTATTATTTAAGTAAGGAAGTTAAGATGTACTGTTTCTTTTGTTGTGGTTACTTCTTGGAATAAACTTGAGCAACAAATAAACCAGAATGCATTCACATCTGCTTATCACAGCACACTGTGTGATACAGTTCTTCACCACTGTGCTTATGAGATGTCAGGCATACAGAAAGAATTCAGTTGTAGTGGTTATATTTGCATAATTTTGATAGCCCTGGTGGTAGGCAGAGAAGAATGGACTATTGGATTGGAAAATGTCAAAGCTGTAATAGAATTTATCCCTAGGTTACTTAGTAGATGGCTCCGAAGGACACATCAGGGAAGCATGCAGACTCTGAAGTAAATGGACTCCCAAGTTTTGCTCCCTTCTATTTATTTTCTAAGAACCTGAGCTAATTTCAAGAGATGTCCATGGTATTATTTGACATATTGTAGAAGTTCCTAGAGAAATGAGATGAATATTTGCTTTCTATTTTCTCTAGAAAATGGAACATACTAGGTACATCCCTTTATGTGGAAGACTAGATTCCACAATAATAAGACTGCATGCCTTAAGAAAAATAAAAACAACCATAGCTTTATTACAAGGATCTGTAACTTAAGCTATATTTTTAAAATAAATTTTTAAATTACTTTTAAGTTGTTTATAGACCTTTTATTTATTTATTTATATGTGGGGCTGAGAATCGAACCCAGTGCCTCACACATGCCAGGCAAGTGCGCCATCACTGAGCCCCACTCCCAGCCCTAAGTTATGCTAGATTTTTGTGGCACTAATAATGCTTTGTGGTCATGAAAACCTTTTTCCTTTTCCTCCTGAACACCTAGTGGTATTATTTTACCCAGGCTCTCTCACACATTGTGCCCATGATGTTGTTAGAAGAAATGATGTAGGTTACTCCCAAGTGGATCCCATTAAAATCTACTTTGGATTCAGCTTGACAATTCAAGAAGTAGGATCCACATGATAGAAGAAGCCTGGAACACTGAATGTCTTTTCAATAGAAATCCTATGACTGTTCATTACAGTAGTTTGCTTATTCTAATTAGGATAATTCCAGAATGTCTAAAACATATATAACTTGATAACTAAAACCCACTGCTATAAGGAAGGGGAGATAGGAGTACGAAACGGGGAAGATCCTATTTAAAATTAGGTAAAGAAAAATTTCTAACAGTGCTAGAGTAGTACCTGATATACTGTAACCATTATATAAGTATTTGCTTAGGTAGATAGATAACAAAGATAGATAAGATAGTAATTGTTTTGTTTAAGCTTAAATTACCCTAAATGTTACTTCTGCTTCTGTGTAGAACATAAGCCTCCTCTATCTGAACACATTTTCTGTTGAGTTTCTTCCTCAATGCTCAGTCCTAAAACCATTTTTTTTTTGTCATTTTGTTACTCTTTATAGGCAATTTCAAGCAAACCTACATAATCTATTTTCTCTGTTGAATCATGATGTATGGTGTATTTTTCTAATTCTGACTTCTCCTTTGAGGTCAAAATCATCAAAGTCAATTTTACATTTGACATTAATTCTTAAAAAATTTTCCAGTGTTAATATATCTAAGAGTAAATGAATGCACCTCCTCATGTATTAGTTCTGTTACAGTGATTTCCATCTTGGGAAATTCTACTTTCCATCTGATTGTATAAGACAGAAAAAACCCGGGAGCTGTATCTGATACCATGTGTCTTAGTCTGTTCAGGCTTCTAAAACAAAACTTCATAGAATAGTTGGCTTATAAACAAAATAAATGCATTTCTTACAGTTCCAGAAGCCAGGAAATCCACAATAAAGGCACCAGAAGATTCAATGTCTGGTAAGAACCAACATTCTTGTTCACAGACAGCGACTTGCTGCTGTAACCATACAGAGGGGAAAAACCTAGCTTTCTCTGGGTGTCTTGCTCATGAGGGGACTGATTACCATCATGAGTCCTTTGTTTTCATGATCTAATCATCTCCAATACCATCACCTTGAGGGCTAGGATTTCAACAAATGGAAACAAACTATAGCACTATGATGTCCCGCTATCCTCAGAGCAAAATGACCAACAATTCAGACAAACTAGTTTCAGTAGTTTGCATAAACATCTATTTTTATCCTGTTTATATTCTCTTAATCTATAGTACTGCTATGCATTGCTGCTATAACCCATCAAATAATTCCCATATATATTTAGATTCCATTCAATCTATTCTACCTACTGCAGTGAGAGTGATAATTTTTTTTCAAGTGAAATCTAATAATTGCCTAAGCTTAAAACTCCTTTATGTCTTTCTATTTTTTTTGATAGAGATCAAATCACTTATCCAGTACAAGGCATTGTGTGATTCATACACTTTCCTACTTCCAGAACTATTTATCCCACTCCTCCTTCGCTCTCTGAACTCAGTCATAATGGCTTTCATTCAAATTCTCATAATGGCTATCTCAGTTATAATGGCTTATTCTTTCTCTCTCTCTCTACCTAGTCTCAAACTATTTTATTCACATTTTTTTGCTTCTGTGATCAAAAGATCTGACCAGAACAATTTTAAGGGAAGAAAAGTTTATTCAAGGGTTTACAGTTTCAGAGGTCTTAGTCCACAGATGGCCAGCTCCATGCCTTGGGGCTTCAGGTGAGGCAGAACATAATGGCAGAAGAGTGTGGCAGAGGGAATCAGCTCAAATGATGATCAGAAGCAGAGAGAGATATCTCCACTTGCAAGATACAAATATATACCTAAAAGCCACAGCACCAAAGCCTTATCTCCTCCAGCCACAGCACACCTGCCTTCAGTTACCACTCAATTAATCCTCCCAGGTGATTAATTCACTGATTGGGTTAAGGCTTTGTAACCATAGCATCATCCCCTCCTCCTTTCATATATATAATCTAGATATAATTAAACATATTGCCATGTGATTCAGACCCATCCTTCCCATAAAACTAAGCTCAATGAGGGAAAAGGCTTTGTATTCCTTGGTCTTCTAATCCTTGAATTGCCAATAATGCTTCTCAAAGAAGAAGTGCTCAGTGCACTTTTTTTTCTGGAACAAATGCAGGTATCTGGTAGGAAGAGGGGCATGCTGATTTGTTCCTTCTTTCCAGGGAAAAATACATCAATAAATCTTCAGAAAAAAAGAAGGGTAATGACTAATTTAGAAATAAAAAGTTTTGAGACAGTGATGTGATAAGCCCCACAACAGAAAAGGTGACTATTATTTTAGTGCTGAAATTTTCTTTAAAAAAAATAGTACAGATTTTAAACTTTTAGAAGAAAATGGCTTTGATGGGAGTGAAAGAAAATACTTTATCCTTTGGAATGGAATGTGAAGAATACATCTGAAGCATTCCTGTGAGTGTAGCTAAATCCTAGTAAAAGTAAGGACACTGTTACAGTCTGGTATTAAATTTGCTTTGAGGAATTAAGAAAAAGGCCTTTATTTTTACTTTAGACAAAGCCAGAAAGGCAGCACAACATTATTCTACAAACTTCTGATTTGAGATGGCAAAAGGTGACCCATATAAATAGTATTTATATGTGGCAAGGTCACACCCACAGATCAAAAACAATAAGAACAGATTTTAATCCAGTGATGTATTTCTCAAGACTCTGCATAAACTATATGAAGAATCCAAAGAAGACTGGATATCCTGTGGTCACCAGTGGTGGGTTTTGGAATAGTCTCTTTCAGCTTGAAGTGAGGCAGGACCCCTGAAGCTTGACAGAACTGAGAACATCTGGGTTCCATTTGCATTTGGAAGGAATATGAGGACTCTCAACCATATATCTTTTTTTTCTAGTATGTAATGGGATCAAACACATCTTTCAATAATCTAAATCATTCTGAAAACACCCTTAGTGTTTATGAACCCAAAATCAGGGCAGTGTTCCTGAAGGAATCAGTGTAAATTCTTTTGCTGACATTTACTATGCTTTGAAATAAAACCTAAACCCCAAGTTTGACCTTGGAAGATACCCAGTTTGTTAAGATAAAAATGAAGAATTCCTATTTTCAGTGACTCTCAGGCAGCCAACATTAGTCATAGAATACAATTACTTTAAGCGTATGTTTAAAAGCAAATATTATTCTCAAGATGATAATTTAGAGAGCAATCTGCAATGCATAACTGTCCAGGGACATGCCTGTATCTACTGAAGAAAAGCATTTTTGAGCTTTCCTTAATATTTAACCCTTTCTTTAGTATACTTAACTTCTGCTCTGGGAGCAAGGCACATGTAAAAAATACTTTCAATTAACTATTTAAAAAGTTATGCCTTTGGGTCACTGATGACCTCTCCCTAACTTCTGATTTTTCCTATATCAGTAGAGTCCTAGAAAATCTCTTTACTTTTTATATGCTGACATAGACTATGAGATTTTACTGCCATCATTTTAAAGCAAATTTATCAGTAAACTTTAAGTCATAAAGTCTATCCTGGAACAGGAGAATTGTCTCAGGGAAGCACAGCACAGGCATTTGGTTCCTGTAGATACTTCAACAGGAATTTGAATGAATACAAACGATGATGCATTATATAGAAAAGAACAAAATGTTATAAGAGTAGTTGATATAACAGAATTGATCAACTCCAAATTAATATGTAATCAGAAAGACATGCAAATTACTATATTTATACAGCTAAGGAGATAGTTTCTTATTAGAGCTTGCATTCCAATGGGAATGACTTCTGACTACAAATCACCAGAATTCATTAAGAATATATTAAGTTCTACAAAAGAAATGCAAATCAAAACTACTCTGAGATTTCATCTCACTCCAGTCAGAATGGCAGCTATCAAGAATACAAACAACAATAAGTGTTGGCGAAGATGTGGGGGAAAAGGCACACTCATACATTGCTGGTGGGACTGCAAATTGGTACAGCCAACCTGGAGAGCAGTATGGAGATTCCTTGGAAAACTTGGAATAGAACCACCATTTGACCTAGCTATCCCACTCCTTGATTTATACCCGAAGGACTTAAAAACAGCATACTTCAGGGACACAGCCATATCAATGTTTATAGCAGCACAATTCACAATAGCTAAACTGTGGTACCAATCTAGATGCCCTTCAGAAGATGAATGGATAGGGAAACTTTGGTGTATATATACACAATGGAACATTACTCAGCATTAAATGAGAATAAAATCATGGCATTTTCAGGTAAATGGATGAAGTTGAAGAATATAATGCTAAGAGAAGTAAGCCAATCCCAATAAACCAAAGGCCAAAAGTTTTCTTTGATATGAGGATGCTGACTCATAATGTCAATGATGTGGGGAGCATGGGAGGAATGGAGGAACTTTAGATAGGGCAAAAAGGAGGGAGGGGAAAGGAGGCGGCAAAAGGGTAGGAATGATGGTGGAATGAGTTAGACATCATTACCCTAAGTACATGTATGAATACACAAATAGTGTGAAAATACTTTATATACAATCAGTGATTTGAAAAATTGTGCTCTAAATATGTAATATGAAATGATTTGCATTCTACCATCATCTATAACAAATTAGAATTTTTAAAAAAAAGATATTTTTACAAAAATAAAGTTATGTGGAATATAGTGTAATCAACAGAAGGAAATTTTGGTAACAGGTACATTTGACTTTAAATCATAGTTTGGCTAGTAAATAGCTGAGAAAAATTGTACACATGGAATTAGGTTTACTAATATTTTCTCACCAAATTAATGAAATGATTAAATAAACTAGGAAATATGTTGTCCGTTATTGGGTATATAGTGAATATGTCATTAAAGTAGAACTTTTCTATCCTTCAATAGAAACATCCTATGGAGAGATAACTAAGGACTTTGTTATGTAAAAGCAGGGAAATCTTAATAAATCTCAATAGAAAAGGAGGTGGATTTATTCATGATTAAGGACTTATATTTTTTCAAAAGATAAAAAACTGAATTAAGGTGAAAAAAATCCATGAAAAAAACATGTAAGACTAAAGACATAGAGTGGAAGACTGACAAGATTTAAAATGGACCTAAGCAAAAAAAAAAAAAAATACATAGGAGAAAATGGAAGAAAAGATAGACTTGAAATGTCCACTAAGTCTGTTGTTTGGAGCCTTAAATACAATATTAATATATTTGGATTTTTTTTTTGTAATGAGAATCCCCCAAAATTTGAAATATGGAAGTTCTGAAAGAATGCTTCTAAGAAAACAGGTTCTTTTGTTAAACAGATTAGAAACATTCTATATATGAAATGCCTTTTTATAAATGTTCAATGCATATCAAAATTGCAAGAGCCCGATTCAACATTGTTTAATCTAAGTTTTCTCTTCCCCACCTGTAACACTTATTAAATGACCTCATTTGAGTGTCACCAGAACATATCTAGAGAAATAGGGTCTAAGTTCTACTTTAACAAGAAATTCTGACAGAACTATCATTCGGAAAAAGGAGAGCTTGGATGCTTGGAGGCCATCATAATAGCTCACTTGAGAGCTAATATGTACATGACTTAGACTGGAGAACATAAAATTGAGAGAAAGGCATGAATTGGAGGCAACCATCCTTGAAATGTGACTATAGAGAGTAATGAATATGGAAGACCCAGCACAGACTCTAAAATATTATGTACAGATGATTGTCTGACAGGTGGTATCTGTAACAGAAATTTGGACCTCTGAAGGTAGAGCAAGATTCTGAGGAAAAAAAAATTAAAACTCATTTTTGGATGTGCTGAACTTAAGGGCCTGCTTTGGACTGTGTGTCTGGCAGGCGGATGAAGATTTCATTTCCTGTCAATAAAACTTAATTTATAAAACCCAGCTAGTACCTAGTTCAGAGCTCAATGTGAAGGACAAAAGGATGAAGAAAGCAGTCTCTGCTCTGAAGGCCTTAAATTTCATCTATTCTCTCCATCATTAGAAATCTTTTAGATTTGAAATCTTGAGCATGCCCCTGTGTCTGCTGAACCTGTCCATGAAGTTCAGAGAGACCAAAGATAATACCACCCCTGCTTCACACCTGTTAGTCGGTCAAAGTAGATGTCCATCCTTCAGTTGATGTAATTTTGGCATTACAGCCTCTTTCAGAAAATACAGCATGAATTTCTTTGTAGTCAATTTGTTATGACAAGTTTGTTACTGGAGAATAACATTTCACAAAAATGTTATTTCTTACTTGAAATGTAAGAAAATCATTCATTTAAATTAGGGGCTTTTTAAAATATATAATTCTATGTAAAGTTTTAGAAGAAGAGTCAGGGAACATCTTAAGAAAATACAAAGGCATCGAGACATTTAAATCCCAGCAAATATTCATTCACTCCCAGATATTTCAGACTTCTAGTTATATTGGCATCATGTGAAAGTATCTAACGAATAGATGATGAGCTGAAGTACCTGTATCACTGTGGGACTGAAGCAGTAAAAAGCTCTGCCCTATTCTCAAACTCCTTTTCTGACTACAGTACCTTGAAAGTTTTATGCAGTGTGTATCACAGCTTAGCAATAGAGGAGGGCAGCCTGATTGACATGGGACTTGATGCAAGCAAACAAATAAACTTTGTTTGGGTTAAGTTACCAATAATTTAGACTTAATAGCTTGTTGCTGTTTTTGTTTGCCAACAGTAGGGTTTCTAAAGGGCCCAAGTGGATATAGCAGCTCAATATGAGCAAGAATTTTCTCATGTGGAACTTTTGTATAAAATTTTCTGATGAGAATTCTGGAAATCCAGTGCTGCACGACTGTATCAGCATTATTTTGGCCTTAGTTAAAACCAGCATAAAATTATATATTTAGACCATACTCTTTAGCAGAACAATACTTATTGATTAGTTCTTTGATGTTATACATGGCCCATACAGAATCTATAATTGTATTCACATACCAAGATTATGCAGCTTTTTGAGCACTATGTAAGATATGACTATGAAAGAACACTGCAGGATTGATTCAGATTAGGCAAGAAGTATGATTCTCAAAGGAAACTGCTGAATTTTTAATGAAAAGAATGATGGAAACAGTAAGATATAAAAATAAAAAGAGGTGAAAAGATAGTATATTATTGAGGGGATTACATGCTGGCAATAAAGATAAGAATATGTGACATTAATATTCTTTAGGTCTCACATATAAATTGCACAAATTTATGCTGGTATACCTACTGTTCAGAAGATTTAAAAAAAAATTAGAGTCATGGTTTCCACTGTTTTAGACCAAGGAACTAGTAAGCCATGTTCACCATGGACATATGGATCATTTGTCAACATATGGATCATTCTTTTCAATAACGACTGCCAAATTGTGAGGGAAAGATTAATAAATGAAATTATTACAGCCAGTCAGCTGACATGTTGAAGAGTCTATAAAATTTCCCATATGAATAATCAGTGAAGAGTCAAGAATAATTAGCCTGGGGGACAGAAGACCTGCTGGGATGTTTGGAAAGGGTTATGTGTACGTGTTTGAGAATGTTTAGGGTGTATGTTTCATGGTTTCTACTTTCATATATTTAATAGGCTGTCATGTTAGGTAGAAACACATGAAACTCTCATTGTTGTAGGGCAAAAAAAGCTGAACATAGACAATTTCACATGGTTCCACCAAGAAGAATAGAAAATAGAGCTATCTCTGGATGATTTATTTAGGTTGAAATTTGGGGCAATAATTAGAATTTCCTGAAGTTAGGTTTTAGGCTAAAATAATGTAAAAATGATATCCAGAGACATCCAAATATAGAGATATAGCTGAAATATTAGTTCCTGTCATGGAGTTCACATAGGATTTCCATAGTTTCAATCTGATGTTGGCTGTGTGGTTTTACTAATAACTTTTATTTCTATGGCTCTAACAGTCTATAACTTTTAAAAGATTTAGGTACAGATATTCGTTAGTTTTGCTTTTCTCAAAAAGAATTTGCTTTCAAGCCAAACACTAGGACTTAATAAAAAAGAAAAAGGAAACACACACAAACACATTTCTGAAGTTCCCTGTGTGTTTGTGAAAAAGACCATGCATTACCTAGAGCTATGGTCTTGAAATTCTTTGTAACTTATGAATGAGGCTCTACATTTTCATTTTGTACTGCATCCTGAAAATAATGTAACCAATACTGAATACATGGTCTTAAATTTGTGTGAAGATTAAAACGATGAATGTACATTAGATTCTAGGTCATCAAGGCTAATTTATCACTCTTACATTACATTTGGGAATTGACATGACATAACAAAATTTATTGCAACAACTAAATAATCTACATCAATGTGCATTTTTTAAACCCTGAAAATTTTCTAAAAAGGTTCTGGCATTTTTGCATCAATTAATCATAAAATATTCTCAGAACTGTAAATAAAAAGTGAGTATAGATGAAAATCTGGAAGAGACAAAAGAATTCTCTGATAACTTACGAATTCAATTTCTTGAAAATAGATATACACAAAATGATAAAGGAACAGCAGGAAAATATACCACTATTGTGTTTACAGCTTCTAGGCAAACCATAAAAATGACATCCAGATACAGGTAGCAACAGATGTGTCTATCAGCAAAAAAAAAAAAAAAAAAAGTTAAATTAAATCAAGTGAAAAATCTCAAATGAGGTAAATGTTCAATGAAAAGGAAAAAGAATAAAAATCACATCTGTTTACAAGGTGATAAAATGAAAGATTCTGCAAAAAAGTTTATTTTGAAAATTAAGATATAGGTAATGCAATCTATGGGCACTCATCCAATAAACAGGAAATGAATGGGTAGATCAATTTCAATTTTAATTTTTTAATCCTCAGAATAAAAAATAAAATCAAAATTGTGGTTGGTAGGTTTCTGCAAAATGTCGGGTAGCCCAGTCCAAGCTCAGGAAATGAATAAAGCATAATCCATTTTTCAAAAAATGTCACATTTCTGGGATCCAACATGGCGGCGAGAGGGGAGGCAGTGCTTTCAGTACCTCCTCAACAACGGGATCAGAGAGACGCATGGATACGCTTAGATTAGACCTGCTGAGAAACTCCTAGCAAAATTCCACTAAAGAGAGACCGGCCGGGAATTGGAAGGATTTTTGGAGGTGACAGTCTGCGCTAGATGAGTGAATCTCCGCCACGCAGCGCAGAGGTCCAGACCAGCCAGCCGCTGCCCACGCGACTCGGCGACTGTCGGCTGCCTGCACGCGGCCCCCGCATCAGGGCGGATAGCCTCCGAGGCGCAGCGCAGCAGGATCGGTGCAGGGACTCTAGGAAGAGGTCTCTCGCCAAGCCTTCATGAAATAGCAAACCGGGAGCTGAAACCAACCAGAGACAGACCAGTCCCACCAGCAATGTACAAGTGTACCCTTTTCCCCACATCCTCGCCAGCACTTGTTGTTGTTTGACTTCATAATGGCTGCCAATCTTACTGGAGTGAGAT
>NW_025999932.1:17623346-17682455 GCF_001458135.2 Marmota marmota marmota
CACTAGTATGGCAATATGTAAATCAATGGATGTGTAATTGATGTGATTCTGCAATCTGTATATGGGCTAAAAATGGGAGTTCATAACCCACTTGAAGCAAAGTGTGAAAGATGATATATCAAGAACTATGTAATGTTTTGAACAACCAACAATAAAAAAAATAAAAAAAAGTCACATTTCTGTTTCTTAAAAAACAATTGAATATGTCATTTGTTGTGGTTCTATTTTTACCTCAATTGACTTGAAATCCTTTAGGGTCTTATGATAGATTTAGAGGTATCTCCATGAAGGAATAAACCCCATAGTTATTTAAGAATAAAGTTACAAATTGTTTATGATATCAGTAATAATAGAAGAATAGCAGAGGGAATCCACTAACATTAGAAAAAGCTGAGGTGACATGGAGTATTGAGGCTGGAAGGTATCTTGAACTAAACAAAGATTTCTAGAGCAGTGAGAAGAAAACCAGAAAGGACTGAAGACTTTGGACCCTTCAGAATAGAACTGCAGCTGTGTGGTGGTAAAAATTGAGCTCAGTTACCCTATTCTGAACTTTACTGTGGGAAAAAAGAGGATTGAGAGAAAAAATATAAAATTATGCTTATAATTGTGATTTGGGTGTTGAAAGGATAGTCTATGAAGTACTATTGTTTCTCTGGAGTAAATATTTTCTTAAAACACTGGTTAGCATAATGCCCCTGTCCTCTCATGTGTAGCTTTTTCTCTTCTCCCTCTTCACATCTTTCCTCTTTGTTCCTCAGATCTGGGGGGCTTGATGTAGCTTTGTAATCATTTTGTTTACCTTATATTTACTGCTTTTTAAAGTTGATTTTTGATGTTGTAGTGACCATAAATAGTATCTTACTACAGGAAAACAGGTGTATATTTCTGAAATTCCAGGACTGTAAGGTCAGAGAAGAGATTTCTGAAGTTCCCTGGATGCCTGCTCCCAAAAGTTGCCTTCCTGACATTGTGAAATTCAGAAATATTGCCCTGGCTTTGTTTTTTAATCATTGAGCCCAATTAAATGTCGCCTTCTGTTCTGAATTTGCACCAACATGAGACTCCTTTGTAACCTTGAAATGTGCAATGTTACCAATAGTTGGTTGCTAAAACAAATAAATAAACAACTTTTAGAACTTTTCACTTTGGCCTCCTATATTAAAATGTAATTCATAGCTTCCTGGTTATTAGAAGGATACTTTATCAAACTGATCTCATTCTAAACACAAATTTTCTTTCTTTACTTTGTAAAGTCATGGAGAAGTATTTCAGGTAACTCCTTTTGCTCCCATGGAGCATATCACACAAAAATTGAATTAGGATAAAAGGAGGTAGAGTGAATGCTTATTTAAGTCATTTACAACAAAGCCAACCAGCATTATCTGAGTGGAACAGATGTTTAGAGACCAGTTAAGCAAGGGCCATAGTAGGGAAGCGAGTATCTGATGCATGAAGGGAAGTGGTAGGACAACCAAGTATTTGACATTGTCGCTTCTGCAAGGAGAGCCTATCTGGTTAAACACAATCAATGATTAATTAATTCAGTCTAACCATTCAGTCACAAAACAGACGGAGAAAGCATAAGTAAGTAAGTATGTGTGCACACTCATGCAAAACCACATACTCTGAGTTTATTCATTTAGTTGGATCTACTTTTTGAGTTTGACAGGAATATGCACTTTCAATACCTCAACAATTTCCTGTTCTTTATTATTGAGGAATTGTCTTAAAGAGAAAAAAAATATTGGCAAAAACTCAACATTACCACTGGCTCTATTTCAATATCCCTATCCTAGAGAAAAATTTCATGGGTTGGGAAGAACAGTGAGATGTCTGCAATATAGACATACTAGTACTATTAATTTTAGCAGCTTGCTTGAACAAGTTCTTGGTATAGACTATGAGGAACTAAACAAATAATGCATTATGTTTGAAAACATTGGAATGCTACATACAAAACTTCAGTATATACATAGTTCTTCCTAGATTAAAATTGGAATTAGTCCATTTCCAAAATCATCTATATTTTTCTAAAGACAAAATTTTCAAAAATATGTTGCTACTGATAATTGTCATAAACTACAAATGTTCTAATCACCCTACATTTCTGTCTTGTTTCATGTTTTTATATAAATTTAACACATCAATATCAGGAAAACATAACTATTAAATGTTAACAGAATTTTAAATTTTCTAGCGTTTCTAGAAAAATAAACTACTGATAAGTTGCATTTATAAAGAAATCTTATCTACTACAATGAAGTAAAAAATCCAGGATATTAAGACCTCAAGAAACAATTACTTAAATTATTTAATTACAGCACATGTTTTACTACTGATAATGTTATAATTATGCTTTAATAAACCAATTCTAACAAAATAATTAGAGGCCAAATGTTTAACACAAAAATCCAATCCCATTTGTGGTTAGACTAGTTTCTCAAGTGTAATTTCTCTCTCAGTAATTTAGTCTGATAGTTATAATTGTTAAAGTAAATCAATATGTGGCTTAGAAATAGCTTCTATGATTCCTAGTATTTTTCTATCAGATATTAATGATATCACCAACAAAAATATTAAATATTTCTTATATGATGATGTAAGTGGATATGATTTTCCCTAACTAATAAGTTCTCAAGTTTTTAAATTTGTAAACAAAGACAATTATAAGAGATATAATTGTGATGAACAATATGTAGCACTATTATGAATATGGAGAAAGATTTCAAAAAGTACCTTTGTATTTCATCGTTTCTATGCAAAGTCTTACTTAAACAATAATAATGTTTAATTTTATTAAATAATGCTAATTTTATTCTCCTAGAATTTTTAACAGGAATTTGGTAGAAATCATATGACCTCTTCCCCTGTTTCCCTCTCTGACAGGGGCTATAATTCCTCACTGCTGAACTTTGGTCTTTGCTGTGTGACTGCTTTGGCCCAAGTTTCATCGAGATCTCCTGTCCCAGAAACATCGCATTTTTGCAGAAGAAGGCTTACATTACTGATATTTGCCATCAAAATAACATATGTTATGGATTGTGATCTGAGGAGAACAACACACAAGTGCCACAGGTCTGCATACAGACTGTCCATCAAACAGTGTTAGTTAAGCCGAGCTTCAATTAGCTGATTGGCTACAAATTCTACAAGATGCTTCCCTTCTTTACCTGTTTATTATAGATATGTTTCTTTTTTTGTTTTCTGGCTTTTAGTAGTTTTGCAAGGAGTTATAGCTTCATTCAATTTTATACACAAAATTCTAGAAGAGCTCTTGGTCCATAAAAGAATCTCCATATTGTTTGTTGAATGAAGAGATTATTTTTAGCCTTTCCTCCTCCAGACTACTCCATACTAAATAGAAGTTATTGCTAGGACATCATCACTTTCTTCCATGTCCTAATTTATTCATTTTTCACTCCCTCTATTTATCATCAGGATTGCCACACAGTAGGCAGTAAATAAATATTTGGTTAGTGAATAGATGAATGAATTTTAGGGGTTTTAAAATTATAATCCAAGACTTGAATGCATATGCAAAACTGGCTTGATATGTTTGAGGTATGTTTTACTTCAAGACAGGAAATTATGAAATTTTTAAGCTACATATATTTTTTAAAGAGAGAGAGAGAGAGAGAGAGAGAATTTTTAAATATTTTTAGTTTTCGGTGGACAGAACATCTTTGTTTGTATGTGGTGCTGAGGATCAAACCTGGGCCGCACACATGCCAGGCGAGCGCGCTACCGCTTGAACCACAACCCCAGCCCCAAGCTACATATATTTTAATGGGTACAAATAAATATGTTCCAAACTCATAATAATAAGATTTGGTTTCAAGAACTATTTACTATCTTAAGAATGTATTAAATTTCTTAGAAATTCTAAGCATCTCCTCTAGCTATGTAATTCTTCTATGGAAATCTTAAAAGAATTTTCTTATTAAATGAAAATGAATCTATATGATAGGAAATTACTAGAGTAGTGAGAAGATAGCAAATATCTTGTTTCACTATATATACCTTATAAATTCAAATTAGACTTTCATAGTTAAAAACTGACAAGCTCATTTACTTTTATAAGATTAAAAGAAAGGAGTATTAAAGGAAGTTAAATTAGATTTTACCATCCATTTAATGAGTTTCAGGCTGGTTTGATAATATATTTCAAGATATAAAATTTCAAAATGATAATTTTCAGAAATAGTAACTGACCTGCAATGTATGTATATATATATATTTTTTTCAGACTCCTTATTACAAAACTCATGATTTGTTTTATATCTAATGAAACTGATTAAATTTCCATCACTTCAATGTGAAACACATAATAACTGCAAAATTTACATTCATAAGACATCACATTTTATAGGGTTATTATAATGCATATTTTAATTTTACTATAGAACTTTAAGTTAGTTTGGTCTTTAATGAATCATTATATAGTATTTATTTCATTTTTTCAATATTCTATGCCTGAGAAACTCTCCCACTGATCCCCACCAACTGTCTTCTTCTCATAAGTCAGCCTATCTTCTAGGTGCATTAACTGCTCCAAAACTACAGGGGGCCATCTGGTTAAGTGCTACTAAACTGCAAGAAATATATACAAGAACTGTTCTGCTCTGACGAATTACATCTTCAGAGCACATTCATAAAATGACATTCAAGTGATTAGAGTACATTTATTGAGTCTGTAAAGCATTATGGACTTGTAATATACCTGCATAAGGCTGAGATTATGGATGAGCCAGTCAAAAACTATATATGCCAAAAAAGAAGTTCTTAAAAGATCATTAAAGAGGGATTATTTTTACATGTCAAATCTTAAAGTGACTGAAATCGAGTTGTGACACTTGCTAGGGGTGAATTGCACCTGGTCTAGGAAACCAAGGACAACAAGAGTACAAAGACTGGATTGTTCAATTTGGGAAGCTTATGAACTTCTATGACTACAGAAACCCAGATTTCAATGGTTGGTGGTAGAACTCTGAACTTAAGTTAACACCCAGAATAAGCTAATAGAAGGGTGTCTCTGGAACATTTAGTTAGAGAAAAAAAAAATCAGCCAAGATGGACTGAAAAATTAGCCAAATATGTGAGATATGACTCAATATCTAAGACAGGGAATATGAAATTATGGTGAGAAATAATCAATAGTAGTATGATAATCTAGGAATTTGGGTACAAAAAGTAAGTGAATTGCTAATCCACATTAAGTTTATGCCACCTATTTGTTTGTTTTCTTTCTGTGAAAAATATTAATGTCGTCTCACCAGCAATATTCAGAAATTTTGCAGTGACTGTCATGTGAGTGAGCATTTGCATTCATTGTGATCACTTGTTGGGCTTACTCTGGAATTATGGCTCTTCATTTCTGAAGATAATTTCATATTATGTATTTCATTAATCCCTTATCCATATTAGGCTAGTGCTTTTCTCTGAAATTCTTATTATGTGGATTTCTAGAGTAAAATTCTAATGTCTCATCATTTTATTTCCGATTTCCTTTTCTCTTATCATGTAATTACTTATTGGACTATTTCCTTGACTTTATCTTTAAACCATTCTTTCAAATTATGAATTTTATATTTTTTCATATTTTTAATTTTCTAAAGTTAGTTTTTTGTTCTCTTATTGATCCTTTGGAAGCAATTTTATGTTGTTTTAACATTCTACTGCCTCAATTTTTAGAAGATATTTATATAGTTTTACAGTATTTTCCTCATGCTCTCTGTTGTCTATATTATTTATTTCAATATTCTTTTGCCTTGTACTTTTCAGATTTTCCTAAAGTGTACAATGATCATTGATTTACCATTGATATTGTGTTTTGGAAGCTACCTGGTAGTTCATGTATATGGAGAAGGCACAACATAAGATTTTGCTACCATTTAATTAGATGAAAAATTACCTTCTTGACAGATGGAGGCCCAATCAGTATATAAAATTATTTTCTCTAAAATTCATCATTTCATACAAAGAGTCTTCTAAGTTTGTTGTTGTTGTTTTGTTTTTGGCCTGGGTAATGTGTACTTAAATGTCAGTTTTCTGAAACAGGTAGATCATTACATGAATTTTCACTTAGTTCCCCTATTTTCTGCTCTGTAGTTTATTTTGCTTTATGTCCCTGGTGAGAGTTAATGAGCCAGGGACAATTTTCCCCCGAAAATACTGCAAGGGAACAAGAAAAGGAGAATAACCTGGGTGCTGTGTTGACTTAGGGAATTGTGATAGTCACCTTTTCATCAGTGTGACAAAATATCTGAGATAATTATAAAAAGAAAAGATTTATTTGGGCTCATGGTTTTAGAGGTTCCATCTCATGATCTAGTGGATCCATTGCACTTAAGTCTCTGGTGGGTGCTAGATAGCAATGGTGGTGAGCATGTGATAGAGTCAAAGCCTCATTCCATTTATGACCAGGAAGCACAAGAGATGGAGGAAGGGCTAGAGTCCACAGTCCCCTGTGGGGGTTCACCAATGACCTAAGAACTCACACCAGTTTCCCTCTCAAAGGTTCCACTAACTCCAAATAGCACCATGCCAGGGAGCAAGACTTACACATGGGTCTCTGAAGGATATTTAACATCTAAACTATAGCAAGAATGAAACAATATACATGCATTTCCCAAGGCCCTCCGTCACTGTCTTTCATGCTAACTACAACTTCCAGGTACTCCAAATGCTGCCAGATGAATTAGCCTCACATTTTATAAGTAAATCTCTTTGTATTAATTTGTATTACAACTTCTGCTATTTATGTCACTATCACTCTTTTAACTGTTTTTGCCTGTTTTAAAAATGTACTGGACTTTTTCCTTGTGATTTAATATATTTAAATTCATTTATTTCTATTTTAGAAGAGTTTTAGAAAAGAGGTACATAGGTTGTCAGATTTCCACATTTAACCAAACATCCAAGAAATCTGACTTCATCATAATAGAATAGTGATTACAAAATGGGTTTAAAATGGTTACTGACATAACCAGTCTTCCAAAAGATTGCTAACTCTCTATCAAATACTGCCACAAAACATAACTAGTGACTTTGCAAGAACATTTCAGTGGGTAGAGAATACATGATTCAGGCATTAGTGTGATGTGCAATTTTGATTAAGAGAGGAATTGGAGATGGCAACTGTCTTCAGTCATTTTCTGAACCAGTGATTGCAGAAATGTTTGGGAAACAGTTGTTTTGGTGTTCATAGCTAATACAGTGACCATGCAATCAAGAGCAGTGCACAGTTTTAACAGAGTTTAGAAAATAAAATTAAGACTTTACTAATGGATTAGTACTAATAACAAAGGATACGTAAAATGATACCCCAGGTATAATCTGAGGCAACTAGAGAGAACAGAATGGAGTGCAAATCATAGAAAGAGGGGACTAATTAAGATGGAGTTCTGTTCTGGCCATTTTGAATTGAATCTCCATGTTTGTGGCCCAGTACAAAGGTAGACTGAAGTTTCTCAGTCTCAGACGAAACATCCTGAAAGACAAATTGGTGGCTATCATGAAGCCATGAGACAGGAGGATGCAGAGAAAGGGGAGAAATGAGAAGAAAAAGGAACTGGGTAAGATCCCAGAAGATTAGACCTTTTAAAGAAAGATACAGAGATCCTGGAATGAGAGTAGTAAGAGAGATTCTTGGAAAATCAAGAGAGTGGAGAAAAGAAAAGGGGTAAGCAATGTAGATAAGTGATCTTAAGTGACCAAGTGAGATAAAAACTGATAAAAGACTGTTGGTTTCTGAATATGCAAGGAGCATACCAAGATACCAAGAGCATTTCAGTGGAGTGGTAGAGGCAGTGTGTTGGGGAATTAACAGTGGGTGAGGAATTAAAAAGTGTAAAACTGATAAAATTTTGCAGACATACAGATATCAAGGAAAAGATTATAATTAGCTAGCACAGTATTTGTAAAACCATTGGTTAGGTGCAATAAGGCTCCAGTAACTAATAATACCGGTTTAGTATAAAGAATGTTCTATATACAAATGAAAATTGATTTTTTAATAAAAATATAACATTTTCTCAGTATTCAACATATCATTTAATCACACAATGCTTTCTATTGTGATCATTTCTTTCAATTAGCATAATATTTTAAAAGTTTATCCATATTCACTTTTTCAGTCCTCTTTTGTGTCTGAATAATATTTCACTGTATGAAAATATCACAATTTATTCTTCTATTTATCAGTTAGTGAATATTTGAGTTACTTCACTTTTTAGATATTATGAATAATTCTATTATGTACATTCATGTACAAGATTTTGTGTGGACCTATATTTTCTCTTCTCTTGAGTAGACAGGAATGGAATTCCTGAATCATATGGTAACTCTCTGCTTAATCTTTTAAGGAGCCCTGATCTGTTTTCCAAAATCATTGCAAAATTTTACAATTCTACCAGCTTAAAGATGTCAGGTAAGGTGACTACAGACATACAGTTAATGATTACAAAAGCCAGAATTTATCTATATGCCTTCTGCTAAGAGGTAAGCATGTTTTATTGAGACTAAAATGAATTCTATTTGTTTTTCTATCATTGTTATTTGATATTACTAAGTAAATAGTTCAGTCAAGTTCTTTTTCTTACTTAATATAATTCTTTGTAATATTATGCTGCATAATTATATCCTAGACAATAATCCTGCAAAAAATTAAATCCCAATGATTTTAATTTATAAAACAAATCTGAATCTAGTAGGAGCTGGCTATACTGTGGGACTTCATTTTGTGAAATAAATAATATTCTGCATTATTTTTAACAGAAAGATATGAAGTTTTAGCATATAAATGGCTATAGATTTTTCTAATTAACTAAAGGAAAAATATAAGGTTCTAATTTTCAAAATTTTTTCAGAATATTACAAACAGAAAATATAGCTAATACGTGTATGAAGTTTCAATGGGTAATAATAACATAAGATTAGCAGCAACACAGCATTGGAATTAATGTAAAGTTAAACTTCTATTCAACATAAAACAATAATATACTTTTTAAATAATAAAAAAATAAAATACCAATGGTCATCCTTAATTCCATTACTTTCAAAAAGAGTTCTTAACTCATCATTTTGAGTTGATTGTACACTGATTGAAAAGGTTCTTTATGCTGACAATTGATTTTTTAAATGGAACAGTTAGTAGTGAAGTCAGAGCTTTACATCAGGCACTCCAGAAAGCAGTTTCCATTGAATTTACTCAGACAAACTAATTGCTAAATTAGATGACTACGCAAAGCTATTGAGTGTATTTCAAGTACTTTCTTCTTATCCAAAAGACAACTGCATGTGTTTTGATTACTACTGTGTTGTGATTAAAATGAAAAAATTACGTTTTTCTAGTAACAGTTTCTGAAATCATAAACCTGGAGACCTGAATGTTGCATAGGAAAGCGGAGGGGGAAGAAGTCAGAGTCCTATGGTGCATTCCCTAAGCTAGGAAAATTTTGTAAAAGTGAAGGAAATTAATGGAATCAGTTGATAGTCCTTGATTGAAGGCTTTGCAATTAGGAATTGATCAATCAATTATGATTAACTGGTTCTGTATCACTATTATAAGCCATTAAAAACAGGGACATTTTTAAAAATGTGTTTTATAGTAAGTTTAATGAAGAAAGCTTGGACACTTTTCAGAATTCAGAAACTTTGAGACATTAATATCTTTAGAAATTCTTGTCATTTTTTGTATATGCAAACACTATCCTTATAACTATTCATTGAGATTTAAATTAGAACTTCTTCTCAATCTGTCATAGTTCTAAAATTACTATCTATCATATTGGTATTCTAGGAACAGAATGAAAAAAGGCGAAGAGTCTTGTTAGAACAGTGGCTTCCCACATCAAATAAGAGTCTCATCTCTGCCTCAATCCAGTACATTGTGATTATTGCAATATGTAATATAAAATATCTAGTTATTTTTTGGTTTTAAACAATGGTTATAATTATTGATTTCATTTATTTGAAAATCAAATTTATTTTATACATGAAAACATGTTTGTAGAGAAGTTTAGCTCTGATAAAATGAATATTTAATAGAAACAATATCCTTATATGTATTACAATTGTGAGGTTTGAAGAAATAAAATATTACTTAAATCTACTACTGTAAAAATGGTAAAATGTTTATTGGTTGTGCAGTGAAGAATTATAGAAAATTGTGATGATAATACTTTGTATGTTTCATATTAAAAGTGAATAAATGAATTTTAAGCAGTACAGCATTAGCATGCACAACCAAAAGTGCTTGGCAGTTAGGATTTGACTGCTGACATTATTTTTTTTTAATTATAGATGTTATTTACTATTTAAGGATTAACTGCTGCATAATTGTACTTTTTGCTGACAAATTTACCTTAAACAAATATAATCAATATGAACAAGAAGTTTCAAAATAAGTTTTTAAGGAAAGCAAATTTGAGTTAAAAAGGTCTGTTCATTTCATCATATAAGCTAAGAGGAATAAAACATTTTTTTCTAGTCTATATTATCAAAGGGAAATTCAGTCTAATGCAAACATCTAAAATAGCTAATATTACATGTCACTGAATTCTTCACTGGCTGTTGGTGTCAATATATTTATCACAGGTGATCATCAAAGATACAAGCACTGCTACCTCAGGGACAGGCTTTAAAATGTGGAAATATTGAAATATTGGAAATAATATTGAAATGATAATAATATTTGAAATATTGGAAAGTCTTCTGAGAGGCTACACAATGTCTGATACAGAAGAAGTTATCAGAATCACAGGTGGAAGAGTGAGATTATGACTCTGATCTTTTCTGGAAGCTTCCAGTTTTAAATTCAGAAAATAACTGCAGGTTTAGTGAGGGAACACTGAAGTGCCTCAGACATCCCATGAGGATCAAGTTATAATCCACAAGCCTCTATTTATATAAAATCTTCTCAGCATTTTTGTTTTCAGGGAAAATAATCAGTATAATACTTGCCTAAAAGATGAAATAAAACTAAGATTGTTTGTGCTATGATCTCTCTCTAGGAAGCCATGAAACTTTAAATAAATTGTCTTTTGACTGAATTATTTCTTTTGGCCATCCTTGGACACCAGTCTTTGGCTAAGATTTCTAAAGGACTGCTACTTTGGTCTCTAGAACCATGTAACATTCCACCTGACTAATAACTCTTGGTCAACACCAGGCTTCCACCCACTCCCTTATTGTGACTTATTTCCATATACTGGAATGTGGACAAAAAGGGCAAGAGAAATATTTCTTTAACTCTATCGGGAAAGATACATTTAGAGATGTACTTAGCATCCATTACAATAAAAATAATTCTATCCAAACACTAAGGGATCATCTGAAACTACAAGTTGATTTTGAAATATGTCCCCGAGTCTATATCTTCCCTTGGTCCACACTAATTCAAAATTAATAAATTCTCACTAACAGAAGGCAATTTTCTGAACTCTTTCATGGTTGAAACTATGGGGATCCTGCTAACTGCCCCTGTATACCACCACACAGTACAACAGCACCCCCTTGGCCAGGGCACACACACACATTATCAGCAGTCAGAAGTCTGACAGAATCAAAAATTTCTCTATCTCCAGGAGAGTTGGTTTATGAAAGAGTACATTCTAAGGAATCAAAGGTTAATATTTTAGTGACACCTGTTCAAGATATAACTTTGTGCTATCCTCTACAAAAATCTAATTTTCAATCATGTCATACTCCTAGACTTTAAAAAGGTAGACCTCAAAGTTGACAATGTATTTGATATTCTCTAGTAACTCTAGAATAAAAATTAAGCATGAATAATTGGAACTTTGCACATTCTTACAAAGATGAAAGAATGGGACTAAATCTAACACATGAACTAAAAAAGAAAAAGTAGAAATATTTCCCTCTGCCACCTTGAAAAGGCTACGGCTTTGAAACCTATTCAACAAAATGGAGGAATGTTAGGCTGAATGGTCAACAAATCAGAAAACTCTGCTCCAAAGGGCTTTTATAAACCTTTGTATTTTGGATACCTATGTATTCTTATATCTGAACAATTTTTCCTGACAGCAGCTCCATCCTCACTATTTATACAGGGTTTCCATTCTGTTTCACACATATATTATAAAGTATGTATTACATATTATATAATATAATATAGACATAAATATTATATGGGACACGTATATCCCATAAAACAGTTTGAATACGTATGATATGTGCATTTATATATTGATATGTATATATAAATACACATATCAATATATAAATATAAATATTATATGGGATATATATATGAATAAACTTATATGGGATATGTATATCCCATAAAAGAGTTTGAATACATATAATATGTATATTTATAATATACACTTGATATGATATTTACATATTCACAAATTATACACATTATTGCACTAGTATAGTACATATTTTAATATCTTCCTACATGCCTCTAAAATTAAAAGGAGATAGAATAAAAATACACTAAATTTCTAAGCTTTTTTTCTGTAATCAGGGGGTGATCCTGTGCGCTCCCTGAATAATACTTAGCCCACTTTGAAAGCCACTAAAAATGTGCTATGTGCAATAAAAGAAGCTGATTAATATTATTGCTGTTTTGATTATACTATCAATTGGGCACAGTGGTTTCAATTAACCTACATCTATGTGCCATCTCTTACTAAATGTTGTGATGAATACTGCCTTGACTAAGGTTATTATTCCTCCAGCTGCAGGTGGGAGTACTGGCTGCTGTTCACTCAGCTGAGCTAACATGTCCACCTCTACCCTAGAAGCATTGGCCAATGATGGTGGGTCAGGGGAATAGAGACATGCCTATTGGTTTCACAACAAGATAGTGTGAAAAGGCCCTCCTAGCCAGAATTCCTGTTGGGTTCAGATGAGGCTTCAGTTCCAACTGCAGCCCAGTCCTGTTCCTTCTTCTGCACAGTCCTACACCTCCCAGTTCCTTACAGATTGAAGGGGTACTTGGCCACAAATTCCTATTCTGCAGTCTTTTTCCTGGAGAACTCCAGGAAACACATGAGTACACCAGCATATACGAGAAATCTATTTTGCTTAAATATCTAATTCCCAATATATTGTTTATTGAACCACTGGAAAGTCAAGAATTAAAGTAATATTATAAGTGTCATGAAGCCTCATTCTTTTCTCACTGAGTCTACATCACTTTCCCCTAGAAGTACTGTTTTTCTTCTGAAAATTTTCTAAAATACATTCCAAATAAGAGAAAATGTGGCAAGGACAATGACTTCTTCTGAGGCATGAATGATTTTCACTGATGGATGGAATGCAATTGTTTCTGAGGATAAGAGGCTCTCTCCTTTTGACCTCAGCCATCTAGCTGCAGCTTCCATAGCTCACTCTGACCACTCCTTCCCTGTCACTTGAGCTCTTGACCCAATCTAAGGCTGCTCATCTCCAAGAAATGCCTCAGTGGTTGGCCCACTAGCGCATAAGGCACCTACTTTACCCTGGAGGCTTCCCTTCCAGGGAATCAGTTCAACTCACTAGAGGCTGTGAGGCTTACTCACTGGTGGTCCTGGTGCCACTCTCTTTTTTTACCCTATTCTCAACCCTATTCTCAATGGAACTTCCTTTTGGTTCCCTACCCAAACTATGCTTTCCCAATACATGCAACAGAATAAACAGGGTAACTATTACTGTAATGGATAGTGCAAATGAAAACTGGGCCCTATAATGAAAATAGGGTCCTATCAACTAGACCTGCATTAACTTAAGCTCTACAGAGCAATTATGAAACTCAGACCAGTGATTCTGGAATGTGCTATATGTGGATTCAGTACTATTTATATATTTTTTCTGAGAGACAATACCAAAAATCAGCATCATCTATCCCTAAAAATTTTGCTTAAAAATAAATATATGTATATGTGTGTGTATCAACATGCACATACATATTTTTTTATGAAATGACTAATAACTAAAAAATAGTTCTTCTTACCCCCAAAACCAGTTGTCATAGGAGGTGGTAACTGCAACATGTAATGAAATATTTTGTCCCAATTTACAGATTATTTCAATGTAATAGTCTTTTGCCAGGTTATATTCATTCCTCATATGTTATGTATTAAAAATAGCAATATATATTCACTTGATTAAATAATATTATTAAATATAAAACAGAAGCATTATTATAAATAAAAATGTATTTGCTAAAAACTATTAAGTCAATTATAAAATAGCATGTACAAAACGATATAAGAAATAAATACTAGAGATGTGATTATTCATTTATGGCTTACGTATTGTTGAGAATACAGCAAATATTTTCACACCAAGATAAAGAGTTACCTGGAATGTAATGCTGACATTTTCTCCTCTCTGATGTGTTTCTTCAGTGGCAACTGTTGTACCTCTGATTGACACTTACTTGTGGAGGATGAAATATTTTCTCATTCTTAAAATGTTGAAGCAACAGCTTGCTTTTCACAGGTACAGATTGTCCACTCATAAAAACACCACTATACATTGACTATATGACAACCACTCAACCAAGTATTTCTAAACCTCCAGATAGAAATAAGTGATTCCAGTACCCATTTTTAGGTAGGACTATCAGATACAATTAATAAAATTATTAAATATAATATAAAGTAACATTTATTACTTACTGTCAATAAACCAAGCCTGTATATACAGGATCTCCTTACCTGAATTATATGCTTCAGCTTATCAATTATCTGATTGATCACAGGATCAGTTCCTTTGACTTTGACTTCAGGATTCCCAGATTGGGCCTTGATTCCATTTCCAACCACACGCTGAGTATAGCTAAAAAAAGTAGAAAATGAAAGACACATGACTTAGTAAACTGCTGAGTATTATCTACCCCAACTACTTGAACTAATTCAAGTTCAGAATCTCCTCCTTGATGAACATACACCAAAGTATTTTTTCTTGGAACATAATCCAGTACAGCTGAAATGCTTTTCCAGGTAAAATATTTATACTGAAAATATAGACTCTTCAAACACTAATATTTTTGTCTTCCAAGACCCAACCAAATATACTTATTTTATAATGATATTTATTAATATTCTGGTAATAATCAATATTCATCGGACTTTGTTACCAATTCTTTGTGAATTACACATATATCTGTATCCATATTCCCTTGGTAATTTTATTCTACTTTATACAGCATTTAAATAAGTCCTGATAATATTGTTAAATTTATATATATTTAACTGGACAAGTCAAAATCATTAACTTGAAAATCAACCAAAGTTCTGCAAAATCTTTTGTAAGTAGAAGAACAATTTTCTTTTACCAAGATTCATTTGTATGTAAAAGGATGATTTCCTTGGCAATGAAAGTCTTTTGAAAGTTCACTACCTTCCCAAAATGACAATAATATAATGTCAACTTAGTATTCATAAAAATATTTAAATTCATCAGTTTCAAAGAAGTATTAAATGCCTACTATAGTCAAAGTTCTATACTAGTTGGCTGGGATTATAAAATGGCATAATTCTTGTCCTCAAATGCTCCTTACTCATGTAGGAATTTATTAATTAAGCCATTCATTTACACATTCATTCATTTATTACATTTTACTATAATTTAAGAATACCTAATAGATTGCAGCCCTACAAATGCCCTTGTTTTCTGAACAGGATAGCTGAGCCCAAAGACAAGTGAACAGTTTAAATGCCACACTGTGGGAACAGCTGGGAGGAACCCTATAGGCTATGTGTTGTAGGTATTCTGACTGTGGAAATATACAGGGAACCATTCCCCCAGTGAGCAAACTCCTGAGGGGGGAACTGGGGCCCTGTTGATGCCATGCTTGGAATGCCCAGAAGTTTCCCCTTGAAGCTATTAAGATAAATATGCAGGTGCACTATCTAGTTTCTATGGTGTTGTCATTGGAGAGAAGGGGCTTTTTATTTGTACTAACCTAGACCTTATCTCAGTTAGCTAGCACTCAGGGTTAAAGGAATACTAGTTAGCATGTAGTCATGGTAACGGGAGCTATGTAACTTTTGAGATAATAAAGGCGGCTGCTGGCAGTAGCAGCCACTTGCTTTCTTGCCCCTGCACTGTATGTGTGTGTGTGTGTGTGTGTGTGTGTGTGTCCTTCTTTCATTCGCTTCTCGACAGGTATTTTTGTAGGTTTTCTTAACAGTGTGTGAGGTAGGATAACACACACCATGGGCATTTGGAACATGGAGAAGCCCTTCAGGGCAAAGACACTTGACAAAATATCAAGGAGAAGTTAGAACTTAAGTAGCACTTTAAGTAATAATGTAGGAATGGGTCTTACATGGTGTGCTTAATGAGAACTCCAGAGCAGAGGATAACATACTGGCAGGAGAAAGGGCAAAGGCTCATAAGCAATCCATACTGAGAAGAATAACTAGATTTCTGTCTACAAAATGGAGACACAAATGCAGGAATGTAAGGAGCCAAAGACAGGTGTAAGAGTGTCTTCTGAGTAATCTGTATGCTTACATTCATATAATAACATAGCCTCAGAGACTTTTCAATAAGAATGTTCATATTAATTTAATGTAATTTTCTTTCCCATTTTTTTCTTGTTTTGAAGTACCAGGAATTGAACCTAGAGATACTCTCCCATTGAGCTATATCCCCAGCCATTTTTTGCTTTCTTTTGAGACAGGTTCTAAGTTAAGAAGGCGGATCTCAAAATTGTGGTCTTCTTGCTCAGCCTCCAGAGTTGCTGGGATTATAGGTGAGTACCACCATGCCTGGCCCCTTCCCACTATTTGTGCAGAGTGTCACAACTATTAATATTCTCCCTCTTAATTTTCTTCAGTAATGGAAAAATCTTTGAAAGATTAAAGGAATTTACACTGTTAAGAATATTGCCATATGAAAGAATCTTTAAGGAATATTCAGTTCTAAGATTATATACTCCCAATGACCAATTTTAAAAAGTGAACCAAACAATTATTAAGTCCTCCAACTTATATTAAATAATAGAATCCTTTGAAATTGATAATATCAGCTGGATATGACAAATATAATAATATTAATAAAACAAATTTGAACCTACTTCTTTGTGCTGCCATAGAGGAGTTCAGAGTTAGGTTTTCTAGTATCCATTTAGGATTCAGAAATACACACACACACACACACACACACACACACATACACACACTAATAAAAATAGTAGAAGGAAAACTACATTTATGTTTTTAATGTGTAATATTCTCCAACTTGAATGAATCAAGTAAAATTTAATCCTATGTAGCATTGTTACATTACTATTCACTTTCTCAACATTCCAGGCATATTGTACATGTGGCACTTCTATTAAGTATTAATAATGATGATGATTAGTAAACTAAGTGGATAATGCATAACTGTGATGCAGATGTTGCTTTAGTTACTCTATTTGGAATTTGTCAAATCATCTTCATGATAATTATCTGTGATAGCCATGAGTCCCTCCATAGCTTCAAGTATAGGAAGCTTGGTTGATTAAGGTCAACTGCTGCTTTGCCTAAACTCTAGTTCTGCATCTGCCCTTACTTCCCCCAGTGACTGAGTGTAGAAGAATTACTAAAGCAATTCCAACATAGGAAGACATACGGCTTCTCCAACAGCCAATTTTAGTGCAGGATACCCTGGAGTCCTTGGTAAACCTTCCTTAGACAGGATGGGACTAGTGTGCTTCCACTCAACCATCCTTTTCTCTCTCCTTCACTTTTAGTCAGACTTGTTTCACAGCCAACAGCTCCTGCAGCCTTACACAGCTAACCCTCTGTATGTCTTACAGGGATTCCCCCCAATAGTGAAGCTGTAATGCTTTTCCAGGTAAAATATTTATACTGAAAATATAGACTCTTCTAAAACTAATATCTTTATCTTACAAGACCCAATCAAATATACTTGCTCAACCCCTTTTTAATACCTTTCTTTTGGAGAACCCATCCTAACACACCTTGTAATATCTGTGTTATAGTTATATCCATTATATAGCTTGGGAGTCTGGGATCTGAATAGGTTAAGTAACTATTCAAAGGCCACACCATTTGTAAAGTGTACAACAAGGATCTGAAATCAGGAAATGTGAACTCCAAAATACAATCACTTAACAGCTACTAATGAAAACTATTGAATCTAGCTAATATACATTAAAGATAGGATTAGCTTGGTGCAGAGTATTTTTTCCCTCTAATTACAACCTTTACAAAGCCTCCATTGTTTAAGAAGAGATGTACAATTTCCTTCAAAACTCTCCTTAGCAAGCAGTTACATGGTGCTTGCTAAAAACTAAAGTAACAGATGTTGGCAATGTGAGAAAAAACTAACAGAATTACATATGGCCTTCCTATGTTACTTTAAAAACACAAATATAATGCAGGCAATGGAAACAGAAGCATCTCGTAATTTCATTTAAGCTATGAACTGACACACATTCTGGTTCACTTACAAATCAGAAAACTTTCTTTTTAGATACAGGAGTATTGTTAAATTTTAGTCAGAGGAACTTATTGCCTTTTGTTTTTGTTCTTAACTACCATAGTTAATAACACAGTTGAAAAATTAGAGAGATTTAGGTAAAAATTATCAGAATTATAATTGATCAAGAATCTCAATTCCAGCTATAGTACTGTTAAGTATTCCAGCATCGCTATTCTTATTATCATTTAAATAAGGAAAACTACTGCAAAGTAGGACATCTAAAATACTTTGAATGGAATATAACTTATTAAAATTAGTTATTATTTTCTATTTTTGTAAGGTTAAAAAGAATGCAATTTTCTTGTACATGTAATTTTTCACAATTTTCTTATGCCGTATATAAATGTGACAGTGCTACATAAATATCAGAATGGTCTAAATGAAAAGGAATAATATCAAGTACTGAAAAGGATGGAGAATGACTGAAACTGTCCCATTGTGGACAGGAGCATAGACTAATATAATATCCAACTATGTTAACCTAAAGACAGACACAAGAATACTCAGAGAAGCACCAATCAAAATATTCCCAAACTGAATACAACCCAAATATCCATAAACATGATCATAGGCAAATAAATTTATTTCTTCTACAGCAATGAAAATAAATAAATTAATAATAAGTCAATGATTGACTAATCCTACAAACTAAATATTAAACCAATGAAGATGCAGAATATATAACCTATTATTCATTGATTAACATTTGAAAATCTTATGAATTATATCCCAAATCACAATGAGTTTCTGGAAGAAAAAATATCATTCTTCTTGATTTGGGTCTTGATTATTGCAGAGTGTTTATCTGGTTAAAAATAAAATGTTGAGTTGATAGTTAATATTTCACATTTTACTGTATATAAGAATTTTCAAACTAAATAAAACATTCATATTCAAAATTGTTGTGTTCTTTTTCTTAATATATTTACAAAAGACAAATCTGTATTAAGAAATGTATAAATTTGTATATTGCTTTATAGAGTGGTTGTGCCAGTTTGCACTCCCACCAGCAATGAAAGACCCACACAGGCATATAATATGGGAAAAATAGTTCTGTCATCAGTAAGTGAGTAACTTAGGATCCTAGTTTGATGCAAAATCTTATTGCATGTACACTTTAATTTGCATTCAAATATATAGTTTCTAAATTAATTGAAATTTTTCAAATAAGTAGGTTTTGGATTTCTCTCATTATGAAATTGTAATAGATCATTATTCCATTTCCTTCTAAATGTATGTTTATATTGGATAAAACATTTCACAGATCTTTTATTGAGTTTTCTTGACTTGAATAATTGATCAGGGCTGAGGCTGTAGCTCAGTGAGTGCTTGCCTAGCATATGTGAGGCACTGGGTTTGGTCCTTAGCACCACATTAAATAATAATAATAATAATAATAATAATAATAATAATACATATAAAGGCATGCTGTCCATCTACAACCATAAAAAATAAAAAAAAATAATTGGTCACATTTCAAGGAGAAGGGGAAAACAAGAAATAAAAAAAAGTGTTTTTCTTTTTGTTTTTTAGAAAAGTAATAGACTCACCACATTGCTTTACATCTTCTCAGTAGAACTGTGAAATGAATGATGGCAATTTAATAGGAATACTCATTCCCAAGCACTTGTTTTTCACAAACAAGGAAGTTACACAAGTACTGAGATATTTATTTCTACAAAAATGTTTCAAAATGCTGATTAAATAAGATTAAAGTTTTCTTTGTGCTGAACATATAAAATTTTAAGGAAAAAGCAAATAAATCTGTAAATAGAATGTTACTGGGAAGTTACTTCTCCTGACTTTACCAACATTTCATATTGAAAACTGATGCCATACCCTTTTGGCCAATATTAATTTCATTTTCTTTCTAATACAACAGAATTTGGTTCAGAGTCACACTAGAAGTACAGTATTTTGATGAGTATGTATATAATATTTTGGCAAAAGTATCAGGAATCTGATGCTGGGATTACAAATCAATTAAGGAGTCTATTGCAGACATCTTCAATAACTTCACTGGGACAAGATGTAAGACCATTGTCACTGATGCAAGATGAGGAAAATCCATGATCAGGATTTTCTTCTCTTTTTACTATTGTTTCTACTACCAGTTGGAGATTGAGAATGGGAACCATGCTGCTGTTGCTATTATTTTTACTGTTTAATTTGTCCATTCATTACTTTGCTGTATGAAGTGGTAGATGATTGGATACTAACATTCCTTCCATCTCTAGGGTTCTAACTTCTAGGAGATAGAATATTGATTTTATCTTTGACCCTGAAATATATGTTGCTACCTTAGATTTAAAGAAGGTATGGTAAATACATTGTAAGTATTTGCCCATAAATCCCTTCTGCAAAAACAAATATACATTCCAAACCATCTCTTGACCTCACTTCCTGGTTCTAGTAGCAAAAGTAAAAGGAAGCACTGGAGATTTGGGTTTTGTAAGTTTTCCTCAAATTCATGGGTGACAGTGAACACTATTGACAGTGCTACTTTGTTTACACTCTGCTTCTATATCATCTTTTCTTCTATGAAAGTTCTAAGTTTTGAAATCTCAGAATGGAAAGAATCATGATTGATTTTATGTGCTAGATTTATGGAAATAACATCTTATAGTATATACAGGGCTTACAGGAGATTTAGAGAATAAAAACACCAGTAAAATACATTCAAAAATTATCTCTTTCATGATTCCACTATCTAACTTCAATTGTTGAGCTAAAGAAAAATTTTAAGTTAATCTGTACTATTTATTTGGCCTCATAATAATTATGAATAATGTCTAAATATGAGAAGTCATTTATGAATTTGATGTTCAAAAAATAGAATTAATGGAAACCATGTTATAGTCTTTTTTGTTATTTACAAACAACTCATTTCCTATTTAAGACACCATATTTTGTGGTATCTATTAGATAACACTCATTTATTTTAATATAATAAGGCAATCATGCTTTGTGTAACAACTAACAAGGGATGTTTAGCATATCAAATATAAACCCAATAAGAATATGTTTAGAAAAACTCATAAAAATAAACATATTAAATAATGGATATTCTTCACTCCATATGAACTTCATTTGGTAAGGCATGCATTATGCTTGCCTGTTTAGCCAGGTGAACAAAGGTAAGTAGTTTCATGACATCTTATAAAATAAGCAGCTGGGTGAACTTCAAAGATCGTATTCCATATGAAAAATTACTGACTACACATACAGATTTTGTAGTATTTAAGAAACTGTCTTTTCAAATAAGTAACTACTTAATAAAAACCAATGCAAATGAACTTTACCCTATGTTAAAAATAGTACTTAATTGGATATGAAATCAACACCCATAAATAAAATGCATTTCTGTATATCAGTGACGATTCTCAGAAAGGGAAATGAGGAAAACTACCCCATTTATAATAGCCTCAAAAAAAATAAAATACTTGAGAATCAACTTAATGAAAGAGGTGAAAGATTTATATAATGAAAACTACAGAACACTAAAGAAAGAAATCAAAGAAGACCTTAGAAGATGGAAATATCTACTTTGCTCTTGGATAGGCAGAATTAATATTATAAAGATGACCATACTACCAAAAGCACTATTCAGATTTAATGCAATTCCAATCAAAATCCCAATGACATTCCTCATAGAAATAGAAAAAAACAATTATGAACTTCATCTGGAAAAAATAAGAGACCAGAATAGCTAAAGCAATCCTTAGCAGGAAGAGTGAAGCAGGTAGCATCACTATACCAGATCTCAAACTATACATACAGAGTAAGAGTAACAAAAACAGCATGGTATTGGTACCAAAACAGACTGGTAGACCAATGGTAAAAGGACACAGAAACTAACCCACAAAATTACAATTATCTTATTTTAGACAAAGGAGCCAAAAACATACATTGGAGAAAAGGTAGCCTCTTCAACAAATGGTTATGGGAAAACTAAAAATCCATATGCAACAAAATGAAATTAAACTCCTATCTCTCACCATGCACAAAACTCAACCCAAAATGTATCAAGGACCAGGAATAAAGCTAGAGATCCTGTGTCTAATAGAAGAAAAACAGGCCCAAATCTGCATCATGTGGGATTGGGCCCCAACTTCCTTAATAAGACTCCTATAGTGCAAAAATTAAAAGCAAGAATCAATAAATGGGATGGATTCAAACTAAAAAGTTTCTTCTCAGCAAAAGAAACAATCTGGGAGGTGAATAGAGAGCCTACATCTTGGGAGCAATGTTTACCCCTCACACATCAGATAGAGCACGAATCTCTAGGGTATATAAAGAACTCAAAAGGTTAAACACCAAAAAAACAAATAACCCAATCAATAAATGGGCCAAGGACCTGAACAGACACTTCTCAGAAGATGATATACAATCAATCAACAAATATATGAAAAAATGCTCATCATCTTTACAATTAGAGAAATGCATATCAAAACTACTCTAAGATTTCATCTCACTCCAGTTAGAATAGCAGCTATTATGAAGGCAAACAACAATAAGTGTTGGCGAGGATGTGGGGAAGAAGGTACAATCATACACTGCTAGTGGGACTGAAAATTGGTTCAGCCAATATGGAAAGCAGTGTGGAGATTACTTGGAAAATTGGGAATGGAACCACCATTTGACCCAGCTATCCCTCTCCTTGATCTATACCCAAAGGACTTAAAAACAGCATACTACAGGGACAAAGCCACATCAATGTTTATAGTAGCACAATTCACAATAGCTTAACTGTGGAACCAACCTAGATGCCCTTCAATAGATAAATAGATTTAAAAAATTGGCATATAGGTCAGGGAAGATGGCAGCGAATAGAGTGCATCACCCCCATGTACCGCGCAGGTGAATAATGAGTTAGAACGGCCAAAAGCTATCTTGTTAGGAATTTCCAGCAAAATTGGGGTGCACCTAAACCTAGAGGAAGGATTTCCATCATCCGAGGATCAATTACTGGGGATCAATCACAAGTGAACCCTGTGCCCGGAGATTCAGGCTGATTGATCGGCGGCCCGCCCCGCAGCCAGAGACTTCCTGCTGAGAAATGGCGTGCCAGCAACACAGAGAAACAGCACTGCGGATTCTGTGGGGGCCTGCCAACTGTGCCCTCACTGTGCTCCAGGCTGAGTTCTGGGTTTGAGACGGGGGAGAGAAACAATCCAGATCTGTCCTCCACAACGGACAACCCACCGAGGAAGCCAGTGGCCACCATCTTGGAGAGCTGACGTTACCATCGCAACGTTCATAAAACAAACTCTCCTCAAGTTCAAGAGTGAAATAGACCACACCGCTCTCTCCATTAAACAGATCCTCCAGACAAAAGCTGAATAAAGAAACTAGAGAACTCCATAACACAATCAATAACCTAGACTTAACCGACATATATAGAATATATCAACCATCATCAAGAGGATACACGTTCTTCTCAGCAGCACATGGATCCTTCTCAAAGATAGACCATATATTATGCCATAGGGCAACTCTTATTAATATAAAGGTGTGGAGATAATACCATGCATCTTATCTGATCATAATGGAATGAAACTGGAAATCAATGACAAAAGAAGGAAGGAAAAATCCTGCATCACCTGGAAAATGAACAATATGTTACTGAATGATCAATGGGTTACAGAAGACTTAAAGGAGGAAATCAAAAAATTCTTAGAGATAAATGAAAATACAGACACAACATATCAGAATCTATGGGACACAATGAAATCAGTTTTAAGAGGGAAATTCATTGCCTGGAGTTCATTTCTCAAAAAAAGAAAAAAAACAAAAAATAAATGAACTCACACTTAATCTCAAAACCCTAGAAAAGAAAGAGCAAAACAAAAGCAAATGTAGTTGAAGGCAAGAAATAATTAAAATCAGAGGGTAAATCAATGAAATTGAAACAAAAAAAAATTGAAAAAATTGATAAAACTAAAAGTTGGTTCTTCCAAAAAATAAATAAGATCAACAGACCCTTAGCCATGCTAACGAAGAGAAGAAGAGAGAGAACTCAAATTACTAACATACGGGATGAAAAAGGCAATATCACAATGGACACTACAGAAATACAGAAGATAATTAGAAATTATTTTGAAACCCTATATTCCAATAAAATAGAAGATAGTGAAGATATCGATAAATTTTTTAAGTCATATGATTTGCCCAGATTGAGTCAGGAGGATATAGACAACCTAAACAGACCAATATCAACTGAGGAAATAGAAGAAGCCATCAAAAGACTACCAACCAAGAAAAGCCCTGGACCGGATGGGTATACAGCGGAATTTTACAAAACCTTCAAAGAAGAATTAATACCAATACTTTTCAATTTGTTTCAAGAAATAGAAAAAGAAGGAGCTCTTCCAAATTCATTCTATGAGGCCAACATCACCCTGATCCCGAAAGCAGACAAAGACACTTCAAAGAAAGAAAACTACAGACCAATATCCCTAATGAATTTAGATGCAAAAATCCTCAATAAAATTCTGGCGAATCAAATACAAAAGCATATCAAGAAAACTGTACCCATGATCAAGTAGGATTCATCCCTGGGATGCAAGGCTGGTTCAATATACGGAAATCAATAAATGTTATTCACCACATCAATAGACTTAAAGATAAGAACCACATGAGCATCTCGATAGATGCAGAAAAAGCATTCGACAAAGTACAGCATCCCTTTATGTTCAAAACACTAGAAAACCTAGGGATAACAGAAACTTACCTCAACATTGTAAAAGCTATATATGCTAAGCCTCAGGCTAGCATCATTCTCAATGGAGAAAAATTGAAGGCATTCCCCCTAAAATCTGGAACAAGACAGGGATGCCCTCTATCACCACTTCTATTCAATATNATATTACTCAGCAATAAAAGAGAATAAAATCATGGCATTTTCAGGTAAATGAATGGAGTTAGAAAAGATAATGGTAAGTGAAGTTAGCCAATCCCAAAGAAACAAATGCTGAATGTTTTCTCTGATATTAGGAGGCTGATTCAGAGTGGGGTAGGGAGGGGGAGTATGGAAGGAATAGATGAACTCTAGATAGGGCAGAGGGTTGGGAGGGGTAGGGAGGGGGTATGGGGTTAGAAATGATGGTGGAATGTGACTTGGACATTATTATCCAAAATACATGTATGAAGAAAGGAATTGGTGTGAATATACTTTGTATATTTACAAAATTGTGCTCTATATGTGTAATAAGATTTGTAATACATTCTGCTGTCATATATAAATAAAAAATAATTTAAAAGTACTTAATTTTTTCCTAACCTCCCTAGCCAATCTTAATAAGTAATCATAAATACCTTTATTATAGCTGAAGCCCTGCTTTTAAAATTTAACTTTTTTATTTAAAGATTCAGTTGTTTTGAATTTACTTTGGTTTAATGTGTAATAACCTTCTTTTGATTCAAAGTGACTATTGATATTTAAAATTATTAGTTCAAACTCTAATCAACCAACTTTACTAGAAAACTAGTGCATTTTGAAATAATAGCTAATTCCATTTTCCAGCACACATTTCAAAATTAAACTCTTCTTAGATCAAGGATCTCTTTCATGAATTTACACTGATTGATAATTACAATTTGCACTGATTTTCTCTCTCACTTCACTATTTGATACCAATATAAACAAGTAAAAATATATTTTGGGGGAAATTATTATCTGAGAATTAATAATATTTGAGCTAACTAGTAGTCAAAAGATTAAGGTTATGAATTTCATGTAGTATTTTATTAGAGACATGATGAAATCTTAAACATTTCTAGAATCTTACATATTTATTTCTTCAAATGTAATTGACATTAGCATTAAGTAAATTTCAGATAAAAAAAAGTTACTGACTATATTACGATAGTTTAAAATCAGTTGCAAGATATAATAATTCCTAACAAATTAGATTACTAACAAACTATGAAAATGCAATACCCGGGTTATTTGTGCCAATAAACAATATAATGAAATCAAGGGAAAGAACTTTTAAACTATGGGATAATCTAGTTTTCTAGGGTCACTACAACAAATTACCACAAATGTGGACTACAAAGACACAAATACATTTTTTCACAGTTCTGAAGTTCAGACATCTGCAATCCACGTTCCAGCAGGGCCATACTCTCTCTGAAGATACCAGGGTAGAATTCTCCCTTGTCTCCCCCTAACTTCTGGTGGCTCCCAGCAATCCTTGTCTTTCTTTAACTCACAGCCACATCACTACAATTGCTGCCCCAATCTGCATACAAATTTTTCTGTGTTTCTGTATTTATTTTTATTTCTCATAATGAAACCTAGATTAGATTTCAGGCCCACCCTTATCTAGGAATATCTAATCTTTATCCTTATATTAATTGCCAAATAAATTCACAGACCCTTGTGGGCATTAACTTCAGGAGTATTCCATTCACCCCAGTACACAGAACACTAAAAGGGTAAAAATCTGGAAGTTGTCTAAATGAAAACAAATTTTCCTTTTCTTCACTTGGACCTCATGAAGATCATATTCTATTTTTCCACAAGGTAAATTTTGTTACTATATACTATAAACAGTGGCACATGCCTGGAATACAAGTGACTCTAAGGCTGAGTCAGATGATCACAAGTTTCAGGCCAGCCTCAGCAACTTAGAGAGGTGCTAAGCAACTGAGCAAGACCCTGTCTCAAAATAAAAAATTTAAAAAGTCTGGGGATATTGCTCAGTGGTAAAGTGCCTTTGGGTTCAATCCCCAGTACCAAAATCATCATCATCAGCAGCAGCAGCAGCTTTGGAAATTATCAGTATACATTATCTAGCTTTTTCTATATTTTTAATGACTTCTATCTCCCATCAAAAATAAACAGTACAGAGGAAAACTTCTATGTTTTACTTTACACAAACAGGAACAATCCTTTAAAAATGATTTCTCTGAAGCAGAGGCCCAACCACCTGCTCTGAAAGTGTCCAAAAAGCACTGAAGGGCTGGTTTATCATGAAGGTGTTGACAGCTGACGCCATGGGGACCCATATAGGCACATAGAATAAATTTTAATCACACAAATGTTAATATGATAGCAAGATTGTGACAATAGTCAAATGTGACTAATTTCATTAAATTTGTTGCATTCATTAGACTCATCTTAGTTATCCAAATTTATATAAATGACTCAAAATAAATAACCAGGGTCTTCTGTTTTTTTCATTTCTTATTTTGCCATCGTTCATGCTTATTAGTAAAAAGTGGTTTTGACTGAGATTTTATTTTTTTAGCAATCAGTTCTCATGTTTTATCACCATAAAACTGTGAGGATCTTTAGCAGGCTGCTGAATCTGATGCTCTGCCTTCAAGAAGAAATATACCTAAAGCAGGAATATAGTACTTGGCATTCATCTCTTAGCCTATAGCCTAATAGATTTTCTTTTTGTCTGTCTTTGGTGACAGCAACATAAATTTAGAGCTGGAAGGGACCTTAGAGGTCATTTAGTTCAACCCAAGCATCTTTTAAAATGAAACGAGGAAGTATGTTTATTTCATCATTTTGTATGTATGCACTGTGTATTTCAGGAAAGCCTCTGAGACAGTTTATAATGAAAGGCACAGACACTATAAAACAAGGGTAAATGACATAATAATGAAGAGAAGGAAGTGACAATTATACAAAGAGACCTAGGGAAGGAGCCCAATCCTCAGGCCGGAACTTACCCTTAAGCTTTGGTCAGCAAAGGCAACAGGAAAATCAGAATTCAAAGATATCTTATTAGCTAAAAAAGAGAGTATTTGTACATGTAAGTAGCTATCTTCTGGTAAATTGCTAAACTCTTAAGCAGGATTTGAGTTTTTAAATAACAAATAACAATATAATGAAAACATTTCAAAACACTTAAGATGTAAATAACCATAAACTTTTCTTATATGATGCTTTGTTGAAGCTTCTTGCATGATGTTGAATTATATGATTTTAAATTACATGATGTTAAACTGCCTGCATAATATTATTCTGTTGGGATCCGGTTATGGTGATTTGGTGATAAAATGTAACCTTTGAGAATTAGAAGAACAACTGACAAATACTTTCCTGACTTTACTTTTGTTTTAACTGATAATTTACCCCTCATGGAAAGTATGATCTCTGGGTAACAGGCTGATCACTAAAGGAAAAGAATCTCAGGGTTGAAATGATATGAGATGAACCATAAAGCAGAGGCTGGCTGTTTCTACTACATTGTGCGGCAAATAGGGACAAGGGGGAGCAATTTACAAACAAGGATGAGAGTGGGAACAGTCATAACATAGCTGCATTTTAATAATAGTTGAATATTGTCTAATAGTTTATTGACCCCGTGTTTAATGAAGTCACTGTCTTCTTCTTTTACACTTTTGCACATTTTTATATTTTTAATAAAATAAATGATTTTTCAGACTTTTTTTTTTTAAAGAAAGAACTTTTTTAATATTTTTTATTTATCGGCGGACACAACACATCTTTGTTAGTATGTGGTGCTGAGGATCGAACCCAGGCTGCACGCATGCCAGGCGAGCGCGCTACTGCTTAAGCCACATCCCCAGCCCCGATTTTTCAGACTTTTTAAGTCAGGCCCATTGTCAATGCTTTATGAATCAGATGGTCTCACTATGTGGTTCATGTGCATTTGAATTTGGAATGGGAACTTGTCAAATCAGTCAAAACCTGTTTGTTTATCTGTTTGGGGTGTGTTTGTGTGTGTGTGTGTGTGTGTGTAACTTTAATTATGAATACTTCTTTTTCTGCTTTTATTTTAGAATTTATCAAAAAAAAAAAAAAACAGGATACTTAAATACCAGGTATAATAACATGAAGATGAAATTAATGTGTGTTTACTTAAACACATATGCATGCACATATACACACGTATCTTCCTATATTTGATTTTACTTTTAATAACAAACAAGATGATTTTCTGTGCCAGTGGAAGAGGCTTAAAGTGTGAAAGATTTGTAGATCACTTTTTTTTAATAAGATAGCACTTTAGTAATTAGCATTTGAAAACAATTAAAATTTGAACATAACAGTTTTAATCTTATCTCCAATTCCAACTTAAATTCCCATCCAAAAGTTCTATTTTATGGTCTATTGAATCACAAAATAAAAATTGATAAATTTCAAATAATGGTTATTATAAAGAGGGAGGAGGAGAAGAAGAGAGATGGAAGAGGAGGTAGGAAAATGATGGAACTTTCCATCAGTGCTTCCCCTTAACTGCACTTCAGCCAAGTTCCTATTATCAAATAGTCCTGAGAAAATCATCCACATGAGTAAGTGAATTCAGTTGGTATCCACTTGCATATGTGAGAAAATTGCTTCTCTAGCCATTTCTTGGCAAACCCAGTTGTGCAGAAAACAGCTAAATTCAGCTCCATAGAACTAGATGTGTCTAGGGACTTTTGGATTGCTAATAGATGTGGTTACTCACAAACACACTTGGCTGACTCAGCATATGAAAATGCACACATGAGATTTCTGAAAGTATCTGGAGTCCAAATAGAATAGATGTTTCTGGTCCAGATGACCTAGAGATTTCACACCTAGAGGTAAATTTGGCCAATATCTCCATCACTCTCTCACTATTCCTCTAATCCTCCTCTTTTCAGCTCCAAATGATTTCTGCCAAGTTCCTCAGGATTTATACACTCTGCTTCCCTACATGAAAAATTGTAACTCATTGAACTCTTTCTCCAATCAACTCTAGTAGGCTTAAAAAAGAGTTTTTGCAGATATGATTACATTACAAGTCTTAAAATGGGGAGCTTATCCTCGATTGTGTGATACTAAATATGATCACATGTATCCCTTTAAGAGAGAAATAGATAAAATTTCTGTTTTTAAAGACAAAAAGGAAAAGGTAATGGGAACAAGGAGACAAGATTGAAGTGATGTAGCCACAAGCCCAGGAATGCCAGAAACTGGAAGAGGCAAGGAGTGGGTTCTCCCTAGAGAGGGAACATGGAACTACTCACACTTTAATTTTGGCCCAGGGATTTCAGACTTCTGACCTCTGAAACTGTAAGGGAATAAATTCTGTTTTAAGTCACTCCATTTGTAGTGGTTTGTCACTACAGCCACAGGAAACTAATACAGTCCCCCAAATAGGGCATCCTCCTGCGCTGCTTGCTGCCATATACTATTGCTTGGCCACACTTTCTGTTCCAGGATGCACATATCATGGTTGTAATTAAGAAAGTAATTGTGTGAGGTACATTTCTTGACATCAAGCAGTGCATATGTTTTAATCATCAAGTTCCAGGGCCTGAAAAAATGTTCAGACCATGAGAGAGCTCAATGTGTATCTGTTATCTTAGTGAATGTATGATTGATAAGAAAGCAAACTGAAAACAATTTTTAAGGAATTGTTTATGTTCTTCAGAAATGGGTCTTGTGAAATTCATACCAGTCATTCCTAAACATTCCTGACTCTAGTAACAAATCCCATGAGTGTGTAATTTCCTTTTAATACTAAGTTAGTCCAGTTTTAAACAGCATCTGAATGGTAGCCTGTAATGGAGTCACATCCAAGTCCCTATGAAAGAGAAAGAAAGATTAAAGAAAAAAAGGAAGAAAGAGGGCTGGGGATATAGCTCAGTTGGTAGAGTACATGTCTCACATGCACAACAACAACAACAAAAAAGTAAATAACATGACTTTAACACTGAGGACTAAAATTGGTACTCAATACTTAGACTGATCTTGTTTTTACTAACTGTATGAACAATTAAATTAAACTGTCATATTCATATTCTATTTTTTTTAGGCAAGAATTTCCTGGATATGTAAAGGGCTAAGGAAAGTAGTAAAGATCTTCCCTGTCCTTGTGCCTGCTGTGACCTTTGCTCACCCTTGAGGCAACATCTAAACAATGCTGATTTCTTGGTGGGTTTGGCTCACTCAGGGGAACTCAGTCCTTCACTTATCTCAAGGCTATCACTCTCTCCCTTCAGGGACCTGGCCAGTCCTGTGCAGATGAAGTGTACTTGAGGGAATCACTAGGTCACACAGATTGTTAGAATGGAGCTCTTTTTGCTCTAACCTGTATTCAAAGAGCCCCAATGGAGCCCCACTTGTGCCCCACTTGGGAGTCTCACCCATGGAGAGGATTTTCTGCTTGAGACTCTCCAGTCAGGACCCTGAAAAGCTGCCTCAGGACTCCCCAGCTACATGGCTTCAGGTGTTGGTGTTTTCCCTGATCTGGTTTTGTATTTTCTGTCTTTGTCTCTTGCCTATCACTTTTACTTTTGCTCTTACTTCCATATTATCACTAAAATAAGTGCTATCTTGTATAAAAAGAGTTTATTGTCTATTGAATTCAACCTGCCAAATTCAGGTGCTACACACATGCTAATACTTTAATGTTACAATATGAAAATCACATGAGATGGTAGTTTATTTTCCCAACCTGAGTTAGACTCCTGGAGTGTCCCAGGTAACAGGTAGTTGTTTCTTTACAACTTCAGCCCTGCTTTTGGAGGGACCAGATACTGGTCATGCCCACAAAGATAATATAGGTAAATTCTTTAGGAGACAGAAGCTATAATATAAGAACAAAATGCATCAGGAGAAGCCAGGACTGGCCACAGGGCCCTCAAGGAAAGCCTTGGGGGCAGAGAGCAGGGTTGGGAGACAGTGGAGCAGTCTGGGTGCTAGAAGCAATCTGTGCCCATGCAGGCCCAGGTCTTAGTCTCATGGCTTTTTACTTAACTCTGGATGATATATAGAAAGGTATGTCATTGAGCAAAAAGAGATGAAAGTTACAATGACAAAACAGGCCCTATGGCAAAATTAGAGATGGCTGAGATTAGAAGGTTTATAGAAAACTAAAACATAGGAGCAGATCTTCCATCCACAGTGAAATCCATGGAGAAGAAAACTGCTATGCTGAAAAGTTTAAGCAGTAATTGAATCAGAGCCCAGCAAGGAAAAGAAAGAGATACAATAATAGGGAGAAGAAGGCAAACAGGGTGCTGGGGTAAGAGTGTTGACTCAAGAATAATTTGTGCACTGGGGAACGAAAGAGGAGGAAATAGATCTAAAACAGTAACAAACAAACAAAAAGACCCACAATTCCAAGGGAGATAGGAGATAAATGGGGCATAGTTACTCACATTAAGACTAGCTAAGCTCCTGAATCCTGAAAATAAAGAAAATGCTATATACGCCTGCCATTACCACATACCAAGGAAAGTTCCTTATAAATAAATTATGCCAGATTTGCATCAGACTTTTCTTCTGCTTTATTTACATTTTTAGAACTCATGAAGGTTTTAAGAGTAAGAATAATGACCAAGAATATATCTATCAAGTTGACTAATTCTCAATGCAAAAGAATGGCATCTGTATACTGTATCTTGACATTGATTCATACTTCCAATGAAAAGTTACTCAGATACATGATTATGTATTAGAAATCAAAATCTTCAAAATGAATGCTTCAAGAATTAATAAGTTACAAATCTAGATTCCTGAAAGGAGATAACTAAGTCAGTTAATTGAACCTTACAAATTGGCCTGTCAGTTGAGTATCACTGGGTCACCCTCCTTGATGACATGAGAGTAGAAGAATGTCCCAGAGGAATCCTTCTGAATTCCCAACCTACAGATTCTAGGAGATATAATAAAATATTGTTTTCTTAATAAACTATGGTTTAGTTTCTTAAGCAGGAATAGTAACTATAACACTACCTTACATCTACTGATCTGCTGCCCTCAATCAAAAATTTTGGTTAACAACACTGATTTATTTTCCTCGTGGTATATACTCTCTGTTAAGAAACCAAACAAATGAGCCCATTTATTTTGTTATGCCCTTTATTACAAAAGGTATTTTGTATGTTTTATTCACTAGTATAAAAACCTATTAGCTGTCACTCAATAAATTTTGTTGAATATTGAATGGGTAATATTAAATGGTAATAGAGGTTACATATGTAGGTTTTTACTTACAAATATAAAATCAAGCTGGGTGTGGTGGTGGATACCTGTAATGCCAGTGACTCAGGAGGCTGAGGTAGGAGATCAAAATTTTGATGCCACCCTCAATAATTTAGTGAGTCCCTCAGCAACTTAACAAGACCCTATCTCAAAATTGAAAATAAAATCAAAATCTAGGGATGTAGCTCAGTGAAAAATACCCCCAGATTTAATCCCCAATACCTAAAATAAAAAAATAAATATATGTAATAAAAATATATATATAATGTATACATATGTACATACATACACACGCAAAACCATATTCAATTCAATGAAAGAGTAAACAAACAATGCTATTCATAAAGAAAGCATAAATAAGTTCAGAGAAATAAAAAATAGGTATAATAAACATGGATGAATTATACTATTTTCTATTTTACAAATAAGACTCAAACTGGATTTAACAACATAAAAAGCTCTATTCTAGTTCGAGAAAATGTACAAACTGTATCTAAAAGTTTAACAATACACAAAATGTACATGTTAATAAGAAAAATAAAAATCAAAAATTTTGGTTAACATTGATTTCAGATAAAGTAGCATTTAAATGAAATGATTTCATGTAGTAAACAATATAAATATCACACAGCACAATAAAAATAGTCAATAAATGTATAGCAGCAATAATTCCTTTTCCCAATAGTCTTCATACTATCAATATTTACAAAACAAAATATATTTTAGAATCATGATTATGTATTCAGGATAATGATTCATTATCTACTCAAGATATAATTATGATGTTATCGTTTGTGACAGATTCGCCATAACTTGCATTTATGACTAAGTAAACAGGTAAAAGTTTTAAAGGGAATAACTTGAATATTATAATAGGATTTCACATACACAAAAAAATGGATGAAACAAAATATTTTTCTTTCAAATCTTCATCATAAGACTATAGATCATATCAAAGACCACAGTAAGAACCTCTATGTTTTTTTTTAAGTAGAAATTACATGGATTTTATTACATGGAATTTATTAAAATTCATAAAATCAGAAATTAAGAGAAAGTTACAACAGAAATACCACTATCACTACTATCACCCTTCTGTAAATAATATTATAAAATAGATTAAATTATTAAAAAAAGAAATATGATCAATTTTGAGAAAGATAATCCCAAACTGAGCTCAACAGAAGATGCATAGGTATAAATATAATCATTTACAAATAAAAATTTTAAAGTAATTTTTAAAGCAAATTTAGAAATAATTCAACAAAACTTACCTAAGCAAATTATAAGATACACTATTTAAATATTAAATCAAAAGGCAATAGGATACAAATACAAAATAATAAAAATTTATAAACACATACAAAAGTTCATTTTAAGCAAATAACCTATAATAAAAAATGATGCTAAGTATAACAAAAACTAAGAGAAATTGAAATTTAAAGTAAAAAATAAAGGCAAGGAATACTTTGTTCTTAATACAGACTATATTACGCTAGAAAGTTAATTATGTTTCATTAAAATGAACATGTAATGGGCAAGAGAATCTTAAATTTACTCTAGAAATGATACAAAGGCTAGCCACATAAAATTTTTGCACAAAACTTTAAAAGTTTATTTTGAAAATGTCTGTTAAATATGCTCCATAAACTGACAATTTAGTTAGTGAACAAAATCATGGTAAAACAGAGCCCAACTATATATTTATTAAAGCAAGAAATAGTAGCTTCCTTTCCACTCCATTTTTGAAAGCAAATGTAACTCTACCCCAACTCTTGATAAAGTTCATACAAAAGATATAATAATTAAACAGTGTCTTTTGTGATCATAGTTAAAATTGGCTCAACTAAAAGCAAAACAAGTTGAATTACATACTTAGATGGAAATCACCCATCCCTATAGTTTGGGATTCAAGATTCAAATTTAGGCAGATGAGGATGGCTCAGTACCAGGAACTGTCAGTTTGATGCAACAGAACAATAAATGGTTCATTTACTTATACTGCACATTCATTCAAATGCTGTAGACCTAACACTCTTAAGGCCCCAAATTCATATGTTAAATCATTATCCCAATGTGATGGTATTAGAAGGCAGAGCCTCTGAAAGGTGATTAGGCCAAAAGGGTAGAACCCTCTTGAATTGGATTAATACCATTATAGCCCCAGAGAGCTGCCTTACCTCATCTACTAGGTGAGCCACTATGATAAGACAACCACCTAGAAATCAGGAGTCTGCCTGCACCAGACACCAAATCTGCAGGCACCTTTATCTTGAACTTCTCCACCTTTAGAATTACGAATAATCATTTTTTGTTGTTTATATTTTGGTCTAAGGTATTCTGTTAGAGCAGACCAATTGACTTAAACATCTTCTTAAATAACTGACAAAATTCAATGAAGTCATTACAGAATATGACTTTACCATGATTAAATAACTATTTTAAACCATTTCATTACTATTTTATTATGGTCAAAGCATTAGAGGGAAGCGCAAATAAAAATAATTTATATCAGAAAAGACAGAGTAAATGATCAGCAGTAGCTTTTTAAAACTAATTCAATTACGATAAATTCTGTGTGATCATAAATGACATATGGAAAATACTTAGGAGGTTAGGCAACTATATCCCAAAATGAATCTCTATCTTTGTGTAAGAAAATATAGTTTCATCACAAAGATTTCCAATGTCAAACACAAAGCTTGAATGTGAATTCCATATCAGTTTCTAACTTACAATCTGGACTTGTTAATTCATTATGTCTTCTTGAGCCTCAATTGTCAAATTTCTAAAATAATAATACTGTATCCTATTTTTCAAGATTGATCTAAATGCTAAATGAAACCATGCATGCATAACACCAATATTCATGTGTTTTTTATAAGGCATTTAACAAATATTAGTTTCCTTTATTCTAACTAAAAGAAGGAAGGCAAAATTATTTATTTTAGGATGATTCCTTTTCCTCCAATCATAGATATAAAGAAAATATACAGAACAAATAAAAAATACATACTCAGAATAATATTTCTGAAATACAACTCTACCCCTTATGCGAATGCTACCTATGGATAGTTCATAATATTAAATAGACTGCCAAGACCTCATGTACTTGAGTTAACTTAGTCTAGTTAATTATACTATATAAACATTAATTTCTTTGGTTTTATAATGTACATGAAGTTACCTAAAATGTCATCATTGGGGGAAGCTGGGTGATGACTACTTGGGGTTTCTTTGCATTTTATTTGTGATTTTTTTGCAAGTCTATTAATATTTCAAAATTGAAAAACTTAAAAAAATCAACCCAAATTGAAATCCCAGAGAATATGCTTCAGGAAGAGAAAAACAAAAGTTGCAAGACACATTATAAAAGGAAATGTCTTACAAGTAGTGGATTTCATCCTTCAAAGTGAAAGAATGAGGATCAAATACAAATGTTATCTGAGGAAAAAATATTTTGTAACATGATTAAATGAAATAGAAATTTATTACTAAAAACTGCCTATTTTTAAAATTGAGAACTAGCAAATCTCTTTGTGATTCTAGATCTACCACAAACTGAAATTTTCTAAAATATTAATTTGCTTTTTAGATTTTCTTGATTAAAACAGAAAGGTAGCCTCTTAAACACAGCTTTATCTTGTGGTACTACTGAGTATTAATTACCACTAAAAAGGAGCTTAATATGTGTGAAAGCAGCTACAAAAACAAAGGTTACTACCCTGGGAAAAATGCAAACAAAGGGAAGATATGAAATTGTCAAGCCTAATTAGAATCAAATACAAGAGCACAGATTCCAAAGAGGCTGAATATTTCTGTTTTATAGAGACAAAGGGCATCCAATAAAGGACACATACAAGCCTTTACTCAGGAGACCAAACCTTAGAGACACAAGTCTGACATTTCCTATTTCCTTTAAAACAATTCTGCAAGTCTCTTGGAACCCACAGCAACAGCCTTGGAGACTTGAGATTACCTGATAATTTCAGAACTGATGTTTGACATAACACTGACATGGTGAATATTTTCCTTTAACCACAAGGGATCTCCAGCTTCAGCATTCATAAGTCAAAGGGGCATACACTCAATTCATTCTTTGTTATTGAGTGGTTTGTTTTTGCTAGATAATTTATGGAAAATTAGCACAAAATGACAGCTAGGATATGGTATAAGAATACCAAGCAGATGAGAAACTTGAATATCATTACCAACACAAGATAAAAAGGGCATTCAGCAATAAAGGTCAAGTGAAAGAATCAACCTAGGTGTATATGTAATGTCAACTCTGAAATGCAGTTTCAGCAAAATCCTGGACAGAAACAGTTTGGCTGCCTTTTTTCTTGATTAAACTATATTTTGAAATTCTCCATAGCTGAAGATAGTAAACCATTATCAGAGCCCTACCAAACGTTAGTTACTTTTGGCCCAATCGCTTGACATTTATAAGTAACTGAATAGAAGAGTAGTCAAAATATATGGACAAAAATTTTCATCAAGAATTATTTTGATGAGTAAAAACTCAAAACAATAGAAGTATACATAACTGAATTGTGAACTATTAATTCTAGTAATTATACAAGTATTAAGATGTATTTATGAAAAAAATTGATTGGCATGGGAAAATTCTGACTACACAATGTGAAGGTGACAAAAGCAAAATTATCTAGTTATTACCTCAACTTTGATCATACAGAATTAAGAATATGCATAGAAATATTAGCAAAAAAATTCAAACATAAAATGTCTACTCAATGGCACTAGTGAGAGTGAAAGAGGGTTTACCTGTAATCTATGACAACAGACCTAACCTGGGATTCACTTGGAGACAGGGGGTATCTTCCACACCTACCTATGCTGTGCTTTTTAGTACTACCAGGCATGCCTTTCAGTACTTTGTGTATTTTATCTCATTTAATTCATGGGAGAACACAGGGATATGGATAATATCATTAAGCACATTTTATGCATGAGAAATCAGAGGCACAGAGGCATTTGATAACTTGCCCCAATTTGGTGTTGTAGAATTTAAAGCAAGATAATCTGGCTGTAAAGTCCCTACCCTTAATCACTATGAAAAATACTCCTCAGAAACACTGGAAAGTAACATATCAGAGTACTAAGAAGAAAGCCTGGACTTGCAGAAATGTTTATCTTTTTAAAACAGTTCAAAATTGTCTAGATTGTCTATGTTATTTGCAAATTATTTGTTGTAAGAAAGGCATTTAAAATGGCTCAATAATTCATTGATAACAAAACAAAGCAGCTATTTGATCACTATTGGTACAATATAAAAATAAAATAACAGTGATGGTGGATTAATAAATCCATATCATGTGACCAGTTGTGGTTCTATTTTTTAATTATTCACTGATTTTATAAGTAAAATCATCATTAAATTTCCTATTTTGTCCTTTCTTCTATAAAACTTTTTTGAACACCATTGTACTAACTATAAAATAGAATTTGCTAGGTTTAATACTGAGTTATTTTTCTTCATTGAATGTATTCTAACAACATCAATAAAGCATAATGGTAAAATGTGTGGGATATACAATAGGGAAACAGTATCCATATTTCTTCTCTATCACTTTCTATCTGGTTGGCCATCAAGTAGGTTATACTACATATGTTATATGGTTTTTGTGAGAAATAAGTCAATTTCAATAAGATAATGCACATTTATAAATATATATATTACATATATACTATATATCATATATAGTACTTTGACTTCAGTGAGCTATTTCTCCAGGCCTTTCTCTACTGGTTTATTTTAAGGATCTCCTGTACACTAAATACTACAATAAGAATGTAGAGCCTGGAGAAAGGCAGCATCACCATCATCTAGTTTAATTCTTCCATTTCTAAAGAGGAAACTGCCCAGGAGATGAAATGAAACCATCCACACCTTGTTAATCTCTCTTATCAAGTGTTTTCATAATGCTACAGGTTCAGTTTTCCTTTGCATTGCCTTGCTTTCTCTGACCTATTTATTTTCTTGTCTGAGATAGTAGATATTGGCATTCCTTCTTTATCCTTTTTATCCTTTCTATCATACACATTGAGCAGCTTCTTTTCATGATCAACTGGAAAGAAGTTTTAAGCCCTTTATTATCTCTGTAGATAATAAAGTGGTAATTTAATTTCTTATTGCTCACTCCATTACTGTATAAAGAACAGTGGAGATTTTTCCAAAAATAAGTCATTTTAGAGATGTAAAATCTAATTAAAAACAACTAAAGAAAATAATCTGAATTTGCAAACACGAGTCTTCATTAAAACCCATATAATTAACATATTAAAACTATACAGACTGATCAACATTGGATTGGAAACTTACAATGGTGATTCTGAGCCAAAAAATAAATTAGAAATGACATATTTATCATGTTTTCTAAATTTAAAAGTAGTATTTCACTTTATTTCTATATATTCTACTTTAGGCAAATTTATATTCTGTCCAAATGAAATACTAGCAACTAAATAAATTTATCAAGCCTGTGTATTTCTAACATATTATTGTTTAAGCAAGAAACCAAAAAAACTTCACTCAAATATACTGATAACTCTGTAAGTTCACGCTATATTGTATGCACAATAAACTCCCAAACTCTTAAGACATTCCAAGCTCATCGATTGCATCTTTATTACATAATTTTCCAAGGTTTGTGTCTCCAGTGTGAAGAAGCCAAATGATGGAAGAAATTACTCATTGTTGCCCTGAAGGTATTCATTCATGGTAAGTTCCCTATTACTAGAGGTAAAATAAATGGCACTGTAAGTATCCCATTGTATCTTCTGTTTAATAGGTACATTTAATCATAATTATATTCAGAAAAATAATGGTTAGCCCCTGTAGGACTGTGATTATCTTATAAGAGCTTAGTGTGGTTGAGCTTCTCCTTTTACTTTCTAATATTTTAACTGGTTTTCATCATACTTTCCTCTTGTAGACAGCCCTATGGGGTGGTAAGTTAAGGCTCAGGATAAGAACCTCTGTCTTTTGTTTAAATATCTTTACCTACTCATTTTCTAGTGAACCATTCTCTTGTTCTTGAAGCATTTCTTACTCTATGGTGCATAAGAGAGTTCTTCATTTTTAGGGAGGTAGGAGTTATATTGGTACAAAAAAGGAAAAATAGATTTTCAATTTACCTTAGTGAATGAGAGAAGTTGATGTAGTGTATTAGTCCAAATAATTCTCAATGTACAAGTCTTTATCAACAGGAATATCCAAGAAAGTGGAAAAAATATTATCAGAAAGTCATGCTGTACTTATACTATGAAAACCAAATCAGTCCTGGGCCTAGACAGGCCTTAGAGGCACTGAAATAAAAATCCCAATGACAATATAGGTGGAAACACATGTTACTTGCAGAATAGCAGTAATGACAAAGATAAATATATCAAATAGTAAATAAAAGGTTTATTTATTAAAGTGAATTTCACAAGATCTTGATTTCTTGTGGCACCTTTATCTTTTTTTCTGGTGCCCTGGTTTTGCCTAAGAATGTATTTTATAATCTCCAAAGAGCATATATAAACACCATCACTGGATAATTTTGTTTATCTACTTGTAACCATACTGATTGTTTTTTTTTTTTTTCTTTCCTCCTCTTCCAACAAAGGAAACATCTCTCCTGTCAAAGGCCAAGCTTCTTGCATGACCAAGGAACTTGGTCCTTGCCTTATGTACCTCTCTAAAATGTCACCCATCTTTCTTTTGCACATCAGCCTTACTATCTCCCATATTTAAAAAAACAAAACAAAACAAGTAAACTCTCATAAATACCTCCCAGCACCTCTGACCTCTACCTCATTTTTGTGTTCCTTCTTAGATAAATTTATCTCCACTATTTTACCTTTTATTACTCTTATTTCTCTTTACTAGGTGTCTATCACATAATTACTCTAAAACTGACACTTTTAAGTTTCTACTAACTGCCATGTTGTCGCATCCTATGGCTACTTTCTGGCTTCATCTTGCTGGTCATCTAATGTTAATGTTTTCCACATGGTGGACCATTACCTGCTTTGGCCTTTCTGACACAGTTCACTTCCCTTTTCTTGGTGGCTGCTCTTTGTCAGCTTTCTGTGCATCTCACTTTTCACCACGACCTTAAAACTGGATGATTTCTTGAATAGTAACACCCCAATTTAATACAGTGGTTAAAATATGCCATATTCCTGTATCTACAAAACTATAAACATTTCACACAGTGCTTTAACCAGTTAGCAAATTTGTGAGCATATTATTAAAAAATAATCACACTTAGAAATCTAGCTATATCCTGTTTTGAAAAATTCTGAATTTACACAAAATATTCCAGAAACGTGAATAATGTTTATTAGATAGGATTTCCAATGGGAATGTCCATTGTTTTGAAATACTATATGTTTTTTGTTTATTTATAGTAAAATTAGGAATATTTGATCATAAATATATAAATTTTAAATAAAATTTGTTATTATTTTTCTTTGTTTATATAACTTAGTTGAACTTCCAAATAATTCGCAGCTCATCTCAATTCATAATGTTGAATTAACAACAAAGCATTTGTTGAGTTTTGAGAAAAAAATCTTTTTAGTAGAATTGAAATTTGAGTAAATGACAGTGAAATTGGTGAGAGAGAGAGAGAGAGAGAGAGAGAGAGACAGAGAGAGACAGAGAGAGAGAAGAGAACAAGAACACTGAAAATCACCCTTTGCACTTGAGATAACATTACAGGATGCATGTATCCCTAAGACTTTATTAGAATAAAAACATCTTATTAAAACTTCTCTCTCTTTTAATCACACTACCTTCTTTATTTTTTATAGTTAGTGACAAAGGAAAATACTGACTAGACATCATTTCTACAATTGGCAATCTACCCAGGACAGCCACTTTTTCATCTTTTCTGTAACAAGTGTGGAAAATCAAGGTACCAGCAAACATGGATCATGAGTTGGGTTGACTCCCTGCTCCCCTGGGATAAAGGTGAAGCTGAGGGTAATCACACAACAGCTAGTGCTACAACAGTGTTTCAGTGAACTATCTACCTCAATAGTGAAAGCTAATACTTCCTGAAACATAGCTAAAAATAAATTAATTTTTAAAGCATATTGAAGTCAGTTAAAATGTATTATTAGTGGAAAAGTGGAAGGCAACCACACAAATAAGAGAAATGAGAAATAAAATGTTAATATAAAATGTGGGTATGTATTCAGTCTGTTGCCTTTTATTGTAAGTGTATTCATTTTATTTTACACACAACTTGTTATTTTTGATAATTACACTTTTTAATTCTTTAAAAGTTTCTAAAATGTAAGAGCACTCAGTGCAGATTTGAGACCAGGTGAACTTGAATGTTATGTAGTGCAGGGATGAAACAGAAACAGAAAGCCTGGGGCAACGGGTGTGAGTAGTGGGTAGGGAAGAAAAAAAGAGATGAGAAGGGAGAATAGGAAAATAAAGAAAGAAGGGAAAAGGAAAAATTCTTAGATGTTACCTGATGGTTTCATTATGGGGATCTCTAAGAATTTAAAATTTCAGAAAATTCAAAAGTTGTAAAGAAAATGTGATTTTAGTATAGTAAATTTCTAAAATGAACAACAGATGATTCCTTTTAAAAGGACCTCATTAAAAACTTTGTTTTCTTAGTTGTTCTTTTACCTTTTCCATTTATTGTAGATTTTTAATTTATTATTATTTTTTATAGTACTGGGAATCAAATCAATGATGCTCACCACTGAACTATATCACCATATTATGTTTCATATGTTTTTGAAATTTATTTTAAAAAATATTTTTATTAGTGTATTATAGTTATACATAACAGTAGAGCTTATTTTGACATAATATAATATACATTACATTCCCCAGTATTACTTCCCTCCCTCCCTGATCCCCTTCCTTTCTTCTTCTCTTCCCCTTCATCTACTCTACTAATTTTCTATTTATTTATTGGTTTATAACCAGTGTTTTATAGGTACAGATAAAGGTGAAATTTTCAGTGGTATTTTCACATGTATACATAGCATAATTCCATGAATTCCATTCCACAGTTCTTCACCTTTTCCATTATTCCTTCCTCCTACTCAATCTCTTTGCTTTATCCCACTGGTCTTTTATTTTTATGGAATTCTCTCCCCTCCCTTTTTTCTCCTTATTTTGCTATAGCTTCTGCATATGACAAAAAAAGTGTTAGACCCTTGACTTTCTGAGTCTGGCTTATTGCACTTAACATGATGCTCTCTAGTTATATCCATTTACCAGAAAATTCATTAATTTCATTCTTCTCTATGATTGAGTAAAACTCCATTGTATGTATATACCACATTTTCTTTGTCCATTCATCTGTTCATGGGCACCTTTGCTGGTTCCATGTGAACTGCACTGCTATCAATATTAATGTTTATAGTGCTTGTATTACTAGAGTATGCTAATTTTAGCTCTTATGGATAAATATCAAAGAGTGGGATAACTAGGTCATATCTCCACACTGCTTTCCAAAAGAAGTTGTCCTAATTTGCAGTCCCACTAACAATATGTGAGTGTAGCTTTTACCCCACATCCTCACCGGAATTTATTATTGTATTCTTGATGATTGCCATTATTGTGAAAAGGTTTTCACTAAGTTGCCCAGATTGGCTTCAAACTTGTGATAGTCCTACCTCATCCTCCTGAGTACCCAGGATTTTAGGAGTGTACCACTATGCTGACTGTTACAGATTTTTTTCCTCTACATTTTTGTTTTCCTTTCTTTTTGGGGGGTGGGTGCATTATATGTTACAGATTTTTATTTCAGGTATTTGTGCATTAGCAAAACTAATGCCTATATGAATTGTTGCTGGCCAAAGACAATCATTTGTTATTTTAAAAAGTAGTATTATTTGTATAAGAGATATCTCTTTAAGAGAAAGTAAAATACAAAAATGAATAGGAAAAAGCTTTTTAAACTTTACTTGGGGATTTTTCTATTCTTCTCAAAGTAATTTAAAAAATACTGGCATTTTACATTGAAAATTAAAACAAAATCAAATTGTAGAGATGTGCTTACTATAATTTTTTGCTGACAGTTAAAGTTTCATAATTCCAGAGTGAAACATTCAAAAGAGTACTTCTAATATCTTTTCCTGAATATGATCACAGGTATTTAACTTGAAAACTCTGGTTATTCTATCTACTTTTTAAGCAGAATGCTTTTTTTAAAAAATCAAAATCTTGCAAATACTTAATTTAAAAGGCACTTTCTTTCAATGTTATAATGGCACTTAATATTAAAAGTAAGACTTCTACCCAGTTTTATTCATAGCTTAACTGCTAAATTGATTTTGCTAAAGATAACTCATATTAATGTTACTTATATGTAGTGTGGCAAAACTTGCTACATGGTCCAGATACCATTCAGATACATTTGCATTTAGAATCACAGAACATTCCACTGCATCTGGAGGACTTAACAGATTCTATAACATAATACAATATGAATATTTTTGTACTAATAAAGACAGGAAAAAGCTTCCAATTTATAATGCACTGGAGGGGAAAAAAAAGCATGATTTCCTTTAGTTTTTATAAGTAAACCTAATTCATATGTGAAAAAATGAACAAATGGTCATGAATGAATGGTAAAAGTAATCAAATCCTCCAAATCCAAAGAAGATATCATCTTAATCCAAGCATTGGGAGTGCACACAAAGTTCCTTAAGTCCGACAATTTACTCACCCTCTAAAATTTGGACCCAAGTTATGAGTACACAAACACATACTTTAATAACAGACAAATCTCCATTTATCATTCATTCTAATAACAACCAACTTCATAAGGATTAGAACAAGTTTTAATAAGAATAAAGTAAACATAAACCTTGATGTAAATCTATACCCAGACAATAATCTTTAGGCATCTATATCAGTAAATACATAAATATTATTTACTAACTTTTTGTATTAGGGTTCTCTAAAGAAATAGAACTAATAATAGGCTGTATGGGTATGCATACAAGTGATATTACACATATGAGTTAATTATCTGTATATTTCATGTACTCCCTTTTTTATCTAGTTGAAAATAACTCTATCCATTGATAGAGTAATTTTCATTCTCACATTATATGGAAGAGATGAACCCAGGGTAGGTTTGTGCCTGAATAAGTTTCCATTCTACTCTTGGTTTTGCTGCATGATTCTCCATCTCAAATCATAGAGGACTGGTGGACCTCTCACTATATTTGTAGGATGATAAAACTTCAGATTCTTGATAATAATGTAGATTCAAGGTCTTTAGTTATTTTAGCTAAAATCTTAGCTTGAATACCTGTGTAGTTGGTGGTATTCCTACTGACAAAAACATTACAGGAAGACAAGTTTGTGAATGAAGCACAGACTTCATTCCAGACATTTGTTAAACAAATGTTTGAGTATTATACTAGGTACTATGTACTAGAAGTACAGTAAAGAATAAAACAATTTATTTGAAGGAACAAACAAAACTCAATTTTAAAAAAATCACATAAAAATTCCTATTGCCTGTTAAGAAAAGTAACATCCGATAAAATAACAAAATTTAGTCAGAGAATAATAGAAAAGATGCTTGGAATACACTACTTTGATTTCACTATTAAAATAAGTATAATAAGGGGCTGGGGTTGTGGCTCAGTGGTACAGCACTTGCCTAGCACATGTGAGGCATTGGGTTCAATCCTCAGCAAAATAAATAAATAAATAAATAAATAAAATAAAGATATAAAAAATAAGTATAATCAATAATGAGACAAATTCAAATCTTGCACTCCCTAATAAGACACAATGAAAAAGAGAGAGCTTCAATTGTGCAATAGTCTTCTTAAAATGAATTAATTTAATCTAATCACAAGGAAACACCAGAACCCCTAAACTGAGGTATAGGGAAATGGAAAAGAGGAGGAGAACTGAAAAATGGAGAGGAGGGGAGAAGAGAATATTAAAAACAGGCTAGAATTCTTCCAGTGTGTCATGAGAAAGTGAAAGAAAGTCTAAAGATCTCTTCCTGACAAAAGACCAGTAAAAAATATGACAATTAAAGGCAATCCATGTGTCTGAACTTGATCATTTTGCTATAACATACATTATTGGTACTGCCGGTGACATTTTAATGGGTCTTTAGGATTAGACGGTAGCAATGTATTGTACAAATTTCTGGGGTGGTGGTTGTATTCTTCACACATTTGTGTGTGTGTGTGCGTGTGTGCGCGCGCATGCGCAAGCATGTGTAGAACATATAAATTTTATATGTGTGTGTTTAATCTGTAGAAAATATAAACTCTGAGTTCTTCAAACTTAGAACAATCATTATTGGTCTAGACCACAGATTTCTTTTTTTGTGGGGATTTCTTTAAAATTGTAGGATGCTTAGAAAATGCCCTGCCCCTATTAAGTAACTGACAGCATCACCCACCCACCCTGGCCTAAGGTTAATAAAGCATCTTTAGATGTTATAGAATGTTCACTGGAGGCAGAAACTGCTCCAGTTCGAGAACCACTCTACTCAAATATTTGTAGAAGATGGGGCATCAAGTTGGAAGCTTAATATCAAATGGTTAAAGATCCAAGAATTGAGGCAAAATTTAACCAGAAAAAAAATACAGCAAAACAGAGCACAGAAAACACTATCCTCAAACTGGTACAAAGCAAACATACAGAGAAAAATCTTAAAGGACATGGGAGACTGTTTCTATTGCTGTGCAAAAGCTTCCTAGTTTGATACAATTCTATTTATCTAGTTTTGCTTTTACCATCTTATTTAAAAACATCTTTGTTTAACTCACTGTCTTGGAGTACTTCAACTGTTTTTATTGCAAGTTTCATAATTTGGGGACTTACTTTTAGGTCCTTGATCCAGAGGTTAGGGTCAGTTTCATTCTGCTGTATATGTACATTGAGTTTCCCCAGGACCATTAATCAAAGAGACTTTTTTTTTCCAATGTATGACTTTTTATGCCTTTCTTAAAAATCAGCTGGCTGAAACAGGTGGATTATTTTCTGGATTTCTATTCTGTTTCATTACTCATTACAGAAAGCAACATGGCAATTACTCAAACAAATGAAAATAAAACGACCATATGATTGAGCAATCCCACTACTGAGTGTACTTCCAATGGAAATGAAATCATTACATCAAAGAAATACCTGCATGCCTAAATATATTGCGTTGTAATTCAAAATAGCCAATATATTAAATCAACTGCTATGTTCATGAACAGATGAAAGGATTTTTAAAAGTATTGGTATACATAAGGAATATTATGCTGGCTTTAAAATTAATAACATTCTGTTGCTTTCAGTAACATGGATACAACTGGAGGACATTTGTTAATTGAAATAATTAATTAACAACAAGTACAGAAAGATAAATAACACGTGTTCATTCATTAGTTAGAAGAAAAAATAGTTGATCACATAGAAGTGAAGAGTAGAAGAGAAGTCATTAGAGGCTATGAAGGACAGGAAAAAGGAAGAGAATAATGATTACTATAACACGGGGTGGGGAGTAGTTATGCTATATAGTACAATAAAGTAACTCTAATCTACAATTATTACTTATACATGTCAAAATAACTAGAGGAATGAAAAATTCGTAGGATTTCTTCAAAGTAAAAAAAAACAAATAGCATCAAAAGCCTATTAAGATAATAAAAGGTCAAGTCATAGACTAAGGTAACATATTTAAAATAAATATGCTGAACAAAGGCCTTGTATTCTGAATACATAACTTTGTATGCAACCAGAGATATGGAAAATTGTGCTCTATATGTATAATAAGAATTATAATGCATTCCACTGTCATATATAAATAAGAACTAACTAAATAAAAAGAAATTCTAAACTACAGAATATAAAAGATAATCAGATTTAGAAATTGATAAAAGACTTGAATAGATAATTCTTGAAAGAAGACATAAAAATGGCTGTGGTGCACATGGAAATGCACCTAGCATCTTAGTCAAATGGAAATGCAGTTAAAACCGCAAGGATATATTACCTCACCCCATGAAATGAAAAACGTTACTACACTAAGCTTTGATGAACATGACACAGCTCAAACTGTTGTTATTTGTTGATAGACAAGATAAAGATAGTAAACACACTCTTGAAAACAATCTCAGTTTCTTACAAATTTAAATAGTATTCCAAACCACTCACCAATTCTACTATTTTACGCAAGATAAACAGAAATATGTCCACCAAAGTATTTTATGCAAATGTTTGTAGCAGTATTATTCAAAGTAGTGAAACTTAAAAAAAACTAATGTTCATTCAAAGAATATGTATATTAAATTCAGTATTTCTATATAATGGAATACAATTCAACCATAATAACAATGAACTTCTGATATGTAACAAACGTGAATGAATCTCAAAAAATATATTTGAAATAAAAATGACCAGACACAATATATATGAAATACAAGAATAGATAAAACTAATACATGGAGATAAACTTAGAGAGGACCTTGCTTCTGGGAGCTGTGGAATGACTGGAAAGGCACAAGGGGTACTTTCTAGGACACAGAAATTTCCTGTGTTGTCTTCATGGGTGAATATATTGGTCAAAACTCACTGACATGCAAATTTTCCATCTATATAATAATTTTTTAAAGTAATGTTCCAAAAATGATTAAAAGTTAGGACTAAAAACACACTAAAGTCTATCATTAAAAAAGCATACCACTGAAACTAAGATTTACAAATGTAATCAGAGATCTTAAGGCAGCAAAATTCCTTTTATGTCTTCAATGTTAAGGCACTTTGGAATCACTCTTAACCTGAGATTTATATGCATAAAAATAACCATGCTTTCCATTCCTTGTGTGCTAGCAGTAACTTCCTTAATTACTTTAATGAAAAAATAGTGGATAAGTTAATTTTAAATTACTAGGAAATGTCAAATTCAATTCTTATTTACCTTTCCATTTTATAATATTGCTATTATTCTAAATTAGTACAGTATAATGATTTATATAAACAGCCTTTACCCCATGAGGACTAATTTTCTGAAGCTTTAATATATCAGGAAAGAGCAACCTATTTCATATGCATCTTTGAATAAAGACTGCAACAGTAGTAACGGCTAGTGGGAAAGAACACACTTTACAGACATTTTAAGTAAAATAAAGCAAGATTTCATTGCTTAGAAGACTGTACTTTTCAGAGCTGGAAAGTCAATGGAGTTTGAAGCTATACATTTGTATCTTTGTTCCATAGTTACTGGAAAATAAGAAACATGCAAACATATGTAAGGAAGATAAAGTCTACCAAACTCTATTACATTTTCCTCTTTATCAGTTTTTACTGCCATATTTTCTGAAATTTAATCTATAAATTTTGAAAACAGGATAAAAAAACAATTGGACAGGTTGTCTTTTGAAACATAGAAACAGAAATGTTTCAGTATATTTTAATTTGTATAAGCAGGAAGATTGTTTTTCAATACATTGATTCACATTTCTAGGCAACTAAAAATAAATAACATATTAAAGAATGGAGAAACATCAAGTGCACCTTGACGGTACTGAATTATCACTTAAACATTATATGGTCATTCTAAGAACCAAAAATCCTATTTTTAAAGAAGTTTTGAAAATATATCTATCAATAATGCCAGAGTGGAGGCCTAGATGTCACATATTTTTTTAAATGAATAGATACTATTGAAATGTTCCAGGCTCTTTTTTAGAATAGATTTAATTGTTCCCTTTTCTTTTTAATACTCAAACTTCTCAGCATATTATTTGTTTTTTTTAAAGCTAAAATGTAGTTCTGATTATAGAAATATTCATGTCCGACTTTACATAGAATAATGTAACTGGTCACAGCATCCTCCCCCTACTCCCACTTGCTCATAGAACCCTGATACCTACCTTGGCCCAACATAAAAAGCTTGGAAAGCAATAGAATAAGTGCATATATAGACCTTTTCACAGCAGAGATTTCAGGGGAAAAAATGATGACAGTGAAATTGGAAGACTTAAGGAAAGCTATTTATGTTACTCTGAGGAATACAAATCAATAAAAGTTCATGGCTTAAAGGATCTCATTGATTGGAACATACTGGTAGCACAGTAATTTCGAAACCCAAAGTAGGGTTTGCCAACCACACCACATTTTCTGATTGTATCCAATAAAATGTTATGACCTAGAAACAGCTATCTCCAGTATAAGTTCCCTGAATGACTTCATTTTTTATTCTAACATGACTAAACTGAAATCAGAACACTGAAAAATATGGTTTCAAAGAACTGTAGAACCATTTTAAGTTAAAAATTTCAAAATCAACTTCATGAATATTATCAATGTAAACATTTGAAGATATTGTGAAAAATAGTACATATGATAATATGAGTATTTCTAGAAATTTCTTAAAAGAGCATTTTTTAAGAGTGCTGATAACTGACTCTCCATTAATATTTTAGCTACATCTCACCCACTGGAGGCTGTTTTAAACTTTTCCATGCTGAAGTGCCAGGGTAAAGTCTCCACATGTTTTAGTGTAAGGGCCATGTAATTGGAACATACCCTTTTCTGAAAGGTCTTTAACTTAGCATGGTGCTTTAAAAATGACCATTCTATAAGTGCTACTGGTCAGTGTATCTGCCAAATCAACTATGTTTTAAATGAAAAAGGAGTAAAATCTCTCCAAGGGGGATAAAAAACCTCAGCCACATTAACCATTATATTCCATGGGAGAAAAGAAGAAACCCCAAAGGATGGCTTGCGGAATTAGGAACTGAATATCAAAATTTCTTAAACAAATTTCTAATGGATCTCAATTTAACAGCAACTTATTATTTTATGGTAATTTTATATTCCATTAACTTCCTACTCAATGCATTACACAGTCTATGAGAGTACCTGTACTGAGTGTATAAAGGTTGAAGTCTGCTAGTGGGATGATACCCACATAGATTAATAACACTAACAAACCACCACACTGAAATGTAAGCCACATGAAGACAAGGACTCCACTTATCTTCTTCAGGCATTCTCCTGATGCCTGGAACAAGGCCTGTTCTAGAGGAATCATTGAATAAATGGTTCATAATTAATGAACTTATATGAAATGAAGTTCTCAAAGCTCTAAGTTATCTCATGAAGGTATTTTAAATTCTGTGGAGCATTGACTGTGCCTCATCCTCTAAATATTGAAGCACATTTTCTCTTTCAGAGATAATTCTTTTGTCCACATCATTCATCAGGTCTCAGATCAAACATCACTTCCCTGGTTATATGCCACCATCGTGTACATACATAGCACCCTCCACATTCTTTCCAGCCACATCATATCTCATTTATCAAACATTTATGTATGCCCTCCAGAAAGCTAAGCTCCAGAGAGCAGGTATGTGTCTAGCTTGCATTCCCTGGACTCAGTAAGCATTTCTTCAATGTATTAAAAAAAGCATTATTAATCATCCCATGAAATAATTAATCAATAGTAAGGATATAAACCCAAATGCAATACATGCCAGAAAACACAGATTTATTTGTTTATTGATCTACAAGAGTCTCACCTATAAAATACAATATTTTTCTATATATCTAAGCATATCTAACAAATGGGGTCTGAAAAATCAGAAAGGAAAAGTAATGACATTCATGTGAAATTAGATTCTGACAACAGACCTTAGAACAAAATGGGAAAATTCTATAAAATAAAGATAAAAACATTCATAACTCTTCACCCAAAATATGAACTATTACAACACAGAAGCAAGTACAAGTGCTTAAAATCCAACAAGATAGGGAAAATCCAACTTCTTTTCAACTAGTATAGGAAACACGTAATTTACTGCATATAGATACTGCAGAGAGCAACAATAAATCCCCTAGAGTGGGTTTAATAAACCTTAACATTTCAGGCTAGAAAATTCTTTACTATGACAAGCAAAAATGGCTACAGCCAATGGGTAAATGTTACCTGAATGTCAAAAGTGCCCCTGGTTGTTCTACAGACTCAAGGAAGATTTAGCAAAATGCATAGATGATGGAAACAGAGTGGTGGTTAATTTAATGATGTGATCATTAGATAGATATTTGGTTATCAAAGGTTATGTATTACTGGCCTTCAAAGGTGAGATTAGTGATATCCCAACAAAACACTAATGCTATAACTTTCACACAAATATTGATGTGAAAAAGCTCTACTGTAAAATAGATATAAGTAATCAGCATTTAGTAGATTACTATTAAGTTCCAGTTTGATATACTGGAAGAGAGATTAAAGAAGTATTAGTGGCCAAGTTATCTTTGCCTCTACTCTTTGAGAGCATAAGCAATAACCTTTTCAATTTTGTCCCTCACTTTCCTCATTTTCACACTGAAGGCCTGAATTATTTCCTAGTCTATACCTCTAATATTTCATGATCATATGACCCTATCTTGAGTTCATTTTGTCAATTAAATAAAAACATTCCTTTCTTGACTTATGCATAGAAATGTTTCATCTGTAAGAGTTTTGCATAAAGCGTGATTGTTGGAGTTTTTCTTTCATAAAAAGATATTTGTCTCAATAGCAAGTTGCAAGTGTCTCTTTGATTTAAGGCAATAATTTTCCAACCTTGCTTTATGGATATTCAAGGGAGTACATTAAAAGGCAGCTAAGCAAGTGATGCTCTAGACCCTCTCCACTGATTCAACATAAAACAGAAGTTTTAATGATTTTATTTTGAGGTTTGGCAAAACATCTTTGTTTGTGCATAAAAATTGGTTAAATATGGAAAATACTGGAAGGTATTTTCCTTTTATATCTATGTCCATATATGTATGTGTATGTGTATATATACACTCAGCTATAAATACATAGCAGAAACAAGAATATACTATTCAGAAATATTGGAAATCTTTATTATTGTGGTTTATGAGATTAGTTCAAATATATTATACCCTTAATTTAGTTACCCACAGATATTCCTCACTTTGGAAAGAAGTTAAACCAGTTGAAAACATATGTATGTGTAAAATGCCTATGGAGCTGTTAAACCATGTTCATTGGCAATGGGTACAAATTAATTCATTCTACTTTTCATGCCAGCCTTGCTGGGAAGGAGAGTGACTCCACAGGAGTGTTTGAGAAAAATCAGCCTGGAAAGTCAGATGCTAAAATACTGGTCATTCTGAGCACAGTAACATTTGTCACATCACAACACAATGAGGGCAGATGGAAGTGTACCGAAAATCACGTGGCTTTAAGACACATCTGTGTGAAAACAGATGAGGAGCAAATGTATTCATCATTAAATCATTGAAAGGATTGTAGCATATAGGTAGAAATGACAAACTGCACTTATACCTTTTCTTATAAGAATACTTCAAATTTTGTCTTCAGTTTTATGGCTATAGATAAATATTTTAATAGTAAAAGTTCCTACTGAAAAGCCTTTTCTAAATAATCATCCATGGTATTTTTTCATCTATTGAGATATCATATATTTTTGATCTATTTTATTTTAATGTGCTGATATATATGGATAAATTTAATAAAATAAGTCAACTGTGGATTCTAGGGACAAGACTTCTTTGTTAATGATTTAATATTTTAATACATCGCCAAATAAAATTTGTTTTTTAAAAAAAAAAAGAAATGACAAACTGCAGGGTCAGGTAGTGGAATGAGTCAGGAAGAGGGTACCTCCTTCTTTTAATAAATGAAAGCTAAGTTTTAAAAGACAGGGGTTGATCTGCCCTGTCATCTCTAAAAACAGCTTTATATTTAAGCATTTCTAGATTCAACATAATACACAAAATATCAGCAATCGACATTATTAAATTTTGGAAATAGCCATATTGCATAAAAATATCTTTTTTATAAATATGTGAATTGTTTTTTCTAAAACTATTTAATTACAAGGCAATAGGTGTAATAACTTGCAAATTATTTGAATAACAATGTATTTTAAGTACACAAAACTTTCAATGAATCAACCTTTGGAATATCTCTGTAACTAAAGCATAATTATACTACTTGGAATCTATTAGAAATCTTTACTACTTTGGTTTAAGAGATAGATCAAATACCTTATTGCCTTCATTTCATAACCTACAGATATTCCTCACTTTTGAAAGAAGCTGAACCACTTGAAAACATCTTCTCTAGTCTGAACCTTGTCCCTGTTCTACTTCCTCTCTGCTCCATTTCCACTTTCTGCTCTTCCCACTGGGTTAGGCACAGCCTCCCCCAGAAATCGCCCCCAGGCATGTTTCCAGGGGGGCTTGTCTCTCACTGCATTTTCTTTACCCTTCCCTATTATTAGAAGCTTTTGAGGATAGAACTTATGGTTTAAATTCATTTCAACTATTGCATTTAATATGCAAGAACCCCCATTAAATATCTTATGAATTAAAAACTAATAAATAACTTTTGTCAGATATATATAACAAATGAACTGAGGTGACACCCCCCAAAAAATTGTGCTTTCTCCATTATAAAATAGACCAAGCTACTTTTTCAGGGTGAGAGTAAATAAATAAGAAACAATATTGACATTCAAATAAAAATTGGCATTCAAATACTTGGCATCAGACTTACTGAAATCAATAATTCTGATATGTGTATGAAAAGTTACGACTGAAAAGAAGTGGTTTGTTCCCACACTATGAACTGATTTCTTTGCTTTCTAAAAACCAGAATCTTGCAAGAAATAATTATGTGATACTAGCAAAGGAGCTACTTCTATATGTAGATATTAAAAGTATTTGTGCAACTAGATAAATGATCTCCCAAGTGATGAAAAGAGTATGGCACTCAAGGCTGTAATTTCTACTGTAAACTATAAGGAAAATCCATTTTTAAAATCATATTTATAATTATTAAAAGACATTTTAAAGAGAGTTAAGATTTATTCCCCAAACAAGTCTTTCTTTATAAAATAATCTCAGAAATGAGTGAACAGAACTAGGGGATATAATTTCCAATCATATTCCCAAAAACAAGAGGGGATAATTTGTTTTAATTACCAATTTATTTCTAAACACTTCCTCCTTCCTGTTATAGTTACTAAATTATATTCTAAACATTAATCTTTTTATATAAACATTAATCATACTATTCTTTTGAGTTTATTGTCTTCTTTGTTCACTTTGCAACTTGGAACTAAAGAAATATTACTACATCAATTTTTTAAAAAATAATGACTAGTGATCTTCATGCATTTAGGTATTTATAGTCAATATACTAAGAATGACAAATATACAGGCTTTCTTGTATGCTGTTTCTTTTTAACACAGAATATTTTTTTACAATTGAGCTATGATCTACTTACAGGAAAGGCCATCATTTATTTCAATTTAAGTATGTGTGTTCAAATATATATACACACAATATTTTAATAAATGTATATTTAGAAACCTATTAAACTGCTATCCAAGGTGGAGGCATCCTTAGAATCACAACTTCTAGTAATCATGTTATGAATTGTCAATTATATTTTCACATATATTTCAGCTGCACAAAACACTAGTTAAGCATCTATTCTCTTTGAACTTAGAGTTCTCACTAATAATTTCTCTAAGGATGTTTCCATCAATATTGTCCATTTTTTCAATGTCTCTTTAATTCCTTTCAATGTTGAAAGTTATTATCTCTTCTTAAAGTACTTTCAAAATTTAAAGAATTTAAGATGAGTTTGGCTAAAGGAAATGGGAGAGAGCAGGATGTGGTGGCACACACCTATAATCCCAGCAACTCAGGAGGCTGAGGCAGGAGGATTGCAAATTCAAGGTAAACCTCAGCAATATAACAAGGCCCTAAGTAACTCAGCAAGACCCTGTCTCAAAATAAAAATAAATAAACAAATTAAAATGGCTGGGGATGTGGTTTAGTGCTTAAGCACCTCTGGGTTCAATCCCTGATTCTAAATAAATAAATAAATAAATAAATAAATAAATGGAAAGAAAGAAAAGGAAATGGGAGAATAGGTAAAGAAATAATACTTGGCTATACTTACAGAGGTTTTCAAGTACTTAGAAATTATTCTAAGTCTTTATTTCAGTCTGGCTTCAGTATGTGGCCAATTAAGGTGTAAGGATGGAAAGAATAAGCAAGCAAGTATTCCTTCTCTCTGTGACATTGCACTTCAAAAGGATCTAGGTATCCTAAAGCTGCTTAGTTTATTTAAGTAATATTTGAACATCAAATTCAGTTTAGGTATTTATATTGATTCCTAAGAAATACTAACTTACTAAACCAATAAAAAGTTAAAATTTCCATAAAACACTTATGTACAAGTCAAAATTGTCACACCATTGTTTTTAAAACTTGGCTTCATTTTATTAAAATAGACAAATCCATTCCTTTTAGCTAATCCCACTAACCCCGCAATTCTACCCTCCAGTGTCTGTTCATGTTTCTCTCTCCCTCTGTAATGCCTTGATCCTTCACATACCCATTAATTTTACTCCTGTTTTTTAAATCTCAATGATTCACTTTTTAAGTGATACTTCAGTCAACATATTTTCTCTCCCTCATGAATCTGTGTTATATATTTATATCTCTATTTTGAAAGATTGACATTTGAACCCATTTGGAGTTTCATATGTACATTTGTCATTCTTAGTGTGTTGACTATAAATACCTAAATGCATGAAGATCACTAGTCATTATATTTTATTTTTACTCTGTTGTATAGCACAAAGCTTTATACAAAAGAGATGCTCCATAAACATTTTTAATTCAATTCTAAAATAATAAATGATTGCAAAGTCAACAATCATGACTACAGATGATTTATTTTTCTATTCAAATAATCCTTTAAAAATATGAAAAGAAAAAGGGAGTAATTGGATGTTAAAAGCAAAGCAGGAATTGAAATATTTCCAAACACAATAATACATCTAGTAATATAAAAGCATTAAGTAATACAAGAGGATGAAATTCATATTACCTTACTCTACTTTCACCTTAGAGTATTAAGAGAAGTCCATTAATTTGGGTAACTAGAATCTATTCTGAGAGGTCAACAACTTTTAGAGAGTATATGTCATCATTTTTCATATTAACCTTACATCAGATATTCTGAAGATCTTTGGAAACAAACATAAAATTAAAATATATCATTCTTTTTTTTATTGGTTGTTCAAAACATTACAAAGCTCTTGACATATCATATTTCATACATTAGATTCAAGTTGGTTATGAACTCCCAATTTTACCCCAAATACAGATTGCAGAATCACATCGGTTACACATCCACATTTTTACATAATGCCCTATTAGTAACTGTTGTATTCTGCTACCTTTCCTATCCTCTACTATCCCCCCTCCCCTCCCCTCCCATCTTCTCCCTCTACCCCATCTTAAAATATATCATTCTTATGAGTCAAGTTTGCCCCTTGAGTTCCTTTGGAAAAACAACATAGTTCTCCCTTGGCAGCATTAAAATTCAAAAAAAAGAATTTTTAAACATTTAAGGATGAAATAAAATATTTTTTGATGATAAACTTCTGAAATAAATTACTTTGAAATTTTTCATTCTTCTATTATTTTCCTTTATTTACATGCCATTGATCAGATAAATTTAAAATGAATGCTGTCTCTTTAAATATGTTCCTATTCCTGGCTCTAAACACAAATATTTATGAATAGAAAGAAAGCCTTTTTTTTTTAAATGTTATAAATGGTCTGATGCTTTGAGGTTACAGATGTGTAGCATAGACAAAAATCAAACAGTGTGAAAACCTCTGCACTACCATTAGTACCTGTGCACACAGACAGTGAAAAAGTTGAAAAGGTTACATCAAATTTCAAATGAGTCCTTCAAAAGGATTCTCTTCCCTGGCACAAGCTGAAATCTACATTATGCTGTGGAATGCAGGAATCATTAAGTCCAGTTGATACTGCAATATCCATAAAACATGGCACATATTGACAATAGTGCTTCAGGCTGCCCACATGGCCAAAGACTCAATGAGATAGCTTGTCATTGTATTAAATGTTTATCCTCCCTTGTATAGCCTACTGTTCTCCTTTCTCCCTTCCTTCTTTCTTGCCTTCTTTCCTTCCTCCTTTCCTGTTTCTTTCTTTCTTTTCCCTCCTTCAATTGGCCTCTAAGCTATTATAAATTTCTGGTATAAATCCACTTTTAAGATGTTCTTGCAAAGAGTAAATACTACTAGTATTATTCATTGGTCACCTTGTTAAACCTGACTACTTCCATGACCGCTGAATTTCTATCCATAATCTTTATATGGGTGAAATAATTTAGAAGATATAAACAACATTTAGCACAGTATATTACTTGGAAAAACAGATGAATTTTTTACTTAAAAAGCTACTGAAGCATTCACTTAAACGTAACCCTTCAATTTTCTACCTCAAGCCCAAAGGCTCTCTTTTCTGGCATAAGGTATTTTTCTTTATCTAGCATGCCTGATATTGCAGGGTGCTTTCTCACTCCATATTCTGCAAGACAGGCTCAGCTTCTCTTCCCATTCAATTTATGACATGATTCATTGAATGCTACAGCCTATTTGAGGATTTTTTTAATATTTTCTAGCCCTGCAGTAGAAATCCATTTTTCCGATAAGAAATGTAGTGATGACCCTGTCAGCTAAGTATCCTAATTCATCTGTCTATGTGAAAAAGTTCTTCCCTCTAGGCTGCTTCAGAATTCATATATGGATTGTTCTGTGTGTATTAGCATCTACAGAGAGACTAGCTTTCACACTTCTTTTAATATATATA
>NW_025999932.1:17682480-17701178 GCF_001458135.2 Marmota marmota marmota
TATATATATATATATATATATATTCCAGAGTAGTAGAAAATAATCAATTTGAAATATTATGATCACATTTTTCTAGTTTTTAAGGATATTTCTACAGTTATGAGATAAAAGAATTTCTAAAAGACAGCACACTACCAGAGTTTTAAAAATGAGACACATTATTCTTGACTCACATTGTGCTGTTACCAGCAGAAATTTTCCTAATCACTATAATATTTACTAAGGAATAAATACCAGGAACATACAGTAAGAGTTTTGAATTTATACTCAAATATTAGTCAATATTTTTAAAAAATGTATTTTTTAAAAGCATAAAAGTGAAATCTTTAAATCATTGTTTACTAGCATTAGAACCCTCCCCAAATTAAGTAAAATTCTTTAACTACACATATGGGATGATGCAAAGAAAAAAAATGTATTGTAAATATGAAAATACATGGTCAAATATAGATACCTACAGGGAGGAGAAGCAAGACAATTTTTCCTGTGTCTCACATCTTGTTTTTATATAATCTATTGGCCTGTTCAATTCCCAGAAGGTTTTGTGAAAGGGCATTCTGACTGACTGCAGCCTTCATTATATCCTGAAGTCCTTAATACAGTTTTCCCAGGATTTATAACCAGCAATGGACATGGACAGCTGCACCTCCTCCAACCTGATTTAGCTAGCCTACTTCATCATCCACACATACTTTGACTCATTCAACTGTTATTGAGTGTCTCCTATGTGTGAGGCATTAAGATAGGTGTCAGATAATATAAATGGTTATTAAACAGAAAGATGAGTAAGACAAAGTCCCTCATCTCAAAACTCCTAAAATCTAGTAAAGAAGACAAGGACATGTAGCGTTAGTGATAATAAAAATAGATCTAATTGAAAAAAAATGGATATAAAAAAGTTTAGAAGCATATCAGGAAAATTTTGGCGTTGAGTTGGGCCTTGTCAGTTGAACATGACTTTCCCCAGCAGGAAGAGGGCAAAGGAATTCTAACTCTATTCAATAGTTTACACTGCTATTGAAAGGGATGCACATGCATGGCAGATCTCAGGAATAGTGCTGGCATATAACGAACAAAGAATCTAGAAGGAGGATGATTATCAAGAGCAAGTTCTAGACCCTGATAGATGGCCTTTGTTGCCATCATCTCTAATTTAGATTTCATTCACTGTTATTGAATTGTAAGTGAACTTTGTGGCATAAAATTCTAACATCTTCAATATTCTGATTGTATAGTATCTCAAAAGGAATCATTATCATCCTTCTTATGATAATTTATAATTCATAATTGAAATAATAATATCTTGATAAGAATTTGAAACTATTATGTCTTCACAACTTATGAAGCTGATATTTCAACCCTGACCAGCAGAGCTTGGCTACTATGTGTGCTTACATTTCTAAACAGGGAAATGGACCAGGCTCCCAAGGCATTGAAGGATGAGCGAGAGCTTGAACCAGCTTATTTTTTCTATAGTCAGAAAACTTTGCATGCAACTCAGTTGGTTATATGTAAGAGATTTTTATTAGTTACATATGGATTAACTTTCAAACACATGTAAAGAAAAATAGAGTACTGGCCCATATTTCTACCTTCCACCCCAAAGCAGACAGAAAATACTACTATTCAGTGCTGGTATGGATACAGAAAAAAGGGTTTTCATAGATTGCCTGTGAGATAGAAACTGCTAGATCTCTTTGAAAAATATATATTAAAATACCAAATATCTATTAAAATTCAAAGCAATATAAAAATATGAGAAATCTTTATACAAGTAACAATATGTTTACAAAAAATAAATAACATAAAAGTTCATTAAGAGAAGAATAATTGAATTAGTAAAAGCATGTTATTAAATACTATATAGTTACTTAAAAGATGAATTAGATATTTACATGATAACCTACTAGAAAGACTACTACATGTTGATGAAAGAAATATTAGAGCTTAATATACATAGCATTGAGAAGGATCATATTTTTGTAAGTTCTATCTTTAACAAAAATTTTATTATGTCTAGGTATGTATGCAGAAACATGGGAAACTGAGGGCTATATTTTATGCTATTAGTATTATCACTCTTGAGATACATTTTTTTTAATCGAAGGAATGAAATACATACTAGCATTTGATCCCTATCTTAAAATTTATTCAATGATAGGAGATCCCTACAAAGAGCAGATGTTTCACATTACATACAGGAATTGTTTTCCCATGCCCCCTATTATTCCTGACCTCTTTGGAATGTAATGACAGTATCTCCTAATTTACACACAAGAATATACCCTGGCTAGGAGCCTGCCATCTTCCTACCCACCATTGTGCAGAGTTGCCCATGCTCAGTCTTTTCATCCATTCCAGGGAATGACTGCCTCCCCCTCACCCAAGACTAATATGTACCTCTGTGCACCTTAGAATTCTTCTCTCGCTCCCTCTCTTCTTGACTTCAACACTGATTTCTCTATCCAACCCTTCTCCTCATTTTGTAAACATGCATGATCTCACTCTTAAAAACTGTAACAAAAAATATAACCTCCTTTGAGCTTGTTGTTACCCTCTTGGGTGATATGAAAGAGACTGAATGATAAAAACAGCACTATTTATACAATAGCCAGAGAGCTTTCTTTTAGTTGCAGGATCCTGGGGATGACACTTAGTCCCTGTGGCATGTGAAAGCTGAGATAGCAGGGAGCATTAGGAAAACCAGGAGCAGTAGTTTTCTACCATGCTTTCTATTCCTATTACTCCCCAAATTTTGAAAATTAAATTTCAAATGTTGATGATCCTTTGTGTGCTAATTTAGTCTAGCCTCATTTGTATTGCATTGCTTACTTTCCTTTTTCAGCAATACTCTTGAAATAAAATAAAATAAAAATCCACCAGGCTATAACAATTATCTGTTGAACTCCTCCATTTTTTACTCCGTTATGTCTATTCAGTTGATTTTATGTTTATCACAGATATGTTTCCTTTTTGAGAAATCCACAGATCTTATTGCTAAGACTGCATTACATCATTAAATATGTCTGATAATTGGCCTCTCTGCTTTATTTGTCACTTAATGTTGAAATGTCCCCCCTCATTTTCTGTATGTTATTCTCCCCAGGTTCAATACTACATCTCTTGCTGCTCTGAACTGAGAATTCAAAATCTTATCTTCAGCTCCCTGGATTTCTGATTCTAAACACTCTCCCGAGTGACCTCATCCATGTAATTTTTCAACCTATCACCATGACATCCAAATTCATGACTTTGTCTCTCATTTCTCCCTTGAGATTCAGACTCTTAATCCCCAACTACTTTTTCAGACTTATTAAAGCCAACTTCCACTTTGCAGCAAAGGTGTTTCGAGTTCACAGTGTGAAGAGTGTGACACAATAATTGTCTAACTGCAAAAAGTTATTACCATGGAATATTGTTTAATATATTTAGACATGTTCCAAAGTTAAATGACAGCAGAAGTTATGCAAAATTTACCAAAATATGACTCAAAGAAGTATTTCATAGGTAAGGAGTACTAGAAAGCCAACACACCATGGCCTCTGAGATTATTGACTTCAGATTTTGTTTCTTTCTTTCCTTTTTTGTTAATTTAATGTTTCCCCTGTGGCCTAAAAGGCTAATGAAGCTTTGAAAGTTCCTGCATGGTCCCAGACTGTAACTTATGCAGAAGAAGCTGGGTCATTAAGCTAAAGGTCTCTGGATGAGCATCTTCTTTAACAAGCATCAAGGTGATCTTGACCCATATTGTCATTCAGGGAATCAATTCCTAATTCCCAATAATAGAACCATAACTGACTTTCACACAGGAAAGGCAAATGGATCAGTTTCTGGTGAATTTTTCTTTCCTATAGGATGAGACCCTGACAAAGTCCTTTTAAAATAGGGGATTCAAAAAAAATTAATAAGAAGGAGGTTTATAATAAATAGTAATTTAGACATTCAGTTGATTTCTCAGAAGAAATTGGAAAACACAAACAACTTAGAGAATTTAAATTACTTCAGAAGTCAGAAAAATATATATTTTAAAATATATACATATGCAATGCCAAATCATACATCCTGGTTTAAATTTCAGATATAAATTTTTTAATATTTTTAAAACCTCTAATTATTTAAAACCTCCAAAATATTCGATCAGGCAAAATCATTTGCCAAAATTTTCTAGGAAACCAAACAACATAGTTGATGCACTATGGGAACAGATGTTTTTTCAAGTATAATAATGATATTTTTAAAATATTTACGTATACTTAAGGTAGTAAATAAATTTGTTAATTTTTATAATTTGCACTTGCCAGTAAAAACTAAGGACTCCGAGGTATATGAATCTAAATGATGGAAAATATGAACAGAAATTGTTTTCTTAAATATAAAATAAACTTCAAAATATACTTTGGGTGATATTTAAAAGTATATTGAAATGTATTGTCAGATTAAATTAGTATTTATGTGATAAAATAAATTCATGATTAAGAACACACATTCTTTTATAAATGTACCTATTATATCAAAAAGTGCTAATTTTTAAATTGATTATATGTTAATAATTGAAACACAAATAGTAATATGGAAAGGTAAATTTTAGGCAGAATAAATATATGTGTATATATGGCTGGAAGTAACTCTACACTGGCACCAAATTTAAATGCATAACTCTTTTTCAGAAGGAGAGCAAGAATATTGACTATACTGCAAAAGAAGAAAGTGTTCAAAAATTCAATATAAAATATTAGAAAATAAAAACTGAAAAGGAACACAGGACAATGGTATAGAAAGAAACAATTTCCTAAAATACAGTTACTCAGATTTTGGTGTTTATGATAATATCAATTTCCTAAATACTAATAAGACTATTCAATATTTTCTAATTACAACATTTATATTATTATTAATATTTTTTCTAATGAGCACATAGTAACATTTAATGTTTAAGTATAGTCTTAGTATTTTCTTCCAACTGGCTTCTTCCCTCACTACTTCCTTTCCACCATTTTCATTGCATTTGTTTTAATCTTAAAGAGACAGAATAACCGATGTGATTCTGCAATCTGTATTTGGGGTAAAATTGGGAGTTCATAACCAACTTGAATCTAATGTATGAAATATAATATGTCAAGAGCTTTATAATGTTTTGAACAACCAATAAAAAAAAATTAAAAAAAAAAAGAGACAGAATAATCACAGTAGGGTAAGACATTAATAAATTGTGTGACTGAGGAATTTTAAAGTATTAGATCTAAAATCTTTACAATCAGTCTTTCTTTTCCTCTGTCACAATTAATTTAGTTTATTTAATTAATGTAATACTTCTTATTTTCTGAGACGGTAACCATATTTATGTCCTGAAATTTTTGCAGAAAAAAACAGAACCTATAATATATAAATAATAATGGTAAAAGGTATGCATTTTATTGTTTCAAAGTTATAGAATATTTGTGAAAATTGTGCAAAGATTCTATTATAGTTTCACCAAGATATGTTAATCATTTAGGTTTTGCTCCCTTTGCTTTTTTATTCCCATTTCCCTCACTCTCCCATGTGCACACACTTTAGTGTATACTTCCATTAATGAAGGAATTATCTTATTAAATCAACAACAATTATTAAAATCAGGAATTTAACACTTTAATATAATTCTGTCCTAATGAGTCTCCACCACCCCCCAGGGGATTATTGAACCCAGAGGTGCTTAACCACTGAGCCATATCCCTAACCCTTTTTGGTATTTTATTTAGAGACAGGGTCTCCTGAGTCTGATTCCTCCTGCCTCAGCCTGTGGAATGGCTGGGATTATAGGCACACCCTGGGCCATCATGCCTGCCCTTAATGAGTCTCTTGATACTTGTTTGTCCTTAGTCCAGGAACCAATCCACAACTTTGAGAAAGGAGCAAACACTACTTGCCAGTTCATATAACCTCCCTTTATGATCTAAGTGTCTGTTCAAGTCTTTGGTTTTTCTATTACCTCGTCCTTTGCAAAAATTAATTTATAGTATTCTTCATATATTCTAGGTAAACCTTTGCCCAACATAGATTTTATGCATGTTCAGTCCAGTGTGTGCCTTTGTACTCACTTTGTCTTTTTCTCAAACCTACTTTTCAAGAAGATTACTGCTGTATTCTTTTAAAAGCTTTATAGATTTTATATTTATGTTTACACCTGTGATCCATCATTAATTGATTTTTGTGTATGGTGTGAAAAATTGTTACTCAGATTTTGGTGTTTATGATAATATCAGTTTCCTAAATAATAATATCACTATTCAATATTTTCTAATTACAACTTTTGTTTAATTATTAATATTTTTTCTAATGAGCACATACTAATATTTAATACTTAAATATATTATTAGTATTTTCTTCCAACTGGCTTCTTCCCTCACTACTTCCTCTTCACTTGAAATGCATTTGTTTTGATCTTTAAAGAACACATTCAGTTGAATGGAATTTTAAAACCATCTGAGGATACTTTCCTTTCTTAATTCAATTGTTTTGCCAGCTTTGCTATAAAATAATTGATCTTACAATTCTGTTTTGGCAATACAAATGTATTCCACTGTCAGCCGGATACCATGTTGAATGCTCTGGTTTTAATTTAATTGTGGTGTAAAGTGGTATAAATCCTCCAAATATAGGCATTATTTTCAAGACTTTTATGGTTATTTTATGCCCTTTATAGATTTTTAATTATTTTGTTATTTTACATAAAATGACCTATTTAGATTCTGATTGACATTTCATTGAATCTACATATTAATACAGGGAACAACTGACCTCTTAACAATGTTAAGTGTTTCAATCCATACATGTGATATATTGCTTCGATTATTTAGAAATACTTCTCTAGGTAAAGAATTCTTAGCAGAGAAGCTTGTATGATTTTCTTACAATGCTTCAAAAATACCTTTCCATAGTCTTTTGTCTTAATTCTTTGGGAAAAAATTAGTTATTTTCATCCAGCAGGTAAAGTATTTTTAAAAAATCTGGTGGCTTTCAAATATTTCAATTCATCTTTGTTTTTTGAAAGTTTTACTCTGATAGACTACTTCATTGTTCTTCCTGTATATCCTGCTTTGAGTTCACTGATCTACTTAGTTATTTCAATTACTGCTTTCACTAAATTTGGAAATCTTGTCTATTCTTCAAATACATTTTCTGTCTTATTTTTTCTCATGTTTTATATTTCCAACTACATACAGGGCAATTCATGTTATATCACCCAAAATGTTTCTGAATTTCTCAGGTTTTTTTAATTACTATTTCTTTTCAGCAGAAAAAAAAAGTCCCTTATTGTATACAAACAATCTTTTTATAGTATTGTGAACAAAGAAGGCAGCCTTCCAACATCAATAAATCAGGTCTTTCAGCTAATTAAACATAGCATACAGAAGTTTTACTTTCTAATCAGAAGTGACCCACTTCTCATGGCTAATCTTCTGTCGGCCCGGAGCATGTAGAGCTCTGCTCTTTGTCAAGAACAGATAATACAATTTTTCTTAGCGCCCTCCTAGCCCACTTGACAGAACATCCTGTTGGCAGGTAAGTCCTCCCCAAAACAGCAGACATCTTGTTTTCAAGCATGTCCGCTGTTACCTTATCTAAACCTTGAAGGAGCCTCTTGTTTGCGAGTAGGCCCTCCCAAGGACAGCAGACACCTCGTTTTCAAGCATGTCTGTTGTTATCTACCTTGATAGAATATCCCGTTTGCAGGCAGACTCCATCAAGGACAGTGATGGTAACTCAGTCACATGTGATTCTCTATAAGTTAGGATAATTGCTATTGGTTTGAATTCAAATTGATTTACAGAACCTTCTTCCAATATCTTGTTAAAATCTTCCTAGAAAAAGTATAATTTTCAGTATTTTATTTTTCAGTTCCATAACTTCCATTAAGTACTGTCACTATATAGATATTGATATTCTGCATCAGTTTCTCAATATAAACGATTTTCATTCAATTGCTTGAATATATTTCATATATCTGCTCCAACATCTTCACCTGCTAATTGCAACAGGTGGACATCTCAAGTTTATGGTTTGTTGAATACTAACTGCTTTTTCTCTTGACTCTAGATCTTATTTGTCATAATTCTTTGCATTTAAATATGTGTATATATACATATATATGTATACACACATATTTAAACTGAACTTTGTAGATATACAATTAACTCTAGATAATGTTACTTTCCTCTGAAGAAGGTCACTTCTAGTTCTTGCAGTTAACTTGGCTGGACTGACTCCAGGTGTAACTTCTTTTGGTGGGCAGCTGCTAAGCTCACACAGTTCTTTTAGCCTTCTAGTTCTTACATTGGTTTCAGATATTTGAGCCAAAGATTTGAGAAGAATTTATATGTAGGATTGTACTTTCCTTCTTCACTAGATTCCCCTCACTTTCAAACCTTTCTTGTAGACTCAAACCTCACCCTCTGACTCCTCCAGCCACTTCTGTGGCTTTGTCTTGGATTCTAGCCACGTGGTATCATGTGAGGTTGAAAATTTTTTCTGATAAAAAAACCATTTAAACATGAATCTCCCCCGTTACAGTTCTCTTCTTTATGGGTCAAATCACTTACAATATGCTTTCTTTTGGTTGTTCTCCTGTGCTTTCAAATAGCTGTTTTTGTATTTTCCTCATAGTTTATATGTCTTGGTTCCAACTCTGTTGCTATTATTGGAATTGGAATAAAGTGGTTCACTTTTTATTTCAGTCATCATGAGGCCTTATGATTCAAATATTTTCAATCTATAAAAACTGGCAGCTCATTTTCTTAGTCTGCCAAGAATAGTGCTATGCTATACACTATACATACAAACATGCTTAGACCTAACCCACGAACATAATTTCATTTAATCCTAAAATAACATTTCAGATAGGAATATTTATCCAATTTCACACTGCAAAATTTAAGACTGAGAGATACTGGTGCTTGGACAGTTTCAAAAGTAAGGAAGAGAGTAAAAATCAATCATAGTCATGCCATACTCTATTGGTATTCCCTCTAGGTCTTTCACACACTCTCTCTGGAAAACAAGCAGATCTTAAATCTGTAATATCCAAATGTTAACACTATTGATGTGTATCAATTAAGTATATAATTTAGTGGTGAAGGTCGTGGGTTCAGAGTGAGACATACTTAGCTTTTAGTCCTGGCTTATCGCTTACTCCCTGTATGTAACAATCAAATCTCTAAAAGGGATGACAGTAATAACATGTAAAATTGCTGTGAGAATTAAATGTGGTATCTCAAACAGAATATGTGATATACATAGAAAACGCTCAATAGAGATTGGATTTTACAGTAACTACTGAATAAAGTTTTATTTCAAGATACTAAGGGTTTAATCTCCTTGCAAAAAAATTAAGTAAACTGTCTTGTGGTATATTTATACCAGAATTAATCTATCACAACTGGATAAAGAGTCTCAAGAATATTAAATGGGAAGGGAAAACAATAAAAAGTTATAGGAGGTATATTATACCAAATACTGAGGCAATCATTTTTGAATATGATTGCATTTGGCTTTCATAACACTCTGTAAATCTGACTTCCATTTTTACAGATGAAGAGTCTAAATCTTAGAAAACTTGAAGTCATTTATCCACCATCATAAACCATTAAGTATCTCAGCCAGTATCAGAAGCCTATCACATTTCACTTCCTCATGTTGCAAAATTGGATTATTATGAATCTGAAGTGAGCACTGAGCCATTTAAACCTCTTATTATTAAAACATTGCAGTTTGAATGCTCTCTGGACTTTCTGTCCTCGGGCTGTCTTCTCGCACCCTCTTCAACTTAGTACTCTAAATTTCTTCCTTCAAAATTTCCTGCCACCAAAATTCAATCATGACCTGAACCTTCTTTCTTTTTATCCATTTATTTCATTTGTATTGGATTAGTTCCAAAATTTAGTTTTATGATGCTTTAAAATTTTTCACATAGCACATAATCACATATTATACTATTTTAAGCATTGAGGAGAGTAAATTAGACTTAAGTCTTATTCCTTCCTTGAAGTCTTTAACTGCACTGGTTTTATTAAATCACATATGACCACTTACTGTTTTACCTAGCTAATGCATTCTGTACTAGCCAGTCCTAAAGATCTCCATTAGGACACTCTGCTGTAAATACAACACCAACTATATTGACATTTCAAAGAGTTCATTCAGCCATGAGGGAAATGGTCTTAGAAATAGAATTATAAATTTCAGGTATTATATGTAAGATTCTAAACATTAGTTCTAGAAATACTGGAAGGTCTGATTACATAGAAATGCAACAGTCATCAAGAAAGGGAAGACACCATTACATATAATGATACTGGATGAAGACTGATTTTGATACTAGATTTTATCCAAAAAATGCCCTCCTGGATACTAGGAATCAGTTTTATGCAATTTATGATACTTCATAGAGTTCAGATCATAACTTTTAAGAGATTAATAAAACATTAAGGATAACAATGAATCATATACTTCAAGTTAAAGAAAATGAAAGAAATACAAAGAAGGTAAATCTTTGGAACCAACTCTGCTTCAAATGTTGAAGGTATGCCTAGGAAATTACCAAACAGTTCTTTTACTCAATTGTAGTGGTACATAGATTTAATTTCTTATGCTGGTTGCTAATTGTACTCTAATTTAGAATTTGTAATGAGGGGTCTGTTATGTCATAATTCATATCTGGGGAGCATCAAACAAACCAAAGGAACAAATTTTGTTAAGAATGTGTTTTCCTTTTGTGTTAGATATAGGCTGAGGTGAGTGAACCTCTAAATCTGTGTAAATGATATATCTTTTCCACATACTGGCAGTTGAGAGTTAGTGGCATAACATACAAAGCTTTCAGCTGTGCACACTAAGGGGACTGGGTGATTGACTACATTTTCTCTGCTCTTATTTTTTCATAGTTCTGCAGGTTAAATAGCTGAATGCTATTCTCCTCCCCCCATTTTTTAAATTTTATAAATTTGCTTTATTTCATGTCTGTACTCCAGACAAATTTTCATTTATTAAAATAGTTCTACAGACACATTTACAACAAAATAAACTCCTTTTCAAAAGGCACAGGAGAAAGTAATGCAGAGATTTAGGAATACTTCTCTTCCATCTCTAACAAAAACAGGGCTGTCCCCATTGGTCTAATTATTGCCATGTTTATGGGTTACCTTTACCTTAAGACATTGGATGCTGGAGAGTGTCCAGCCATGATGATGAGCCTTCAAGAAGTGAAGCCCTCCTCAAAGTGTTATGTCTTCTTAGCTCCTTGATCATCAAGTACCAAGATGCCAGGCTCAGGGAAATAAATGCTCTTCACCTATTCCATACGCAGAGTGCCCGAACACAGTGATTTCCACTAGGTTCCCAGGGTTTCTTGTGTGCACCCTCAGTAAGGCCTGGCTCATCCACTCCATTTCTGGTACTCTGGATTATTCTAGGCCAAACATTGCATCCATCAGCCAACCGTCCAGTGTGAATATTAAAGGACACTTAGTTTCTGCACAGGAAACCTCAAGGCAGACGCAAACCTGTGATGCAACAGGATGACCACAGCAGCTTCTCTAGGTACTGCCTGTCCCCACTTTGTCCGTGAAGGTTCAGAGGCTTCAGCAGCACCAGAGTGGCCTACCATGTAGAGCCACAGCCCAAGATCATGCACTGAACAGCTTTCTCCAACTTCCTCCAGATTGTTATTTCCTCTCCCATTATACATAGTTTGTTAATTCACCCTCTTCTTTCTGTTTTCTTCTGTCATCCCCCTAAAATATTGACTTGAATGTGTACATTTTTCAGTAGATGTCATAATCTACACATTTATCACAGTTTATTTGGGAGTAAATAAATAATTCTGAGATGTTCATAATTGCTAATGACACTAAACAAACATCATAGACACTGAAGAGTACTGTAAATTAAATTGAAAAAAATTTGTTTTAACACATCAAACTGAAATATCCAAAATTTTATGACAGAAAATGAGAGAACTATCTAGTCACAGGATCAAACGCAGATGATTTTGATAGAGTGAGCACAGGAACACTCTAGGTTTGAGGTAACTCTGATTATCTTATTCATCCTCCTTTAACACAAACCTTTCCCTTTTTCAAAATCACTGTTTTAACAAAAGTATGAGAATGAATACCCACAATACTTTTAAAAAATTTATTTTAGACAATATATTTATTCTTGAGCTAAAAACTAATTTTTAAAGCCCAAGAAGTTGCTAATCATAAATTATTTAATTCCATTTGATTAAAGTGAGAACATCTGTGCATCAAAAGTCTCTATGAAGTTAGAGAAACAACAATCCACAGTATGGGAAAAGATGTTTTTAAAAGTAAGACTAAACAAGAACTAGAAAAACAAAACACCACCACTAATAACAAAAATTCCTATCTCAACAACTAAGTACTAAGAAAAATACAGACTACCCGGATAAAAAATGGGCAAAATACTTGAACAAAAGCTTCACAAAGAGGGAACACAAATAACAAGTTATATTAGTAATAACAGAAATGTAAATTAAAAGAAATGACACAGAACTATAAACTTAGTAAAAATGTATAGTCTGCTAGCACCCGTGTGCTGCTCAGAATATGGACAATGGGAAGTCTCCCATCATTCCTGTTGAAAGGTAGCATGGCATCATCTAGCAACCTCAACGTATGCAAAACATGATTGTGTAGGTTCACTCCTTAGTGTCCACCAAGAGAGACATACATATGAGCAGTGATACATGAACAGCTCCTGCAGTGTTGTCCTGAATCATCCTAACATAAAAATACTCAAATGCCCAAACACAACAGATCAATAAAGTGTATTATAGTCACAAAATATTCGAAAATTCAAATGAATTAGTTATAGCTATGCACAAGAACACAGCTAGATTTTGCAAACAAAATATCAAGTTTCACGTATCAGAGACAAAATAATACATAGCTCATACTTGTTCAAAACTAGGCAAAACTCAGTTGTTTAAGGATGAGTATAGTATAATTGAAATATACAATACACACAATAGGTGAAATAAAATGTGTATTTCTGTGGTGTATATACACAACAAAATATTATTCAGCCATAAAGAAAAATGAAATTATGGTATTTGCTGGTAAATGATTGGAACTGGAAATTATCATGCTAAGTGAAATAAGCCAGTCCCAAAAAACCAAAGACCAAATGTTCTCACACAATAAGGGAAGAAGAAGAATAGAATTTATTGAATTAGACAAAGGGGAATGAAGAGAAGGGAGGGAGGATGGGAATAGGAATGACAGTAGAATGCATTAGACATAATTTTCCTGTGCTTATATATGAATACACAACCAGTGTAATTCCACATCATTTTCAACTACAAGAGTGGTAAGTTACACTCAATGTATGTACAATATGTCAAAATACACTCTAATGTCATGTTTATCTAAAAAAAACAAATTAAAAAATGTGTACTTTTCCTAAACACAAAGGCATGATTCTTGGTTAAGTCAGGATATTGGTTACATCAAGGAGGAAGCAGCGTTTTGCAATTTGGCTAAAGGCCCACGTTTTTAAGTGGGGTTGTTTTAATATTCTGTCTTCTAGCTTGATGATGTTTATATGAATTAATTTTATATTTATTCATTAAATTGCTCATACATGTTTTGCACTGTGAGTCACATTAACAATTAAAAATACAAATTAAAGTAAAATCATCCGAAGATTGTCACCAAGACTTAGTTCCAACACTTAAAGCTTGACCCAACTTCTTCAAGCAAGCTTAGTTACATATCTTATAATTCTAGGTTTGTTTTATTCTGTATTTGCAAGTTAATGATCTCTGTACAAAATTATTGCCTCTCAAAATCAGGGATTCCATGTTTTCCAGTTTTGTATCTATAGGGCCTAACACAGTACTTAGCACTTGTTGGTGTTAAAATGTCTTCTACTTAATGCTGACCTTAACGCAGGCATATCAACCAGTCTGCTAGAATGTGGCATCTTAATTATTTTTTGTCATATTTTTCTACAATGGAAACCTGACATAGTTTAGATCTTGAATGTCCCTCAAAGTCCATGTGTTGAATTCTTAGTCCCCGGAGTGGTGCTATTGGCAGATAGTGGAACTTTTCAGAAGTGAAGTTTAATGGGAAGTCCTTAGATTATTTGGGGTGTGACTCTGAAGAGGACTGTTGGATCTCAGTCTTTTTCCCTTTCTCTTTTGCTTCCTGACCAGGAGGCAAGCAGTTTTGCTTGAACTACCACCATGATATGGTGCTTCACAACAAGCCCAAAGTCTTTGGGACAACTCACCATGGACTGGAATCTCCAAAAGTGAGTCTAAATAAACTGCTTCTCTTTATAAATTAATTACCTCAAGTATTTTACTATAGTAATGGAAACTTCACCAACACATTGCTAAAATAAACTATGGAAAGTAAAATGATTCCTTTATAGAAAAGTTAAATTTAAATATTATAAGAACTATACCATTCACATAATTGTAGCTGTGATCACATTATGCAATAATTACCTTATTAGGGTCATTTTAATAATATCAGCTATAAATGGTAATTATTATAGTTCATAATAAGTAGGAAGATGAAAAGTTGAGTGTTATTTACTATTATCAGTGAAGGTTGATGCAATATTTGTTCAAGTATGATTTGGTTAAAGTGGATATGGACCAACAGTTGTGTACACAGATTGTTAAACAATAATGAACAAAGAATTTATAGTTCATAGGAGATAATGATATCATGCTTGTCTTTAAATCTCTGTACACTAACTGTAATTTAGAATAAAAAATAACCCACACATGTAATAGATCATTTGTGTTAGTGAATGCCAATTTTCAAGACAAAACTATACAATGTATTATAATAATTTATTCCAATAACCAAATTATAAAACATCCTTTTGACAAAATTTCCATTAATGTTTCATAAACTATAAAAACATAAAAATAATGAAATATTAGTACCCTAGCCAGGTTTAGAAACACAAAAACAATTATAGGTTCATTAAATAAGAAATATAAATAAATTGTGAGCAGTTTACATAAGCCAGAATAAATACAAGTCATAAGAAAATAAAATAGCCATGAAAGTTCTTTGTGACATAAATATGCTCACAGAAAGGAGGAAATAGATAATTTTATTTTGAGGGTAGTATAGGACTGACACTGATCAGAATAAGTCCAATTATTGTGTTCCTTTATAGTTTAATTAAATATTTCCAGAAAATAAAGGTGAAACGTTTTATCTGAACGTCTTTTCAATTTTTCTTTTCTTCTCTAAAATACTTTTTTAAAAAAAATTAGCACAATTACTATAGCACCTAAGAGGTTGTGTTTGATTTCCCAACTTTTTCTCAAAAGTACATATCAACTTCCCACATATCTTTTCCCAATTCCAAATACCAATATCATGGATTCTTAAGCATGAACATCACGCTAAACAGGTTGATTGTTCTGGGAAAGATCTTGCATACTTAATTACTGTCTAACTCCAACTGGTGCAAGGATGCCATCTACAGACCTGACTGCATATTTTCGTCAGCTACTCTGAAAGTATTCAAAATAAATGCTTTATAGGAAAATTCCAAAAGATGTAGTTCTTTTCCTGATTTTCTAAATTTTGTAACATCTGTTCTTTATGAAGTATAATAAATTCTAAAATCTATTCATTCCAGTTAGATACCATGCAATGCTCTTATTTATAATACAAGGGAATTCAATCCCTGTGCCTAAAGATAGAACAAGATATTGAAAGTTGGCATTGTATTTTGTTGTCTTGGGAGAATCACAAAATAAAGAAACTGGTATATAATATCAGCTTCTCACAAAGTGTTTAAAATCAAGCTAAAATTCAAGATTTAATACCCATCAAATAACTCAAATTGAAATACGTCCTAAATTGTGTGATAGACTTCCAAGAAAGTAAATTTTGTACTGTAAAGGTAGGGAAAGAAAAACTTTTTAAAAAAAATTTATTTAAAGCACAAGCACTCTCTCTTAGTTCTCACCCTGTGAGGGAAGTATTAACTGAGCCACATCCAAGTTAATTCATTTATCAAACTCACACCCTACCACAAGGTGGTAGGGGGAACTTTCAGACCCATGACCTTAACCTCAAGGCTAACCCTCTTTCCATTCTACCCAAACTGAAAAATCCAGGGGAAATGTTCTACGGCTTTAAAAAAAGGTGGGGTGAGCTGATATTTTGCTCTTATAGGGTAACACATAGGAAGTTTTTTCATGTAGCTGTAAAATACACACTATTTCCAAACAGCTTAGCTCTGCTGCAGTGGATGTTTTTCCTGCAAAGACACTTTTTATATATAAATTGTAATAAAATATGATCCAGAAAACAGTTGGCTGCTAGGATGAAGGCAGATAAATGACTAAGTAGTTCATCATATTCCCCTTGATTCCTATGCTGCATGAGTTCACGCTTTATTAAGCTAGACAGAATAGGAATCAGAAAAGAGGGACTCTAGTGAAATATACTTTCCCACTCTGAAACTAAGTCTATTGTGCCCTCCTGTGATGGTTTTCCTCTGAAGTATCCTATCACTGAAAGAAAAAAGGACATCAATGCTCTGATTGCTATTCATTTGCATATTCACTCAACAAACATTCCCAGTGCCCACCATAAATGTCATAAGCAAGTGTGAACAAATTTGAACAAGACAAATACAGTCCTTGCCCATGAAGAGTCTATAACAACAGAAGGGTGCATTCTGGGAGTCTACTGCAGTCTATAGGCAAATAAATTACAAACAGTGAATCATCATTAACTATTTGTTAAATGAAGTCTTCTGTGCTAACTTAGACCTTACTGATCTCTCTCTCTCTCTCTCTCTCTCTCTCTCTCTCTCTCTCTCTCTCTCACACACACACACACACACACACACACACACACACACACCTCTAGGTAAGCTTCTGCAGGAAGGGGGCAATGTGTTACACTTCTTTCCCATCTTGACAAATCAAGTAAATAGTCAACAGGTATTTCATAGTGTGCTGGTGGAAGGAGAAGACTTGAAAGGGAGGCATGAGATGACAATAAGGAGTGGAGGAAGAAAAAGGGAGTTTCCTTTGAATTATTCCTCACCTTTAGGGAAAATAAAAATTTTAAATTTATGAAAAATATTAATTCTGTGTATCAAAACTGGAGGCGACATGGTGTAAAAACCCAGACCTAGACAGAGGCAGGCACTGTTCTTATCTTGAGTGAGACTGGCCCCATGTGGGTGTGAAAGAACTGCTGGAGCAGGAGCCTAGCTGGTCAGCATCACAGACAACAGCGGGGTATATCAACATTACACTCAAGTAGGAATCAAGATGCCCAGATGTTCACTACTTTGGGTCAGATGACTTATATGCTGCCTTATCCCCTGCCTTATTTGGTGAAGAGCATTCTATGGAAACTCCTTTGTGAGTCCCGTTATAAAAATAAAGAGATTCTGGGTGCACGCTGTCTTTTCCAGTGCTCTTTCCAGCATGGAAGCTGACCTTTAAGGTCACAGAGCAATCCCACCCTCGATCTGAAAAACTTAAGTCTGTGCTGCGTGATTTTTTTGCCACTTTCTTAGTTTAATGTTTCAGCCAGTTCTTTTAAACCCAGTTCATCTTGTCAGTGCGGGTCGTTGGCGAGACAGTGCTATAAAATATAAACACTAAAAGAATTCCAGAAAAGGAAGGAAAATAGGCAAGTAAATGGAATGAAGTTACTTTGCCTCTTTTACCCACCAACAGGAGTGCACGTTCTGGGCTTCCAGATCTGCTTCTTTAAAGAAGGAGGTACGCTTTATTGGCCTTCTCTTTCAGGTTTATTTGTGATGACTTCTAAAACTGGCATTAAGAACAACTATTGATTTCCATACTCAGTTTTAAGTAGCTCTTTAAGAAATTAGAATGCAAGTTATGGCTATACTGTTCTCAAAATCTTCCAAATGCATGCCGTAGAGAAAACTGAAACCTAGGTGTTGACCATCCCCATGTATAATGACATTCAGCCAATAAATACAGTGGCAGTATGACAACAAGCAATCAAAAACTATAGCATTCCAAGAACTTGAGAATAAATTTTAATGCTATATTTGTAAAAATTCTGAATATTTCAATGGCAGGCGCCTTTGTCACACATACCCTGTTGAAACAATTTACAAAGTCCAAAAATGGGAGTTCAATAGATGGATCTGGATGTATGAGACATACAGAGAGGTACATATCAATAGAGAACTACATGACAGAATTTCAAGAATACTTACAGATATCCCTAAAAGTTGTATTGAAATTTTCAGTTAAGATAATCCTCAAACATCAATCTAAATATTAATTATCTTACCAAAATCAGTATATACATGGATAAAATTTAACTGGGGGAAGAAGATATTTTAAATGTTGAATTTTCTAAGTCTTAAAAAATGTTCTACTAATGTTTTATTTATTTGGTTTTCTAAATTAATTACTATTAATATTTTTTTTTAATTTTTTTATTGTTGGTTGTTCAAAACATTACATAGTTCTTGATATATCATATTTCACACTTTGATTCAAGTGGGTTATGAACTCCCATTTTTACCCCGTATACAAATTGCAGAATCACATCAGTTACACATCCATTGATTTACATATTGCCATACTAGTGTCTGTTGTATTCTGCTGCCTTTCCTATCCTCTACTATCCCCCATCCCCTCCCCTCCCCTC
>NW_025999932.1:17701200-17751180 GCF_001458135.2 Marmota marmota marmota
CCCTCCCCTCCCCTCCCCTCCCCTCTTCTCTCTCTACCTACTATTAATATTAATATATTATTAATATATTATTTTTATTCCAGAGTGTACTGCTTTCATAAAAAGAGCAGATGCTGGGAAAAATTAGATTAAAATCAGTATCTGGCACCTTTTCTAAATATCCCCCATACAGACCATACTTGGCAAGGTCATCTCTACCCACTCACCCTTGACCTAGAAACCACGTGTAAGGAAACTTCTGATTTTTGACCTTACTGACTTCACTGAATCTAGGACCAACTCAACCTTGGCACCAACCACTTACTGCAGGAATATGGTTCTGTTCTGCCAATGCACTTTGCTTTTGTGAGGTCTTAAGTTTCTCGCTGTCATGCAAAGCAGGAGCTTGAGACTTGGCAGCCCAATGCTTGACCGCCTCTGCTCTGAGCACAGCAGCCAATGTCTTGGCAGCCAGTCAAAAGCTAATGAAAATTTCAAAGGTACAAAGCTTTCTCAGAGCTCCAGAGAAGCAAGAGCGCTTTCAGTGAGATCCTAACAGGTGCATCAAAGCAGTCCAAAGAAGGGATACAAAGGCTTCTTGGACCTAGCAAAAACTGCAAATTATAAAAATAAATATGCACATATAAACCGTTTTATAGGTATCAAAAAAACTCTTTCAATATTTAGCAAGTAGCTGCAAGATGATCAAAACAGACAAGAGGTTACAAATATACGAATTTTTTAGGTCTAAAGAACAAACATATATGTCTGCAGTTTGAATGTCTCACTTTAACATTTCTGTATTGAGCCCTCAGAATGTAGCAGCTGTATCACCCTTCAATTTGAATTGTACTGTGCAAATATAATTTTAACCAACAAAACATATGTGGAGACAATGACTGTGAACTTTATTTTGTCTTATAGTGTTTGTGGATAGTAATTCAAAGAAGTCAAGATTTTTTCTACTAATATATTGGAAACTTGGAAAATACAAGGAAAATACAAGGAATAAATGCAAAATCTTTCTGACTTTTCAACAACTATATTTATTGTCGCTATTGAATTAATGTTGTTCCAATAATTAAGTGGTTGGTAATAAAGGATTAACAAAGCATGAGAAAGCTGTTCTATTGGCCAGTGATTAGTACTGTAACACTAAAAAGAAGAAATACATACAGGATAGGAACTCAATACAGAAAATTGGGGAATATCAGATAATAAATACACACCCACACACCCACACAAGGACTGAAAGAAATGCTGAAATTAACAGGGAACAAATGCTGGTTTCACCAGGAGATGTAACCACGAGGGCAACTATTTAAGCTTCCTGGGTCTTTGTTTTCTCGTTTGGAAAACATTACTAAAATATATTGAAATCTCTTCCTAAGTTTCTTGCACTGTGTAAATTAGTGTTTTGAAGTGCTTCATAAATATTTTTCTTATAAAACATATTTTGGGTTTCCCTAATTTTTTTTTTTATTTTCCTAGCAGTGTTCCTTTATTCTATAGTTTTAAAGCAACAAAAATTGATGCACTTTAAAAAAAAAGTGCATGTGAATGTAGACAGGCACAATTTCCTAGTTCCAAGAAATAGAACAGGAAGATTTAATAGACTTGAACACAAATACATTTTTATATCTATGACCTGGACTTCTACAAGTGTCACTCTGAATCTCTAAGAGCTAATTTCATTTTAGGTAACACAATCATAAGTATTTTCTTCACTGAAAATGCAGATCTTTCTGATTCAGCCTAAAGCAAGCTTTCGGGTTCTGTCTTTGCACTTCATTCAGTCTGTCTAACATATTTGGTTTCCCTAGACTCAGCAAGCTGTCTCAGTGCCCAGGATGTGGCTCATTTACATTGCAGCTCCACATTGTGGTTAGACTGTGAAAATGTTCTCAGAGCTAAACTGTCTCAATGTGTATTTAGATTTTTAGTGTGACATGATAATATCATTTAGAAAATAAGATGTTATCATTGTGTTGCTGTCTTTTATGAAGATTCTTATCAGAGAGGAGATATGAAGACCAGAGGGCCTTCGCATCTGGAATAGGATTATATAACCCATAGTTTAGCATACAGTAATAATGATTTTGTTTTCTCCATAAATGAATTTTGTACTAAATAAAAAAATGACCTATTATTGTATTTTTGAAAAGAAATGCTCTCTCAAAAACAATCTGACCTTAAAGTTGCTTTCTGTTTATGGTATTAAGTTATGAAATTGAATAGACAGCAACTGCACATTGTAATAAGATACTATGCAACAGTTAAAGTTGTACAACCAGTATAGCTTACAGTTCCTTTCAGTGTCTCCAAAGAAATATTTATTAATATTTTCTTTTTGTTAATAATAAATTATCATTATATAACATAATAGGAAAACATGGTAAAGGAAAATAAACCTAAAACATCAAGTTTAAAAATGGATTACATAGAAATATCAAAATCAGTGAAACACCTCACAGTTAAGCAAGTTAAGCAAGAATTATCTCCTTTCTCTGAAAGTTAGAATTAGTGTAATTACTATTATTTTATGAAAGTTAAAAAATTTAAATAGCCCACATACATCACATGTCTTTAGGTCAAATTCTAACTGCTATTTAGAAATAAAATAATTTTGAAGGTCAAGACATTCAAAGATTTAAGATTTCATTCTGTGCTCAATAAAGCACCCAGACTACTAAACAATATGGGATAGCTCAAGTTACTTTAAAAAAATTTGTGACAATTTTGTAGATATTGAAATCTAAAGAAGGAAGAAAATGGTTAGGACATGAAGAACTTTTACTTTTTTAATTCTGTTTTGTTTTATTTTGTTTTGTTTCCTAAATGGTGTTGCTGAGATTGTTAGTAGTTTTAGGATATGTGAAACACTTCCTGGTTTTGTTTTCTTTTCTGGTTAAATGAGATCTGTGTGATTTTAAGTAAAAAGAAAAAAAAAAAAGAACTAAGAAAGCATTTCTTATAATACAACTATTAAGTGATAAAATGTTGATTATTATGTTATTAAGATCCTGTTTGGTATTAATTATTTTCCCCTTGGTTTTATAATATAATATTTCAGCAGGTAATTAAACGCTGTGTTATAAGGTGATTTGAAAAATGTGCCACATATTGTAAGGATCTAGCATCATTTGTTTAATCATCTGTTGCTGTTGGACATTGAGATCATCCTCCCTTACTGTCCTGTGAGGCACATCAGAGTTATAAAAGGTCTTTACTCTATATTAATTTATTGTTTGTCTATAAAATCGAACTCTTCAAGAAATTAAATTATACTAGTTTTACTATATTAACTGAATTGATTATTCCATTCTTTGAAAAGAAAGAGACATCTCTTACAGAAGCTAAGTATGTAATTGTAGAGTTTTTAGAAAATTGACTTTATATTAAGGCTTGTATTTAACTCTAAGCTCAACCATTCACTGGCCCTATAACATTAGGTATTATGACTATCTTCAAGCTCTTTGCCCTAATATGTAAAATGAAATTTAAAATGAATGATACAAGAGTAATCTTTATTATCTATTAATTATCTAATAGAAATTCTACAACATAAAAAACAATTCCTTCCATTTGCTATCTTAGCAAATGAGGAGGAAAATGACATCACAGGACTTAGTCACATATATAATAAACTTGCAATCTCAGATTTAGTAGTCTACTATTACAATGACTCCCTGAAATTAACTTGTTTTATTATATTCTGAATTCTCTCTAAACTTGTAGTTTTGATGTTAAAAAAAGTGATTTTGCTTTCCTTTTGGAATAAAATAATTGAGCACAATTATATACTAGTGCCCACTAAAGTATTGCTTTTTAACGATACAAAATTCCATATATATGGAATCTAAAATACACACCCCCCTACACACACACCTTGGTTTTAGATTCTACACCATAACCTTCCTAAAGGCCCACTGACATATATATCCCCCAAACTAATAAACTATTTATTTCCTTATGCTCAATTATTAACAGAGACCAAAGAAATTTACTTTGTAAATTACCAGAGATAACTTACAAAGTAATTTTCCTTTTTATTTAATATTAAAAATTCATTGAAAAAACTTTATATACATTTTTAATGTAGATGTAACTTCTTTTCAATTTTTTTATTTGTTCTTTTTAGATATATGTGACAGTAGAGTGTATTTTGACATAAACATAAAAAGAGTACAGCTTATTCTAATTAGGATCCCATTCTTGTGGTTGTCATTGGTGTGGTGTTCCACTGGTGGTGTATTCATACATGAACATAGGTAAGTTATGTCTGATTCAGTCTGCTGTTTTTCCTATTCCCATTCTTCCTCTCTTCCTTTCATTCCCTTTTGTGTAATCCACTGAACTTCTATTCTTCCCTCCTACCCCCACCTGCTTTGTGTGTTAGCATCCACATATCAGAGAGAACATTGGTACTTTGAGTTTTATGGATTGGCTTGTTTCACTTAGCTTGATAATCTCTCCATTCATTTCCCTGCAAAAGTCATAGAGTCATTATTTTTATGGCTGAGTAATATTCCATTGTGTATCTTTTTTATGTCACATATTCACAAGAATCTTTCAGAGAAGTAGATATAAATTTTGATGTAGTCTACTCAACATATGTTTCACCATGTCTTTGTAGTCTGTGCTACAAGTTTCTCTTTATAAAAAACAAAGCAGTAAGTAGGAATTTTACTAGTGGAAAATGAATTTGATTGCTGTAACACATTCTAACGTAAATCAGAAAGGGTACTAAACTTCTAGTTGATTCTATAACAAAAGCAGGCTGAGGAAATCATCTGAGCTGGCATTCGGTCTGATTATGTATATATATATTTTTTTCTCTAGCAAAGCGACAACCAACAAGACAATTACTGCTTTATCAAATCCAGTGTCAGCCAGTGGGTAGGTTACTTATAGTTTGACACGGCAAGGCAAGACAAAGAAAGTATGAAAGGATTTCCACTTCTTTTTAGCCAGACTTAGTGTCATTAGTTGTCAGTCACAGAGTAGTTCTCTGTCATTGGAAACTGCAGACAGGATAATTGCTGTGAATAAACAGCAATGGACTTTAAATTTCAGTGGTGGTTAAATAACTGTTAATACTGATGGCATTGCTCCAGGTGAAAGATGTAAAACTATCAACTAATTATTGAAAGTATAAAACAATCTAGTACTGTACAAGTATAATACAAAGAACATTAAACACATACATATTTCTTATAGATATAATGAAAATAACAATCAAATTTTAATTTAAAAAATTAAATCTTAGACCATGTCCTTTAAGATATACAATTCATATTGCTGATACCTAGCCCTTATTATGTAGTTTACTCTAAACATTGCTTTTAAGTCATAACACAAAGGTACAGAGGAACTTCTCTGTGTTAGCCACAAACTGGAAAGCAAAATACTAAAATACAGAGATACAAAATAATGCTACCCACTGCTCAGAAGTAATTTACTGACTGATAGTGTAATTCCCACCAATGGGATGGGGGTTGCAGCTGCCTCAGACTACTCCAAAGGTGTTATGGTTTGAACATGTCCTGTTCCCAAAAGTTCCTGTGTAAATCCAGGAATATTCAGGGACAAAATGATTGGAGTGTGAGAGCTGTAATACAATCAGTCCATCAATTTGAATGGACTGACTAGGTGGTAATTGTAGGCAGCTGGGGCAGGGCGGGAGGAGGTGGGTCTCTGGGGGAGTGCCCTGGAGGGGTGCATATTCCCTGGATCCCCTTTCTCCTCCTTCCTTGCCTTGTGACCCTGCCATGAGCTGAGCACCTTTCCTCTGCTGGGCTCTTATCCCATGATGTGCTGCCATAGCTTGAGTCCAGAGTAAAGGAAGGACCTCTGAAACTGTGAGCCCCAAACTAACTTCCGCTTCTCTAAGTTGTTCTTGTCAGGTATTTGGGGCACAGCAATGCAAAAGCTGACTAAAACAAATGGCATGGCATGTCCTAAGTGGAAGTCTGAAGGCACAGCTCTGGAGAAATTAGAGCTGTGGACTGTTTAAAAATCAGAGAAATTTCAAGGAACTATTGTCACATGGCAGAGTCCATGGGCTGAAGTAGATAGAAAAAATATGTGGTATTTCCTCTTTTGTAGTATGAGTTAGTTGATCTAAATTTCCCATTCACCTGTCTTTGAATCCTATATTGCAATGGAGATAGTGAAGAACTGTCAGGAATCCATGAGATATCCAATAAACAAGAGCACAGTTCAGGAAATTGTAACAGAACTTATCAGGGTCCGTGTGTCAGATCAAAGATTCAAAAAGGAGCTGGATTCTCAATAGATAGGATGTATCAGAATCCATCAAAATGGCAAATATGGGAAGGTATGAAATTGCCAGAGATATAATCAGTAACCAATGAAATAGTGTTCTCTTCCTTCTTTGAGGCCTCTGGATTATTATATCATGTTCAAAATCATTTAAAAAAATTACTTGTGCCTACCTATTTTAGCAAGAGATGCCTTGAGCAGGAAGGAGGGCTGGGACGTTTTAATACTCCTACAATAAGCCATACTTAGAACATCCACAATTCATCTGTTTCCTAAAAAGACCAGTCTTAAGTAGACTAGAAATAATAAATTATGTGTTTTGTTGGTGCTGTATACTCTTAAATTCAAATTTCCTAAACTATGCCCTATACTATACCAGTTCCACAAGATACCTCATTAGAAATGTTTTGTTGCAAATTATGTTTAGCAAACAGTGCACTATACCAGTGCCTTCAAGAAATTCACTACTAAGCTTATTAATTGTTTTAAGGAACCTTGCAGTTAAAAACAAATAAAAATATATCTAATTAAAAAATAAGACCTCCAAATTTATTAGAAACATTTTCCTCATTGTTACTCTGAATATCTCCTAAACCAAATCCCAGAAAATATTGCTTTTTATGATTTATCTTCCATTTGACCTACACTAATATTAATGTCTATATTATGAAACTGATCAGCTCATTTTTCCAGTACTTTTAATAATATTTCATTAAAATGCATAACAGATAATCATCCCTTAAAATTAGTACTATTACCATTGGTAATTATCTGCCAAATTTACACCAGAAAACAAACAGAATGTACAATAGCTGATTGTTAGATTACATAGAAATCAAAGGTTAAAATAAATTTCAGAAAAAAAAATTTTGACACTTCTCATCTTATTTTCCAAAGAATAATATTATTAACTAGTATTTGATTGGAGGCATTTACAGCCCTCAATACCCTTGCATTACAGCGTACATGTGTGAATGTGGGCATTCACTCATTTTCTTTATTTCCAACTTTGATTTCCAATTTAACTTATTATGTAATCTCCTCTATTATACATAAAATAGTATTTTGTAAAAAAAATTGATAATTGGAAGATTTGGTAATCATGATCCTGTTTAGATATTTCTACTTGTGTCTATATATTTTTTAAAAAGTAAAATTTGTTGATTCTCAAAACATAGTAGCCAAATCAGAGAAGCTTGTTGAAAATGAAGATATCTTCATTCACCACAAAAATAAATAAATAAATTGATAAGGTTTGGAAGTCTGTATTTTTAATAAAATCTTGGTGAATTTGATATTAGAAGCAGGTTAAAGAAACACTGGTCTGTTAACAAAAAGTTCACTTCTCTTTGAATACCTAAAAAAAAATACCATGAATCGAATACACAGAAACCATATAGAAATGGTTCAATTAAAAATGCTGATGGAAACTAAAATTTTTGTAATTTTCAAGGTAATGCTGAAAATTATACTTTTTCAAATGACAAATTCATCTAATTGACTTTTCTCTCTATCCTTTTATTACCAAATATTGTATCTGTATCCCTTCAATAAATATATTGTGCATTCCCACTAATTAATATGCTTACAGTTCCTTTTGAGTTAAAATGCTATTGAATTTTCTTATGCTCAAGTAGAAATCAAGAAAAACAAAAGGTATCATTTACTACTTAATCTGGCAGAGGTTACTCACTTCGTCTAAATTCTCCTATTTTAAAAAATTGATGTAATGCATTAAGGATGAAATAAAAGTGGGAAATTACACCCTGTCATGGACTAATTTTAATCATGTAATTTAAATATGATTTTTGATGTGTTAAAGTAAAAATAAAAGTAAATTAATCAAACTAAAGTTAAATTAATAATTAATAATAACAAGACTATGTCTGCTAAGGTATGGACAAATAAATTCAATAAAGAAAAAATGTATTGCATTTTTTGAAGATGCACATAAAACAAAATATGCCGTTTAAATTCCAATACAAACTTTCCCCATAAGTAAGTAAAAAAGAGTCTCTTAATCAAATACAAAAAAAACAAAATTTTGATGAACTTTCATTTTCGTTTGCAGACAAGATGATGGTACTTGATACTAGAGGATAATCTTAGATACCTCTGCCATCTAGTGTACAAAGCCATCCCAGAGAATCTAAATGACTTAGTTTAATTGCCTTATTTGCTACATCTGGTCTTCAGAGAATTATCTTTGAGAATGTCCAGGTCAGATTTGAAGTTATAATTTGAAGTGGGAATAATACACAACGCTGCATTTTCTAAAGAGCATCTGGCCTGAGAATCAATATAACATTTCATTTTCATTTCAACAGCACTTTAAATTAAAGTCCCATTTATAAATGTTTTAATATAGCAATAAGAGACTCCTGGGTATGTTTTAGCTTTTCATTAATATATGCCTCTTGTGTGTTGCAAGATACATGCTAACTGAATAAGTCCCTTTGACCATTCAAGTGCTAATTAATGATGCAATAAAGCAAAGCCTAGGGTATCTTAATGGAAGCAAAATACAACTCCTTAATTTGGTAAATAAAATATTGTATTTTCCCTTCCAATAGCTCCTAAGTGCATACATAAAAAAGTATCAAGGGATTAAATAGCAAAGCTTCTTTACTCATATTTTTCATGCAAAATCTCTTCCTACCTCTCATTTTTACCTTTAGCTTTAATTATTTTCAGTTCAATTTTATATGGGAATAGAGGACAGCACTTGGAGTGGCAGCAGAAGAGGAGTTTGTGAAGTTTTATTATTAAAATGTGTTTAAACGTAAAAAGTCAGATACACCACTAACTTTCTGTTGGCTTCATCATTTTTTTCACCCCATCTTTTTTTTTTTATTTCTTGAGTCACTCACTCCACTAACCCAGATTGTTAAAGGCAGAAGAGAGAGTTGGGAGAAATCTGTGGTGGTCACAGAGTTAGTGTTCCCCTCATGCTCTGAAACTATGCACAAGGAAACAGAATTAAGCAGCATGCTCTCACCCCTGCTCATTCCACCACCTGACACTAGTGACAGGAACCAGATGGCCTTCATGTCAACCAGGCCTGCCAGACCTGGTATTGAGATTCCATCCCCTTTCCTCCAGTTCCCATGCCTGAGTGAAGGTATGCATGTGCGTATCTCCAGTAAAATCTCACTGTAACAAGCAGGTCTTTCTTGCACTGATAAGCCTGCCTCTCATAGAAAAGTTGACATAATGCCTTGCTAACCTAATGTGCTATGCAATTATCAAACTCTTCTCACAAGATCATTTTAGCATATTTAAACCTATCAAAATTAGTAAGAATTATCAGAAAAAGAGCATAAATGAACAAATAATTAAACTCTTTTTCCCTCTCCCCTGCCCTCTATTCCGCAAGCCTCCTTTGGTGCCTTACAACAACTAGTAGCAAAAACCATGCACCCATTAAATGAAACATCTCTTGCCTTAAGTAAGTGACTTTAAAAATTATTTAAATTACTTGTAATGAAAGCTAGTAGGCGAGCACTAGGATAAAAGTCAATGTCATAATTATAAAGAATGTGCTAATACCTTGGCATGAGAGTACAAGAGCAAAGACCATGTCTGAATATAAACAATTCCAAAGCAATACTGCTACACTTTTATGGGGGGAAAAAAGCAACTTACTGTTCAGAGATTAGTAGGCCTTTAAAATGGTGACTTTTTTAAACACTGAAATTTATGGTAATAAATTACATTGATATCACAAATGAACACATCCACACATAAGACCAAGAAAATGTATATGTCTGTGTGAATGTGCAAAACCAAATAGTAAGATTCAAAAAATAATACTGAAGTTTACTATGAATAATATACTGTGCTTTATTCTGTTATTCTTTTGTATTGAAAAAATAAAGATGATGTCTAAATTGATTTCATAACCCTCAAATGTACCAAAACTCAACAATTTGAATAAAACATGTTTTATAAATGTGTTCTTTTAAAAATTGTATGGTCAGGATCAATCATTTAAACTAGCATTTCAATAATTACAGTATTAAAATGATTAATCAACAAAAGTTATTATAAATAATGGTTTAAAATAATTAATTTGGGCTTCAATTAGAATTACCAAAAATCAAACAACCCTCTGTCAAAAACTGGATACTTTTAATAAATTATTTCAACTATTTTTAAACTATCTGCTTGGAAAGAAAGAAGCAAAAATACTATCATATTTATTTTCTACTATATTTCTTTACTTTTAGCTTTATATTCATCAGATCATTTAATCTCTAAAACAATCCAGAGAAAAGTATCATTACCTTCCCTTTAGGAATGAGGAAATATTCAGTGATGTTCAAGTGATTTGTCTAAATCATTCATTTATCAAGTAGAAGAGAGAGAATGAATCCATATCTTCTGATGTAAGATCAGGGTTCACATTTTAATGTTATGTTGATACTCAGTTTGTCTACTGTCTTCTAAGAATAGTGGGCTCTGGGATCTGACTTAGTACTGTCTACTGCGAATAGTGGTCTCTAGGATCTGATGTATAAATAGACCAACAGGTCTGTGTTTGTGTTTTGAGTGCACAGTATCATTTGCTTAATCTGTGCTGTTGAAGCAATGGAGAAAATGCATCCAAGGAGTGTCTTCTCATTTAATAATGTGCTGTGAAGAAGTGCTCGGCCATAGAGAGTCATCTTCTCCATGGCACTGTGGCATGCATGGATTTGCAATGTGGGCACTGGTATTGGACTACACACATCATCTCTACAAGGTGCAAATTGTGATAATAGTAGCAGTATGCACCACAAAGATGTTACCACAATGTCCTAATACATAGGAAGTATTCAATGAATGTTAGCTACTAGAAATATTTCCACTGTTGACATGTACTTATAGGGCATTTAAAAATCATGATATGAAGATGTAGAGTAATTAATCACTTTACCTCTGTTTCTATTGTTTGGAGATCATCTATTTGATTTTGCTATCAATTACATGGTATAATCCATAATCTCAAGGACACATTTCTTTGGGACAGCCACAGAATTTATTCAGAGAGGAACAACACACATAAGGAACACAAGAAAGAATGGTGCCAAGGATAATTAAAAATGCTGTATAAAATTTGTTCCAATTCAAGTCAACAAACAATTATAAACTCTAAAATGTGTTTCCAGTGTCAGATTGCTAAACTTTCAGAAAACAAACCAAACATTCTGATTTTTTAGGAAAACACACACATTCAAATATATCCACATATAAAGATGAAGGTCACAGGAATTTGTCCTGTTCAACATCTGGTTTGGATTTAGATAAAACCAGATGATGAGATTAAACAACTGCTTCTCACTATTAATGGTCTTAACATTTTTTATGCAATGACTAGGCTAACAAAATATCCCTCATTATTTCAGCATAAGAGAATTTCAAAGCTAAAAGAAACTGGCAGAAAGATTTGCCCCCAGTATAAAACCTAACTAGTATGTTTATTTTCTCAGGCTTGAGTAATAAATATATAGTAAAATAAAAAGTTAATGATATTTTTAAAAATTAAAAGGAACAAAATATAGTTTCATAGTTAAGAACTCAAAACATACCAACCCATTTTATCTTATGAAAATACTATGGAAACAGAAAATATAAAACTTTAAAATATGTAAATATACGAATTACCCAAAGATGAAAAACATTAAATGAAAATATAGCTCTAGATTCCATGTCTGGAAATCTGCCATACCATATCCAAAACTTTAGAAACAATATGATTAGAGCATATTCAAAAAATATATAGGGGCAAGCAGTTATAAATCTACCTTTAAACCCAATACTCTTATCTAAAAATTTTATTGCTGGAATGCTTGCCATTTGACTCAGTTATAGCCTTAACCCTCAGTGAAAGGCACAATGGTCCTTTTTAAATTTCTATTAACAAAAGACATTAAGCATACTCTAAGCTCTGCACAAAAATGCCCACTTTTGTGATTAGAGGATAGGAAATGAGGTTACTGCAGGAGGAAACTGGATTACTCTGAGCTAATGGAGAAGGCTGAGAGGAGGTGATCTATAGCGTTCAGACAAATTCCTTTCTTTCAGTTTCAGGAGTGTGTCATGAGTTTCAGCTCCTATGTTTACTGTTTTAAACTGTTGACCTCTAAGATTTAGGAGCTCGTTTCAGTACACAGAATATACAATAGAATGCCAGGTGAGTGAGACTCTGAAATAACTACTAAAATGGGCTCATCCCTTTCTTTTGAATCCAAATCAGCATCATTAACTTTCAGGTTCAGAATTTCATAAGCACTACCTATTTTTTTTCTACATGCAATATCAAGGTAAAAATCACTAGCTTATTAACATCATCTGCAGGGAAAGTACAAATTATAACTACAAATGTCAATCAGTGAGTTCAAGGATGTGCCTCTGTTATATAATGAGTTAAGTTTTTTAAATAGTGAAATAATCTTAATTGTTTAGACATAGAAGAAATTTAAAAACAGGGATGATGCTTTTATTTTATTATAAATGAAGAATATATAAAAAGGGCAGATAATTTAAAACTTGATATACTACTGGGAAAAAAAAAGCACAGCTTCCTATCCTTTGAAAAAGATAAAAATAAAGTGAAAGGCAGAGGGGGTTTGCGGCTTGGTTGCAGACTGCTTACCCAGCACGAGCAAAGCCCAGGGTTCTATTCCCAGCACCACAAACAAAACTAAACAAAACAAAAAACAAATCAAATGCTACCATTAAAACAAAGCATACAAAAGAAAAGCAAACAAAGAACAAAACTAAATTGACCAATAAATAAATTAAACACACACAAAGGAATCAAACATCCTCTCATTTAATATAGTAAAATGAAGATGTGTATTACATCTTTTTCTGATCCCTTATTATAATGGAAGTAAAAATAATAATTTTGGGTTTTTTAAATCTCTGGTTTACTGCTTAATTAACAATACTGTGATACAGAAACACACACTAAGTGGTATAAGGAAGCAACTGAACGCACTTTACTCTCTAATGGATGTGCTGGCCATCAGCCTTCAATTAAACACAACAGACCCTAAAGGTGTAAACATGTTTAGTTGTTGTTACATAAGAAATTAAACTCTTCTGTTGGTTTTTAATTAACATACAATATTTGCATATATTCATGGTTTTGACAATATAATGTTTTGATGTGTATACAATGTGCAATCATCAAATCAAAGCTTTTAGCACTTCTATCACTTCATACATTTATCATTTCTTTGTGGTGAGAACAGTCAAAATCCTCTCTTCTAGCTACTAATAGTGTGTTTAAAAGCCACAAATACAGAGGTCAGTAATACATTAAGCCAGGATTTCAATACAGTTCTGAAAGACAGCATTCAAACAGGTGGTGTTGAGAGAATCAGTGGAGAAAGCCCAGAACACTCACAGAATGAATGGCAGCCTAGGAGCCCACATGTGCTCTCCACTCACAGAATGAGGAGGGCCAGGAGGGAGGGCAGATTGGCCTTGGGTAGGTAAACTAGAATATAAAGGTTTTGTCATTTTATTTAAAGTAACTAAGGAATCCTTGATAAAAAAAAATTAACTTAATCTCAAAGGAAATGGGGCAAAGATAGGGAAGAGACAGGAGGAGATGATGTTTTATTCATTGACATTCATCAAAAAATGTTATAAGCCATATCTAAAGAAGATATACCAAGAAATATCAATAAAAGCATCTATTTAAATAAAACGAAGGCACATCATAAAGATCCCAAAACAGAAAGCTGTGGTTTGTTAGCATTGGGGTTAGGGCAAGGTAAGTCTGGGAAACTATTACTTTCTTTGATAAATGTCTTAATAGTACTTCACTTTTTATAGGTGCATTGCTTATTCAAAAATAATGAGGTAATCAATAGAATTTTGGACCCAGGTGTGTTTTTTAAAAGAAATAGAATATTTTTTCTAAATTTCAAACTGTCTCAACAGTTTATATATAAGTCAAATTGTCATTCAATAAGTGTTCATTACTATATTATAATAAAAAACCATATATCTACATATAAATAAATATTATATATACATATATATACATATATATACATATATATATACATATATATACATATATATATGTGTATATATATATATATATGTATGTATTATCAGAGCTATCATAGAAATCATTCTCACTTTAACTTAACCTAAACAGATATCTGTGCTTCATCCTTGGAGAGACTGTGATGTTTGATCTTGCCAGATATCTTTAGCAAATGAAACTATCCTTTTTTCTTTCTTTTCTCTCCTCACCTCCTTCCCTCTCCTTACACTGAGAAGTGTTGTGTGACTAACATATTCAATATTCAGTAGCAACCCTTTCTATTAGGTTCTAAAACACGAAGGTATATAATAAAAACTACCTCAAATATCTCAATGGATAATAAGGAAGGCATACCTATAAATTAATAATCATGATAATTATATGATAAACAGTAAAATAGTGTCAAGTTCTTGTCCAAAAAACCTGATTAGAACAAGTTTTTAAAATTGACATGTAAATGTGGTCAAGCTCGCTGTTTGAGAAGACGTAGGAATTAACTCTGAAGCAGTACTTATAGGTAAAGAGAAGAATCACTTGCTAGAACCAATTTATCTCAGCTATTTACATACTGATTTTAGCAAGTAGTCACTTACTGATTACTGAATTGGTACCACAGGGTTTACTACCATATTAACAAGAGCTACCTCTTCAAAATTTTCTTAGCATCCAGATGTAAGATCTTAGAAAAAATGAAAGCCCTCAAAGACTCCTGGAAGAGGAAAACTTTCTGTGTGATGGTGATTCAGAACCTGTCACTTTTGGAGGTTTACAGGTATATGAATAATCTGACGGGTTGAGGTGGTATCTGCCTGTGGCAAAGGCATAGAGGGCCCTCTCAGTTTATCTATAGAATGCAAGGGAGACTGGGGGAGAGATCTTTGAGGCAAAAATAAAAATAATTAAGTGTTTACAATTCTGGACCAAGGTTTACAATTTCTAGCTCTGGAAATCAGATCTCTGTTTTCTCTGGTCTAAGGTTAAAAACTTCAGGTGACAGAAGGAAAAGAAGTTTTGCATAAGAGATTTTATTTTGGAGAACTTGTTCTGGATACAAATGGATAATAAATCAGATGGTAGGGGATGAGAAGGAGGAATACCACTGAGGCATTGTTACATCACTTATAATTTTACATACAGTTGTCCCTCTTTATCTGTGGGTTTCATATCTGCAGATTCAACCAAACACAATTATAAAGTATTCAGAAAAAAATTGTGTCCATACTGAACATGTGAAGACTCTTTGTCTTGTTATTATTCCCCAGACCATACTATGTAACAAAAATTTACATATGATTTACATTGTTTTAGGTATCATAAGTAATCTAGAGATGATCTAAAGTACACAGAAGAATGTGCATAGGTTATATGCAAATACTACACCATTTACTCTGATAAGGGACTGGAGCAGCCAAGGACTTTTGTATCTTCAAGGGTCTTGGAACCAATCTCCTGAGGATACCAAGGGACAGCAATAAACTTTTACTGGGACATTGAAATACAAAAGATATCATACTACAAATGAATGTGCCAGACTCATATACAAAATATCACATAATTTTTCAGAAAGTCTTGAACTTCACAAGGATGTATAGTATATGGTCAGTGTGAAGGGAGAATAAGAAAAAATATGAGGATTTATTTGAAGTGTACTATGCATTTCTAGAAGGGATTCTTCAAATCCTCATGCTCCCACATGTTATAAAAAGCATGGAAGACTCTTCCTCAGAGCATGGAAGACTGATAAAAGATTTAAGAAGAAAAATTTCTCTGGAGAGAACTACATTTGTTGGGTAAATGTCACCTCCTTATTGTAATCTAGTGGGAAGGGTTTCAATGAACTATTTCAAGGGTTTGATATAACCACCCCTGCCACAAAGGGCTTTCCTCAAAGTTCGTCTAGCTAGCTCTACTGTTGAGGGTCACCTGCTAATATCAGTATTTCTAATAGAGTGCTGCCATTCCTTAGGAAGAACCACATGATAATCTCATGTATTCTATGCAAAATTGCTTTTGAAAGTAAAAGAAATGCATAAAACTCAACCCTATGGAATTCACTGGTTTTACTATAAATGGCATCTTGCAATAGTTGATAGAAAAGAACAATGAAATAGCTATTCAAGAACATAGTGGCTCCTTGCAGGAAGCAATATCCTGCTAATCTGAGATGTCATAATGGAGAAGGAAAATATACTTTGAATGAGCTACCAATAGATTATACTATTTTTCTTATAAACAAAATACATGGGTCTAGGAATCAAAGTGTGGGAATGATAGTTGCTATTCTTATTATAAATGAACACCCCAGCAAAAAGCAGAGTTTTGCTTTATAACACTATAATCATGGGCTTTGCTTGTTTAGGGGCTCTTAACCCCTAAGGAGAACTACTTCTACAAAAAAGACACAAAGGTTTTAAATGAATTAGAAATAGAGACTGTCATTTTGTTATTTTGTGCTCTTCCCATATTATTGAACCAATAACAAGGCATAGAATGTGTGTATTCTTATAGTAGATGGGGTAAACAATGAATGGCTATCGAGGTTATCAATCCCGGTTGTTAAGAGATGATCTGCTGCTGTTACACAGTGAGAACAAGGAAAACTGTTGGTAGCTGGCAGTTTCACTGGGGCATCTCTTAAGAACACCAAGGAACCTTCAGGAAGGAAGGTTTGAAGCATTCAACCACATAAACTTCTACTCTCTGAGATGCTGGCTGCAACCAAAGAGAACATGGAATGGGTGATGAGAAAAGGAAATGACAGTTACCAGTGTGATCTTGTTACTTATTGAGTAAAAAAGAATCATAGTCAAATATGTGAGTTATGTATGTAGCAGCATATTTTAACCAATTATTTGTTTTTCCCCTCTGGCATTCCTCTGTTTCATATTACTCAATTTTACATTGAGTTTATAAGTTATCAGTCCTGAGAAACCACATCTAGACATGATATACTATCAGATAGAAATGCTGAACTTTGACATGCACATGGTGAGAGTTGGGGCACTGCAGTGGGAGAAACTATTTTTGCATGTGCACTGGAGAGCTGCCCCATGGAGTTGTCATTGTTATAACAGACTTGAATGTATGGGTAGAAAGATGGGAATAGAGGCTTAGTTACAAAAGAGTTGAGTTGTACCAGTCCTGTTTTCAGAACCAACACTTGATCATAATCTGCAAGTTACATTTTCCACGCTTGCTTGCCAACTGGCTTTCCAGTAGATATCATCCATGAGAGGAGGCTGGAGTGCTGTAGCATGTGAGAAGTCAAGATAGTTTAATTCTTCTCTCATTCCACAGGGCATCGAGGCAACATCTGTGTTTCATGGTTCCAGCTCCTGCAGCACTGGCTCTTCCTCTGCATTCCTTCAAGACTTCCACCAGCAGCCTGCACCATAAAACCAGCTTCCATGGAGGTTCCTTGGGCTATACTAATACTATCACTTCCCTTTGTTCCTCTGCTACTTAGCTTTAGAGAGAATCATACAAGTGTTAGGCTAGTGGAGACAGATTTGTCTCTGTGAACCACATTTATGCTAGTTCTCACAGCATTTATTTTCAGAGAACAAGCAAGGGCCTTGTGTTTAAAACTGTGAGAGTAGAAAACAATAATCCAGTCTTTGTTTGAACTCTGATTGAAGGATCATCAGCCTTTTCTAAAATCTGTCAAAGACACTTGCATTCACAAAAAGTTTACTCAAGGTAATGTAAGTGCCACAAAATGGGGAGAAATATGGGTATGAAAGATACAACTATTTCAGATAATGTTATCCCAAGTTATTTTGTCATTACAAATAATTCTTTACAGGAAATATGCAGAGAAGAAATAAATAGCTATTAAGAATTCATCAACATATATTTGTATTTCAAGAATCCAAAAACTAGCTTGCTACCCAAAGGAGACTTTCCTGTTGCAGTCATGATATACTTTAATTTTTTAGAGTGAGGAAAGGTAATTACAAGTGCTTAGTTTATCATGTTGTGTCAGTTACTTTTTCTTTTTCTTTTTTTAAAGAATATTTTAAATGCTCTAAACATGTCAAAGAAAAAGTTGCTTCTCCTTTTTTTAAAATAAAAACATTATTACACATCCTATCTAAAATAATGAGACTTACATATCACTCCTTTTTAAATTTCTGATTTTACAACTTAGAGCTAATCATTATTATCTTTATCATGAACTAGAATATAGCTCAAAAAATTAGGAGCTCTGTTTTGTTCAAAGTTGTACCTTCAGCAATTAGAAGAAAGTGTGGCATATACCAACAACATAAATATATTTGCAGGAACAAATGTCTGAATGCAAGAGTTAACAATTAAATAACAAATTGAATCTACCAGAGTAGTTTCACTTAGACTTAGAAGACTATTCTAAGAAAAATTACTATTGAGATTTTAGGTCTTTTTAAAAGAATCTGAATAGATATTTCTCAAAGAAAAGATATACAAATAGCCAAATGGTATATGGGGGGGGGGACCTCAATATCACAATGAGATATTGCTTTATACCTTTTAGAATGACTGTTATATAAAAGAGAAAATATATAAGTATTGGCAAGGATTTGAAGTAAAGAGAACATTTGTACATTATTGTGGGAAACATAAATCAATACAACATTAAGGAAAACAGTGTGGACATTCTTCAAACCATCAAAATCTGAACTACCATATGATCCAGCAATAGCACTGCTGGGTACATATCCACAGGCTATGGACTCAGCATTCAGAAGGTAACTGTCCTCCTATGTGCGCTGCAGCATTGTTCACAATAACCAGGATATAGAATCAACCTAAGTGTCCATCAACTTATTAATGGATGAAGAAAATGTGGTATAAATACATAATAAAATACTATTCAGATTTTTAAAAGAAGGAAATGCTAACATTTTTTTAAGCAACATGGATAAATCTTGAGGACCTTATGTTAATTAGGCATAGAAAAGAGAAATACTGAATGATCTCTCTAATATGGAGTATGAAACAGTCAAATTTACAGAAACAGAGTAAAATGGTGGTTACCAAAGGCTAGACATTAGTTAGGGTGGGGTCTGTAGAAGTGTTGAGACACACAATTTTTGAGATCCAAGATGGCGGGCTAGAGGGAGGCTGCATTCTGTGTCTCCAGGATTCAAGTAGAGAATACTCTTTCTCTGGGAGTTATTAGAGGACCCCCGACAGCTACTTCCATGCAGGAATCACAGCCGCTGTGCTGGCACAGGTCCCCAGGCCTCAGCATCAGTGCAGGACTCCTGGCCACTTGCCCATGCAGGACCACTGGCATCAGCACCCACACAGGACACCTGGCCACTGCCCATGAGCAAGATCTGTGGTTGCCACTCCCATGTGGACTCCCACTTACCAACATGGGGTTCCCCCAGTCACCTCCATCTTGGGACACTGCAACCCATGAGATATTGCTTTATACCTACATGTGGTAGCCTGTACTTGGGTACACTGCACAGGGTGTGAAGACAGCTGTCAGCCACAACACCACACGCCACAGAGCTGTATCTCTAAACACACTGCCCAATGCTACCACTTGGCCCCACCCAATCTGACAGCCCATCTCTGAAAGTGGCTGCCTCTATCTTGGGACACCTTTGCTGCCATCTTTAGTTGGGGCAACTCCCAGCCTGGGACACCGGCTGGGGCCTAGAAGCAATATCAATGTACCTGAAGTCCCCAACTCCTACCTCTCCCCTGCAGCCACTAACTGGCACAGTGCTTGTATCTATGCATCTGGTCCATAGCTCACAAACCTGGTCCTGAACTGCCCAATTCAAAACAGCTCTCTGTGACAGATGCACAGCCCCCAGAGCACAGCCCATAAGGTTCTTGAGTGGAAAGTAAAAATGGAGGGGGTGAGTGAGATACAGTTAGAGACCAAATTAGAGACCAGGAATTGTGAGGTCTATAGGTGATATAAGGAGATAAGAACATATGCCCATATCACACAAACAGCCCACAAAGGAGATCCTTGTGTGCAATCTCCCAACAGGGAATGGCAAGTGCTATACCCCACCTCCAGAAGCTCTGCTCCAAGACCAATCCAACCGCCCTAATAACCTTCACCATCCTGAGTGTGGAGATACTGGCAAAGGACAACCCCCCACCTATTGGATGAGAAGAGAAGCAGGAAAGATACTGAACTCCAACAAAAATAATCCTTGTATCTTCTCTCAAGACTTATTTTCTCCCCCTGCCTTTTTTTTTTTTTATTTCTTTGTCTCTCTTCTCCTGCCTTCACATCCCCAACATCTGTGAAACCAAGTACTTTTCATGAATTAGGCTACTGAGGACTGAGATGTCTGAATAGTATATTACAATTGTGTTTTTTATTCTTTTATCTCCTATTTTTACACTTTTTATTTTTCTTAATATTTATGTTTGTTTTTATACTCTCTCCATTGTCTTCCCACTTACTTGTCTTCCCCAAATCACTTTCTCTCTTTTTTCCTGCTACTAGCCAACTTCTTTAGATTCCTCTTTCATGCTTCCTAAGATCTAATAACTATATCCTCACCTCCTACCTCCTTAATATCTCATCATATATACAACCCCTGATTCTCTCTTTGTGCACCATCAGAAACTGTAGACCCTTTTGCCAACCTACTGTTCATATTGTAGAAAATAACTCAACTCTCCATTTCTATAAATTGTGACAAAACCATCAATGTCTTAATAGCAGCTATTTGGTTTAAGGCTGTATATTGTTTGTGTTGGGATCTGTTAATATACCTTGAAGAAGAGGTATCCTTGCAGGGATATCATAAGCCTATAGGATAAAAACTGTGACACCTAGGATCCACAATGCTAGAAGGAAAGACAAATAAACAACAAGAAAAAACAAGGGAAGAAAGTGCCCAAAACAAACCAAGATTATTAGAATTATTAGAATCCATGGCCAGCACAACAGAAGAAATGACAGAGAAGTAGTTTCGGATGTACATAATTAAAATGTTCTGTTAATTAAAGGATGATATGAGAGAACAAAAACAGGCATCAAAAGACCATTTCAAGAAAAGCTACAGTAAATACAGGAAGCAAAAGATTACTTCAATAAGGAGATAGAGGGTCTATAAGGAAAAAAAAAAACAGAAATTCTTGAAATAAAAGAAACAATAAACCAAATTAAAAACTCAATAGAAAGCACCACCAACAGATTTGATCACTTGGAAGACAGAACCTCAGATACTGAAGAAAAAAATATATAATCTTGAAAAGAATGTTGACCACACAGTCAAGAAACCCTGAGCAGAACATTCAAGAATTATGAGATAATACAAAAAGACCAAATTTAAGAATTATTGAGATAGAGGAAGGCATAGAGTTCCAAACCAAAAGAATGAACATTCTAGTCAATGAAATAATATAAGAAAATTTTCCAAACATGAATAATGAATTGGAAAATCAAACACAAGAGGCTTACAGGACACCAAATGTACAAAATCACAACAGATCTCCACCAAAGCACATTATAAAGAAAATGCCTAGCATACAGAATAAAGAGAGAATTTTAAAAGCCACAAAAGAAAGGAATAAGATTACACATAGGGGGAAACCAATTAGGATATCTGCAGATTTTCCAACCCAGACCCTGAAAGGTAGAAGATCATGAAACAACATGTACTGAGCTCTGAAAGAAAATGGATGCCAACCAAGAATCTTATATCCAGCAAAATTAAGCTCTAGATTTGATGATGAAATAAAAATCTTCGATGATAAACACAATTTAAAAGAATTTGCAAATAGAAAGTCTGCACTAAAGAACATACTCTGCACAATATTCCATGAGGAAGAAATGAAAAACAACACTGAAACCCAGCAAAAGGAGGTATTAAACTAAATGAAAAGCCAATCAAATAAAAAACAAGTCAAGTTAAATACAAAAAAATAAACAAAAATGAGCAGGAATACAAATCATATCTCAATAATAACCCTGAATGTTAATGGCCTAAATTCACCAATCAAAAGACACAGACTGGCGTTTGGATTAAAAAAAAAAAAGACCCAACAATATGATGCCTTCAAGAGGCTGATCTCATAGAAAAAGATACCTATAAACTGAAGGTGAAAGGTTGGGGAAAAATATACCTCTCACATGGTCTATGAAAACAAGCAGAGGTTTCCATCCTCATATCAAACAAAGTAAACTTCAATCCAAAGTTAAGCAAAAGGGATTAAATTAGAAATCAATGATAAAGTAAAAAATAGAAGCAACTCCAACACATGGAGACTAAATAATATGCTATTGAATGAACAATGAAGAAGACATCAAGGAGGAGATTAAAAAATTTTTAGAGGTAAATGAGAATGCTGGTACAACATATCAAAATCTTTGGGACACTATGAGGCAGTACTAAGAGGAAAGTTCATTGCATGGAGTTCATTCCTTAAAAGAAGGAAAAGTCAACAAATAAATGACCTCACATTACATCTCAAAGCCCTAGAAAAAGAAGAAAAAACAACACCAAAAGCAGTAGAAGACAGGAAATAATTAAAATCAGAGATGAAATCAATAAAATTGAAACAAAAGAAACAATTGAAAAAATTTACAAAACAAAAAGTTGGTTCTTTGAAAAAAATAAATAAAACTGATAAACACTTAGCCATGCTCATGAAGAGAAGGAGAGAGAAAACTCAAATTACTAACATCCATGTTAAAAAAGGAAATGTCACAATGGACACTAGAGAAATATAGAAGATAATTAGAAATTATTTTGAAAACTTGTACTCCAATAAAATAGAAAATATTGAAGGTATCAACAAATTTATACTCACATGATTTGCCCAAAATGAATCAGGATGATATATATATAAGTTAAACAGGTCAATTTCAAGTAATGAAATAGAAGATGCCATCAGAAGCCTACCAACTAAGAAAAGCCCAGGACCAGATGGATACACAGTTGAGTTCTACAAGACTTCAAAGAAGAATTAATACCAATACTCCTCAAATTATTTCACGAAATAGAAAAAAAGGGAACACTTCCAAATTCATTCTATGAGGCCAATATCACCCTGACTGTAAAACCAGACAAAGACACATCAAAGAAAGAAAACTTCAAACCAATATCTCCAATAAACATAAGAGAATGCACCACGATAAAGTGGGGCTCATCCCAAGGATGAAAGGTTGGTTCAAAATATGGAAATCAATAAATGTAATTCATCACATCAATAGACAGACTTAAACATAAGAATCATATGATCATCTCAATAGATTTAAAAAATGCACTCAAAAAATATGGCACCCCTTCATGTTCAAAACACTAGGAAAAACTACAGATAATAGTAAAATATCTCAACATTGTAAAAGCTATTCATGCTAAGTCCAAGGCCAAAATCATTCTAAATGAAGAAAAAATTGCAAGCATTCCCTCTAAAAACTGGAACAAGACACTGATGCCCTCTTTTACCACTTCTATTTTGCATAGTTCTTGAAACTCTAGCCACAGCAATTAGACAGAAGAAAGAAATTAAAGAGATATGGATAGGAAAAGAAGAACTCAAACTATCAGTATTTGCTGACAACATGATTCTATACCTAGAGGATCCAAAAAATTCCACCAGAAAATTTCTAGAACTAATAAATGCATTCAGCAAAGTAGAAGAATATAAAATCAACACTCACAAATCAAAGGCATTTCTGTATATCAGTGACAAATCCTCTGAAAGAGAAATGAGGAAAACTACCCCATTTACAATAGCCTCAAAAAAAATAAAATAAAATACTTGGAAATCAACTTAATGAAAGAGGTAAAAGATTTCTACAATGAAAACTACAGAATGCTAAAGAAAGAAATTAAAGCAGACCTTAGAAGATGGAAAGATCTCCTTTGTCCTTGAATAGGCAGAATTAATAGTGTCAAAATGACCATACTAACAAAAGTATTATACAGATTTAATGCAATTTCAATCAAAATACCAATGGCATTCCTCATAGAAATAGAAAAAGCAGTCATGAAATTTATCTGGAAAAATAAGAGACCCAGAATAGCTAAAGTCAACTTAGCAAGAAGAGTAAAGCAGGGAGCATCACTATACCAGACCTTAAACTATACTACAGAGCAATAATAACAAAAATAGCATGGTATTAGCACAAAAATAGACCTTTAGACCAATGGTACAGAATAGAGGACACAGATATTAACCCACATAATTACAGTTATCTTATATTAGACAAAGGATCCAAAAACATACATTGGAGAAAAGATAGCCTCTTCAACAAATGGTGCTGGGAAAACTGGAAATCCATATGCAACAAAATGAAATTAAACCCCTATCTCTTACCATGCACAAAACTCAACTCAAAGTGGGTCAAGGACCTAGGAATTAAACCAGAGACACTGCACTTAGAAGGAAGAGTAGGCCCAAATCTCCATCATGTCAGATTAGGCCCCAACTTCCTTAATAAGACTCCTATAGCACAACAATTACAATCAAAATTCAATAAATGGGATGGATTCAAACTAAAAAGCTTCTTCTCAGCAAAATAAACAATTTGTGAGGTGAATAGAGAGCCTACAGCTTGGGAGAAAATTTTACCCTTCACACATCAGATAGAGCACTAATCTCTAGGGTATATAAATAACTCAAAAAGCTAAACACCAAAAAAAAAAAAAAAAGAACCAAATAGCCCAATCAATAAATGGGCCAAGGAACTGAACAGACACCTCTCAGAAGATGATATACAATCAATCAACAAATACATGAAAAAATGTTCAACATCTCTAGCAATTAGAGAAATGCAAATCAAAACTACTCTAATATTTCATCTCACTCCAGTCAGAATGGCAGCTATTATGAATACAAAAAACAATAAGTATTGGTGATGATGTGGGAGAAAAGGTACACTCATACATTGCTGGTGAGACTGCAAATTGGTTCAGCCAATATGAAAAGCAGTATGGAGACCTTGGAAAATTGGGAATGGAACCAATATTTGACCCAGCTATCCCTCTCCTTGGTCTATACCCAAAGGACTTAAAAACAGCATATTACAGGGACACAGCCACATCAGTGTTCATAGCAGTACAATTTACAATATCTAAACTGGAACCAACCTAGATGTCCTTTAGTAGATGAATGGATAAAGAAAATGTGGTGTATATATACATAGTGGAATATTATTCAGCATTAAAAGTGAATAAAATCATGGCATTTGCAGGTAAATGGATGGAGTTAGAGAAGATAATGCTGGATGGAATTAGCCAATCCCAAAAAACCAAGTGCCAAATATTTATCCTTATATAAGTATGCTGATTTATAATGGGGTTGGAGGTGGTGAAGTATGGGAGGATTAGAGGAACTCTAGATAAGGTAAAGGGTGGGAGGAGGAGGGAGGGGGCATGTGGTTACAAAAGATGGTGGAATGAGAAAAACATCATTACCCTAAGTACACGCACGTATAAAGACACAAATGGTGTGACTATACTTTGTGTACAACCAGAGATATGAAAAATTGTGTTGTATATATGTAATAAGAATTGTAATGCATTCTGTTGTCATATATAATAAATTTGATTAAAAAATAAATAAATTTGAAATTAAAAAAACAGAAATCCCATTTTGTTTAAGAGAAATATATTTTCCTCACCTCTGCTCACATATAAGTTTCTAAGATGGTTCTAGAAGATGTTGCTTTAAAGTTATTTCCTATATATCACATCTGTGTCACAGATAACAACTTGCCCATCTGGGAAGAAATCATCCACACACATTTTATTATCTTAAATTCTCCATTCAGAGTTTTACATTGGTGAGATATTATAAATGAGAATGCCATAAGGAAGCTAGCATTTGATGCGTTAATCACCAATACATGGATTTATAGATTATTCACACTGGAAAAAATTTTAATACAAATAATTTATTTCTAATTATTTTCTGAAGGCAGAAATGTTGGTTATAAATTTTGTGAGAAAAATAAAAGAACTAATTTTTCCTTAATTAGAACTTACTGGTTATTTAGGTCAGTATCTAGCTCTATTTTTATCTTTCTTAGACTCAGCAGGAGTCATGGCTAAAATCTTAATTACATAAAATGGACATGTATCATTCGCTTTTTGAATATAAAAGACAGTCTGCTTCGAAAGTGGAGGGATTTTCTCTTTTATTCTCAAGTGAAGTATGTGACTATTGCCACTGGATGGCAACCAAAGATACAAAAACAGTGGGAAGAAGCAGCCTGAAGAGTCTCGCATTTCAAAAGGAATTTAAAAGGATCTTACTTTAAAGGAAAATGCATGTCTACATGTAAAAAAAATATAGAAGTAATTATAATTTAGTTTATGTATTAAATGGAAATTGTTTAATTAAAATATAGTATATTTTAATGAATCATATTTTACTGTATTTTGAGAAAAATTATCTAACATCATGATAGTCTGATTATTATTCATTCAGACTAGCTCAGAGTGTAATAAATGTTTAAAACTCAGCTTCCAATGTATTCCTTTGATGCAATCTTCATTTAAAGAAAGGAGAAGTGAGAAAGAGTGGGAAGTATTGTCTATGGTACTTTATCAGAGGCAATATTGCCAAGATAAAGATCATTGGCTTTGAAAAGGAATTTTAATCCCCAGTGCCTGATGAGTCTATGAAACAGGGTGTATTTTTTTTTTTTAATTTATCTGGGCAACAGTTGGCTCACATATGAAAAAAATACCTACTTCATAGGATTGTAATAGGGAAAAACATTTTCAGGCAAAGTTGTCAATTGCAATAAAAGGCATATAAAAGACACAAAGCTACAATATGTTAAAATTGGATGACTTTTGATTATATATGACTCCATTACAATCAAGATGTTCCACATATTACCTCTCACTCATTCTGTGTGATGCTTTTCTAAACAATGTCTTATAAATAAGTTTAGACTTGTTTAGTGAGTCTTGAACCAAGTAAACATCCTCTTTGTTTTCTGTTCAATGGCTTTTACTTATTGCCACAGTATGGCAAGTGCTCTGTTAGACTGAGTTTTTAGGTATTCCTCCTTTAAGTTGGGAGTCAGTGTTGGACAAGTAAATCTAGCTTCAAATGATAACAACCATCTTATTTTTGATAAGGATACTTCATTAAGCAAGTCAGTGGTATATCAGGTTGAAAATAACTAGCATCACTTTTAGACTAAAGAGGGTAAAAGAAGTGCCCTTATAAAGAGAAGAGCAAGCTCCAAATCACAGGGCAAGTATATGAGAAATTCTACATTAATGGAACATAAAGCACATACAGGGGATGTAAAAGGAAAGTACATGAGGTTAGACACATTTAGGTAAATGCTAGCCTCAGGCATCAAGCAAAGAAGCTTGAAGTTCATTTGAACTTCTGAAATGGCAGGCATTGGAGAATTCATTAATTAAAACAACCCAATGTTCGTATTTATATTTTTGGAAAACCACTGTGTAAGTTGTATTAGAATGGAAGAGAGAGTTAATTATGTGACCAGAAACCCAGAGATGAATGAGAATCCAGTTTAATGGATAAAGAATGGAGATGGGAATAGGAGGAGATGGCCTAGAAACTACTGAAGTGCAGAAGACCAAGACCAGTTCCATAATCTTTGGTTTGAATGCTCAGTTTAACTTTTGCTTTGTATACTTCATTTAACTAGCTACTCAGATGAACCTAATAATATAAGCATCGCTTGGATTCCTAAAGATTTTGCTATAGTTTTTCCTGAAAGATGTTGTAAAAAGAACAAAAATACCAATTTGGCCCTCTAGTGAGTTGTTTCATAGCCAAGGCACATTTTTGTTTTTTAAGAATTCTGAAAATCCTTTATGAAACTTTTGCATATGAGAATTTGTGGACTCTGATGAAATGAAGTTGATATTTGAGAAAGTAGTTTTAGCTGTCTTTAGAATTTAGATAGCACTTGAGTAGTGTTTATGAAGGTGGGCTTTCTGAAGTGCCACTGGGGGATGAGCTTCAACTGACTGTTAGCTGCTTAGAAAAGACAGCCTGTGGTGGTATAGAGACAGGCACACCCCTGAGATTCCAACAGTTAAACATGTTACTCTAAAGAAGTTACCCAACTATTCTCTTAAATTTTTTTTTAAATGGATTTTAGGAAGTGCTTTTAGATAAAGAAAGCTGAGCAAGGACACTGAGGAAAACAAAAGTTAGAAGTGTTGGTCCAGAGATTGAAGAAGAACAAATACAACCTTCGGGTTCCTGTCTAGGATCTAAATTTACTCAAAATCCAGATCAATCTTACATCCTTACATCAAGGTAATGTTTTAATTAATAGACGAGAAATTTTGTATGGAACCTGGAAATGTAAAACTTCAACAAATTTACAAGACCTTTATAGAATATAACTGTCCTTGTATATCAAAGTAACAGAGTCAACAGAATTAATTCTGGAATTGAGCACTGACATTTCTATAATCATCTATCATTTTCAAAAAGTATGGATTCACATGTTTGCATGACTTCACATACTGAGTTTCTCTGCATATGTAAAGATGAAAAAGTGGACTGCTTGGTTCAGATCTCAACACTCCCAGAGCACAATAGCTTAACCAAGAATAGATGGCAATTTCCTTATTCCTTCAATGAATGCGGGTTCAAAAAGTGGGGGAAAAATAAAAACACCAAAAGAATACAACAAAAAACCCAAGCAACAATTTTGTTGTAGGAAACAAACTATTTTCATTAAATTTTAATTAGAAACACAGAATTACCTCTTAAATTAAAATGACAAATAATCAAAATGTCTTGATTCTATATTATCCAGTAAAGAAAGTAATGTTGATGAGGGAGGAGGAAGAAAGGAAATCCTCAAAAATGAGAAAGGAAAGGATTTGATTGTTTAGAGGATAATAAATTATGCACAGTCCTGAGGGTTAAAGGTTAGCAGGAAGGGCTTTAAAAGCAATTTTATTGGGCAGTTACACATTACAATGTTAAATGGGTGTGTGTTGGAAGGAGCTAAAAAGAGCTTTTGAAGGATCATGGAAAGAGATTTAATTATTTTCTGATGGTTGCATGATGGTTGGCAAAAGATTGGGATTTGAACCATAAATTCGATTGCAACACTGTCTCATTATGTGGGCCATACCAGACACTTGAAAAATATTCATACTTACAGTGTACACATATGTGCTGTTTTTGAATGAAAAATTACACTAGTTATGTTCACATCCATTCATTTAGTTGTTCATCACTGACATGTGTAATTTATTAGGGACTGGCACTGAAGCATAACAATGAAAATAACATGATCTGGCATCAGATTTCCGGTGTTAGCTCTGCTACTTGCTACTGATAGAATCTTGACTTAGTGACTTATATCTCCAATTCTTGTTTTTTCTTTCTCCTTAATAGGGTAGTTGTAAAAAGACAATACAAAGTACTTAGCTATAGCTAGGCTTCGAGGAAATAGTAATGTTCTCTAATTAACTAAACAGCATCCCAATACTGACAAGTAGGCTGTCAAACCCTACAAGGTTCTATAAACAAACAAAGCTACATTAACCTAATTTCCAGTTCATTGTGTCTGTTCCTCTTCTCTGGATAAATATTCCAGAAAGTAGTATTCTAGCTATCCATGGTCCCAGTTTCTCTTTGCCATATATCTGAATTATGCTCAGATGAAACCTGGGACTCTCAATCATGAAACCATCTAAGATAGACATATGAGCAAGTGATTAAAGTACGTCTTAGGTAAATGCTTTCACAGAGGTACATACCAAGTGCAAGCAACTCCAGAGAAAGAAATGGCCAGTTGATCAAGTCTTAGAGGCAACATTTAATCTTGATTTTGAAAGACTGAGACCAAAAAAAAAAAAATACACTCAACAAGACCAATGTTTACCCCAACCCACAGAGATATGAAGAGGTATATTTAGTATTCCTGAACTGGAGACATATGGGAGAGAGTAGAAAGATAGAGTAGAAAGAGAGATCTGAAGATGCAGAAAAAAATTCATACTGTGAAGGAATTTATACGTACTGAACTGAATTGTTGATTTTTTATGGAGAAATTATCACAAGGGAGGATGGCACAAAAATGCAAGTGGATGGAATAAAAATCCAGAGAGAATGGGAAATGAGGACCAAAATGAAAGATGAATGGTGGTAAAACAGAAATACTAGCACAAGAAAAAGGGAGGAACACAATTCCAAGTTAATTTCCTACTGAGTATTCCCTACCTCTGTATATATTTTCAGGTCAGTGTACTTGTAGATAGTCACATATACACAATTTGCAACTAGACAAATAGAAATGCAACATTAATTACAACACAAATGGTAGAGAAGAATGGAGTGTGAGAAAATAACTCTTCATTTAGTTTTATGTTTGGCAGTAATTTGTAATACATAATTTTTTTCCATATTTATTATATAGATTATAGAATATATCAGAATGAGCAGGTTGAAAACTTGTATTACAATGAGGTAAATGGAAAATGTTATATGAAATACACATTTTCCCATAGGACTGTTAAACATTAGGCTTTATAGACTTAGACTTCATCTCACATCTGGGGGTCTTCCTTTGGGGAACAGAAGGAGAAGTCCACCATTCTCAACACTGTCTGCCCACAAGCTGCATCTTTAATACTGAGGACTAAGATAAGTAAGGTTGAGCACAGATGGCCCTTTGGGAGTAATCAGATGATGGTAGCCTCTTTCCTGTAGTACAGTCTAAGGAATTCATTTTAGAACACCACTTTGAAATATCTTTTCTTCCCATTTTTATTGGTACATTACAGTTGTATATAATGGTGGTATTTGTCAATAAATATTCATACATGCAAATAATATAACAATATGATTTGGCTAATATCATTCCCTCATATTTCCCCTTTCCATCCTCTTCACCCTCTCCTGTCCCTTTCCTCTATCCTACGGGTCTCCCTTCAGTATCCATACGATCTTTAAGTACATAAATAATTTCAAATATCACATATTTTATATAAACTAAAATACAGGCAATAATCTGATATTTCTCAACTTTTTGTCATTGGGTTGAAGTATTTGCAACTTGACTTACAATGTTTCTTAATCCTTTCAACATCATCTCACATGTCTCCTTTGCCACCTACTACCAACTCTGACACCCTGCCCCAAAACATATCACTCTCTTCTTTAATCAGAACTCTTGCACTCCTGTGTGCTGGTTCCCCACTATAGCTGATATCTTCTCCACATGGAAAACCCTTTTCTTCCCTTACCCTTTTCCTTTTAACTATAGCTACTCCTACTAACCTCGCAGGTTTCTTTGAAATGATTAAACTCTGTTAAATCACTTTCCCTAGAAGTGTCTGATTGTTGAAGCAGTTTTATGGGGGAAATGCTCTAAGGGGAATGAAAATGACAGAAACAAGATAGAGCAGGAGATACAAGTTGTAACAAATGAGGGTTGGGGGTGTCAGCTGGCATATACTGTCCTCTGGTCCCACCAGGAAGCAATAAAACAGAAATTGCAACATGGAGTTCATTCCACTTGGAGGCACTGGGGCTGTTCCTGCGAACCTCAATGGGAAAGTGGGGGTTGAGGAACCAACAATGGATATTGCCATCCTGAACTGTCTCTGACTTCCAGGTGCCTCTCCAATATACTCCCATAGCACCCTGTGCTACACTATCCCATGACCCACAGGGGTGATTCCCAGGGTGGCAAGGATCACTGCTGTGTATTATTAATGCCCTGATCTACAGCCTCACACGTGGTAGGCACGCAATAAAGATTGTTAATGTTCAACTGAGAGGAAGTTAAAGTCCCATAACAGAAATTTTTCAATAGGAAATTTCTTTTGAAGCAGTTTACACTGTAAAATGTCAAGCTATTTGTACTTGTTTGCAAGCAGTTACAAACCATCTGCTTCACTGAGGTGGAGAAAAGAGAAAGAATGTTGATGTTCACATGCATTTTGTAAGAATCCCTTGGACAGGTGCGATTTTGCTCCATACTGTACCACCCAAAAGGTGCTCTTCAGTTTCTTATGAATTAAACACAAAACATTTGTTTTGTTGGTGAAATCTTCAGGAAGCTGAATAGTTTGTCATTTGGGCTGTTACAAAACTTTCAGAGAGGAAAGCAAAGCATTTGCAAGTAAAATGAACAGGAAACTGCTAATTAGGAATCCCAAAACAACAATATGTTTTCTCAGGAACAGCATCACATTTTTTTAAAGATAAGTAATAATAAAAATAATAATAAAGTTTGTGGGTGAATAGTTCCCAAAAGATACACATGAGAAAGCGTGATAAATGACGTTAGTATAAATAGTAAAGGATTGGGTCTGCATAGGCATTATGATGCTTTCTGTGTTGAATTGGACAGAGTCCCAAAGAGAAGCTGACTTGCATGTCTGCATGAATAAATTCCTAATTAGCTGTCCAGTCCTGAAGCTTTTACATTCTACAAATAGCTTGATTGCTGGTCTGGACTAGACAGGCAATTTTAGCCAAGGAATACTTAAAAAATGTAAAACCAAACATTATTGAAAACCATGTTCAAAATAAAAATCTTTATCCCAAATACCTGCACTGAAAATTATATATAAACATTCAAACTTCCTTAGAGACAGTCTTTTTTCAGTCCTAACATTTCTTTTAAATGAAATAACCATTATTAATAATCCATGAGTTTTCCTTCCAGATTTTTCTGCAGTTGCTATATTAAGAATAGGTAGGATTGATCTTTTATCTTCAGTTTTATCTTTTTATCTTCAGTTACTCAGCAGTGTACTAGGATCAGTACTTAGAAAGCCCAAAACAGTCATTATTATGCAGAATTCAATATTATTATATTTTGTATATGTTTATGAAAGAAGGTTATCTTAAAATACTTCACCTCCTGACTGTTAAAGATCCAAATGTGTTTAAATAATTAATTTCCATTGGTGATACTAAATAGCTAAGGAGGATGTGATCAATGCTTTTCTTCCAGAAATATGCAATACTTAAAATTCCATCTGTGTTAAAGGCTACATCCATTTGAAATACAAAATTCATTTTGTAGAAGGTGTTCTGTATATCAAAATAGAATCCTATCATATATCAAAACTGCTCTAAAATCTTCATCCAAATGAGAATCTCAGCAACATTTCTATAATATGATTTGTAATATCATGATATCTGAACCCCTTGTGATGGAAATGTTATTCTTTCCTATTTAAAAAAAACTCTAAAAATCTTAGGGGGGAAAAACATAATTATTTCAAAAAATAATTGTGGTGCCCTAAGATAAGGTTCTCATACTTGAAAGACATCATCATCTGGAAGCCTTGTTAAGACATAGAATCCAGGCCCCAACTCCTGCAATTTCTGATTTACTAGAGGTCCAGGGTTTGGGGACTGAGACTCTGGGAACCACACACTGGGAATTACTGAACGTAAGGTTTATGAAATAAAAATATATTTAAGAATCAAGTTCTTAAAAGTTTTTTATTATCTCCTTCTGGGAGTATCAAGTTGCATTTCTCCTGAAGATCTTCATGTAATATAATTGGCATTTCCCTTAATCATCTTTATTCTTCACTAATGAATTAGATGACATACAATATACCTATTTTATTGTTTAAAAAATCTTTAAGGGAAAAGAAGAGTGATTAAATGGAAAGAAGGCAAATCAACACATAAATTTCAAGAAATAGAGGCAAATGTAACACCACCTATGACTACACAATTATATTCCTGAATATATGGTTTTATATTAGGAAAATCAGATATAAAGTAATAATTTCTATGTAATTTCCAAATGCCATCACTTGTGTTTTCAGTATCTGGTTAACTTTTTTTTCTTTTTAATTATACCATCTCTATTGTCTCTATACTATAGTACTAGTGAATTTCTAAGTTTATGACATACTTCACTTTAAAACATAATACACCATTTCCTGATAGACCCATGTGCTCTAATAAAAAACTATAGGAACTCTAATTTTTAAAAAAAGACAAGAGCAGTCATCATCAGTGATGAAGTGCTCTCCTTATCCTTAGCCATCTCCAGATATGGCATGGGTACCACGTGGTTCTGGTTTTGTCTCACAGGGGTTGGTAAAGCAGTTTTCAGTCAGTTCTAGTCCACTACTGGGCTGACTTTCAGTGTAGCAACCATCGACATTCTTTAAGTTCTATACAATTCATTTCTTAAATAATTATAAACAACAATGAAAAACATTTAAAATTTGTTATTTGCTTTAATTTTATTTGCCAATTTGCTTAAATTTTATTTAAAATGCATTTACATTTCAATATATTGTTCTTAAGCAAGATATCTTTCTGCATTTTATACAAATGACAATTTTCCCATCACATAACAAAAATGACTTGATTTTTATTTTTAATTGTTTTTTTAAAAGCACATGGTAAAAAAATTATAAAAGCACTTTCCTCATAAACTTATCATCCAACTCTCTTCTTCCATAGTTATTTCAATATAACTACCTATAGAGCTACCTCTTTTTAAAAATCAAAAGGTATAGTCCATTATTAAAGTAAACCATAATTATTTGCCTACTAAAGAACATTTTGGTTATTCCTATCTTATGCTAGTGTAAACTATGTTGAATGATTTCTACAAGTGAAATAGGTGATTCAAATGTCATGTGCCTTTGAAATACTGATATATTTTGCCTAGTTGCCCTCTGAAAACACAGAAATAATTTTACCTCTTATTGGGATATAGAAATATCTTTGCCTTCATGCCTTGGACAATGCCCTGAATTTTAAAATTTCATGACATTTGCCATAATAATAAGCAAAAAAATACTTATTGGATTTTTATTCAATAGCATTTATTTGATTTGTTAGAAATTCTTTAATTTGGTTTGTGTAGGGGCAAAGGGAAATTTCCTCTATGCCTTCTGAATGTTTGCTGGAATAAACTGACAAAGAAAGTTTAACTGGAGAAAAGACACACAAATTTATTATATGCATGGAGACAATCACATAGTATAATTAAACACTAGCCCAAGGAGATTCAGAACTTATATACCCCTTTTCTGTAGGGGAGGGGGAGAATAGGAATGTATGCAATACCTAGGAGGAACAATAAATGATTTTTAGGGGAATCCTATCAACTTGGGAAACACACAATGTCTGGCACAAAGTCCATTTAGCCTGGAGAACAGGCATTGGCTTCAAAATCATTCTCTTTGGAGTACTGAATGGAACCTAAATAAAAGATAAAAGTCTGTCCAGGTATGTTAATCAATTTCAGTCCTTCTTCCTGTTTAGTCTCCTCTGATTAATTCCTGACACAGAATTTAAAAAAAAAACAAAAAAACTCTTAAGTATGGATTTCTATAGCTTGAATGTTTGTCTCCCCCCAAATGCATGTTGAAATTGCCACTGTAAATATAGTAAGAGATATGACTGTTACAGGACTGTTAAGAGGCAATTAGGCCAGGAGAGCTCTGCCTGCCTTTGTGAGTAGGATTAATTCCATTGTAAATGAGAGAATTCTGCCCCCTTTTCCTTTTGCCCTTCTGCCAGGTGATGATTTCTGCCATGTGAGGATGCAGAAAGAAAGCTCTCTGCAATACCAGTATCCTAATCTTGGACTTTTCAGCATCCAGAACTATGGGGAAATAAATTTCTTTTCTTCACAATTTATCCAATCTTAGATATTCCAGTATAGAAATAAAAAACAAAACAAAAGATCTGAGTGACAGTAGCATTTTATATTCTACTGAGGTGATTCTGGGTGGGTTCTGGATGGTACCATTCACGAGAAACACCAAGTCATGATTAGAAACTGGAACCTTCAGCCTTACCCCCTGATGCTTCAGGGAGTGACCCTCCATAAAAATCCCAGAAGTACAGATTTCTAAGAGTTTCCAGGTTCCAGAGAACGTGGAAGTGCAGGGTAGACGAGATGTTCCAGAGAGCCACAGAAGACTACATTCCTTCCTCCATATATTGCTCTATGCATTTCTCCCATTCAACTGTTCCTAGGTTGCATCTTTTTAAATAAAAGGATAAAAGTAAGTAAAGTGTTCCCCTAAATTCTGTACATTATTCTAGCAAATGATAGAATTCAAGAATGGGATTGTAAGAACCTGCAATGTGTAGCCAAGTCATACAGAAGCTATAGGTAACTGGGAACCTACTACTTTTTTTAGATTGGCATCTAAAGTAGGGAGTAGTCCTCTGATGCTGGGAGCCATTAGCCAAGTAGGTATGAACGTGGATTTTGGGCAGAGAACGTGGATTTCCCCAGAACGTGTTTGTAGACGGCTGGTGTGAGTTCGGGAATAAAGAGTTGCTGTTAACCCCAGGGGTCTGTGACAATTCGGATTATGTCAGACTGAACAGAACTGTAGGACATGCAGTGTCTGAAGAGCACTAGAGAATCTTGTAGTGTGGGAGACACCCCTATATTTAGTCACTGAAGTTTTCTGTATTGCCTATGAGCATAAAGGGGAAAAAAAAGTTTGTTTTTTCCTATCTTACAGTTTGAAAACTCCAATGACCTCTCAAAGTTCCTAGAATGAAATCCAGACTTCTTCGCTGGCTCATGTGATCCAACATTTGCCCCATCTACGATCTCATTCCAGACAATCCACATCATTCTGCTCTGCACATGCTGATCTCCCTTCTGTTCCTCAGACACACAAAGCATGATGTTCTCTGTAGTTGGAATGCTCACATCTTCCCTTATGTTCAGCTTAAATGTGATTTCTTTTTAGAGAAGTTTTCCCTGGATACCTCATCTAACATAGCCTCCTCCTTCACCCCCACTCTAGAACATCAGCCCACAAGAGTGCAATCTGACACCTTGTTCATCACCCAGAGCATTACTTATGATGATTCATTTTATTTAGCTCAGCTAAGCTACTGTACTCAGGAGTTTGGTCAAATAACAGTCTATATGTTGCTGTGAAGATTTGTTTTTAGGTTTGATTAACATTTACATTAGTAGACACGGTATAAAGAATATTACTCTCCATAATGTGGGTGAGCCTCATCCAATCAGCTAAATGCCTTTGGAGAAAAGGCAACGGTCCCCAGAAAATAAAGAAATTCTACCTCTAAACTGTCTTTAGACTCAACAGTGCAACATGAACCCTTACTGGAATTTCTAGCCTACAAGCTTCCCTGAAGATTTTGAAGTATCCAGGTCCTGCAATTACATGAGCCAATTCCTTAAAGTAGCTCCCTGTCTCTCTCTCTGTCTAGCTAGCTAGCTAGCTAAATATTTTTGTTTGATACAAGATAAGCTAAACTCATTTATGCTGAAATCTTTGATGTCAAAAAGTCTATATTCTGTCTAGAGTAATTCAAAACAATCCATATATATTTGTGTGTGTGTATATACATACACACATATATCTCTCTGTGTGTGTGTATATAAACATACACACACACATATACGTGTATGTGTTATAAATTGTTTAAATCATAAATGTGCCCCCAAAAGTCCATATTGTAAAGACTTGGTCCACAGATGTGCTACTGGGAGTGTCAGAACCTACTTTTAAGAGGTGGGGCCTTGTGAGAAGTCTTCAGGTCATTGGGAGTATGCCCATGAAAGGGTTGGTGGCACCCTAGCCCCTTTTCTCTTTCCCTTCTTCATTTCCCAACCATGAGGTGGGTAGTTTGGGTCTGCTGTTTGCTTCCACCGTAATGTGTTTCTCTGCACAGGCCCAAAGCAGTGGGGCTAATCATGACTGAAAGCTCCAAAACTGTGAGCCAAAGTAAACTGTTTCCTTCATAAATTGATGTATCTCAGCTATTTGTCTCAGTGATAGAAAGTTGACTAACACTGTATTTGTATGTGTATAACAATATGTTATGTTATGAGTAGGAATATAGATGTACATAATATGCATATTTATCCACATATATATAAAACAAAAAGATTTCAGAACAATGGGAGAGAATTAATCATGCACACATTTGAGAGAGAGAGAAGAGAGGCACAGCCATTTTTCTGATCAATAACTAACATGCTATCCACAAAGGCACAGCAAGTCCTTTGACTCTGGGACTATCATCTTATAGCTCTTTCTAGCCCACAGAGTATCATCACTTACCTCTGTAGAAATACGTATTTCAATATGATAAGCATGATGTCAAATTCAATAGTCATGACACAATTCCAAGCCAACAGTTTCATATACTTTTTAATACTTAGCAATACTTTGTGTATTTAAATATGTCATGCTCACTAGACACATTTAAAGTAAATGGGTTTATTTTGTATCAAACAAAAGTACATTATACATAGACAGAAAGTCATTTTAAGGGATTGACTCATGTATTTACAGGGGCTGAATATTCTAAAATCTTCAGGGAAGGTTGGTAAGCTAGGTTTTTGATACAAAATAAGTTAAAACAAAACAAGTTTACTCTAACTTCTTATTGATTTAATGATTCAATCAATGAATCTTAAAATGTCTAGATTCTACCTAGAATAATTTTAAATAACCCATATTTAATCCATACATAATTGATTGTATTTTATATTTAATCTATGTAAACAAATATATTTGCAACATCACATACCCTACCAGCTGATAAACTACCAATAAGGCTTTAGATTATTAGGCAGAAGAGTTTTCTTGCTATCAAAATTACATAAAATGGGGCCCCAAAATGGACAACTTTGTACCAATTAAGGTATAGGTTGTCTGAGGATGATAAAGGGAACTCAAGAGTCACAAGGTATTTCTTAAAATAGAAAGATGATTTATTTTAATAGTAATAATAATACAGCCATATTATGTAAAAATAATCAAGCACTCTGCTGAAGTGAGCAGAAATCAAAATTTTATTTGTATATTCCCTTCTCCCAACCATTGTTTAGAGCTTTATTTGTAGAGAATGAACTGATTTTTAGGCTTTTTTTTTTTTCAAAAGTGAGATCCATTTCTTTCATGATTCTGAGATTCTTGAGTTTCTTACTCATTACCTCAAATATTTATAACATCCACCTTCTATGACTATGATCATATAAAATTGTTTAAAGATGTAACTTTGAAAATGGATAAATGAACACAAAAATAGTTTCTATTCATCTGTTGCCCTAAGAATATAAATAAATAAAAAATATCTCACTTCAGAGTAGTCATGGGGTAATAAAAATTTAGAAAAAGAAAATATATAATTATGCTACTTGTGCAAGCCAAAATATACCATAGTATACATGTTACTCTTATTAATGTCAAGTAATTTCAAACCAGATTTCTGAAACTCTTTTTAACAATATCTATCAGTTTATTGATTTAGTTGCTTATTTACTTATTTTGAGAAATGTATCAGAAAACAAGCATTTGACAGGCAATAAAACTTGCTCATAATTGATAATCTATTTTTAGAAATTAAATGAGAATACACTGGAGTCTATTTTAAGGAAAGAAATATGAATAAATGACTATTCATTTTTCATTTCTCTTCTAGTAGTTTACTTAAAATGTAATAAATCATTCCATGATAAATTTATAGACTATAATATGAAAATTCAAGAACTAATACTCAAAGTAAAGATATTTACATCCATTTTACTGACAAGGGAATAGCTTTTCAGACAGAAGCCTAATATAAAAACAAGTGCTAAATAATAAACTCTCTGACTAAAGTAAGATTTGGCATCCTGGAGTCCTTTAAGGTTGCTGATGTTTTGCAATAACACAATCTGGAAGTCACAATCTATGGAACTGCAATGAAATCCATATCCCCACAGATAACAACTTCTGTGCTAAACAGACGGGAAAATGTCCTTTAGGTTTCCACTTCAGTGAACTTTCATCTTGCTGTCTTATATCTTTTTATTTTCCTCTGCTAGATGCCTTGTACAAGCATGTAACAAGTTAAAAATAGTCCACTTGTACAGTGTCAATATGGGGAGAAACTGAGCAGGCACATGGTGATGGCTGGTGTTCAACCTCATTTTGTTCTAGGGACCCTGTTTGTAATACACATTTGCCTCAAAAATTCAGTGGATGAGGGGAAGTGACAATGAATACAGCAGCCTTAGAACTGTCATGTCATCCAAAACAATCTGTCGTATGATGCACTGAAATTTAGCATGGCTGAAGAGATTTATTTCCAGTCAGCTGATGGTTCATTGTGATCAACTATAAGCCTGACCAGCGATTCATTCCTCAACTACTGCTCAGGAACAAAAGTTTTCTTTTGATTTCTGTAATGCTTTGTCTTTGTATCTTAACTTTAAGTTCTCCCATGACAAATATGATTTATTGATTGTACAAGACAGAACATCCCTGCACAGTTGCAGTATTTGATGAACTGCCTATTAAGATAGATTTTCCCTACTTCTAGCCCTAATGAGATAAACTTCTGGTGCATTAATAAAGAATTATCTCTTACTCTCAACCCCAAGTCCCTAATATTGATTTTTGTTATCTCGTAAACTAACCTTTGCACATAATTGTTTTCCCAATGGGCGTCTTCTGATCCAAGATAGAATCCATCCAGTGAAGAGAGACATTCAGTACACGAGAGAAAATGTATGTATCTTGTTTAATCATAATATGATTTAACAGTTGTTGAATGTTTACTATGTGACAGCTAGTATTCTAAGTTTTTAATGTAAATAATTCTTTTCATTTTCAAATACTAGGTAAGCATTGCTTCAACCATATTTTAAAAATAAGAAAACTCATACACTTAAAGTTTAATAAATATACCTAAATTTATATTAGTAGTAAGTGGCTAATCTTTATCAAGAACCTTGGTAGCTTGGCTCTTGAACCAATGAGTTTTATCAGCTTTCTGAATGAATGGGTATACTATACTGAATGAGAGAAGAGTTCATTCTAAGTAGTTAGAACATGACCATGAAGCTGAAATAAAGAGACCAGCAAGAAGGAGAAAACAATATGAAAGATTTTGCACAAATGGAAATAATGTGGTATAGAGGCCTCCAAACTTGGAGCATTTCACTGAAGAATACATTTGCTCCTAATCTCTCTCTTGCTTCCAAGTTTTTTGATTAAAATTGTATCTGATCTTAAACATCTTGTAAACTAATCACATCTGAATTTGTTCATGATTTGTCTCCTCTATATTCTGATCTATATAGGAGATAAGCATAGGTCTGTCTTTTCCATCACTGTAACCCCACTGTCTAGAACAGTGTATGTGACAGAGTATATACCCAACAAGTTGATTTTATTGTGCTTTCCTATGTTTTTATATTTATTATTTTCTTAGAGTTTTCAAACATAACAAATACACAGAGAATACTACAACATCCCTGGACCATCTTAGAGCCTCAGTGATTAACCACTCAGAAAACCTTGTTTCTTATGGAGGATGACTCTCTTCCCCCCATTCACTGAATTATTTAAAAGTATTCTCAGACATCATCTCATCTCATCCATAAATATTTCAGAGAAGTTATTTTACATTAAGGAAAGGAGATACATATCACATATTGCTTCTTTCATTAAAAACTTTGAAATCCCCTAAATCAAATGGAATGTCTTTCACACAAAAACTTGTGGGATTTTATGCCATTTTTATTTCAGAGTCTTCTTTGTTGTGCATATATTGTGAATATGTTTCTACACATTTTTATATTCCAAATTCCTTAAAAATTGAGACAATATCTTACATAACTTTATGTTCCATTCAAAGTGTAATGCAGTTTCTTGAACACGAATCCAGTATTTTTGCCTGTCCCCCAACTACTTTGAAATACACATAAAAGAATGCAAAGTACTTTGTTTCCATCTCAGCTAAGAACAAAAAATAGATGGCACATACTCCCTCATCCTCCAAAGTGAGGTACTAGGCATGAAAAGCAAATGACAGAAGCATGGTTTTTAGTTCCACAGCTTGACATTCACATTAACTATATGATAGATACTGAAAAGGTCAAATAGGAGAATTTATTTTAAAAAAGTTGTTTGGACTGCTATGGTATTCCCTCATTTGTTCATCCTAAGTGAAAGAGATTGAAGAATCCTTAGAGCTAGAAGGAGCTCTGTAGTAGACTTGTGGGAAAGAAGGAAGGAAGGAAGGAAGGAAGGAAGGAAGGAAGGAAGGAAGGAAGGAAGGGAGGGAGGGAGACACAGCAGAGAAGGGGCCAGGTTTCCAACAGACCATGTGGGAGATAAAGAACCCACCAAAACATCTCAGCAGAAAGGGACCAAAGGCTTACCATCAAATAAAGAAGTGCAAGGAAGAGTCATTGTCATTGTCATTGTCTATAACCCTAAGAAAGCAACCCTTAACACCTGCCAAAAGAGGCATAAAAGAGATATCAAGAAAGTTTCTGTCAAAAGAGCATTCTTTTGCCTCTTCTTTCTCCCATTCTTACTCCATTATGGATTGGATACTTTCATTACAGAATTTAACTTCATAAGATTAATCAGTAACCAAAGATCATTCAGACACTAACAGTAACAGTAACCAAAAATGTTCTGAGAACTGTCCATTATTCCATTCTATTGACAAATAGCCTTCCAGTAGATTTAATACCACCGATTTAATGCCTTTCTGAGTACAGGTCTCTGAGTATAATAATTACATGCCTAACAATGAGATAAGTGATTGGGCTGCGGTTATAGCTCAATGGCAGAGCACTTGCTTAGCCTGCGTGAGGCCCAGGTTTAATTCACAGTACAGCCAAAAAATTAAAAAAAAAAAAAAAGGATTACCAAGTCCCATTTAAAAGAAAGGATTCAAAAGAAATGTCTAAGTTTGGAAGATGAGATAGCATGCAATTTATTGACCAATTAATGTAGCATTTCAGAAAGACCAAAATATGTATATTAGCTTGAGAATGACGGGTTGTTTCCTGGGTTTCAACAGCAGTTAGGAGTGTCAGTATTTGGAGAAAAGTTGATAAATGTACATTGCCCTGTTAACATCTTCTATATTGTTGGCTATAGACCCAAACCATGGGATAGCTACTTCAGAGATTGCCATTTAAATAAGAATTATCTGCCAAGAAAGTATTCTAGAGTAAGGCAGAGAGAGGTTTCCAGTGGTACACAGTGCATAGCCATGAATCTTTGAGATTTATTTTTTGTTCATTCCCAATCTCATATATCAGCTGCACTTGTATTTGTCCAGTTGGGCCTAGAGTGTAGACTCTGCAATGCAAGGATTCCCACAGTCCCTTTCAATATATCTAAAACTACCTTTTCATTTCTGCCACCAAAGAACTGAAGTATCTCAATTCTTTCCTTACTGAAGATCATAAACTCAGACTTTCTACTTTGGGCAAGTGTTTGTACTTTTATTCACCCCAACCCCAGTGCTTCATCTTTTTTGTCTGGGAAAATCCCAGCCCAATATGTTTTTAGTTCAAAACAGTTGATACTAGTAGTGTTTTCTAGAGTTTGGTTTCACAAAAAAAAAAAAAATAAATAAAAAATCAATGGAAGTACATTCTATACATGATCTTAAAGTTAAATCAGAAAAGAAAAAAGAAAAAAACCTCCCATTCAAATTTAGCCACAGGTAGAAACTTTAATGATTCATTTCTCTTATTCTATTCTTCCTTTCAGATACCCAACTTCACTTTAGAAACACATATTACATACTAAAGTATTTTCGTAAAGCCGCTTCTCAAAGCACCAAATCTCTTAGTTCTCACGAACACTTATAAAAATTCCATTTCCTCATAGTCTTCTTATCTTCAAAAAAATTACTCAGAGGGGCTGGGGATGTGGCTCAAGTGGTAACGCTCTCGCCCGGCATGCGTGGGGCGCTGGGTTCAATCCTCAGCACCACATAAAAAAAAAAATAAAGATGTTGTGTCCACCGAAAAACTGAAAAATAAATATTAAAAAATTTTCTCTCTCTCTCTCTCTCTCTTTAAAAAAATTACTCAGAGATATTCAATGATATTGTTTTTAGCCTCTCAGATAATAGAGGAGTTATATTTTTAAAGAAATTATAATAGATAAAGAAAAAAATATAAATCATATAAATGCAAAAAGTATTATAGTGGCCTTGCTGTACTTAGGAGTAAAAATAAAACACAAACGCTGGGTTGAGGCTCAGTGGTACAACTCTTGCGTAGCACATGTGAGGCACTAGGTTTGATCTGTAGTACCACATAAAAACAAATAAATAAATAAGATAAAGGTATTGTGTCCATCTATAACAACAACAACAACAAATTTAGGAACACAAATAAAGGGATTCATTTCTCTAGGATTCAAGATAAAGTGGGAGTTTGAAAAGCTGTCTATACAGTTACATGGGGAAAATAATGTAGTTGAAAATTATTCTGTCAATATTGGGAATTTCAAGCTCCATAGTAAATTGCTGAGAAATGAAAGGAGACATCTCCAAATCACATTTTTTGAGTAACCTCTAATTTTGGACTAAATACAATGGGGCATAGATATGAAAACACTATTGGGAAGGTATTTTTCAACAATATTAGAAAACCTGATTGGATAGGTAGAATGTAAAAGTAAAACAAATAGGAAGCAGATGGTGTTTAAGATGTGAAAAACATATTGCTTTTGCACAGAAAACACAGCAAAAGCAACTAGTTGTTACATTAATAAAATAGAAAAATCCTGAAAACTGATTCTTCTAAAAATGAAGTTCCTAACATTTGAAAACTAGGCCACACTTTTAAAAAGGAAAAACAAAATTGAATGCTGTAAGATCAGGAAAAAAGAGGGAAAAATAAGATTGAAAGTAAAGTGGCTTTCAAGATACATAATAGATAAAAAGGTAAATTGAAAAAATAGAAAAATTGGCCAGGGAAAATGCAATTGACTGGGTAGAGTGGAAACTGGTAATAGGTAAGTACAAAATTTCAGACAGTTCTGTTTTTCTGTTTTTATCTGGTTTTAAAAATCCAATTATAATTATTTGAGAAAAGGGATCACCTTATAAAAGCTAAAAAAAGTGGATTATGATAGAAGCATTCAGGAACATTAACTAAATCAAGATGAAGTGGAAATACTATGACATTAATTTTACAAGAGTACTTAACAGCTATTGACTAGTTTAAGAGTTGTTGTGGAGATCATAAATTCCTGGCGATTGAAGGAGAATTACTAGATTATCTGTCTATTAATCAAAAAGGAAAAGGAAGTTCTGGTAATTAAGAAGCTGTCACCTGAACTTCAATGCCCAGAGAGAGGAGTACAAATCATGGAACAATCAATTTGCAGTCACAGAGAACTGAGAGCAGAGTAGGGACTGACAAGTCTTTCAAAGAACAATCTCCTTTCATGCTAAATAAACAAAGGGGCTTGATAAGAGGGATCTCAGGAGATAAAGACTATGTGGATTTCAGTAAAAAATTTCATCTTAAAATTGTTTGAACTGTTGACCTTGGTGTTGCCATCCAGTGTATGTATAATTCAGTCATTAACATCAGTTGAATTAAAACAGATTCTGCTTCAGAAATTAAACTTGCTTTATACACTATACATATTTGAGATGTTTTCATGTACAAGCACAAAGGAATTTCACCTCTTTTGATGAGCACATCGGTGATTTCCCCCAGTTTTTACAGGACTGTAATGATATTGAAACAGTCTCTGTGCTTCTCCTACTCTTTGAGGCAGCACATCTGTGCACATAAATAATCTTATCAACCACCTCCTAAAAAATGCCTGCAGGAGAAGAAAGCTTGCCAAAATAATCACTCTGCTCTTATAATGAATGATAAACTCAATCTTGGCAACCAATTTAGCCATTGATGTGCTTGGTGTAATTTTCCAGGATGAACTTCAGTATTATAACCCACCATAAAAAGGAAAATAGTCTATATACATTCACTTGGCATCCATTTTCTCAAAATTGAATGGCATTATTTACCTTATCTAACTATACATTCTCTGAAATGAATATCTTATGTGAGGATCACATTTAGTTTTTCACTCCTGCTCACTGCTATACTTCATTTTTTCTCAAGGAGAAAATGGTTAAAGATTTAACACGGCTATAGTCTTCTGGACTCAACTTCAACTTCATATAGGAATGTTCTTAGGTAAATTCAGTAGTTCAAAATTGAACCATATCCATTACTGCTTTGACACAACAAGGTCACAAGTCATGGAAATCTAGTAGAAATTTAATGTATAAATAAATGACACTGTAAGTAGTACTCTTTGCAAATGAATTCTTACTTTTTTGCAAAGAGTTATAAAAAAGAAAAAGAAAAGAAAACAATAATGTCCCATATAAAGATCCCCTTCTTGAATCGCTACAACACCTGTTTTTATTAAAAATAAATATGTAAGATAAAATTATAAAATAAAACTCCACCCATAGGACTTTGTTCTAAATTTAGATTAATAATTTCCTGTAACCTTTCAGAAATAGTCTATGTAGAACAAATATTTGTATCCATTTTATTTATTTATTTAAGTATGCTGGTAAAAAATGATAGTATCTTGTTGCTAGCTACTTTTACTTAACAATTATTTCAGAAAACATAACAGCATTTATAATTATGCATAATTTCTGACTGCTACATTTATTTCATGCTGGATACATATAATCAATCAACCAATGTATGAATATTTAGATTTTACCATTGAGTTTGCACTAAAAAAAGTCATTCTAAATTTACAATAAGATTTGAGTCAAAAATGGAATTACAATTAAAATTTTAAAAAGTCAAAGTAAACATGAAGTTTTTTCAACATCAAATAAAAAAGAAATATAGTCCAATCAACTCATTTTAGAGTATTAAAGTCTTGAAAGAATTAAACAAGCTAATGCTTATAAAACCCTTAGCTCACTGCTACAAAATAATCAGGGCTGAAATGCATTTATTTTGGAAAGAATCTAGTGATAGTCGTAAGAATGTAAAGTGTGTCTGTATCTGTTGGTTGCAAACCAAGGGGAGCAGGAATGGGTAGAGGACCCATGCGATAGCCATGAAAATTAAAAAAAAAAAAAAAAAAAAAAAGAAGAAGGAAGGAAAAACTGTCCACGAAGGCAATGAAATTAGAAGATTTTATTTGAAAATAGATGGACTCCAAGTGAAGCTTGTTCACAGGAACCTGGAATCTCTGTGCACTTGGAAGGGGCTAATAGACAGGAGGCCCAGGTATACAGGAAAGGAAAGGCATGAGCTTCCATCAGGACAACTAGTTGGTCTCTAAGTTGGAAATACTATCTCTCCAAAAATTTTTGTAAAATCATGGATTTCTCCAGTAGTATTTCCTATCACATAAACCTCAGACCAACTAGCAAGAAAAGTATGAGGAAAATGGAAACTAAAATTCTTACAGCTATAGATTTGGATGATGTAATGTATTTAATATATTTACATTATATGCTTATTTTTTCATTAATCACTGTGGGAGTCTCATTAGTCCTTGTAGAAAAAAATTATTAACACACATAAAATGTTTATCTGAAGTTGGAATAGTATGCAAAGAGAAAGCATAAAATATGATAGAAATGAATTACCCTAAACTAGAAATAGAAATCATATTAACATAACTACATTTAGAATTAAAAGTCCCACACATGCTATGACTGCTCTCAGTAAAAGCCAAATAAATATTTAGGAAATTCTTGCATTCTAATGTCTAAGAAACATAATGAAAATATAGCACTAGCCATATTGGCCACATATTTCATTTAAACTTAAAATTATAGCTCTTGTCTTCAAGGACCTTTTTCTAAGAACTTTAATAGTCTCTATGAACTATTCATATATATACTGTAAAATAATTATTTAATATTTCAGGAATGTAACTTTTAACAATAATGAACATTATCAGCCAGAAATGTGTAAATAGATTCTATTATATAAACTGACACTAAACTTGATCTTAGTATGTATTTATCATAGTGTAATGAATTTTTTGAGGTATACCCAAATAAGTTCAAATGATAGACAACGCAGGAATGTCAAGAGGTGAAATGATGATTAGATTATGAAAGCTGTAACTTAATCAATGAATTAAGCTACTTGATCAGTTATTAATATGAGTAGATTATTAGGCCTTATGTAACAGTAGTCATGGTTAGAAATAGCTCACTGGAGTGGTAGCCTTGGGATTATATATCTTGTCCCTCAATCCTCCTGCACTCTCTTTGCTTCCCAGAGGCTATGAGGTGAGCAGATCTCCTCCACCAAGCCCTTCCACCCTGAAGTCCTACCTCACTCCGACCTATAGCAATAGAGTTGGCTGATCATGGATCAAACCATCAGCCAAAATTAACTTTTCCTCCTTTAAGTTGTTCTTGTCAGATATTTTGGTCACAGCAACAAAAAGCTGACTAACACACATGCTAAATTTAATTTGGTAAATAACATTTTAAATGAACTCATTGCTTTTCTGATAGCTGAATCACCTGTCTTCATAAGGAGTATGTGTTTTGTTTTTAAGTAAGAAAGCATACCTAATCCTATATTCTTTTTTGTAGACTGTTCAAAATAAGCACATTTTAACAGATACAAATCCAAAGTACACATTTTAATGAATAAAGTACATAAATTAAAAAGTCTATTTTATTTTAGGTTTTAAAATTCAAATATATACTCAAAGTCTCATCATCCCACATTCTATTAAAGTCGCCAGCATTGGCAAATCAAGGGACTAATTTCCAACCAGTTTAATTAACCATTGAGGGAAAATTTAAGACTTTCTCATCTTTAGGAGATTATTTGAGAGTATAATCAGTGATAAGAAGCCAAGGAGAAGAAGCTGTCAAAGATATTCCACATAGGGAGGGAAAAGGGTAAAAGTGAAATTTTACTCCTAAGTATGAAAACAACTGACAGATACAAATAAACAATGCTTCAAACAGACATACATAAAAGTGCCCCCAATAATAAACATATGCTTTCTCTATCTTTTTTTTTCCCTTTATCTCTCTCTTAAACAGACCACTGTAAGAAGAAACCATTAAAACTACTGAGGCACATTTTCATATATCAATGAATTCTTGCGTGGTATTTTCATTCTACTGAATTCCCTTATTTCTAATTGTCATGAAATTAAACTCAAAAAAGTGATAAAATGATTGGAGGATAAGTCATACTTAAAATAAAAGTAGGATTGTTGTATAATTTACAAGTAGGTGGAAATGAAAAGAGAACCTTTTAAAAAAACTACAGAATATTATATTTTTAAAATGTCAAAAAGAATCAGATTTTCTTTGAACAAACTAAAGAGAAAAAATTGCTCTCTAACTTGTGTGGCAAAGTTAAAACTGAAGTAATTCATTCAAGATTCAGGAAAAGAAAGGGAGGATGACAAGCAGTTATGTTTTCACAGACCATGAAACATAAAATACCTTTTTACTAGATCTTCTCCATTCCAGCAGGGCAGCCCATCCACAGCAGCTAATTCATTAACACAAAGCTGATCAGCCAGGCTGCCATAGAATGACCTGTACAGTCGAAGACTGTTGATAAATTCTCTGAAAGAACAAAGAAGACAATTAATCCTCCAAATCCATAATGACTGTTAACACAAATGACATATATTGTTGTATATAATGTTTAGAATGCAACATTTTTGTTTTCTCGCTCATTTTCACATATTTCAGATACTTTTCAAATAATCAGGAACAATATATTATCCTGAAAAAAGAATACTAACATTCAAATTTATTCTTTGAATAAAATTTTTCACTGGGTATGAATATTATATAATTCCAGGTGCAAGACATTGTGAATACTCCATACCAGTGTTTGTTATCTGTCTGTCTTTCTCTCTCTCTCTCTCTCTCTCTCTCTCTCTCTCACACACACACACACACACACACACACACACACACACACACAC
>NW_025999932.1:17751203-17793612 GCF_001458135.2 Marmota marmota marmota
TTAATCAGCCTTATTGATCATCATAAGGTATTTTAGACTTATTCAGAAGGAAGTTAGACTCATAAATGATTTTCAGGAAGAAAGTGACATCATCACAGAACAATGTAGAAATAGAAAAGTAGTGAAGTCACTTTGCGGGCTATGAACCAAATTCAAGGGGAGAAAAATAGAACATGAAAACAACTTGCCAGTGAATGTCATGAACAGTTATATGTTTAAAAGACATTAGGAGTCTAGAATTGGCAGGTAAAGAAAGCACTCTATAATAAATTTGAATTAATTTTTGCCCCTGTGATGACTGCAGCAATGATTGTATCATACATAAAGTTTAAAAATGAGGAAGGGAATATCACAGTGGGCCACACTACACTTACACCTACCCTCATCCTGTTCAATATTTCCATTGTCTTTGACACATGTCACTTTTTAACCTATCATGTAATACATGTGCTCAATATACCTCACTATTTCTTATATGTCTCCTGGCTCTAGAATAAAAGATTCAAGGAGGTAAGGGTATTTGTTTGTTCAGAGCTATAGATTCTAGAGCAGTGAAGATGACATAGAGTAAGTCCAATAAATAGTTATCAAATTAATCAGTGAGTAAAAATCATGGAATTAATCCTTCCAATCTCAATGTGTTTGGTTTGAGATTTCTTTGGAAGACTCAGGTTTAAAAAAAAAATCAAGTAGAACCTTACTTTTCAAATTTTCTATGTGTAAACATGATCTGGGAATCTTGCCAATAGGCTCATTGAGATTTAATAGTTCTATGGTAGGGATCAAAATACTCCATTTCAAAAAAGCACAGATGAAGCTGCAGCTACTGGTACAAGAGACACGGGTGTTGTGGAGGTTTGCTGTCAAAGATGAGGCCTTGGAACTTAACATGGAATGCATTTTGACCGTGCATGATCCACAGAATAAGGACATTACACATTACACATCCTTGGAAGAAGAGAAAGAAATATGAGGATATACATGAACAAAGAAAAGGCCCTATGAAAACAAAGGGAGAAGGTGTCCATCTGAAGCCAAGAAAAGAAACCTCAGGGGAAAAAACAAACCTGTTGACACTTTAACCTTGAACTTCACCCTCCACAACTGTGAGACAATGTGTTTTGGTATTTAAACTACTCAGCCTCTAGAATTTTAGTATGGCAGCCCTAGATGACTAATAAAATAATTAAAACATTTGAAGTAGAGTCATAGACTTGGAGATATAGATTTGGAGAGTGATGAGCATTCAAAGAGGATGATAAACTAGAGGTAGCAAGTCTCAAAAAGGAAAATTACAGCAGATTTTTTATGATTGTGCTTACTTGAACATAAGAGAAAATTGGAAATATTTGTATATAGAGGAACGAAGATAACAATTGTCATTAGCTTGTTCCCAAATACTCCAATTCTCTGCTTTCTGGGCATTTGACCCCCTGGAAGTTTAGCTGTGGCCTCAGGACTTGCTTTGGGTGTACCCGTTCTTTCATGGCTTGTGGTTTCAGAACTACCTTGTTGGTTATTCTGAGTAAGCACTGAAAGCTTCATTAGTAACTCCAGCAGATCTGAAATGGGCACAGACTGTGCAGAGAAATGTATTTTTCCTAAACCAATGATGATTTGGAATAGTTTGTTATTGCATTATCACTTAGTCTCTCTTGATTGATACAATGATACAACAGAAAAATAAATAACTGATCGCAAATTTCTTTCTTTTAAGACAGGGTCTTGCTATACTGCTCAGGTTGGCCTTGATCGCATGACCCTCCTACCTTAGCCTCCCAGATTTCTGGGATTACAGGTGTGCACCACTGTGCCCAGATTATAAATTCAGAGGAAAAGAGAAAGGAAAGATTACTGAAAACAGGTGTAGCTTTGGAGAAATTTCCTCTGAGATAGAAATAAGGAGAAGACATTCTCTGAATGTTAAGATTTATGAAGATAAAAAATTGAAAGAAGATTCTACTCTGGAACACTATATTCTGTGTTTACATATTTTTATTATTTTGGTCTCAGAAATTAAACATAGCATTGCAAACCATGGTTGCATTTAAAGACCAAAAAAATCTATATGAGAGGTAGAAAAAAAAATAATTGAATTGGTGCAATATAGAGAGAATAGAGGAAATAGAATACTAGTAGTCCTAGAGAGGACTACTGAAAGCCTTAACCACTGCCACAGAGCCAATTAATGTTGGTCTATTACCAGAATTCATACCTCTCTTCCCAAATCAATGTTCATCTTACTACATACATGACTCCTTTCCCAGTTTTAGCTGAAATGTCTCAGTGAATATAATCTTACATTCTTAAGATGATTCTAAAATTAAGTACTAGAAGAGTGACTACAACCATACAATTATTTTTCCACAATCATGAGAATATTTCCAGTTAAAATCGGGAGCCTAATAAATGCAGGGAGATATTAGAAGTTCCAGCTAATTATCCTTCAAGAACTGTACTACTTGTGACAGTTTTTCATTTTGTTCTTGAAATACAGAAATCAGACATAATTATTGAGAGTAATAGTTTAAAAATATTTAAAGGAAAAGAGGAAAATGTTCCTGGTCTCAGTATTTATTTGAAGTCTGTGTGTCAGATCCATATAAAAATTTAAACTCTTACTTGGGCTTGCAAAAGTATAACAGATGGTCCCCTTGCCCATAGTTTTGTCCTCCTTCTTTCTCCCCACACACTACAGCAAAAACCATATTACACACATTTCATAAAATGTCTCAGTATTTACTGAACCTGTTTCCAGGCTTAGCCCACTCAGTTTCCTCCATCCAGAACTGCCTTCTCCTCCTACTCTGTCTTTCTACCCATCCTTCAAGATCTCACTTAAATCTCACTTTCTCTCCAACTTCTTCCCTGACCAACCTGTGCAGCATTGTGAGGTTCATCCCTGTTTCTCGACCTGCACTTGTCCGCTCACATCTTGTTCTCTGATATTATTATTCCTTTACATGTGAGTCTGTCTTCCTGAGTAGAAGATGTATTCTCTCAAGGCAAGAGCCATATTGTTCTCATTTCTCCAGGGTTTGGATTATAGCTGGTACCCAACACACATACAAATTCTTGCAGTCTTAGTTTTTATCAACCTCTAAAATTATAAGTTCCTACAAAAGTACATATTTTTTTTAAAAATTATGATACCTTTAGAATACAGATGACTTTGAAACTTAATACTAGTGGAGCTATTCCTAGATGGTGGAACAATACTAGAGACCTTCCTAGAGTGTTGATTAGAAAAGAGGAGAAAAAAATCTAAAAGGCAGTATTGCAAGCTGTGTCAGACTCTACTTCAAGACAGCGTCCATGTACGCGTGTGATGTTGAAATTAACATGTGGAGACACATTAGTTGCACCTCTGTGTGATACAGCTATTATAATTAATACATCATAGATGTAATGTATGTAGACAGAGTTAAATCCCTAAGGGATCATCCATGATCATCCACTCCAGCAGCTCTCTGTCCTAGTTGCACATCACCACTAAGAAAACATTTTAAACTGTATGCCTAGATTTTTCTCTCAGACATTCAGATTCATTGATTTAGGGAATGATTCAAGAGTTTGGGTTTTGTGAATGCTTCCTTCAGGACCCTGATGTGAGCTGAGTTTCAAAACCAATGATTTAGCTTAACCTTTCATTTTATAAATTAGGAAAGTGAAAATCAGTGGAGTAAAAAGAAAATTCTGACTAGTTATTATTTAGTCAGGAATTTAGTCAACGCAGACTTCCATATCTTATTTAATTAATTAGCTAATTAATTAAAATGATATATCTTAGCAATATCTTTAGAAAATATTTCCACCTGTCCTTAAATTTTCATGTAAATTATCCTTTTTAACAAAAACACTTGTTCTTGGGTTGTTACAATAGAAAACAGATGAATCTCTTCTTGCCAAAGTCTACAGAATGCTGTATGTTCAGACAGAAGTGATCTATATATTGTGACTCATCTAAAATGCCCAATGCAGGAAGCAGGGAGTGGGGTAAATTCTAATCACTGGCTAATGACCATCTTTGTGCACTGTGCTAGCACAGTAAAGAATAAAAAGGCTTCAGCACAATTGCTCATTCATAGCCTGCAGCCTTGTTTGCCCTGAGCTTACTAAAGGCAAGGGAGAAACATGGACTAGCATAGTTATTGCTTCATTGCTTCCCATGCCCTTGAGGCCAACAATGCCAGAAAGGTCTCCTGACATATTACATGGTAAAAAATTAAATAAGGAAATGAAACCCACCCTGAAGTTGTCCTTTCTGGGTCTGTTGACATAATACTGCCCAGTTACTACTGTATAACTAAGCAACATTTCCAATTGGCTCTACTATTATCATTAACTTTATTTTTAATTTAAAAGTTACATATCTTCTACCAAGTGGTAAAATAATTAAAAGTGCATGAAGAGCAGGTTATTATGTGTCTCTCCATAGTATTTCCATCCCTTCTTCCTGAAGGAACCATGTCAACAGTCTGATGCTTGTCCTTCCTCAGCTTTCTCTGCATGCACACTGACAAGCAATCAGACAGGGGAGACAGACAGCTAAGATCTAAAGATAAAGAGACAGAGATTTATAGATGACCTGGTTTTGCAAACTTGGTACCAATCTGTATACATGGAGAAAACAGGAATTTTCTCACTATACAGCATATCCTGAACTCCTTTCAAGTTAACAAACATAGGTCTCACAGGTCTATATGTCTATAGAGCTGTTACACTATGTCATAAACTGAATATGGTAACAGTCACATAGTCTAACAAGATATTTCACTAAACTAATTTGGGTTTTTATTTATAAGACTAGTATACTCCTCATATGTATGTTTTGAAGAGTAGTGACCATGTAAGTCTCAAACTTTGCTGATTTTCTAGGGAGATGTTCTCCTTTAAGCATGTGGCAATAATCTACATTTGATTTTATGTTATACTTCCTAAGACATTTCTGGAAACAGCTATCTTCAAAAGGCACACCTCTCCATCTAATGGCCTCAACTAGTAGCAATTTGTTTCATTTAAAACATTTATAAATTGTCACATACTGTACTTCCACTCCTTTTTTCCCCATTGACTATAATACAAAAGAGACTATTTCTAACTTTGACCAAGGCTAATTATCTTAAAACATATTGGAGAAGAATCTTATTTTCAAATGGAGCTTTTCTCTATGGAATGTCTCAGACCACATGTTTCTTTATTTAATGACATGTATTGATTTTTTTTTCTACTCCTAAAGTCAGTCCACACATAATACAGAACCCAAATTAAAAGCAGGGCCTAGCACACTGTTTGAAAATATCTGTAGAACAAAGGTCAAATGTGCAGTTTGCTAGTTAATGGCCTGAGGCAAAGTTAAGGTTAATGTGGCACTAATGAGCAGGCTCAACCCTGTAGAGATGTCTGACCACAGCTGTCAAACAGTAGACATTTAAAATGTCAGTCTCCTGCTCAGCAGAGGAAATATATAATTACATGTTTCTAGATAAGAGCTATTTTCTCTTGCAGTTCTGAATCTATATTTAATCATTTAACTTTATTCTTACCTAAGTTATTCTATTTGACAAAATATTTTTAGCTTTCTATTCTATAGCAGTAACAGACCCCATTGTAAATGCTTGAAAATAATTAAATTTATGGAATTAGATGAGGTATAGGGAGAGTTGAAGTCAAGTTTCTTAGCCCCAGAGAGATGGGAGGAGTAGGAGAATTCATCACTGGGAGCAATATATGGCACCAGGCACATTTATCACAAACATAAATGTGTTTCAAACATATTACATTCATATTTGATTAAAAAGAAAAAAAAAGTATTTGTTCTGAAAGAGAAATTCATGAAGTCTGCTTTCTGAACCTCACCTGAACTCACTGCTCATTATGGGAACTGTGACCTAAGGTTCGACACCATTTTCAGAGAGAAGAATTTTTTTTTTCTTTTCTGGTTAAGTGATTCCAGGTTTTTCCTTCTTCAGAGGAAGTCTTGTTCACATGACAGGATTTTCCTTCATTAAAGGATTGACTGTGATTTCTCAGCATAGCTGAGGGGTTAAGAATGGGTGGTAGGCTGAGGAGCAAGAGGGAAAATAATGGGAAAGAGAAATGGAAAGAAGCCCATGAAATTCACTAATATCCTTGATATCCTTGGCAGAGAGTTCATTTCTGACAGGTGCTTCATTTCTAGCACTTTCTGGTAATTTTATGCGAGTCCTGAGCTAGAAGTTCATAGCCACCTGCACAATTAGGATATTTCCAGTCGTCCCTCTTCAAAGGCTTTTCAAACCCAACATTTTACCATTTAGTGTCCCAGTAAAACTGAAGGGATCCTTCTCTATGGTGATTTCAACCTACTTCCAAAACTAGGCTTTCAAAACTTGTTCTAATATCATTGTTCCATGATCTAAAAAAAAAAAAGTACCTTAAAATTAAGAACTGACTCTTTTCTTCATAAAAAAAGGACTTTAAACAAAGTCTTTAACCTATTGTTTTAAATAAATACCAGACCACATGTTCAAGATTAAAAAATATATCAGATAATAGTAAACTGGACATGTATTTTAAAAGAGATGTGATATAATTACTCTACTTCATAACATTTTTGTTCATTTTAATTCAAATACACAATTAATTTCTCAATCCTAGTACCTTAAAGAAGTATTCTATTGATTTTATTTTTTCACGATTAAGTCAAAACCAGCAAGAAGGTTAAGTCGAATGTGGTATTTGCAAATGTGTTGATTTTCATGCATGTCATTCATACAAAGAATCGTTCTTGAGAACCTATATTCTGCAATTCAGTATTTTAGGTAAAAATCTCAAAAGTTTTTTTTTTTACAATAAGATATTTTTTTGTGGCTACGAATGTTTTAAAACTAAACTTCATGACTTAGGGAACAGGAACATATTTTGTACAATGTTTAGTATTTCCTCTTGGGATGAGAAAAACAATAATAAAATATATTCTTTTTAATAATGAATGGACTTATTTATCCTATTTCTTTTTTCATTTTGCTCTTATAATCAGGTATGCTTGGGCGCATCCAAAAATTTATCTTATTGATGGACATATTTACCTGGTTTGAACTGTTCATGCATATTTTCAGATACTTTCTCTGTTTTAGTTCAAATACCTGTGTCTCTGGACTCTAATATAAAAATGGGCTTTAGGGTCAGGAAATCTACCACTTACAATCTATATTTCAAAGGCACTGGTAGATTTAAAATGTTGGATATGTTCTTTGACATGCAAAAGAATAAAAGAGGAAGACAGTGCTTGATACTCTTGATGTAGATCAAGGACCCATGATGCTTCCAATGCAATTAATTTGGCTACTTTAGTAAAAGGAACAAGCTTCACTTAACATCTTGTTTTATCAGCTCCCATAGATTCTATGAAACATTCTGATATAATTTTTATATACTCATAAAAATAATCAATTTCACGATGTCGTGTACCTTGAATTCTCCTCACCTCTTTGAGAATTTCAGTAGGAAAAAAAAATGGTAGCCAAATGTTAATTTCTTTTCAATCCTGCAGATGTTTACTGGCTTTCCTATCCCCCCCAACCCCCACCCACCCACCTTTTTTGAGGAAAATACACTCTCAGGCATATTATTTGGGGAAAACTTCATTCATAGTTTGTTTTCTACAGTGAAGAGATATTTTGAGTCATTAAATGAGATAACCTTAATCACCATTATGAACATTGTTGAAAGCTCTTGTTACATCTGGCAAAACTGCTACTTACAAATAGGATTTTGCAGAACCCATTTGAAAACTGTCCAATTTAAAAACCATTCTTCTTAGAGCTTGAAAATACGTATCTGACTAATCTTTCAGTAATGAAAAATTTAGGAAGATTTACTTCTACTCACATTATCCTAAAGTTGACAGCCTCAGTATTACCAACATCATAATTTAACTGGAGGACCAAAGTCTTATGGAACACTGGTGAAAACTGAGGAATTTACAATAAATCTCATGCTTCCTGAAAAAAGCCTCTCCTTATCTAAGCCAGCAAGCTTATTAAAGTTCTAATTGTAGCCAATGATAGTTACAAAAGATTTCTACAATTTTTGGTTCCTGTCACTATCAAAGCACAAAGTGGGATTCTGTTGGATACCAAACTATGTGCATATAGGCTCATCTAAGGTCAATCACAATTTTAGCTTATATTTTATAACAAGCAGTTAAAGCTGTCACTCCTTTCAGAAGAAGATAATAATATTTAATATTAGTTGAATTACTTGGGTTTAGTTTAAAGATATTTCATGAAATGGCCATGAATTTTTCCATAAACATATATAGAAGATAAAAACAAATTCATTAATTTAAAAAATATATATATCTTATTTTTAATGTTCATTTCAGGAGGAGCAAATTGTTTTCCAATGCAACACAATTCTGCATGCATTTGTTTATGAACTTTCTTTTCCTGGGAATGCTTTATCACATTCTCAGTGGGATATGTGATCCCCAAATGTTAAGAACTAGCCTAAACTTTTGCCATATGTTTGCTCTGCCTTCTGGCATTCATTCTTCCTGTGTGCCTGGTTTTTGACCCCCTGCAGGTCCTGATCTTCATTATTCATGTAGGTCTTGACTCTGGCCTGCCTTGGAGCTTGTGTTCCCTCAGCGCCTGTCTAAAAGCTTTGTCTTGGCCTGCCCTGCCCTGGAAGCACTTACCACCACCACCTACCAAGCACTGTTTTAAATTAAACAGAAATTTTCTCACTGAAGGGAACATGACCTTTATTTTAGTAAATTAAACTTATAGGTAATAAATAACATTGGCACCTCAAAGAAGCACTAACTTCCTTTAGGAAATAGATTGTAAATTGCTTTCTTTACTACTATAAGTGATATTAAATTTTTCTCAAAGAGTTGATTTTTCTGTGACCTATGAATATTTCCATGGAAGTAATATTTGCATTTTTGATATATCATATTAAACCCAGTATATATAAATACTAATTACTATGTTTAAAAAAAACACATATACCCAGTGTACTATATCAAAATTTTTTTTTAAAAAAATAAAAATTAGTTTATTTTGTTTTCATTAATAAAGTATTTTGATAGATAAGATTTGATTATGAAACTATAAACTCATGTATTTAAGTGAGCCAATTTTATATGAAACTATTCTGTCTATCTTAGCAATAATTCTAAATAGGATTAAGTGCTCTTATTTAATATAAGACTAAAGTTCTCCCAATTTAATCATTTCACTGTTCTTGATGCCCTGTCTCATTGTCTTCTTAAACTCTGCAATTTTGAGAGTCCTCTTCAATTTTTAATCTCAATAAATAAAATTGTTAATGTTCCAAGTGATAAAGTTCTCACTCAAATCATGATTTAATAAACACATTAGGATAAAATGGAATTGCCTGATATGATGTTCCAATTAATTCTGAAGAGAAATTTTGGGGAAAAAGATCCATAAACTATTTATATTTTGTTTGAAACATTACAAATACAATATTTTTTAAAAATTCCCCCCCAACATGGCATCAAAAATTCTGCCTGGTATTAAAACTATCTTATTTTTATTAAGCACCTAGGACAGTCCTTACCAACAAATACACACCCATGAATGTAACCAATCCCCTTCATCCTGTGTTCTTCAGTGAGAGGCCTGGCTAATTGGAATGCTTGGTGGCGAACAGATGGGGCCCTGTGTTGAGGTTCTGTCTTAATTTATTGTCCTGGGGTTTTCCTAATTACCCACTTAATTGGCACAGCCACACCACTTTGAAATAATAATGTACAGCTAATTATCACCGATTTAAGCTTGCTAATAGCTTATTCTTACCAGCTAACTTCAAGAAATCAAGCAGAGAACAGGAATTGCCACAGGGAGATCCCTCTGCCTGGGATGGTTTAGACATCTATATGAGTGCAATATCCCATACAGCTGTACTGATTGGTTTCTGCCCAAAAGGAGGAAATAGCGATGTGTTGTTAGCTATTTAAAGGAGCAGTAGCTCTTACTTGCTTTGCTCAACTCTGGAGACTACTGAAAGTAGCATGTATCAATAATCCAGAGTCTTCAATTAGACTGCACTGTGCATATAGAAAAAAAATACGGAAGATTGAACTGGACAGTCACATCTCCAAAACAAAAACAATCCAACTCCAGTTTGGTTCCCTTCTCTCCAAACTGAAAGATTTACATACATTATGAAGTTGTTTAGCACAAGTCTTATAAAAGGACATATTTTAATAAGAAAATTGTTCATTTTCAAATGTTAGTACAAAAGAAAAGCATGTATCTAATAGAGAGTTTTCTATAAAGTGAGCAAAAGAGCAAGAGGGAGGAAAGAAAAAGTTATGAATTTGGTGCTATGGAAAGAAATATCTATAGTTATGATACTAAAATTCTTAGTTTATACTCATTCTGCATTTATTTTAGCTACTTTTCCAAATTCAGACATCTCTAGGTCAGATTTCTTAGAAGCAGTGCCCAAGACAGGAATTTGGAATCAGATAGATAATTCTTTGGAGAAAGGGAGTAAGGGAAAGAGGAGAGGGTGGGGAAGAAAAAGTTTAGCTGAAAATGTGAGTTTCAGCCAAAAATCACAGGGAGTGCTAAAGCACTAATTTCAATATCTTAAGAAAGGAGCAAACCTCTTACATCACCACATCCTGTCAGTTATTGCCTGTCAGCAGCTGACAAACAAGTGAGGTAGGTGAGAGTTTACCTACTCCTTAATGTAGATAAGATGGGTGGTAGCCTCTCTTGAAGATGACCACAACAATCTTCCCTTCATGCCATGTGTATCCCCTTCTAACAGTGAAAAGAGCTAAGCTGTGTAACCTATGGGATGTTGCAGAAATGAAAAAGTGTGGCTTCTGAGACTAGATTATAAAATTACAGCCCTTGCCTGGCTCTCTCTTAGATTCCTTGCCCTCAGGGAAGCCAGTCACAACACTCAGAAAGCTCTAGGGAAGTTCACCCTGGCAAGAAACTGAGTCCTACTGCTAACAGGCACATCACTGAACTGTTGTGGGAAAAGATAACTCCAGCCTGCAGATGACCAAAGCCCCAGAGACTTCTTCACAGCAATCTCCCTAGAGACTGAGCCAAAGCCCCACTGCTGACCAGCTCCCAAATTCCTAACCCACAGAAAATAGAATAATAATTTCTTATTGTTGCACTAAGCACTAAATTTTATAATGACTTATTTGGTAGCAATAGATAAGAAATACAGATGGCTCTGATTTGTTCAACACAGTTTCTCAGAGAAGAGAGAAGCAGTGAGTTAGCAGCCAGGACACAGCAGCCAGTCAGGAAAATGGCCAGGTAGAGGGCACATGAGTGGGGCAATAGCAGTATCAACTACCTTGACTCTCACTTATTAAATTGGTTCCCCTTAACTTTCCCTACTACTTACACATAATGTCATGTGATGAACTTAATGTTGGCTTAGAAATTATGTCTAAAAATGATAGACTGACAACATTCTAAATGCTACACATAGAGAAAATATTTTGCAATAATGAAGATTGCACAGACAAGGAAAAACTAAAAGAATTCATTGATAATAACAATCAATGAAGGCTGGGGTTTAATTCAGAGGTAACATATTTGCCTAGCATGTTCAAGGCCCTATGTTCAATCCTCAATCCTTTCCATCCCCACCAAAATCAATGAGAGATATACTAGGTAAAAGTAAAATGATTATAGATTAACACGTGAAATGAGAGGGGTAGCACCAGAAAGAATAAAATGTGAGTATTTATAAGTAAGTATTGACTATCTAAAAATAAGAACAAAACTAATGTCCTAAGAGTTGTGAAAACCTGAGTAGAAGTAAGATATTTGCTGATATAACCACACAAGACGGAAAAAGAATGATGGAGTAAATCTGTTCTAAATTGCTTTATTGCTCCACGAAGTGATACAAGTCCTTATTTAAAATATTAAAAATTGAAAATGCATATTGTGATCCTATGGTAACCATTAAGAGAATAATAAAGAAATACATAACTAAAAGCTATGAAAGGATAAGAAATAATAAATGTCATTTTAATTCAAAAGAAGGCAAGAAAGAAGGAATAAAGAGAAATACACAGAGTAAAGGGAAGATAAAAAGCAAGATGATACTCTTAAGCAAAACCACTTATGAAAAACTTGAATATTATTTATGACTACAAAAATGGACTAAACATTCCAATTGTATAACAAAGACTGGTTGATTAATCATCACTTCACACTGTTGGCTAGTCAAAAAGAAAGGAAGCTGGTCAAATTCTTTATAAATCAACAATGTTTATACTGTGTGTATGACATACCATCCCAAAATATCAAAACATGACTGGGGGAGACCAGAACATGCCACTCAAAACTATAACTCTTCAGCTATCAATTACTTCAAGCTGGATATTTTGAGAAACTGCAGATACAGGAGTAGTTTTGAAAAGCTGCCCTCTGTAAAAAAAAAAAAAATTACATATATAAAGGAAATTATTATTAGTAAACAAAGCAAACTCTATTCACCATACATTTTCCCCTCCCCCTCTCACAACTTATTTCCACCACCTCCAAGAATCCATAAGCCTTTTGGTAGATCTAAATGTTATCCCATAAGAGCCTCAAATTTGAGTCTCATATATTTTGGGGACCTTCAATGCCTACCTACATAACTAAAATAGATTTTCTGGTTGATCTGTCTTATGTCAATTTAATTCACACCTCAGCCCAAAAGCCTGGAGGGTGGAGGGAAGCCATTTTTCCTACTCCTACATTTGTATTAACATACATTGAAAAGAATTCTTTGATGTCATCCAGGCTATACAAATTAAACTCTTCCTAAAATGATTTAGGGAAAGAAAAAGACCTAAAATGATTTTTTTTAAAGTTAGGATTCCATCATTCTAGAAATTTTAAACTAAGTCTAAAGTAAACTATAAAAATATAATTTGAAAAGGCTACAACTTATTTCTATAAAATGCATTTTAAAATTTTTGACAACATAATATAGTTTTATCTTCATTTTCACTGGCCAAGTCATAGGTACATTTTGTAATTGAGTATTCTGGGCTACCACAGAAACTATATTAAACTATAAAAACTACTAAGTTATTTTGTTCCATGTCCTTCTTTTAATAGTTGTGACTTGGTTTAAATTATAGAAAGTAGTTTCTGCTAGTAGTATTCTCATAAGAATTGTCCAAAGTAAATTTAAAAAAATGAATACCTAAGAAAAACTAACATGTATTTAACAATAATTTATAAAAATTAACTCGAGTTACATAAACTTTTTTTAACTTCACTTTTTAAAAGTAACTAAGGATACATAAACTTTTTTTTTACTTCACTTTTTAATGAATTACACAGTTATTTTGTTAATGATCTAGATGGTCATTTAGAAATTCATTTCTGTCTATTTTTCATGTATTTTTAAAAATTTTAATTATTGAGTCATAGTGGGAAATCCAAACAAGTCAACAGCTATACTTGTCCAATTCTATTTTATCTCTGTATGGTAACTATATTTAATACACACTACAATGAAAAACAATATTAACATGAAATGAAAAAATTGAGTATCATCAGTTTTCATGAAAATTTTAACTGAGAATATTAACTGTTTTTCTTTCTTTTTTTTTTTTTTTACTTAGGGAAAGATAAGTTTAAAAAACACTTTTCAATTATAGTGTGTGTTTTAATATACATTCATGCTCAAGCATATCTGTTTCTCAGATACAGAAGGATGAGTTGAACATCCTTCTAAATTCCTGCCATAGTATCCTAATTTATCTGACTACTCCTTTCCTTATTTGTTTTATCTTCATTTATGTATTTTCTTCATTCCTCATCCTATTTCCTATGTTTCTGTAAGTATCTATTACATATAAGTACTTTACTATACACTACCCTTGAAAATATTGGCAAAGACAAATTGACAACAGATTTAATTAAAGAACTAATGGGACTTTACTTGCCATTCATGAATTGGATAGCCTTTATTCTAGTATTAATACAAGCAATCAGTCCATAACAATGGCCACCCCCACAATTTTTGTTTGCCTATATGTATACAGTCAAGTACAATTACTGACAGTTTTAAGAATTTTTTAGCTTAAGTACCAATTATCTAGCAAAGGAACACTAATAAAGGCTTTAATTTGTGAGGTAATGATGGGCATGGTCTTAGAAATGTGAGTTCTAGAAGCAAGCCCAGCTCAGTTCTTACCATTCTGTACCAAAACACAGCTGTTTTCACTATTCCAGGTAAACTGTATGGAAACTTTTTTCTATCCAACTATTTCTAAGAGATGCTAAATATTCAATAATGCTGAACCCAATAATACATCATTTAAATTTATTCTGTCTTACACTATCCAGTAGGGTCACCACTAGCTGTATGCAGAATTCAGCTTACAAGTAAAATAAAAAACTCAATCCCCAGTTGCACTACCCACATTTCAAACGCACAATAGACCCGTGTGTCTGGACCTAGCATATTATAATATAGAATAATTTCCATTACTGTAGGAACTTTTTTATTGGTCTCACAAGCTGAATCTGTCTTCCAAATTAATGGGACAGGTACAGCCACTGAATTTCAAAGTTAATGAACGCTGATCTTTTTTCTTCTATACTGTATTTGGGTCTACTTAATGAATACGTTCTATTCTGTTGTAAAATGAATGGCTTACTTTCTTTTCTCTTTCTGGTTGTAAAACAAATGTCTTACTTTCTTCTGTTGGCAAGTGTCTCTTCACCATTCCTTGTGGAGATCTTCATTCCATGCTTCTCCTTGCTAGGATCAAAAGAACAAGGGGGGCTTTGTGTAGGTGTTCTTACTGGATGGCCACAAATCTTATTTACCTTTTAAAGAGAAAACATTAAAAGACAGTTAGAAATCAGCCTCCAACTTTTCAGGGAATGTAATGTTTTACAGTGGCCCAAACAATGACATGTTCTTGCTTGTATTTCAATATTAACCTATAATACATATTCCACTTGTCAGTTTTTAAACAGAGGGAATCAAATTATATGCAGAAAATGGCAACCATGATACATGGTGATACATTTATATGGGTTACGGTATGCATATGCAAATATGCAAAATTAAAGAACTAAATTAATAAACTGAACTGTTTTTCATTCAATGAATAGATAATATTTATGTTTTACATTTATGAATATGAATAATCACATCCTTGTACTGATTTTAAAACAAACTAATTTGCTACTGAACATGCCCTAATTATTAAAATGAGTACTAAGGGTAAAAGCAAACACCTTTGTAGTTTTCTTCTTATAGTCTTTTTTCAGAAATGTAAGTATATTTAATATAAATATCTCATTTTATAATCATTCTATATCTTCTCTCTTCATCTGTTGTGATTTCCAGAGTGTTATTATAGTCTTTTGAAAATTTACCCAAGTGGAAAATTTACTGTTTTTAAAAATTCTAAACTAGCAAATATATTTGTATAATTTACATAATTACCACTGTAAAAAATTAAGTAATTAATTTACCATGTAATGTATCAAAAAGATTCATATAACTTATATACGTGAAGATCCAGAGCAGCATAACTAGATAATACATAAAATCATTGCCTTGAAACCAGGAAACTATTTCTTGTTGAATTTTCTTTCCTTGATGCTAAGACCTTAAAAAATGACAGAATCTCTGAATCTGATTATCTGATATGTATAATGAAAGAGATTATTCTAAACTTCTCTAAAGTTTTAAATTTCTTTGATTTTCCAAGAGTTATAAACTTATTCATTTATTTCACCCATATTTTTTCTAATATTTGCAAAGCTCATATATTAAATGATCTGAAATAAAAGGTAATTAAATTTTCTCCAAACAGTGCATAGAGTCTAGAAGAAAAAAGGTATTCACAATCATTAAAACCCAAGTAGCATGTGTCAAAAATTTGGAGCCAGGCATGGTGGCACAGGCCTGTAGTCCCAGCAGCTCTGGAGGCTAAGGCAGGAGGATTGAGAGTTCAAAGCCAGCCTCAGTAACAGTGAGATGCCAAGCAACTAAGTGAGACCCTGTCTCTAAATAAAAATACAAAAAATGGGTTGGGGATGTGGCTCAGTGGTTGAGTGCCCTTGAATTCAATACCTGGTACCTGCCTCCCACCCAGCCCCCCCCCCCCAAAAAAAATGGAGTTTACAATATGTTCTGGATTAGAGGAAGATGGGATCCTTCCCAGTTGGGGTTGATATAAGAGGAGACACACTAAGTGAATACCCAAAGAAAGATCTGGAGTATCTGTTGGATCTGGATATGCTGAGGTTCCTTTTAATTCAACCTAGTTATTAATAAATATTTCTCATAGCACATTATGTTAAGTACTAGAGATGAAAATATGAACACACACTTAAAATAGAAGTCCCACATGCAAAACAACCATTGTATCATTGCATGATAGCAACTGTAGAATTACATGAAAGTCAGTAACATTCTAACACTTACATAGAAAATAGGTATATTAACTCTATTTGGGGGTACTCAGGAAAATGCTTCAGAAAGTCATGTCTGAACAAGTTAAAGGATAAACTAGCAATTTGTGAGGTAGAAAAAACAGGGGCAAAAATTTCAGAAAAGAGTAGAATAACGAACATATATGCAACAACTTAAGCTGCACATCTAGAAAAAAAAAGTACACCATACAGTCAAGAAAGAAGGAAGAGTGGTGTGAAAGATTTGAAAATGCCATGATATGAGTTGAATGCCAAGCTCAAGGACTTGCTTCAACACATGGACTGTAGCCAAGTTTCCAAGGAAGGAAATGAAGACTGCCACAAGAGAAAAATCATCATGACAGCAATGTGGAGAGTGAGGGCCAGGCCAGCAGAGAAATGCTAGGGCCCAATGTGGCAGAAGATGAAAAGGAAGAAGCAGATACCACAGATGCCAAGGAGGGAAAGACAGTAGCTCTAGGAGACTGATTTGGATAATGAACAAAGAATATGATAAAAGAGAAAAAATCCTGAGATGGAAGTACAAGAATACACGGGTTGGATCTAGAAAATGGTTAAAAAATTTCTTTTCTTGTAAGAAGGGGTCATGGAGGTAATATTAAAGGAAAATTCTTTTTAAGGATAGTTGAAAACTGATCAATGAATACCAGACTAAGAAGATGTCTTTATTAGACAAAGGCAACTGCTGGCTGCCAAATGGAAAAGTAAAATACCAAAGCAGGTTTTTAGCAAGTGCATCAGGCAATACTGGAGAGAAAGAGAAAAGAAAAAAGAAAGAAAGGAAAGAAAACTACTAAACCATTTACAGATTCCTTGAGCATTCCAAAGGAGAGATATTTTAGTTCTGAAATACACTAGTGACAGTCATGCCTTTTAGATAGAAGTAAAATCAACATGCTTTGACAAATGACTTTAAGTGAAAAGTAAGGGCAACATAAAGGCTAAGGTGTTAAAAGACTCAATTTCCAATCCCAGAGACTAAAAACTAGTGAGAGAAGAGTATAAATACATTAGCAAGGTTCTAAATAGAGAATCTCCATTGTCAACAACTCCTAGTAATAAGAAAGAAGGGAAGATGATATAAGTTGATAGTGGAAATGTCCAGAGTAAGATATCTGGAAGGATATTTTGGAGCAGAGAGAAAAGAAAACAGAATCTGCAATCATCATCCAAATATGACTAGCCATGGAGACTGCAGTAAGTTACGGAACTTCTATGAATCTGTTTTCCCATCTTTGAAACTCAAGAAAGTAGATCACTTAGCAGTCACAAGTTAAGAGAAATCTTATCTCACCCTGCCCCTCCCACGTTGAACCTAAAACCATGTCTGTTATTGAATGTTTCCTAGGTAAGCCAGTGGAGAGCTGTAAAATGCCAGCCTCACAGGGTCTTTATACTTATCATAACCTTTGCAATTTTTGCTTACAAATACAAGAGAATGTGCAAACCAAGGACTCAAGGTATCTTTGATTGTATCAAAAGATACAAGCATGTATAGCAGATTCCAATAAATACAAATGAATTTCAAAACCCTTATATTTGTTGACTTACTATCAGGGAGTCTAGCTTCACACTTTATTGAAAGGGAATGGAAAACCATCTGTTACCAGCACATTAGCCTGTCACCTTAGCTCCCCTGAGGTGAGCCAATTTGGGTGGCATATTTCAATACAAGTTCCTTCTTGCTATTGAAAAAACCTTCACACTTACATTGACAATTTTTCATCTTTGACTTATACTGCAATTTCTTCCTTATTCTCTTCCCTGGTCTCTACCATTCTCCACTGCAATCAGTCTTACATGTCTCAAAAATAATTGTTTTCCTCCCTAATGCTTATCAACTCCTGCTTGAAGTTCCATCTCTGACTTCCCACTGATTTTCAAGTTCCCATCTCACCTTGAAATGACTCTCTTAGTTGCTTCTAACCCATATCACTTCTCCCACTCCAAGTATTTGCTTCAACAACTCCTTGTCACTTAGCTGGCTTCCCCATTCTCAAAGTAATCTTGGCACCACATACAGAATATAAACTTATCTTTCATTACTGCATCCCTGTGTCTGTTCGCTTAGTACGATTCAAATCTTCAGATACTCAAAGTTTTCTACTGATAATTCTAAAAAGTTTTGTAAGGACCAAACTAATTTATTTTTCATCTCACTTTCATCTGCAGAGACTAGGAATCTTTCACAATGCTATTTTAAAGTGTATATTATTAAAAATACAAGTTGAAAAAGGAAATAAGTTTAGAATATTACAAATTGACAGTCAACAATTACAGATATGCTATGTGTGATTATTGAGCAATTTGGTTCAGAGGCTGAGGCAAAGGCACACTCTCCAGCACCTTGAATGTAAGAGTGACTGGATTTTATTTTCTCATGTTCAGTACCTTTATGATTTTTAGAAGCAATTTGTCAAGAGCAAAAATCTGTTAACTTTCCCAGACAGAGATAAAATCCATGACCTTATTTTTTTATTCAATAAAAATAAATTTAGGAAAAAAGTAAGTTGAGCCAGACCTGGAAGCAAAAGAGGGACACTGGTTAAGTGCCAGGTTCATTAGATTTAGACTTCATTTTACAGACTATGATAACATATTACGAATTAATGAACAAAGAACTGGAATTGTCAAAGCCTATGTTAGAAAGATTTGGCAGTCATGGCACCCAACAAGGAGACCATTCCCATATATAAGAGAATATCAGAATAAACTCAGCAAGAACCAGTGGAATCAGAGGAAGGGGAAGAAAAAGCCCTTTGATGAGCCGGATGAATGGAATTTGGCTTCTGGTTGGTTCCGTTTATGAGTTGAAAAAGGAAAAACTAAAGCTATTGGTAGTTTTATACAATGTAACCAGATCATTCTTTCGGGTTAGAGCCGATAATTGATATGTAAAAGTATTGGGTATATCTGTGCCTTGGTATGGGTGGTTAATTCCTTTTTAGAACTATACTCAAGAGGAAATTTCTTTTTTAAAAATACTTTATTAGTTGTTGATGGACCTTTATTTATTTATAGGTGGTACTGAGAATAGAAACCAGGGCCTCACACATGCTAGGCAAGTACTCTATCACTGAGCCAGAACCACAGGCCCCCATGAGGAAATTTCTAAAAGGCAGTTCTAAATGATGAATTAGAGATAAAAAGCAAGTTTATGTACAGAATCATGTGCAAGGAATCAATAGTTAAACTCATGAAAACAGATGAAATTACAAAATGTATGTAGAATGTAAAAAGTTCAGATGGAACATCACAGGCAGTACTTCCTCTCTGCAAAAAAAAAACACAAAACCAAAAAACATGGAGGAAGAGAAAGAAAGAGCATTAGCTGTTTGAATCAATAGAAGTGAGAAAATAAGTGATTATGTAATCATGACCTAAAACTATGAAACCTACACCATCCAAATAATGTGCATGATTCGTAGAAATTCAAGGTACAAATAACTGCACAATTTGAAAAAGATAAAAAAAAATTACAACCATAATACCACTTTTTAAATATGCTATCAATTGGAGAATCCCAAACTGGTGTAAAGTGACCAGTTTTTCAGGACAAGAAAATAAAGCTGGGTTAAAGTTTAACAAAGAGGGAAACACCCGCTATTTCCACTTTGCAAGGACTAGAGATATGTTTACATTGCAGTTATCTAAGAGTACAGAAAACTCATTTTAAAAATGTTCACTTGGAAGCACAGAATATCTAGGCTTGGGCTGTTGGCTTCTCTTTGTCCTCTTTATTTCCTTTTAATTTTCCAGAAGTTGCTTCTCCACAATTGTTTCTGCTAACTATCATTTTAAAGGTCCCCATTCTAACTCATAATTACATTTCACATTAGAAGAAGAAGGGAGAGGTAGGGAAAAGAAGGAGGACAGGGAGGCAAGAAGAATATTTCAATCATCTCTGGGCCCACTATGAGCAGTGTCTTCATTCTGCACTGTTTTTGTATAGTTACAAATTAAACCACCAGAGGGAGCTTCTGCATTTCAATCCTATTAATCATCATTAATTAAATTTATGTATGGGTTCATTCAAAATCATTTAGTTCAGGACTCTTAAAGAAAAATCCAACTTGTAAGCTGAAGTGACATATGTTCATCTGCATGAAATCTTCATAAAAATCCAGTCTTTATATAAAACTACCAGACTCATGCTACAAAGCCTTTGTGATCAAATGAGAAATGGAAAAACCAACTAATAAGTGATTTGTAGAGTCTGAAAAGGCTGCTTTCTCCTGTCTAAACTGCCTTGTTCTCAGGAATAGATATGGAAAATGACCAAGGGCTTCAATGTTTCCTCTCTCATTCCCTGCCTTACTTCTTACTTCCCCCTTTTTCCTTCCTTACTGTTCTTCCTTCCTACCTTCTTTCCTTCTTATATCCCTTAATTTCAGTTATAGGGACATATTAGTTTAGCAAGTTCTGAGGACCCAGAGCCAGACATGGATTTTGGTTCTTGTTTAAACACAGATTACAATGCTGATCAATAAATTGAATGACTGTTATTTGTAGGGCCGTATTCTAAGAGGTGGGACAACAGCACTAAACCTGCTCTCAAGGAGGTTATTCTACTGGGAGAAACTGAAATTATAACATTAAATAGATTAATCTTCCTAAAGCACAGTTCTGATCATTCTTCTCTGATGCAAAGCCTTTGGTGATTCCTCCCATGTGCTAATGAGTACAAAGCAAAGTATTTCATGTCAATTTACAGCTGAATCTCCAAATTTCCCAGCACTCCACTTTAAACAACCTCCGTTTCAGCTACATTGTGTTACTTATGGTCTCCAGAGTTTCCCTGTACTTTTCCATCTCTGTCCTTTTCCTCTTTTTTATCTTCCTAAATATTACCATCTTTCAAGGTCCAGTTAAAATATAATCTGTGAAATTAAGCTGCCCTTGATCTCTCAACTTGAGGTTATTCATCAATCTTGCAAGCATTTGTTGTGTACATCCCCAATAGGATTTGTCTATAGCAGTCTGGAGTGAAGAAGAGGAAATATTTTCTTTGGTTGTATTTTTTTCAGTTCTCAGATATAAACATGCCCCCAACATAGCTAATACACATTTATTTAAATGAATTGTTAAATTTTCTTCTCAACTGCCTCGTTTCTTGGATATAATCAAATGACGATTCAGAGAACAATTTAAATATTCTCTTCCCTATCAGTTCTCAAAGAATTATATTGTGTCTTGCTACTTACAGAACTTTTAAAAGTCTTTCTACCTTAATTTATTTTCAATCTACTGACCCATACCTGTCATTCAATATGATAGTCATGTGTCCTGAAATTGAAATTATAAAGGTAGTGAAAAGAGTCACTGCTGCCTGGGAAAATAATGTCAACATATTTAATAAGACAAACGCTTATTGTTCAGAATATTAGAAAAACCAAGACAAATAATCTAGTGAGAAAAATAAATGAAAAAGAATATGATACATAAGTAACAGAAAAAAATATGAAGGCAACAAACAGAAAAGCTGACTAAAACTTGATGTTCATTTGTGAATTTCAAAGCACAATCTTATCCATTCAAATAGAAAATATTTTAAAGACTGACACTATCAAATGTTGGCAAGGAGGTGTGGGAATCAGATGATCTGTTAGCTAGAGAATTTATCTTAATGGTCCTTGTGAATATTAAAACTCAGTTTATATGGGTGAAAAATTAAGTAAAGTGGGTTAGAAAAATATCATTCAGACAAATATATTTATCTCAGCTGTGTGGAGTCATATTTCTCTACGGAAAAAGACCACCTTTTAAAAGTCAATAGACTGTTGAGTTCTGATTTCACATTGCTTCACCTGGGAAAAATCTAATTTAACCAAATGCACATGTGTTTTTCAAAGAAAACCCATTTCTCAACTGTATTCCAGAGCCCATGGTAACTTTTAAAGTAATATATCCTTTCCCTGATGTTGGGGACCAATTTGAGGAGGATCACAATTGCAATACTCTAGCTAAACTTGAAGCTACCTGGAAGAATGCCACATTACTTTGCCTTTCATATCCCCGAAAGTAATTTGCCTGTGCACAATGCCCCCAAATACAGCTTGGTTAGGAGAATTACCACTTCAGAAATCATGAAACATACCTCTGAGCAGCATTTCCCAAAGTGTTTTTAGCAAAATGTCCATAAGGTGTCCAGACCCAAATGGTTTTCTTGGTTAAACAGGAATGGAAAACATTCTATATAGTTAATAGATATCTAGGCAAAAATTATTAGAGGTTTTGACACATAATTTGCATAAGACAACCTGCAATATTTTTCTAGGAAATGGGAATTATACAGAGTTTCCCTCAGACTGAAGACCATGTAACACTTTTTTCAAAGAATACCTACTAATCTAAATGAACACTAGTGAACTGCACAAAGTAACTTTAAGAATTCCTCTGATGAACCACTGGGATTCTGTGAATCAGAAATAGGCTTGTAGAATCTAAAGAGCATTTAGGTTGTCAGTGGAGACTGTGCTCCTCCAGCATCCCAGACAGCTCTGGTTGCCCTGGAAGCCAGAAGTGAGATGGAAAAGTCCAAACACTTGACATTTGCATTCCTGGGCTGAGAACTAGAAGCTGGAAGGCTTGCTGTAGGACCACTCCAAGAACTATTTACGGCAAATTATAAGAACCTCTATCATGATTTTCTTTGACTGTTCATTATTTTTCTCTTGTCCTTAGTTTCAATAAGTTAATTTGATAAATAGGATTTTTGATTGGACTTAAGATAAATGCAGATACAATATTAATAATGCCAAAGTGTCTGTATAAAAATTTAAATGGAAATATTTTGTGCATTCATTAAAAGAATCATAGATTATCACAGTTGTCTTGCTGTGCTCTCGGGGGAGATATGAAATGTTAGTAATTTAAGTTTCAGTGAAAAACTGTAAATGACAAATTAAATCTAATTCAGTACATTAAATCAAAAAGCTTCTACTGTTGAGTTTGAGGTCATTTCAGATCAACGAATATTGCCAGACACTTTAATGAGTACTGGGGACAAAAAGATTAAGAAGACTCAATGAATTATCTGGACAATTTCCCAGCTTCACTGGTAAGGTAGACCTGGTAGGAGAATATTCAGACAACATGGGGTAGTGGAATGAGTAAAGGACTACATGTATTTTGATAGGAACTCATAAGAAAAGAGGATAAATCAGGAGACTTAGAATGAGCCAGACAGATGAATAGGGCCAGTAGGCCCACACAGAGGACTTCTACACCATGCTGAATTTGGATTCTTTCATGTAGACATGAAGAAGGCCAAGATGGAGGCAACAGATCAATTTGGAGTCAGTTCTCCTAGTTTAGGTAATACATGAAAAAGGTCAGATTTATTCAGTTGATTAATAGATATTAATTGTAAAACCCATATATCAAGACTTAGACTGCAGAGATACAGTGATAAGTGCAAGTAATGAACTTTGCTCTTCTGGCACCTAAAATTCAATACAAAATGTAAACAAATAATGCATAGCTGCATGCAAGCAAAATTCTACAGAAGGTACAGTGTTATAAATATATCTATTTATGTACTATGATTATATATTACAAAGTTACCTATGCTTTGCTTCTAAAATCAAGGAAATTTCCTATAGCTATGTATATCTAAGATGAGATAAAAATAAGGAGTAGCATTAGATTAGATAAAGCTTTCAAGGAGAACGTCAAAGATAAGACTATTTTAATCAGAGGAACAACAAGATTCAAGAGAGAGGATGGCACTCCAGCCTGGTTACAGTGAGGGATCATTAGCTGAGGGTAAAGTGGTCTAGCATCCAGGTTGTACATATCACTAAAGATCAGTATAAAGCTTTTAGATTTTATTCTGTGGTCAAAGGAAGCCATTGGAAGACTTTAGGCACCATCTATTTTGTATTTTGGAAAGACTATTCGGACTTCTGTGTGAAGAATACACTAGAAGTGCTAAAGAGGTCATTAAAAAGTGAGTTAGCCTATTTTAAGTTCCAACAGTGCAACAGCATGCCCAGTGGGCATGCACCCAATGTCTAGTTGTGCCTCCTACATGGAAAGCACTCAATGCTTATCGGTTGAATGCTTGACTGAATGAATGAGATCCTCCTCCCATTTAATTTATCTGACCCCCCAACGTTTTTAAATGATAAAAAAAAGTTTTCCAAGGTCTGAAAGTTTACCATCTGTGGGGAGAACAAACATTTTAATATATGAGGATTTTTTTTTCTCTGAAGGACCTTGTAACATTAAAGTCAAAATGTTTCAAAAAATATATTTAATGTGTCATTGTGGGTGACAAATGAAAAGACACATTGTTCCTCTAGAGTTCCCAAAGCCTCAAGAAAGTGTGCCAACAAAAAGAACAAAAGAATGAACCCACAACTAGAAATTATTCACTGGAATAGACTGGTTTTCTAACTCTAAGAATCAATTTTCAAAATTATACATTGTAACATTTTTGTAACTCTACTGTATTATGTGTATTTTACTAAAACCACATCTTATTTTACAATATTTCTACCACCACCCCAAAATAACTCACAGTATATTAGTAGTCATTCCCCATTCCTCTGTGCCCCCCGCCCTTGGGAACCACTGAACTACTTTCTGTCTTAGCAGATTTGCTACTGTGGATTTTACATTTTATTAGAATCATATAATATGTGGTCTTTTCAGACTGATTGAACATAAGATGTGTTCAAAATAATTAATTGGGAGGCAAATGGATTGAGGAGGCTCCAGCCTTCTGGGGTTTTATGCAAAAAAAAAAAAAAAAACCCAGGAACCCAGCTCAGCACACTTCTTCTCCTAGGAAACAGAAACTTAATCTTACCAATCAGAAATGGCCAATTAACTTCTAAGACTATGTTGCCACTTTAACCAATTCAAGTAATTTCTGTGATGAAAACCTTATAAAAGTTTTCTGCTTGATGCCCTTCAATAGACCCTGAACCATTTGCAGTCTGGGGTTGTCAGCTCAAGTAAATTCTAAAATTCTACAGTCACCAAGTTTGTTTTTACTTATTTTTTCACTGTCTAATCATATTATAGCATGTATCAGTACTTCATCCTTTATTATTGCCAACTAATTTTCATTCCATGAATGCAAAACATTCCATGAACATTTGCTCAATTTTCATTTTTGACTTTTATAAATAATGTTATGATGATCATCAATCAATCTATACTTTCTGTGGACATATATATTATATTGTATATAAAATCTTGCGTGAAATTTCTGAGTTAAATGTTAATTCTAGATTTAACATTTTAAGAAAATGCTAAGCTGTTTTCCAAAGTTGCTGTACCATTTTACATTCCCTGAAGCAATCTGAAAGTGTACGAGTACTGAAATTTCTCCACAACTTCACCAACATTTGTTAGTGTCTATATTTTTTATTATAGCCATCCTATGAAGTGAGAAGTGGTATTTCATTGTTTCATTATGGTTTTGACTTGCATGTATCTAGACTGATGTGGAACAACTTTTTATATGCTTATCGGCCATTTGCAGACCTTCCTTGAAGAATGTTTATTTATTTATTTATTTGTTTGTTTTAAATATTTTAGTTATAGTTGGACACAATATCTTTATTTCATTTATTTATTTTTATGTCGTGCTGAGGATCAAACCCAGGGTCTTGCATATGTGAGGCAAACACTCTACCATTGAGCCACAACCCCAGCCCAAGAAGAATGTATATTTAAATAAACCCTTTGCCTATTGCTTTCCTTGAAGAGTGGTAAGAATTGTCTAATTATTTTAAACACTGCCTCCATGTAAACATTAATTAATATATAACAGTAATGTCTTATTTCTGAACTTAAAGCAAATGTTTCCAGTAATTCCATTATAATCTTGAAATTATATATTTTTCAGTTTTCTACTATGTTTTATTCTCATTTCATTCTTTCTTTCATGTGTGTGTGTGTGTGTGTGTGTGTGTCTGCATGTGCATGAGTGGGGTTAAACCCAGGGACTTACACATGCTAAGCCTGCCCTTGCTCTACCACTGACTGACACATGCAGCCCTTATCTTGAATTTTTGTATTTATTTCTATGGTGTTTTTATTAACTTATTGTGACTTGTATGTTGTTGCTATTTGGTGCATTCCTAACTAGTTGATATTCTTTATGGGTTGCATCCTTTATTATTATAAATTATACCCTTCATTTCCATTTTTGTTTTTGCCATTTATTCATCCTCTAGGGACACACTCTAGGACTCTTGGTTGACACACAAAGTCACCCGAGCCCACACATGGCTCCAAGGTGGGAATATGGCCCCAGAATGTCTATTTGGAATGCAACATAGGCTGCAGGAAGAGACAGAGGCCCAAAGTCAGAGCAAAGAGCTAGAACATAAGAATATACTTAATATATTTTCTCTTTTGTTTTTAGATATAAGAGAACTTTGAGTAAATAACTAGGGTCACCCAGAGTAAAACAATATACAGCAAACAAACTGCTAAAAATCAAAATAAATACCTTAGTTCTGTGAAGTTTCCTGCACTACAGAGCCCTTACTATTTGATACATTTCATGTAATAAATTGGTCTCTCACCATTTACATTTTTTCATACTATTTAAAAAACTTCCCAATTTCTCTTCTCCTTTTTCTGCTTGCAAATTATACACATTTTCTTTTAAATGTATAAATTTTTTCCCACTTTGGGATGCTAATTATAGTATTCAACACACACATATAATATGTAGAACGTTGAATTTTAGCCACCTTAGTGTGATATTCTATTTAATGTGAAATCTATAAATAGGGGTCAGTTATTAAAAACTTCCTCAAAAATTAGCACAACTTTTAAAAACTTTTGTACTGCTTAAATCACTTGCACTAACCTTATACAATTTTAGCACAGATAGGATGATAGAGATAAACTTTCTGAGAAAACTAAAGGGTTAGTTAGCTTGCTTGTCTAAGCTTAAACATCATAAATGTAACAATATCAAGAAAATACCAATAGATTTTTAATTCTAGAGATCCTTTCATATGGTCAAAAATACTCAAAGCAAGTTAATAACTATGAGATCTTCTCATGGCCAACACAAAACTTTCAACATTTGGTAAATTGGCATTAGTAAACCACATGTGAGTTTGAGGCATTAGAAACTTCACTGAAGAACTAGCAATGAAGTTGTTAGTAAAGTTGCTGGTTTTCCCCAGATAAGAACAGATGCTCAATGCACTAAAGCACCAGCTTCTTTATCTCTGCATGTTTCTCTTGAGCATCCTCAAAGATGCCTGCCAATCTCTGTCTACTTCATCTTTGTCTTGTGTAGTACATTCCTTAATTTTCTTACATAAATTCTCAATTACCTCTTGCTCTTATAACTCAGCAGTAGAGGATTACTGGCACAAATATGTCATCCAGGTTATCAGAAACTTGCTCTGGTTTCCAGCCCAAGTCGATTCAGTCTCTGCTCTTCTATTGGCCTCAGCCTATATCTTCATCTTACAAGTATTTTCAAATGTGGGGCTACTTATCATATATAACATCAAGTGATTTTAAACATAATATGAATTAAAAGCTCACCATATTCCAATGGTAATTCAACAACAAAAACTTACTAAAAAGTTGCAAAATTCACACAAAAACTTACCATAGAACTTCACTAGATTTTAGCAATGGAAAATAGGTTCAGTTTTTTTTTGTTCATTTGTTTTGTTTTTGTTAGTTAGTTTGTTTGTTCTTGCTAAACCAGGAGAGGATGAGCCTTGTAATATAATGGCTTATCTTACTATCACTTGGGAACAGTTGCCTGAGAAACAACTCATGTACATAAAAACTTCATTGGGAAGGAAAGAAGAATTCTGATAACATTTATGAGAAACGAGATAAAGTCAGTCCTTTAGTTATCTATACCTTTAGACTTTTTAGTTACATGATTTACATTGAAATATTCTTCTAATGTTAGATTTATTTGGTTACTATTTTTCACATAAGTAAAACAATATTTTTTTGCTCAATCAGACAAAAATCTCACTTATTTTTAGACTCTAAAAAAGTGAAACCATAGAGGTAGAGAACAGAATAATGCTTCCAGAGTTGGAGGTGTGGGGAGGGGAAATAGAAAATGTTGTTCAAAGCATACAAAGTTCCATTTAAACAGGAGGAATAAGCTCTGGAGATCTATTGCACAGTATTGCGACCATAACTAATAATAATACATACTCAAACACTGTAAGAGAATAGACTGTAAAGGTTCTCATTACCAAAAATATAAGTGAGACAATGGAAAACTTAGCTTAATATAACCATTTCACAGTGTTATGCATTAAAATATAAAATTTTGTCAATTAAAAATAATTTTAAAATTTAAAAGTTCAAATTTAACCTGTAAAAAAAAATCACATCAAGTTTTATGAAATATCTTATTTAAAGAGAATTTACCCACAAAAGTAGCAGAGACTATTTCCACAGCAGTTGAAAACATTAGTGATGCATGTGAAGAGCTACATTCTTATAAAATTGAAGAAGATACTATTTCAGAAAAATTCTACAGCATCCCTGAGTATTTATTAAATACTTATTATTTAATAACAATATTGTGGGACAAAAAGCTCATAATACTGGAATAATAAGAGCTCTGTCAGTTCAGAGGAACCTTAATAATTAACAACAACCAAAGCATACTTGATATAAAAATTGAGAAAAATTTTAAGTGGTTATTTTACCTTTATCACTTTTAGATTGAAATAGGGATGTATAGATAGGAAAGAAGATGGAAACAACTGGAGTTGTCTACAAACATAGTGGAACACTGTTCTGGGAGAATTTCAACCAGATTCTTCTTTATATACTTTCAGCTATTCACAAGACAATAATTCTTCTTTAAGGAAATTAGTTATATATAAAGAATTATAATTTTCAGTATTGATCCTTACCAAATCATGCCACAATCTTTTCCAGAAAGATAAAATTCCAATTAAATCATATAAAATTTTCAAAGTTCTATGATATATTTATTCAAAAATTATTCAAGCCTGTTTTGTAATGTGTTCCTAAACAAGTTTTGACTTGCCTCATATGTGATATGTGGTTTTGACTGTCCTTCACTACTGTCAATCACTTCATCCTCAGAAGAGGCTGGGGCTAATTTGAATCCACACACTACCACCACCTTAACAGCCCAGTGATCCACATGTGCTAGGGACAAATCTTCAAAAGGTAAAGAATTCATATCTAATCAGGCATGGAATAAAAAATAAAATAAACAACCAGCAGAGGCTAAAAACATTATAGAATAACATTAATATACTACAATATTTGTGTGAATAAAAAAATCAATGTGTAATAAAATTACTCTGACATATCTCTAATCAGAAAAACCCTCATTCCATATTGGACAGAAACAAATTTAGTCTAGCATTGAAGAGAGAAACCACCAATTGTCTCCACATGCTTAAGATGGCCTCTTACGGAGAAAAGATTCCTATCACTATTTAGTGTCCAGAAATTACTGGGAGAAAACCCTGCAAGGTGATCTCTGTGTAGAATGGTGAGTTGTAATGGATGAATTTCTCATCTTCCTTTTCTTTGTTAGCTTATAGAATTCTTTCTCTCTCTCTCTCTCTCTCTCTCTCTCTCTCTCTCTCTTTTTTTTGGTCATCCCACCTTAATTGGATTCATTCTGATCTCTCTTTCCCTAGAAGTTTATATTTCTCCCCCTTGTTACTAATTTAATTCTTATATATTTCCCTTTTCTTTTGTCTAGTTCCAGCCTCATTTCTCAGAAAGGCCAGTTCATTAGAGCACTGTAATTATTAAAAATTGAACTTCAACCAACTACATAAATTTTTAAAAAATAAGCAAAGGTAAAAATTACATCTTCAACATAATGTGAAAATATCAATGGAGTTCTGCCCAACCACCCACAAACATTATCCATGAGGTAGCTGATATAAAACCTTGAATCACCATCTTCTACTTTATAGCAGTCAAGTACAAATATGTACTTCAATAAATACATAAATGAGAGCTCTTAAAAATTTGTTTCATAAATAATATCTTCTCAGCTTTTTATTTAGCATAGATCCTGGAGTATCCTAGAGATTCTACTTATTTCGTTCATTTTGATCCTGCCTCTTTATGTATGTGCATATGCATTTGTATGTGTTTGTGTGTGTGTCTGTGTATGTTTGTGTGTGTGTATTCCAATATATAGCATGGCCAAAAGAACACACTACATACTATATATCCAATGTAAATTTCAAAATAATTGCAGACATTCATTAGTGTGCACAATCCACCTTACACTCAATTTTGAAATTAAATGCTAGTCTAAGATGGAAGGAACTAACTCTACTATTGGTTTATTTCGCCCTAAGAATAAAGATGTCCTTTCTTTAACCCAGGGATCCTTATACTTCTGCCTGTGGCCTCACAGAATAAGCTGTAAATTTCTTACAATTATATGTGATAATTTGCATATGTTTGTGTATAAGTGAGCATCAGATCACTAGGGGGAATGGATTACCAGCTTTATGACTGAGAAAATGTCTCAGCCTGCAAACACAGATAGGCTCTACTACATCTTCATTATTCAAAAGCCCCACACTGCACTACTTTGACTGTCACTAGGGAAACCCCATAATTGTTAAGTTCAAGTGAGATATTTATTAAAGAATATGATGTTTAAGATAACCAATTTAAACCATCTAAAACTGCAATGGCATTACATTTAATTGGGTTATTTTGAAAACTGAGATTTCAACTATTTTCCCCCAATCTTATTTGTTCCATAAGCAAAATTTTTGAAAAAAATCCCTCACACAGGGATATTTTAGGAATGTGTATACAACATTGTAGAAATCAGAAAAAAATACGTGCTGTGCCCTAATTAATCTAAAGTTTATATTTTATTTTTTCCTTTAATTTTTATATAAAAACACAAGAATATTTACTATAATTTTTAGAGATTTAGATAAATGTTTGTACAGATAGAGGAAATGATGAGATATTCAATTTTTTAACAGCTAATTAAAGTTCATTAGTGTGCACAATCTTTCACTCAATTTTGATAAGATTGATTATTTTAAAGTGAATCATATACTGAAACTGATTCTAAGGTAATCTGGATGCAACAAGTTGAATGTCTACTAATACTGCATAGGTAAAAGAGATGAAAATAAATTAAACAAAAAATAGAGCTAGATATTTCTTTTTGGAAATTATGTTTCTTATCCTACTACAGATTTTCTGAAATTATTTAGATTTAGTATTCAGTAGTTTCCTCATAATATCTGTTTCATTTAGAATATGTTGAAACACTGAAATTAATACCAATTCTGTGTTCCTGTGCCTTTAATAAGTTGCTAAATTATAACAAATGTCATACTAAATGTATTAATAAAAAGTATAATTAATAAAAAGTATAATAAAAATATAATTTCAAAAATAATTTATTTATAAAATTGATAAATGATTAGCAAGAGAATGATCTGTATGTAAAAAAATAATATTTTTAAATACTCCAGTATTTTCTCATTCAAGAAAAATCTTTACAATCATTTGCTTTAATCACTTAAACAGATCATTAAAAAATACAGATATTTTTGAGCTCTATATCATTGATATTTCTTTCAAGCTCTGTACTCCTAAAAAAGGAATATTTACTTTTAGAGCATTTATAATACCAAAAAATCAATAAAGCATTTATAAAGAGTATAATAATAATTATAGGATTTAAACATTATGCATGAGAAACTGATCTGAACATGAAAGCTCATTTTATTCTCACAAGAAATCTATAATGTAAGTGTTCTTAACCAAAGAGGAAATCAAAGCTAAGAGAATAAATACTGAGATAGCCAAACTCACAGCTAGTAAGTAGTACAGAGAGATGTGAAATCCATCCTGACACTATAACCTGTACTTTTAATCCCTACTTTTTTCTGACATTGTTTTTGTTATAGATTTATATATAAGGTGTCCCCCAAAAGCTTCTGTGCTAATGCAGGAATATTTGGAGGTGAAATGACTGGACTGTGAGAGCTGTAACTAATCGTTCTATCCTACTTTGAATAGATTGGGGGTAACAGTAGGCAGGTGAAGCATGGCTGGAAGAACTGGATCACTGGTGACCTGACCTGGAAGGGTGTCTCTTCCCTGAGGCCCCTTTCCCCTTCCCTCTCTTTGCCTCTCTCTGCTTCTTGTTCACCACAAATGGAGCAGCACTCTTAAACCACACCCTTTATCATGATATTGTGCCTCAACTTGGGTCCAGAGCAATGGAATTGGACCACCACGATCTGAAACAATGAAACAAAATCAACTTTCCCTTCCCTAAGTTTTTTTTTTTTTAAACAGGTACTTGGGGAATGGGAACACAAAGTTAAGTAGTTTCTGACTATAAAATTATAACTATAAAATTAACACACAGTCTCTCATAAATTGGCTTTTGTTTCTTAGAAGATTTTTCCAAATATAAGATACAACTTTCTCAAGAAACTGAGAACATTTTTTTTCCAGTTGAAATTCATCCAACATACATATGATATATCAGGTTACCTCTATGGATTTCTTAAAGTGGAAATATGTATTTACTGAGAACTAGACTTGGAAGTAGTTGATCTCACAGATTGCTTTGGGAATGTGAGAAAGTCATTATTTGCTGGCTCTTCCGTAATTTACTTTGAATTTGTTAGATTCATTGATGTGTGAACTGGTTATCAAAGCTTGATAAACAGCTTATAAATCACTTTGAAGTTGGCAGAAATAAATATTAATGAGTCAATTTTCAAGGAACTTATAGTTAGTTTATTTTTCTTTCCCCATAAGTAAAAAAGATTTCAGTTGTTTTACTTAGAAAAGAATCTACAATTTATTAGTAATGATTGATGTTTTTCAAGATAATCATCAGACTATTTATTATATGAAATCAGACTATTTGCTTTAAAAAAAAGAGTGCTCTTTGAAAATCCACCAAAAAGTTTCATGTGATAAAAATTCTATGCAAAACTTATTTATAAAGCCCATACTTGATTCTAATATTTTGAGATACTAAAATAAACTGCTTCACCATGATCTGTGCAGGGCTGGCCCCACTTAAACCACTACTTCCTCCCAGCCTTTCACACAGGACAAAACAGGCTCCAACAGTTTTAGTAGCTTACCCCGATCACAAATAGGAAGAAAACAAAGTATGTGAAAACATGCCTATCTACTACAATCCTTTGTGACATAGCCTCTATAATAGGAAAAAGATATCATTTTTAATGTTACGAATTTTAAGAATTCAAAAAGTCTTTCTAAGGTCAAAATAACAAAGAGGATATATATATATATATATCTGACATAAAACATATAAATATGCTCTGACATAAAACTTTAAATGCCATACCCCAAATTAATGATCTAAATCTGGACTTAGATTTCTTATGCTTATTTTCCCTTGTGAAGATACTTGATATCCCAATATGGACATTTTATTCCCTGCATTTAAATGCTTATTTCCCCTAACTAGGAAATACTTGAAATCTCAGGATTCATTTGTACCTCCATTTTAAATCCCTTCTAGAGGTTCTGGCTCATGTTTGATTTTCATAAGCGATGAGAAAGGATGAAGCGACCTGACTATTACAAGAAGTTAGGAATCCTGTTCATTGGATAGGGTAACCCAGCTGCATGGAGTAGGGAGCATATGAAATCCAGCTCACTCTACCACATCACCTGCTGCATCCACCTAGATGGTGCCAGCTCTAATGTGCAGAAAGGTATCATGTTGGCTCATGCAGGCCCTACAGACCTGAGAGTTAGGAAAACAAGGGAAGGAAGCAGTTAAACACAAAGCTTTTCAAGTCCAATTTCTATCAGAAATTAAAAGAACAGAGAAATAGAGCTCATGATGAGAATGTTTATTAATTCAGTAAATCAGTACCAGGGTAGGGAAACACTTTTTTCTTGGTACTAGGGAGTATAATATCATTTTAGGGGAAAAGATTTAGGAGAAACCACTAGCAACATGTCCTCTTTATTGTATGGGACGTGAGAACCATTACTAAGGAAGACTATGAATATTTAAGAATATGATTCTATGGATGTGGGAGAAAGAGAAAACTCTTACATCCCTTGATCTGATGATTCTGTTTCAAAAAATTCTCAAGTCTACTAGAAATAAAACAGCATGACAGTATATATGCCACATTTGCCACATTTTAAAAAATCATCACACTATCACTTTGACAGATCCTGAAGAGGCTCTAAAGAAACACTTTGAACACATGGATATCAAGTCTTACTTTCATGGATACACAACTGATGTTTTCTACAGTATAGATGAATACCTCTGAAATTCTAACAATAACTACCCATTTGTTCAGTAGTAGATACTATACCAGGAAAACACTTATCTCCAAAGAAGAATATTTCAGAAATTATGTATTACTATTTCATATTTATCAATAAGGATTGAGGGTCAAAAAGCATAAGAGATTTGCCTAATTTCATGAAGGTAATTATTGCTGATTGCAGATTCAAATCTATGCTGTTCTTAATTCAGAACCTGAGTTTTTGCCACTTCAATAAACTAAACTTTTGATAAGGCTGTTAATGCTTAGGAAAAAAAGTGGTACTTTTACCAATCAACATTTTGAGATGTTATATAAAATATAATATACCGAATCAAATATGTCAACCCCATGCATCCTCCTACTATTTCCTAAAGTATATACTTGTTAAACTGCCATTGTTTTAAACTGCATAATGATATGCTAAATCAACTAAATTTATGATGTTCTGGTTAATGTTTGAGAAATGAGACAGGAGGCATGGCATGACTGCTTACCCGTTCTGCTAGTTTTTGTCCATTGAGGTAAGCCTGAATCACAGCATCATTTACAAGCAAATGGAAGTTCAGGAGCACGTGTTCAACATCATAGGTTCCATGCATTGCATTTGAAAGCTCTTCCAAGGACTGGATATATGCATGCCAATGTGGATTAAGCTCTACCATGTGGGCCAGACAGCCCCTGGCAACATTGAGGCAGTATCCCATACAGGGCTTACTGAGAGTCAGGCCCTGGCAATGAGGGCAGTACTGCATCCTTAGGAGGGCTCTGCTGCACTCTTTGGAGAAATGAAGATGGTCAGTGGTGTTGATGACTTCAATGCCCAGATTGAGGGCCTGCAGAAATGTGCGGCTGGGCAGCAGAGATCTTCCCATCTGCCCCATTACTCTTTTGGGAATGTTACCAAATGGACTAACATCCCGGCGGGCCATGCGGATGCATTCCGAGTATTCCAAGGAGCTGTCAGTCACACTGGGATTAATGAGATGGTTGTAGACCAGAGGAAAAAGACTGTCGAAAAACCTATTTACAAATTCTTCGGGATTAACATCCACACCAAATAAGTAGAGCCCTACATCGGTGAAGAACTCCTGAACTGCAGCAGCAGCCTCTAAGGCCATGTTTCTGTAGGTGTTGCAAAAAAGTATACTGGTATAATTTTCTGCTTGTCTGATGAGAGTTTCAAGGGTTTCTGTAACACAGCAAAGGTAAAAGATGAAAAGATTTAATATTCATTTTAAAACTGTTCATCCATTTGCTCCAGACAGTAAATGAATTTAATGTACCATAACTAATTTAAGGATCTACCATAATTCTCAATCTACTAAACCAACTTTAATTTTCCAAGGATAATGGCTGGACAACCATGGTCATTACGTGCAACATACAAGATTCATACTGACATGTTTCCTAGAATCAAAGTCTGATAAAAAGTACAGAACTAAAAAACAAGTTACATATAAAGGTAGTTTCTTACTATTTCCTCTAGTCATTCATAACCCACTAATAATAAATGTATTTCATAACCTGAGTTCATTATTTACAAAAGATGATAACATTAAATACTTGAATTCCAACCCACTATATTTCTGTACTTTCATCATCTTTTATTTTCCCAGAATGAAAGCTAGTAGATTACACACTAGTTGGTACAAAGAGAAGCTAAACTCCAAAGGAAAACCTAACAATCCTCAGACCTTTTAACATGCTCAAACTAAAAAGTAAAATCTCTCATTATTAGACTACCTGCAAATTATCACACCTCATTAAACAGTGGGAAAACCATGAGTGACATTATTTGATGATAGTAAATAATTGTGACCCCTTATTAGGTATATTCTGTTGTTTTTATCATCTTATCTTCAAAGACTTTACTGTGGGATAATTTCTTTTTTTACTTAACTGATGCTCTCAAATCAGTTTTTCCTCAGGAGGGAAAAAAAAAGAATAATTTAGCTACAAATTAAAGAAAAAAAATCTAAAAATGGGAGATTAGAATAATCAGGAAGTTAAAATAGTGTTTCAAATTATAGCATTAAGTATTGGCTATACCAATAATTATATATTATAATTAGCCTAAACAATGATACTAGACTGTATCAAATCATAATTAATTAAGAATATATTCAATAAAATGATTTCCCTTAGCCCCAATCTCATAGTTATTTTATGAGGCTGTAAAAGACCACAAAATAATTTGGGAAGCAAATTTCTGTTTAAGTATATTATAAAAGGAAATGAAGAACAGTAAAAAATAAAATAAAATGAAAGAATAAAAAACAGAGGTTCAGGGAGAGCTGCTAATAAAGTAGCTGTATCATGAATATACCACATGATCCTCACCAAAACAAGACATTAAAAAAACACATTTTTATGAAGAATACAAATATATGACAAAACAATCTCTTGTGTTCTTATTTTGCCTGGAGATAGATTATTTTTGGGTCCCAGGTTTTAGGGTGATGTATCAATATATATTACCCTGCAATCAAAGGCAACAGCTCTTACAGGCTACAGCAACTGTTTTAACAGAGCACTACAAACTAGATGGTTAGGATTCATGTGTTATCTGTGTATCTCCAGTGCCCACTACACTGACTACACACTAGCAACTCAATAAAAACGAGATGGTAACTGAAGGCTTTAATTTTGACTGGCATCTCTGCCAAATGAGACAGCATTACTACCAAGTTTGCCCAGTTGACCTGATCATGAGGCTGCAGTAGGGGAAATACAGATTACCAGGCCTCTGCTTTGAGAATTCTAACTCAGCAGGTTTGTCTTGGTCCAGAAATATATATTTAATAAGCAACCCAGGTGATTATTTCAATCCAGCTAGTGTTTGAAACACTGAAATTACAAATGTGGCCAAATGTCCTCTGCTCTTATAGCGTAGGTAAGCAAGCCTTCCTCTGGCTTCTCAGCTGCAAACTCAGCCACTATACTTTGTACTTTCCACAAGAGGAAACCAGATTGACCGGTTGTGGTCTGAACTAAAGTAAAATTTCATTTTTTTTGGTGGGGGGCACGGCGATATGAGGGATTGAACTCAGGGGCACACAACCACTAAGCCACATCCCTAGCCCTATTTAGTATTTTAATAGACACAGGGTCTCACTGACCTTGTTTTTACTAAGGCTGGTTTTGAACTTTCAATCCTTCTTCCTCAGCCTCCTGAGCCATTGGGATTACAGAAGTGTGCCACCACACCTGGCTAAAGCAAAATTTCCAAACTTATAATTTTCTCCATAATATAGGCTACTTTTCCTTAATTGCTTGTGTGTGGCTATTAATTGTGAGGTAGGTCACAAATGATTTTGTTTACCAGTAACAGTTAAACAGCACTGTTAGCAAATTAAGTTCTAAGATAAAAAAGGACAAATTAAAAGGTACTCTGTCTCTTTCTTACATGCACTCTTACACGATTTCCACTAGGCTTCTAAAGTGCCCTTTATTTAACAGATACCTGCCATTTATTCTCGGTGGAATAAAGTTTGAATGTTGCTTACCCTAGTAATACAAAGGTTCTATCTGATGTTTGCTAATTCTAAATGATGCTCCAATGTGAAATTTTTAGAAGTCAAAAGTAAAATGTTTCTTTATAAATTCTTAATATATAACACACTTAAATGTATAACACACTGACTTAAAAATACATGGAACTTATCTTTCAGTAACCATAATTATAAGTTTTACAAAATAACTATTTTATTAAAGCAACATCAAAGAGAATGTAATATTTAGAAGTATCCATTCAAAATAAAAATGAGTATAGTAATTCCAGATATCATTATGTCTTAAGTCCACTTTGTACTACTGGCATCAAACTAATTTTGATTAGTGTTTGAGATTATAATTAAAAATAAATTTCTGGACAAAGTCTGCAGTTCTGATGGTATTTATATTAGACTAGTTCTCCTCTGATTTAGTTTTATTCTTTCTCTAAAATAAAATAACAAAAAACAGTTAAAGATTATAAGAATCATTATGTGAAATTTTTTAACTTTAATAACATCCCCATTAAAATTTTAGTTTTCATAAATATGTACTGATTTCAGTACCCTTTGCAGGAAGTATTATATATTGCCAAATATCAATATTCTGATTATTTTTTGAATGTCTAAACAAAAAAGTGGATTTTAAAAATTGAGTTATTATGATAGTTTTTCATTATGTTATTCACTCACTAAAATATAAGGATTGGATTTTTTGCTTTCAAACTGTATTAAATCTGATATTGAAACATTCCTTTAATTAAATTACCTAAACATATGTTAGCTGTGTATTTCCATCCTAGTCTCTTCAAAAAATTGAATATATAAACACCTATAAAAATGAACAATCTAATAAATCAGCCATTGGAAGATCTTGTTGATAACTGGTTACAAAAAGTTGATAAAATCAGGAGTTGAATTTATAAAAACAAATTGTTTGTATTAATTCTGGATCTAAAAATCCATCACTTTGTTCTCATAACATGTTTACCAAAAAGTTGAGCATTTCCATTTTATAAAATTAACATAGTGTATTAGCAGGAATTTATACATTCACAATTACAAAATATTATTTGCTGGAGTGAAAAAGAACATTCCACATAAAAAAAAATCAGCACTTACAAATCCAAGTTAGGTTAAGTGCTAAATAATTTGTATATCTACTTAGTTATTAAAGAGAAACTGTACCTTTTATTTCAAAGATTTAATATATATGAAACATCCTTCAGCCTAGATATATTACTAGCAGCATTCTATGCAAGTGCTAAAATAGTTAATGCATCTTGAAAATAAACAGAAACATTTACCAGGTTTGGTTAAGGAACTTAGATAATAGACTACAAAAAAATAATTCTTTTTGGGTTTGTCATTGACAATTTCAATAAGATCTTCCTTCCAGTAATCTATCAAGACAGAATAATTTCCAGCTTTCCTTGTAATGCCTGAGTGGTAGGCAGTATAAAAGGCTGCAGTCTAGTTACTGTTGGAACAAAAAATATAATTCCTCCAAGCTTTATGGGAAATTAATTTATCTATACATAAAATCAGTTATGTGTAATCGAACTAAAGAATGAAGTTAAAATGCATGAATCTATTTTAATTTTTAGCATTAACATTCTGTGATAATTTCATGACAAAATACTTAAGAATGGAAATTTTATTTCCACTTTTCCAGACCATATTCCCTTTGATGATCTTTTATCATGCCTACCAATGATTACTGAAACATAAATCAAGAATTTAAGTTTAAATAAAACACTGTAGATAGAATTGTGATAATTATTTTAAATTAAATTTAACAAATCACAAATTCAGTAAATATTCGTATGTATGGGATGTTTTGCAATGGAAGAAACAATATTTGTAAGACTTTTATTGGTTTTAGATAAAATTGACCCCAAAAGGTAACAATCATGAAATAAGTATTACAATAACTTCTCCAGCATGACATGAATAACATTTTATGACTCTTCATACTTCCTAGTATTTTTGATATATAAACATTTTTAAATACAAAATGTGAAGTGTCAATTACAATTTAAGGCCACAGATATTCTCAAATACAGAAATGAAATAGATGAAAAAGATTAAATCAATCATATCAACCATGGATAATCAGATGATTTTACAATGTATATCTAGGTTGAAGAAAAATTTTCAGAGTGAGTGTATATTTTGTCAATTATAATTCTCAAGCCACAGATTACATTAATGCAACAGATATTTCATTATTACTCTGCTACTTCAAACTTATTTTGTTCCTGACACTATGTATCCCTGTGCATTAAATTATGGATAGATGAACAGATAGGTACATCACTGTAAGAGTAATTTCTCAATAAGTTTTTAACCTATGTATATTAAAATAAGTATTAATTCCATCTACTTAAAAAAAATGCCTTCCAATGATTTTAACACTTTCACATTAATAATCACTTGAACCACCCAAAGACCATTATAGACACTCTGAAGATATGCATATTAAATAAAGAATTACACATTTTTCAGCCTGGAAGTGTTTATATCAAATTCATTCCTTATATTTGCATACTTCTTCAATTGTTTCAGAAAGCAAATATGTAATAAAAGTTCTCTGGAATATTAATCTAATGATTTTTTAAATGTTATGCCATATGATTTATAATTCTTCAGAAATTAGTCATCTATACAAATAAATAGTGGAATATTAATCTGTATCACCAAGAATTAGCATACTGGTAATTAATTTAGTCTTCTAAGGCAAGCATTGCATGGAAAAATGCTTTCTCAACTTTTCTTCTTCATTTCCCTCTTCATTAATGCAGTTATCATAGTGCATCAAACTTATTTCTAATATAATTTTATAGTCATTTATTTTCTGAAAATCAATATAGGTTTTAGTAAAAAATTTAACTCCATTAAACTCTTATGTGACAGATAAAGATCAGTGCCAAACAACTAATGATAGATTATTTCATAAATTATTGTGAAATGAAGACTTTAAAATCAAATTTTCCGATAGTCTTTAACATGAACTCAGAAATGCAATCTGAAAATGCAAATCAGCCATATAGAGCTATTTCTTACTAATTCATATAATTTTCTACTTTTATACAGAACAAATAAATCAATACCCCTTTTCATTGGTTCTTTGTCCTCTTTTTTTTTCTGTTCTTTTCACACTCTAAGACATGGGTCTCCCTTAGTTAAATAAACAAAATCTTTCATTTATTTTTTCTCTTGCTGATATCTCAAGGAAATCAAATGATCTATATTTTTTACTTCCATTGACACAATGCTTGTTCCCTCTTCAATGTATTCACATCTAAATTTTTTAAACTTAGTCCTCCATTTATTCATTCAACCAAGATTTATTTATTTTTATTTTGAAGGGTACAGAGGATTGAACTCAGGGGCACTAGACCAATGAGTGACATCCTTAGCCCTATTTTTGTATTTAATTAGAGACAGGATCTCACTGAGTTGCTTACTGCATCACTTTTGCTGAGGCTGGCTTTGAATATGCAATCCTCCTGCCTCAGCCTCTGAGCAACTGGGATTATAGGCATGCGTCACCATGGAGGGCTCAACCAAGATTTTTGAATACCTATTCTAGACCTTAAAGCAAGAGCTAAGGAAGCCATACAAATTTCTGTCTCATAAAGTTTATTATCTTTGGAGTAGGAAAGAAAATATAAAAGCAAACAAATAAAAAACTATGATATATAAGTACTAGAGAGGTTAGAGTTGGGGTTAGAATAAATGATGGGGCACTGTTTTACACAGCTTCAAGACAGTTTGTCTATAATCAATGCATTAAAAAACTATAAAAAATGAGTTCCCTGGCCAGGCACAGAGGTGCATGTGTGTAAGTAATCCCAGTGTCTCAGGAGGCTGAGACAGGAGTATCACAAATTCAAAGCCAGCCTCAGCAATTTAGTGAGGCCATAAACAACTTAGTGAGACCTTGTTTAAAAAACAAAATAATTTTAAAAGGGTCTGGAACATGACTCAGTGGCTAGGTGCCCCTGGGTTTAATCCCTAGCACCACCACCATCACCCCAAAAATAAGAAGTTCCGTGATTAATCTATTTCCGAAAGAAAATTTTCTGAATTTATATATATATATATATATATATATATATATATATATATATATATATATATATATATATATATATATATATAT
>NW_025999932.1:17794572-17837906 GCF_001458135.2 Marmota marmota marmota
ATATATATATATATATATATATATATATATATATATATATATATATATATATATATATATATATATATATATATATCTGGTCATGTGGCCAAAAAAATGTATTTAGGCAAATTTGTTTAGACAGAGTGACTTTCTAAAGATTGACCATTTAAAATAAGGTGAACAAGAGAGCCCTCTCTCAGGAGGAAACTTTGAGCAGACTTCTGCAATAAAATGAAACCAGTTTTGGTAATGTAATTGGTGAGTTTATTCAAAGGAACTGGGATCCAAGGCTGTAAAAGAATTTTAAACATGAGAGAACTATGACCTGTTATGCATTTTAACGGAATATAGTGGCTGCTGTGTGGAAAACAGACTGTTGAGGCAGGGCTAAGTGAAAGAGGGGAGCCCAGGTAAAAGGCTTTGGTAAGAATATGAGTGAAAGACCATGGTGAATTGGACTGTGATGGTGGTTGTGGAGTTAGTGACAATAAGTGATCACATTGGCCATACATAATGAAATAATAGACAAAAGAACTTGCTATTGGTTGGAGGGTGTATAGGCAAAAGGCACAAATGAATAACTCTGAATCCTGGGCATTAGCTGATGGATACACAGTAGTATCATTAACAGAAAAAGTAAGACTATGTAAAAAGGTACATGTTTATATGTGGTGGGAGTTGGAAATTAAAAGTTCAATTTTGGGCATGTCAAGATTGAGATGTTATTTACAAATTCAAGTAAAGTGTGTATTAGTATACATTTCGGTAAAGTAATTCAGATCTCAAGGAAAGAGCTAAGGCTGGTGATACCAATCTGAGAGTGATTAACACAGAAGATAAAGTCATGGTACTGGATAAAACAACCTAAAGGCAGAAGATAGGTAAGAACACAGATGATCAGGAAAAATAATCAAGAAGAGAGTTAAAAGCCAGAGAGCTTTAAAAAAATCAGGAAAGTAGTACTCTAGAGATCAAGGGAAGAAAATGACTCAAGTGGAAGAAAGTAATCCATCATGTCAAATGCTATTAAGAGGTCAACTCAGATGAAGAGTAACAACAACTGACCATTGGAACTGACAGGAGAGAGGCTCTCAAGGATCTTGATAAGAGCTTCTTCAGCAGAACATAAGCACTAAAGAGAACAATAATTGAGCCAATGTATAGACAACTTTTTACAAATGCTGACTATAATAGAATCAGAGATCCAAGGTAGACACTGGAGGGGAATATGAAGTCAAATGCTTTTGTTTTGATGAGGAAAAAGAATTTACTGAATATTCAAAGAGCAATAAATTGATGACTTATTAGGGGAATGGGAACTTCAGGAAGAAATTCCTTGAATAAGCAAAAGGATTTGATCTTGAGCACTCACAGAAATCAGAATATTGAATATTTTAATGGATGCTGAAGTGCCAAGAATGACCACAAGCGAATGTGAAGAGAAAAAGAGCAAGTCAGAAGAGGTTGACTTGCTAAAGGTACATGATCAGAAGTACGGTAGAAGCCAACATTGAAGGCTGGCAGGTGGTCAAACTTCTGGTATCCTCGTTCAAGGGGATTTTTGAGGAGAATGGTGAGATTTCTGTAGATCAATAAGCACACCTCGTTACTTACAGAGGACACTTGTGTTAGTTTCTTGCTACTAAAACAAAGTGCTGCAAATTTGGTGGTTTCAACAACAGGAATTAGAAGTAGTTCTGGATGCAGAAATCCAAGTTCATTAACTCCATGCTGAAAGCAAAGTGTGGGCTGGGCCCACACCTCCCTTTGGAGGCTCTAGAGGAGAAACTTTTTCTTTGCTCTTCCAGTTTTGTGTGGCTGCTTGCATCCCCTGGCATTCTTGGATTATGGTCACATCACTCTAGGAAAGGTAACTTCAGAAAGGGCCATATGGCCTGTCTGTCCTCACATGCACCAAGTCTTTCAAATCCAGAGGCTGAATAACAGTCTTTGTCACTAGAGACTATTACTTAGGGTGCTATAAACTTGAATAAACAAATGCCAAAGCAACTTTAAATATAGCTTATACATTTCCCCCGATTTATCTCTGTACCATCCCTAGAGTTTACTTCCCTAGTCCAGATATCCATTTTTCCTATCCTTTCTTAACAAATTTATTATTCTTTGTCCAAAATGCATAAAAGCATCATGTGTTGTTCACTTTTTCAGACTTCACTTTCTTGTGAAGATCCCAAGGTATTTGTAAAATTAAAAAAAAGTTGCATGTTTTTTCTCTTGTTATTCATCTCCTGTATTAATTGGAATCCTAGATCAAACCAGAGAGCTCACATAAAAACAAAGGGTGCAGGGCTGGGGTTTAGAAGGGATCTCTCTTTCTGCCACAAGAAAAAGTTCTGTGTGTGTTATGTTGGAGAGCACTCAGGTGAGAAATTTCTATTATTGTAATTACAAACTGAAAAATGTGCAATCGCTAGGAAACAAAAATACTATGTAAATTCTTTATCACCAAACACACTGTTGAAAAGTAAATAAATACTTCTGCCCTTCATCAGTTTCTCCTACCCAAAAATATCTGTGCCATAAGAGAACACATGGGAAAAATGTACAAAATTTTAGTTAGAAAAAGAAGGTGAAATTCTTTTCAGAGAATAGCTTGAGAATATGTCTCTGGTGAAGTGCATCAACTCCATTACAGAACTGTGGAAGACTTAGGCAGGAAGAGAGAGATCTGATTAGTTCAGACAACAGGTTGTACTGAGCCCCTGACATGGCTCACAGGTTTCTGCCAACCTCTTCCTTAGCAACTGCAATCAATGACTTATTCTCCAGGCTCAGACTCTGCTATTTACTCAAGCTTCTAAATCTGGTGCCTCGGATTTTTCTATGTCCTCTATTTACTGAAAGTACTATTTTGTTCACTCATTCCTCTACATTTATTCTAGATAGTTAAAAGTCTTCGTTCTTTTTCCATGTTTTTTCATTCAAAACACAGCACAACTTTTACAATATCAAATGAAAGTCCAAGCTGATGACTTCTACACTTACATATGTAAGTTAGTAATCCTCAAAGATTTTGATTTAAGAATCTTTTACACACTTAAAAACATATTGAAAAACTTGAAGAGTTTTGTTATGGTAGGTTTCATTTGGACATATACATTCTTTTATAAAAAACTGATACTATCTACAATATGCATTTATTATATTAAGATAACCACAACAAACATAATTACATTAGATACTTATTTTGTAAATAAAGTAATTATATATATATAATTAGCTTATACATTTCCCCCGATTTATCTCTGTACCATCCCTAGAGTTTACTACCCTAGTCCAGATATCCATTTTTCCTATCCTTTCTTATTATATATATAATTACTTTATTACTTTATTATATATATAATAATATATATTATATATATATATATAAAATAAAAGAAGAGTTAGTGTGAAGAGCACTATTGTTTTATATCCTTATAAATTTAATTAAAGTTTGTCTCAATGAGAAAGGGCTAGATTCTCATATCTATATGTGAACACAATCAGTTAAAGTACATGTTTTTATTGATGAATGAAATAGACATTATTATTGCTGTGTGTATATACGTGACTGCATGACCAATGTGATTCTGCAACCTGTACACTCAGAAAAATGAGAAATCCCATCTGATTCAAATGTATGATATGTCAAGGTCATTGTACTATCATGTGTAACTAATTAAAACAAATAAAAAATTTAAAAAAAAATTCAGCTTCATACAGATGAGCCATTGAGAAAGATAGAGATATTTAGTAGCCTTTCCACATCTTTGGTAACATTCTTCTTTGGTTTTATATCAAAAAATAATAAATTATTTCTTCAAATTTAGTTGCAATGTAGAATATGAAAGTTTATCAATGACCTTCTCATACTCTGTTAATTAACATTCATTGATCATTCTTCCACTATGAATGGTTCAGCTACCCAGGCAAGATTTTGTAAGTCATACATTGACATTTGAAAAATATTTTTTCACAGGTTATGCAGATTTCCCCAAAAATGACACATCACTTTTTAAAGTATTAAGAATCTGTCAAAGTCATGGTAATGGATATAAATTTTCTAAGTAATCTTGAAAGCTCAAATGTTATTGCTATGGTTGAGATAAATGGCTCCAAAAGGTCTATGTGTTAAAGGCTGGTCCCCACTAGTGGCACTATTGGGAGGTGCTATGGACCTTTAGAAGGAGAGATCTATGGGAGGTGTTTAGGCCATTGCAGGTCTGCACCTGAAGGGTATTGCAGGATTCCAGCCCCTTCCTCTCTCTCTCTCTTGCTTTCTGGATTATAAGAGGAGTGGTTTTGCTCTGCTACATGCCCCCACCACAGATCCAAAACACCGGGTCAATTGATCAGGGACTGGAACCTCTAAAATTGAGAGCCAAAATAAACATTTCCTCTTTATAAATTAATCATCTTGGGTATCTCATTACTGTGCTAGAAAACTGACTAATACAGTTATCCTTGGAAAAAACAAATACAGTAAGCTGTTTCCCTTAAAGTTACAGAAACTTTAGGAAAATGTCTGCTAAACACCCAAATCTCAATCTAGAAGACATACTTCTCATTTTGTAACACAGAATATGAAAAATATGCACATGTGTAATTCAAGGTTTATATTTAACAAAAGGAATAAAGTATAGTGTTCATCAGGACATTCCTAAATGAATCTGGTTTTTTAAAATGTGTTCATATATGTAAAACATACTATTATTGCTGATACAATATGGTGCATCTGTTTTAATTTGTGTTAAAGTCTCCATAGTTTTGCTCACCTTTGCTTTTGCACTATCAAGGCAAATGTCAATGCAGGAAGAAAAAGGAATATAATGACTTAATTGTATTATTAAAATAGTTTCATGTCCCAGCACCCCAGAAAGTTCTCCAGAACTCTGAGAACTCTTGTTTAAGCAAAAATCTTCACCTAAGATCTAGTTATTTTTCAAAACATATCAACATATCAAATTGGATCTTTTTTTGACAATTATTCCTTTCTATTGTCTTAGTACCTTCCTGATTTCCTTATCTTATCCATTAGGATCAATCTTCTAGGCATGAAGATACATGGTCTTAAACTTTCCAGTGTCTAGTCAGTCATCAATAACTGTACTTTAAATTTTCTTTTAATCTTTTCATTGTTGGATTTTTTCCCTAAAATCTATCTCATCTAACCTATAATATTAACAAAGCTCCCATTGAGTTGTAAGCACAGTTTTATTCATTCTTATATTGAACATTCTAGTTGTTTTCATACTTCTTCTCATACATTTATTTAAATACAATGTGCACTCCAGGACCCAATCCAAACCTCATGTACTTGAATAAACCAACAAAATTTTATTTGCATTATGGTATCTCCAAAACATACCTAAAAACATATCCAGATGCTAGCAATGTCATTTTCATTAAGTAGCACATGGCATTTTAAACTGAAATGAATTAGTTGGAATGATCATTCCTCTGACTATATGACAACTAACCTCAATCTTTTTTTTACAGTTATCTCTATACAATACATAAAAATACACAAGGAAATGGCCTCCAGCAAAATCTCTTAATATCCTTTAAACAGCTATACTAGTTTTTCTTTGTCATCATATTTAATTATATTTTTATTTTACCAGTTCACCAAAAGTCATTTGATCACATTTATCATTCTTAGAATTACTATTAATTCCCATGCTTTTCTTAAGACCTAGAAGGTTTTGGTGTTTTTTTTCCCCAAGAACAATATATTAATGTGCATCACAGACTTTTATATCTTCCTCTTCTCATGGTAGTTAGAATATTTTCCTACAGTATAGTGTTAAAAATATGTCCAATTCTATTAGCTGTACAATAATAGCTAAGGTATTTCATTTAAAAACCCAGGAATATTTTCTAAGTCATTATACAAATGCACACTGAAGTTTAATATTGATGAGTTCTAACAACCATATGGTCTAACATAAGGGAATTAAAAACTGGTTTCAATTCCATTCTGGAAACTCCTGAATTTTGAACATTCTGATCCTGGTCCTACAGATCTGCTGGATCACATTGCCAAGTGTCATGTTTTAGTGCCTTCTTCCTTGCAGATCAGCAAACAGAGAAAGAAATGAATTGAAAGTTTTCACTCCAAAGTTACAGACAGTTTAATAAATATACTGTGTCTATCTTGACAGAGAGAAACTCCTTTAGAAGGTAGGCAATCTTTTAGACTATTACATTCTTTCCAAATAGCAGGAGGAAAAATTGCAATACTTTCTGATAACCGAAATGGGTTATAAAGCACAAAATCAATCAGACCAAGAAGAGTTCGTTTTACTACAATATCCATTCCTGCTTTCATAGCTGTTATCACAAAATACTCCAACAGTAACACAGTCAAAAGTAGAAAGACTAGGGTGTAACAATTATGTGATGCTAACAGTCCTTTCACTAGCAATATAAATTTTAAAATAAAAGTGCTCCAAAGGTAAGTCTTGTAGGAATCCAAATTTCAAATAATTATGATTTCAAAGACATGAAATAATATGTATTTTATGAACATCTACCAATGCAAAAGAAATTGCTTTCCTTATTTATGGATTTTTAAAATAAGAGTTTAAAACCATATTGCCACAATTTTGCAGAGCAAGGGCAAAGTGTTTGGCATATTAGTATGTTAGAATAATATTAGTATGTTAGAAATGCAAAATAACTTGACAGATAAACTAATTTATCTCCAAAATGCCCCCATAACCAGCTCAGGGACTTGAAGTTCTCTTCTATTAAAAACAAACAAATACAAACAAAACTTCCAAATTAAAAACCTCTCTCAGTGCTCCACTGTCATTTTAATACAGTCAAAACTTAGTGGCTTTGTAGCTAATGCACCAAATTACATAAAACTAACTAGAGTTAAAATCCATTTTGTTTTCTAAATTTGTTTTCTTGGAAATTACTATTAGCTCGCATTTGAAAATCATTAAAAAGTAGAAAGCATCATTTAAGAAGGGACTAATCGATGTTGAGCGTTAATGGAACCACTCCATCATAATTCCCATGCATAGCACTTCTACTTTTGATTCCTATTTTCTTTCATTTTGAAAGAATTATCCATGATGCTTCTTCCATTATTTCCACAATGGATTCCAATGGAATCATCAACATTATTTATTTCAAGAGCTTTTCTACATTGCTCATGATGTAGACCATACTTGCTATTACTCCACTTCATTTTATTTTCAATTTTCATGCAGATTCCACTTTCACATAATGTGATGTACAAGCTGTCCCTTGCCCAGGGACAACATTCAGACTGTGTTCTAGAGTCCATCAACAGCCTCAGAGTAGTGGGCCCTTTGCCTGCCCAACTAAACCTGATGAGGTAAGTGCCAGCCCACTTACCACTCCAGCCATGTTCAACAGTGGCTTCTTTAAAACTATTCTCTGGATGAAGCTTATAACAAGCTTGATAGTTTAAATATAGTCACATAGGCCTCCACATATAATTTGTGGTAGTGTTTTCGAAAACCTCAGTACAGTGGAGAAAATCTATAGTTATTCTCAAAGCACGGATCATGTTTTAATGTTCAGAATGATTAAGTTATTTAATTGGATTTATAGTTCTTAAGGGAGGGTATAAAAGAAAAAATCATTTGATAAAGTTTCATCAATGACATTTTAGTAGAGATGTTATATGATCTCACACAGTCAGCATCTACCACACAGGAAGCTAATGCTCCAAACAGACACTTGATAACTGTCTTGCTTTCTCAAGCCCTCATGCCTTCCCTTCCTTCTTCTACCTTTCTGCTTGGAACACTCATCCTCACCCTTAAGAGCAAATGCCACTTTATTCATGAAGTTTCCATGATCAATCAGACTGTTCATTATTCAACTGGTTCTTCCTATCTATGGGTTCCACATTCATGAGGTCAATCAACTGTGGATAAAAATATTTGGAAAAAGATTGTGTCTGAACTAAACATGTACAGACTTATTGTTATTTTCCCCTGAACAATACAGAATGGCAAGTATTTACATTGTATTAGGTATAATCTAGATTAGGTGTAATCTAGAAATGAATTAAAGTACATGAGAGTAATGTACATGGGTACATGCAAATACTATGTCATTTTATATAAAGTACTTAAGGACTTTTTATAAAAGGACTTTCTGTAAGAAAGTGTGAGCCTAGAAGACTGAAGCACTAGTAATACCAAAATGACACACCAGTGAGTGTATGTTCTACAGTCTATGCTTTGTTTACAGTTATGGCTTTGCTGCCTACTCCCTGGACTCTGGGCAAATTATTTAACTTTTCTGTGTTCTTGTTCCTTCTTTATAAAATAGCAATAATAATACTTTCTATTTCATAGATTAATGTTAAATTAAATCAGTTAATCTTTTTAAGGGACCTTGGTCAGTATCCATAAGATAACATACTACTTTTTATTAATAATAAAAAAAGAATAAAAGTCTTGAAACCCTTCATCTGAATTTTTTTCCTGTATTGTATAAATAATTCACATTTACTCTTTATAATCACAGGTTCCCACTGCTAGTGAAGTATTCTTTAGATATTTAGATACTTTGGAATTAAATGTTATGATTGTATCACTTAATATAAAGTGCTTTTATTTTTTACAAAGCAGTCCTTATACATGTCTTGTGGTTGAAAGGAATAAAAATGAAAACACTTGATTGTAAACTCTAATACAGGAAAAAAGCTAAACTTGTTTCTTTGGTAGCTACCAAGGGAGATGCAGAAGGACTTGTCACTTAGCACACAACACTTTCCTGTTTGAAACTGTCCAAGCAGGGGTAAATTCTCTTAGAGGGAGCACTCTGTAAATTGCATCATTACCCTTGGTTCACTTTAGAACCTTACCCACTCAGCTGTGAGCTTCTTGGGGGCAGGAACAATGGTATTCTCAGAACCTCCTGTAGTGCTGGCTCTCAGCGGACACTTTGCACAGGGTTGTTTAGCTTATGTGCTCTGTCCTTGCATCTCGGTTCCCATTACTGCCAGTGCTGATACCCAATGGGACGTTAAAACACAGACTTGCTGTATCCCATCTGAGCAGAGGGCCTGGGGAGGAGGGAAGTTTTCTGGAAAGTTTTAAATATTTTATTTTCTTTCTAAGAAAAAAAAAAGATTATTAAAATGCCAAAGGAAAAACTAAAATTATCTAACTTCTTTTGACATAGTTTAATGTAGTATTGCCTTTAATTGCCTATAGAAGGTAACATAAACTTTTGTTGCTCAGAGCGTCTCTACAAAATTCTGTATCCTCTGTCTCCAATAGACAAACACAGTTTTGCTTACATTATCTTCCTTTTTGGTAAACACCTGCCCCCTCTTTAATTGGGCTGTCTCCTAATCCCTTCAAGTGTCACTTCTTCCAACCCTGCCTCCAGGCTACTTCAGTCTTCTCTCACACTGGACTTCAGCATGCTTCAGTTCCCACCCCCTCTCCCCCACACACTGAACAATAAGCATTCAGAAAACAGGTTCTAAGTTTTATTCATCTGAAACCTCCAGTATTTTCTAGGGTGTCAGCCACAATACTTTCACAAAAAAAAAAATTTGCTGAATTAATTATTTATTCTGTCCAGTTGAAGATTTTTCTTTCTTCTTTAATGTAAATATACTCTCTTATTTTGTTATCTACCTGGACAACTTTTTCAAGAAGCTAGTTTACTATATTCCTAATTTAAATGGGCATTTGTATCTTTTTGGTAACTTCTTTGTAGGAAAAAAGATGAGTTCATTTTTAGAGGATCAATGACTATTATATACTACAGGACCACGTTCTATTGATAACCACCATATTATATTAAAATTATATAGAAGTATGGAAAGAAGAAAGGAAAGCAAAAAGAAAGGAAGTGAAAGATATAAAAAAGGAAAGGAAAGAAAAAGCGTGAGGAAAATATATAAACCTTTAGTTCTTTGAGGAAATGAAATAATGTTCCTACAATTTTAAGATGTGGGTTCTTCGTCTAAATGTCAATACACAATTAGAAATCCAGCAAACTATAAACTAAGCATAAATATCCAGGAACTTCTTTGGCTTACTTTACTAATTTATTCCTTTGTTTCAAATTTTTCAGCTGATTTGATAATCAGTTGCAACTGCTAATACTATAATATCAGGTCAAAGTTAGGAAAACCACTAGAGTTTGTGGTTTAAGTTCCAGTCTGAGTCAGAGTCAAAAGGCAGAAGATAATGTCTTAGATCAAAGATAATGAGACTAAGGGAAAGAATTCTTTCTTATTCAGTTGTTCATTCTATTCAGGCCTTCAATAAATTGGGTGAGACCCACCTCTATTGGAAAGGCAGTCTACTCTACTCAGTCTACTTATTTAAATGTCAACTGCCTTCAGAATTTCTTTGCAGAATGCCAAGAAATAATGTTAAACCAAATATCTAGCCCACTCTAGATATTATACCCACATAACACCAAATACATGGAAACATTTGTGAAACTTGTGTTCTCTTTTCATGCAGTTCAAATTCAGTGATATCTGTGAAGTTTTGGGTCATAAAATTAAAGAGACAACACTTATAATAATTAATTTAAAATGACACTCTCTGGCTTGTGCTCTATGCAGGGAATTTTTGGTCTAAGACATGTGTCTAGTAGATTTACAGACTTTATTTTGTTGTTTCTAAGTCGATGCAAGAATGGAAAAGACAAAAATGAAAATAAATGCTATTATAGTGTTGATATTGGGCTTCTTTAGGTTGTCATGAGAATATCAACACCCACTTCTGTCTTTAATCAACAATTAATAATTAAACATCTACTATCAGCAATAATTAAATCCTCTTAGATCAACCAGTGTTATGGAGAGATGTCCAAGTAAAAAATAAATAATAAATCGATTAAAAAAAGCACTGATGAGGAGTAGCGGGTACCTTCTCTGGGGTGGCGTTTCCTGCACTAATTTATCAGAACAGGAGCTTCTACTACCATCCTCAGGAGATCATGCCCAGAAGCAGCTCCTTTTCTACCTCTTCATAAGGGTGGAAAAGATCTGCATCCTCTAAACTGTTTATAATATGTTCTCCTAAGAGACATCATAATTCATACTAAGAAGCACAATGTGAACAACTGGAACATATTTGATCGATTTGGTTATTAGATAAGTTCAGAACAAATAATCAGTAACAAGATAATATTTAGTCACTTGAATAGACCAAATTCTTTTGAAAATGAGGTGTGAAAAGATATACATCTCCTTTTGATTAAATATATTGCAGCTTTTAATACAGAATTATTCAAGTCTCAAGACTATTCCATCACAGCATAAAATCTAAAATATATTACTAAAGTTGACTGTGACCATGTAGCCATGAATCCAGTAAGACATGAACTAAGTGAAAAATAAGCTAAATCAAAAAGGAATCTTTAGGCTTATTTTCATTATATCAACCCAGGCAAATATTGCCCAAGTTAATCAACTTAATTAGGGTTAACTTGTGTTCAATGCACTAATTATACCTACATATCAAAAGCAAAGCTCATTGAGATGTCTAAATTAAATCTAATTATCCTTTGTGATCCCTTCCTGGGATTTAATTGCTACCAATGTCAAACATGAAGAGTAATACCCAAAGATATGAACAATAGCTGTCATAATAGTTGGCTTTCTGTATGATTTAGGAAAGCTAAAGGAGGGTTATAATATTGCAGGGGATGGAATCCTATCAGTTTCCTTAAAGAAGAAAATATTTTGTCAATTTCATGCCAAGCTAGTTTGTTTTTCAAAACTGTCTGCAGTCAGGGAGAGATAATCATGCTGAAGTTGTTCTCAGGAACCAAAAAGCAGCCTCAGAAGTTATTTCATATTAAATTATACTGCACAGTTTAAGCCACACCCTCAAACAGGCATGACCTCAGCAACAGATAAAAAGAGAATTCCAAATTATTGACTGGAGTAGATCCAAGGACAAAAGACAGTGATTGGTGGTAAGTTTCTGGAGATGCTGCAGCCTCTGATGTTTCTAGTTGAAAATCATCCGTTTATGTTTTTTAATAGAATAGAGTGCATCTACAGTAAGATTTGCTTTGCTTTAATCTTCCAAAATGAGTTCCCCTTCTGATTTTTATCTCACACACCTACCTAATCCCATGCTAACATTAAAGTTGTCTTTGATTCTTTCTCCTGGTTCACATCATTTTGTCAGATTTTATTACTTTTTACATTGTGGTAGCCAGTTTGATCTCTACATCCATGTCTTTGATTATTGCAATAGACTCAACATTGAACTCTTTCCTAAATCTAATTCCAACAAAACACTAATACACTTATAATCTCCAAACACTTCTATGTGCATTCATTCCTCAAAATACAGAAAGTTTCTCTATTGCCAGAGAGTAAACCAAAGTGATACGCTGACATTTAAAGCTTTGTATCAGGAGCTTTACTGTACTTCCATTCAAGCTCCAACTTGAGATTCTGCTTCTGTTCATAACACTCTTCACAGTCCTTCAAAACATAGCTCACATCTCAATTCTCCCTGGAAACCCATGGTAGTCACCTTACAGTGATCCTTCTTTTACTCTGGATGCACTCAGTGCCCAATCAAACAACTGACATACATGATATTTTGAGATCTTAACAAGGCAGGCTAGGAAGAATTACTGATAAAATTAGAATTCAGATTTTCAAAAGACACATTACTCACTACTCATAAGCATCTACTTCACACACACACAGACAAATACATCTCTTGCTATCAAATAGGTTTAGGGTCATTACAGATTTTTCAGACTTCGGTGAGGATGAGGCTTTGGTGAGGCTTTAGCTGTGATCACAATGGAAACATCACTTTTATAGACATTTCATAATATAATCCAGAGATAATGAACAACCCCCTCCTTTGAATTACCTTACTTTTCTTTTTTGTTGGTTTATTTGTTTTAATGTATTCCTCTCCTACTTTCTGAGCTGTTAACATCCAACTAAAGTTCTACTAATTTTTTCCCTGGCTCTTTAAGTTACGGATATAATGAAATTTCTCTTAGAAAATCAGTAGAGGACATATTGGCTAACAAGGATGGCTACTGAAATCTTTATTCTTATCAAATACCCCACTTATATTAATGCCTGTTCTCTGTTGCCTGATTGTACCTGAAACTTTCACTATCCTATTGTGAAGTGAGTTCTTCGATTTGGCTAGAAATTGAAATCATATTCTGACTCACATCATCTTGCTCCTACAACAACTGTTAAGTCATTCAGACCTGGATCATCATCCTTTGAAAGAAACATGTACTCGTCTCACTCTTGCTTGCTATATTCTTGTAATATATATTTTCTATATTATCAAAATAACAACTATCAATGTCTTGCACAGTGTAGTCCTTCAGATGCAAACATATTCTAAAGATGATACTGGAACCATATTTCACAGTCTATTCTGATATGTATTCCAAGCACAGCTGTTGAGTTTCCTAATGCATTTGTAATTACTATGCAGGATTGCACAATATTATTTTTTATTTAAGCACTATCATTTGAAAGTATTCCTCTGTTAAGCCTTGTAAAGTCAATGGTGTATTAAGTAGTTAATCAATGTGTGCTATTTTACCCTGACGCCTATTTTCACTTTATAAAAATGGATTGGTTGAATTCTCCTTGTTAGAAAATGCCACTGCAATTTCTGCATTCATTTACAAAGATAGAGAACAGTGATAAAGGTATATTTGTTAAACATTTCCTATTTTATTACTTATATTTCGAGTTGTCATGTTGAATGTTTTCCCATAAACAATAAGATAATGATTAACAAGAACTGGACTTTTAAATCATTACTATGGTCTGGAATTATTTTTTATTTTTGACAAGGACAATTAATTCCCCTGGCATTCTAGTATCTTTCTTTTTCAGAGAATGTATATAAACAGTGGTAGAATTCCAAGATTATCCTTCTGAAATCTGAATATTAATAAAATATTATAATTACATAGATAATAAAATAAGGCCAAATATTCCAGTAATTGTAATACATGCACTTGAGAATTTAGGGTAAGAAGTGGTTGCATTAAAAAAATCAATTTAGTTGGTGAGAAAACAAGTTCAGTGGGATAAAATGTCTTGCATTAATTTCCCTTCCTTTCAATCCTACGTGCTGTTTGCTGATATGGTAGCTTCTATGTGAAACAGGATATGGTACATGCTTATCTATACCAGAACCAAGCATTTGAGAAGCAAACCACAGCTGGATGTAGCCTCTATTCCTTTCTGTGGAGTGCTCAAATTGCACTGCTGTATGTAGTGAACTGTGTGATTCATAAGTGGCAGAATCTTGATTCAGATGTGGGTCTGTGAGCAAAGGAATAAAGAAGACAGGATGCATTTGTTCTAATATCTAAATATCATCTTTCTATTGACTACAGTAGAAAGTAGAAGCCATCGCAGTTCATTTAATAAGGCCATCAAATATTACTAATAAACCTAACAAAAACAGTGTTGTGTTATCTGAGCAATGGAAAAAAGAAGAAAATATATTCTTCACAGCCTCAGCTGCAGCAGTCTACACTGGGGCAGTGCAGTGCCTTATTCAGGGCTCAGGAGCTTTTGACTCTCTACACATCAGAGCCATGAATAGACCACACCAGGTCCAGCCTGATCTCACATGGCTCACTGAGCATATTCCCCACTAACTGCAGGTCCTGGAGGCTCTATTCCATGGAGCTGCACCTAGAGCTAGAGCACATGGCAGAGAAAGAAGCTGATCTGTTAGAGCTGAAAAACATTATAAGTCTAAAATGCATTTAGTATTCCTAAACTGCCAAACATTACAACTTAGCTACACAGTACACTGTAGATAGGGGGTTTATTCCACATGGAATCTCAAGGCTGGCAGGCAGCTGCAGCTTTTCTGCTACTATACCAACAGAGCTACATACCCCAGCTCAGGAGGTCAAATTTGGAAATTTGAAGTATGGTGTCTACTGCATGTGCATAGCTTTCATACCAGCATAGAGTCACAATCATAAACCAAGTCTTCATGAATTATTGACCTTCTGTGTACATGTATACACATGCAAAGGAAAAGGTTCATGAACATCTATACTAGAGCCAAACACTAGTATACATATTAACAACCACTTACTTGTAGTTGATATGGTTAATTCATTACAAGAGCCATCATAATAGAAAACAAGGAATAATTGAAAGCAAATATTTATTCTAGGGGGTAAAGATGATTAAATTAAAATAAGCTTAATATCACAATCCACAACTCCAATAACCTACAAAGTCCCATCATATTGATAAACCATGATCACTAACAATCATTAATGATAGATAGAAAAATACATTTGATAAAAAATTCTTCCATTGTGTTATTAAAACTCCAATAAAGTAGAAATGGAAGAATTCTACTTAAGTATAATAAGAGACTGTTTCTCAAAACAAACAGCAAACATTAATCATTCCAAATGATTAAATGCTAAAATAATAGTGCCCTTCACTGCCATTTGCATTAAAAATTATTTTGAAGAGTTTAGTCAAGTGAATTGGAAATTAAATGATAAATATATGTGACATGTGACTTTTTACCTATAAACTGAAAGAGGCTATGGAAAGGAAGTAAGATAAGTTGGAAATTTGGTACAGATAAGTTAAAGAAAGATATCAGTAGCACTTATCTAACATAGCCTAACCATCTGAAAATGGAAAATTAAAAAATACCCTATATACTTGTTTATAAAATGCTAAAATCTCACAATTAGTGAGATATACAGGTTTTTACTTAAAAATATACTTGTTAATTTAAATAAAATAGAAATCTAAGTAAATGGAAAGACATACTACATTGTTAGATTACAAACATTTAATACCATAAAATATCAAGTCTCCTAAAATAAATATATTTATTGAATGCAATCTCAATAAAATTGTTTGATTTTAATTAAATATCTACAAATGGCTTCCAAAACACAAATAAAGATAAATACTGAATGGGATCAGGCTTCTAGGTATTAAAATACTATCAATATACAAACTACATGGTACGATTGGCAGAACACTAGATTAATAAATCAGAGAAAATATAACTAAATTAGTAGAGATATTATCCACATTTAAATATATTTTAATAGCAATTCCTCAGAGTTTGCAATTATAGAAGCTGGAGTTCTACCCTGGTGTGTCTAAAACTCAGAGTATTTATATTTATTCCAATACATTCTTCTGAGAAGCAGAGGCAATATTCCAACTCCCTTTAAGGTTCCCACATTGCTATGCACATACTGCTTAAATAACATTTAGGGAATGTGTGGAAGTTTCCATAAGAAATTTAAAAACCTTTATATAGAAAATGGATTCAAAAAGTTTTCTAGATATGGGAAACCTGAAGAGGGCATATTTTAGATTAATAAAAGCTTTAAGAAAATGGAAATGGTTTCTCTGCAAAAATAGTAAGTACCCTGTTAAAGGAATCTAGTAACAACTGATCTGAGATAGTGGAGAGATTAAAGAATGAGATAACATCAAAATTCCTTCCCACTTTGAGATCTGCTGACAAGTTTAGTTTTATGATTTCAATAGCACAAATTAACTCTGTTATGCTTAAGAGTTGGGTGAAAATAAGTTTACATGTAAGTGACCTACAACACATGAACTCAAATGACTACCTTTTCCTCTGTACCCTTTACCATAGCTCATTTGTCTGAGCACTTGTAGTTTAACCTGCCCAGCCACTAATGTGGACAACCAGGCAGGTGGATACAACACAAAAAGACTTTCACATTCCACACAAGAGTTTGAACTAATTCTACTTAGCAATATTTCTAGCCTTCAAGGGACTATAATGTCTATGTAATATTCATAACATGATACCTTGAACAAAATACAAAGTTAAAAAACTACCTAATTGCAGAACTGTGAGACACAGATAAGTTAAACTGAAGAAAAAATATTGAGAAGCCTTGAAAGCATTTTGTGGCATGAAGCAACTTAATTCATCCCAAATGTTATGCTACAGTAAGTTATATGATTCTGCCAGATGCTTCTCTTTAGAAGAATTTTATTATACCAAAGAGAGCAATTTCTTTTAATGAGAATATTTTTGAATAATATTTGTTCTTGAAACCACTGCTTTCTTTGTTTCATATCTAATGAGAATAATTTCCTTTGATTCATAGGCATTTTTATTCTTCTGCTGGTTCAATCAAAATACCAATTAACTACATGCATAATATGAGAATGAAGTGGGCACCTTCCAGCTTAGTTTCAGAAAATGTGCATCAATCATAGAAAGCTTGTGATTTGCCTCACAGAGGATATACATGTTAAGGTCTATAAGCAAGAGCTGTGGTTAATGTCCCCTTTTAGTATCACCTTTGCATAGGTTGCTAATGTAAAATTTAAATAGTGAAAAAATTGAAAAACTCTAAAGAATATGAGTCTTAGTCATCATGAACAGTAAACAATATATAGACCTTAATCTCAATGCAGAACATGAATGTTAGTTCCTGTTCTCACAATGTGCATGAAATATTTAGTGATACAAGTCATGTCATAGAAAATGAATAAATCTGTTTTGAGAGAGGGCATATACTTAGAAAAACACTATCACTTAAAATTTGTCAAAAAAAATCAGATGGTAATTTCCTTCTAAGAGTCGTGAGTAAACCAAAATGTAATTCAAAGCAGAAAAATAAAACACAAATATGTGGTTATGGAGGTGACTGTAGAACACAAAACACAAGGGACAAGGCCAGCACTAAGGGATAATTGCTTTAATTAGAATATTCATAATACAGGGAAACTTCATAGAGTTGAATCACATGATTTTGCAGGAAGCTTTTGAGTTCTTGTCCTCTGGCTGAAACAGAAATTAAGCCATCAGCATTTGATCAGAAACATCTGATCTTTTCTAGTATGAATAACCTGCCTGTAGTGTCTCAAGGTCTTCCAAAATGTCACCAAAAGTTATAAAAGGCCATCTAGTTAGAGCTTATTGTACAACGTTGATTTATAATATGTGATATTATTGTGTTAAGTAACCTTTGATTTCAAGACATATAATTCCTTAAAAAACAAAAAAGTATATTTTACATCAAATTATAATTCTTATCCAGTCAGGGCCTAGTTTATCATTAGTACACAAAAATCTGTCTGGATTCAGTAATTGTTTAAAATGTTATTGAAGCAGTAATATTTCTGCATCAACAAAATGAATGGTGTTTTATTATTTAAAACAAAATAAATTCAGTTCTAAAACGAGAGGAAAGAAAATGTGATGCTAAAATATAAGCATAAAACATATATTTGTAGAGAAAATAGTTATTCATAATGTGGATAAGCACATATTGATATGTACATGGAATGTGGCAACAAACATCATCTAATGACCTAAAAACCTTCCGCATGAAGATGAAATGGAACCAATGAGAAATTAACATGGAAAACATTGTGATTCTTCAAAATGTAGGTCCTTAAAATCATCTGTGGCCCTAAATCCAACCCCCAGTATCACCTGGATGGACAACAAAGGAGACATAAATCCATACCTCTTATATTATTACTTATAAAAATCAGACTTTGGTCACTGAAAGACCCTGACTAGGAGTAATGTTCTGCATGATTTTGTAGACACTGCAGATATTACAATTGTTGCTCCATCCTGCAGACCATCCTTCCAGTACAATCTAGGCCTAACTTTCTCTCTCAACTCTGATTTACTCATCTTTCTTCCTGTGTTGCTGAAGATTAAGAATGCTTAGCAGCTACAGCAAGCTATGTTTGAGAAGATGTTATAATAACAATGAGATGAAAATATAGCAATAATGAAAATAGTGAGATATTAGGGTAATTGTCCAGAGAGATAAAACATAGGAACAGAGGAAATTCAACAAGGTAATAATAGTAGATATAGGAAAATAATGTTAAAAGCTAAAAGTGGAAAGGGGGACAAAACTTGATATCCAAATGTCTCCAGGGCTTAGATCCTAAGGAAAATAAAAGTAGTCTTTTTCATACCCCCACTTTTGCTGCCAGCTACTACCAGGCTGGCAATAATTTAAGAAATATTTTAGAAGCAATAATCTGGTACACAAACTGGGTTATGGTGCACAGATGAGTTAGAAGATGAAAAAATAAACAAAGGACACAAATTTCAGGGAATAATAAGTACTCTCATACGAGGTGATTGGAGTCTACATTGAAAGCATATAGGAGGGAGGGATCAAAGTAGAGGATATTTTGAAAAAAAAAGAATCTAATTGAAAACACAGAACTAAAGTTCTGAAGAAAAATGGTGGCCAAATGTAAGAATGTAGAAGCTAGATATACATAGAAACAGATGTCATAGGCAAGAACTGCAGGAGAACTCCATAATCCAATTCTCTTTAAGATTAACGCATTATCATTACTTCCAATTCTCTTTTTCAATTGTCAGTAAAAATCACTTTGATCATTTTCACCTCCACTACTCCACCAAATTAATTCTGAAAATCTCATTGGTAACCTCCATTTGATTGCCAAATACATTAATGAATTTCAGTTCCCATCACAGACAACATGTCATCACTATTTGACAGTTGCTCATTCCTTCCTACTTGATATGTTTTCATTGTTTTCCAATACACTATACTTCCTTGGTTTTCTTTCTGTCGACCTCCCTAGCTATTCCTTACCAGCCACCTCCCCCCACTTTTCATCCATCCTTCAAATTTTAGAGAGCTCAGGGCTTGTGCCTAAGTTCTATACTGACATTCACTTGTAGATGATCTCATCCACTCTCATGGTTTTAAATATTATATGTGAGTCAATGGGTCCCATTTGCCTATCTCTAGTCTAAACCCTCTTTCATAAATTCCAGATATGTCTAGACTGTGCTCAAAACACTGCATTAAAAATTTTAAACATAAGAAAAACCATATCTGTTCACTGCTGACAACTCTCTAAAGGCTCCTCATTTCACTAGAAATAAAAACAAGGTTCTCAAAAAAGTCACAAAGCCTGAATGAGCTGACTCCTCATCACTTCTCTTACTTTCTCCTCTACTTTTCTCTTTCCACTTCAGTTCTGCTGGCTTCTTCACAGCTCCTCACACACAAATCACATTCTTTACTTAGAGACAATTGCTTTGCCTCTGGAAATGTTCTATTCCAGATTTCCTCATGTTTAATGCCCTGATTCAAATCTGCACAAATGTCACATTCTCAATGAGGTTCTTTTCAACAGATCTAGTTAAAATAAGAACCCATCCTCCGTGTTGCACCCTCCAGCCCTACATCTCATGTGCGATTTTTTTTCCACATTTTACTTATCACATAATATGTTGTATAAATGACTTATTTATCATGGCAATACAATGAGCAGAATTTCCAGAAAGTGATTGCATGAGCTTGTAACAAAGAACTGGGGGATCCCCCACCACCATCACTAATCCTGGGTAGAGGACCTAAAGTGAAGCTCCATAGATATCCACAGGGTTGATGGATAAGGGTTTGAATCTTCCAAGGGTCTGCAAGTGTTTGGACAACTGGCTTTCCCAGGTAACAACTTTAACTATTGTCTACATAGTCTAAGTGCTGAAATAGTCCTTCCAACAACGAATGTAGTTGGTCCCATGTTCTCACAGTAAGATAATACCCAAAAGGTGATGTCCCTTCACTGACTGGAACATAAAGTTGCTACTTTACCAGCAGTACCTGTAAGTTTTCTTGCTGCCCTTTGGCTTACAGTGTGTATTAACAAAGCCTATTCTTTATGCGATACCATGTGATGATGTAGAATATGTGTTTACACATAAGAATTAAATTCATTGTTTATTTTTATATCACAGACAAACCAACTTGAAGATATTGAGCTACATTACTTACTGATCTGATTGACAAAATACCTATCTTACCAAACGTAATAAGCATTTACCATCCTACACTTTCTGTCAAGAATCAGACAGCAACTTAGCTGAGGACTATCACCCTAGAACCTTCCATAGGGTATGATCAGGAAACTTCCCACAGCTTTTGTCATTTCAAAGCTTCATTGGGTGAGGATATCCTTCCAAGTCTAGTCGTTCTGCTTCTGAACTCACTTAGGTGCGCCTCTGTGTAGGATTGTCTCATAAGAGATCAAACACACAAACAGAAAATGGTCACACACTACAAACTGCCACAACTAATTAGAAACCAAACCACAAGCTCTGCAGAAAACTGACCAGGAATCATAGTTTCTGTAGCAGTTAGCCCCAGATGGCCAAGACTTGATCAATAACTGATACTTCCAGTGGAGAAACAACTGAAGAAAGCCAAGGATGCTCCTTTAACTAATCACACGAGATTATCCACTTCTAATCACCCTGCCTACCACTTCCCCACCCTTATAGAGTCCAATAAAAGCATATCTCAAGACGTCCTTTTTTCCTCTATAAAGGTTTCCCATTCTTTTGCCTGCCTTTGATTCACAGCCATATAGAAGCAAATGGAGACTGACTATATTGCCTACCTTATTACAGCAAGCTCTGAATAGTATGTTAATTATGATTTAAGTAGTCCCTATTTATTTAAGTCCAGCCTACCCTCAAGTGGAAGATTTTATACAAGGCTCAGAACCCCATGAAATAGAGATCCCTCGGGGCTTATGAGAGATGGCCACCATATAGTCTTACCTACCTCTTTCATAAATACCTCTCAGCTAATTCAAGTTTGGGATCTTAAGCATAAATTTCTATTTGGATTCCTTGAAAAAGATTATTCTTAGACTTGTCCCATTTTCATACACATTGTAACTCAATGTTATTTAAATAAATGGTACATCTTAGAAAATACATAATTAAATGATTGTTCCTGAATATTCATAGGCACATTTGGTTCTTTGATTTAGTGACATCTAAGCAGTTCTGTGTTAATGACCATATTTAACCATCTGCCCAGATTAGTGTCCCATGGTTGCCTCTGCTCCAAGATTTCAACAGCTACCATACTTGGTCCATGGACTTAATATTGTTATTCACTGACCTCCCAGATTATTAAAAGTATTCGACTCTGAATTCCAAGGGCTTTAATTATCTACTTCACTACTGTCCTGAAAATTTTCATCAAGCTCCCTATTGGCTTAACTAATTTTTGTTACTTTCTGGATTTTATGTGCATTTGTATTTTTGATCACTGGGCTAATTTTTTGGCTTTAGAAACCCATATGTACAAAGGACTCAAAATTAAATTTCTATTTAATTTTGAGACTGACGGAATCATTCATTCACTCATCTATCTATCTATTTATTTATTTATTCAACAAATGCTGCTGGGTATACAATGATGAGTTGTTGCCTAGGGCTTGATGCATAATATTAACAAAATAGAGATTAAAAATAGAAAAATTGCAGTAGCTGATATAATGGAAAATTATATGGTAACATGATAACATTAAAATGAAGTGGGGCCATGAAATATTCTAGAAAACCAGAAAAACTTTTCTGTAGCTGAGATCCAAAAACCAGTGCAGAAGAGAGAGAATCAGCAAGCATGAAGGCCCTGAGGTAGGAAGCAGCTTGGCACATTAATGGCACTGAAAGTATGCCAATGGCTGGCACAAAATACATAAGAGAGATAGATAAGAAAGATGAGCCTGGAGAATCGGGTTGAGGACAGACTCCATAGAGCTTAGGGAGATTAGCTGATAATGACAGAGATTACTTAGGAGTAATTATATTAGTCAGAAACAGTAATTAAACATGGGAGCTCATTAAACATTATTCAAATACAATAATTAAACATAGTCAGATACTGTAATTAAACATACGCTGAGTATAGCAATTCAAATAGTATTTCACAAGAAAGGTCAATTTGAGTGGATAATTGGATCAAAATTTCTACTTTGGAATCAATTATCTGAAGAAGTTGGCCTGATTAATTGAATCTTGAAAACTAACAGATCTTTGAAAAGAACAGATATGAGCCTTTTCCCTAAAAATTAGAACAAATCCATTTGAAACAAAAAATGTGCTATCAATAAATAAAGTCATCATATTGATGTTAAGTTCCTATTTACTATTACAATTCAGCTGAATTATAGAATATTGCCTAGTTTGTAGACTGTTCACCCTGTAGGAAAATGTTTGTACTGGAAAAGAATTCTTTGACCAAAAGTATAAAAATATACAAAAAAAAAAAAAAAAGCCCTTTCTGACCAAACTACAACAGATTCATGGAGCCCCCTAGCAATCTGTTGAGTTTAAAACAGTATATGTCTGCTTAATTGCACAGTGATAATCTTGATAGATCTAGTAATCTATAACAGAACCTAGACCACAAAAGCCTGAATCTTTGGACTAGAAACAGAGAACCTGCATCTCTCTAGTTTCCTGAAGTAGTTTCCTAAGAAACACCCAAATCACTAATTCGCTATCCAATAAGTTCTCCACGACTTAGTTTCCTGAGAAGGTAATTTCTTCCCTGTCTCTAGGAGAATGTGACATTTGAAAACACATGTTTAGAATTCCATAATTAATATATTACATTTATTTTTTTTAAATCAGCTTCTTTAAAAGCTGGCACCTAAATGATTGATTCTAGGGAAATGAATAAAGTTGTATGCTTACACATGCAAATTTAAAAATCAAATCTTACACAGACAGTGAAACCTCCAAATTTAATCATCTTCTGAGATTCCACTTTCACCATCTGAATAATATATACACATACAAGTCTCTTAAATGAATATTTGAAAAATATGTCATGCCAAAAGAGTACATATGGTTAAACTCAGGGTCCCAATAGAGATATCAGAGATAGAAGTATCAGAGATAGACAAGGGATGGGTGGTGCTGATAGACAAATGTGAATACTGAGATTATACAACACTATTAGAACAGCTGTCAGATATGTTTTCACTCATAATGTGAGAAGACTACAAATATCATGTAACAATAACAAAAAAAAGATATTCATAATTTAAGAAGCTGAATCACTTTGACTATTTCTGCAGAAGTTTTAAAGATATGTACTCTTTGGGGTATTTACATCTACCTGGAGATATGCTAAAAATCATAACTGTTGGATAAAATTTTTTACAACCTTTATATATTAAGAAAGTCAGCAAACTAATAATGCACCCTCATAAAACACTTGCTAGTGTAAATCACCACTGAGAACTTAGTCTGACATCTGAATTACTTGAATTTATATCAATGACTTACTGAATATTCAGCAATGTTAGAAATATACTCAATATTAATAACAACTTTGAAGGAAAGCCTTTGCTTAAAATTGCTGGATAGAAGGCACCTACATAAATGAAAACTCTTTTAAACTTTATCAGAAAATGTTATAATTTCATTTAAATTAAAAATATATGTTTCCAATAGAGAACAAATTACTTTCAGCCCTCTATGTTAATAAGATCTTAAGAATTTTGTGTCACAGACATTCATACTTTTTCTGTACTTGCTTTCCATGGAGTCTAATATATAGTAAGATATAACTGAGACCAACTATTTCCTTTCACTTTCAGTTTAAGTTAAAGTTGTTTCTATTTGTTTTATTTAAGTGAAAATTGAAAACCAAGTACCTCTATAATACTTTATATCTGCCAAGAATTTTTTTTTCCTTCAAAGTTTTGTCACACAGTCTGATACTGTTTTATATTGCTTCATTTTGTTTTGTTTTCCTATATCCAAGAACATAAAGAAGTCAACTAAGTGTAATGAAAAGTTATTTGCTGAAATTTGGATACTCAATGTCCCCCAAAAGATCATGTGTTATAGGTTGATCCAAGAATGACATTATTGGGAGGTTGTGGAGACTTTAAGAGATGCAGACTACTGGAAGGTCTTTATGTCATTGGAAGAATATCCTTGAAGGGGATTGTGAAACCCTGGTCCCTTCTTGCTCTCTTTTTTTGGCTTTCTGGCTCATGGTGTAAGCAGATTTTACTTTGCCATATGCTCCTGCTATGATGTTTCCTCACCACATGCCCAAATCAATGGAGCTAATCAATCATGGACTAGAATCTCTAAAACCAAGAGCCAAATAAACCTTCCTCTTTATAAATTAACATTATTGGGTAATTTGTTATAGTTACAAAAAACTGACTAACACAATATTCATGATATATATATAGTTAAGAAAAAAAGCAAAAGCATATTGAAATTGTATTACTGTGTGTTTATATGTGACTGCATGACCAATATGATTCTGCAACCTGTACACTCAGAAAAATGATAAATTATATCCCATCTGATTCAAATGTATGATATGTCAAGGTCATTGTACTGTTATGTGTAACTAATTAAAACAAAATAAAAAAAAGAAATTGTGTTTTGTGAAATAACTTAATTTTAATAGATTACATACTCCAAAATTCCATTTATGTAATATTCTTGAAGTGGCAAAACAACAGAAATGAAGAACAGATTGTTGGAGACAGGGACACAGATGGGAGATGGGTGTATTTATAAGGGATAACATGATAGAGTTCCTTTGGGATAATGGAACAGTATTGTAACTTGATTATGGTGGTGGGTATAAAAATCCAACTATATGATCAAAGTACATAGAACTACATACATATATACACACATACACACCACCTACACATGAATACTGATAAAATCTGGGTAGGATTTGAAGATTTGTAGTCCACTTAACAGTAGTGTTCCATGTCATTGTTCTGTTTTTTGCTGTTGCACCATGGTTTGTGAAATGCCAACAAATGGAAAAAGTTGAATAGAGAATTTGTGGGACTCTATGTAGTATTTTTATAACTTCCTGTGAGTCTCTAGTTATTTTTTTTTAAATAGAGCTATGAATTTTACAAACTTCACTATATTAATCAGTGGCAACAAATTAAGTTTCTGATGATTTGTTACTTCCTAGAAAAATATCATCAAATTTAGATGATATGTTTGGGATGATCAGAAGAATACAATCCACATGGACTACACTAAAATACATTTAGAGTGCACTAGTGTGGGTGTGTAAGCATGTAAAAGAAATATAATCAGGCTACAAGGATGCTACACGACTGAGGAAAACAAAAGCCCTTGTGAATGCTGGTCACTATAGTCATGCCCTTCATAGCGACATGATGTGGTCAAACAATGTGACCATGATTGTAAATCTAAGTCTTATTTACAATCACAAGGGCAATCCAGAGTGAATAGCACTGAGGATTGACTACTTTTATGGGAGGCAGTGGTTTTGTAGTAATATCAGGAAGGGCCAACTAGTAGTGTAGTAATAAAAGCAATGGCTCAACACTTCCTATAGGCTGGACACATCTAAATAAGAATCTGCTGTACATTCTCTAGGAACATTTGTGGTAGTTAGGGCTATTATTCCATTTTAAAGTTGCAGAGCCAGTGTCAGTTTGGCATATCCAAAGACAGATAATAGTACACAACAGAGACATGATACCCAACTGGCCTCACTCTGGAGTTCATACTCTTTATACTACTCTGTATTGAATATCAAGTTCCAGGAGAGCAAGAACAGTGTTTTCCTTTGTTCTCTGTGTCTACAGCCTTCACACACTGTGCCTGGCACAGAAAAGATGCTCACTAAATATATGGCAAAATGAATGATGGCAATATATCAGGAAGAGAGAGAAAGAGAAAGAGAGAAAGTATGTGTGCTTTACGATAAAAACAACAACAAAAAAAATCCAGATGGATATAGATCACAAAGTTAACAGTGATTATTTCTTGATGCTAGAGTTATATATTATTAGCCTATATTTTCTACATTTTATAATAAACACTTTATATGTAAAAAGTTAAATAATAAAAATGACCCTAAATTGCCTTATGAATGACTGTCTGCCTCCAGAAAAACCACATATATATGACCTGTTATTAAATATATATCATAATAGCAATTTCATATTTTACTTTAGTTTTCACATTTTATTACAGAAATAATTTTTCAATGCAATTAAAGACAGTATTTATTTTGCTTTAAATTGGAAGATGAAATTATGCCACTTCTATAACAAAAAATCTTTATGCCCAACACATTGCACAGGTACTCCAGTGTCTAGGATCAAACCTGACAGAAAATCAATCCACAATAAATGCTTGATAAATGAATGAAAAGGCTAAAGGGAAGCAACCTAGAATAAGAAAAGCACTGTGTATACTCAGGTACTCTTCCATACTAATATATAATCCTATCAAGAAATTCAAAGGAAAGAGAATCACATTTCAGTGAATAAAAATTTAAGGAAAGTTCAGAGATGAGACTCCTTGAGATTCACAGTTCCAGCAGTAGTAAGGAGCTTTTCAGATATCATGACTGACACTGCAGTCAGAGAACAGAATCACAGGCTCTCATTAGTAGCTTCAGATTTTTTAAATGTACATGCCTCTTTTGCAGCTGGTTGTATAGTCACTGATGCAGTGCATTAAGGAGAAGATACCAGTGTCTAAGAAGCAGGTACCAGAATGTGATTCATCAACTTTTTGAAAGGATCTTATTAGGGACTATGCCAATGACAGAAAATTGAGAAGGATCCAGAAAATGCTGGGAGAGTTTTCAGACCATGACACAAGTCTGACCCAGAGATCAAGACAGAAAAAAGGGAAAGTTAAGGAAATGTCCAAGGTGATGAGGTCACCTTGGAACCAAAGTCAGTAATCATAGAAGTCCCAGGTCTCTCAGGGAGAGACCTGACTTAGTGGCCCTGCCACATTCACACATGCCTGATAAGGACCAGCCGTGGAGGAATGTCCTCAGCAGAAATATAGTAACAGTGCTCTGGGCCTGGGTCCTTGATCAGGGCCCAGATGTAGATAGCATACAAGACAAAATTGTCATCTAAATAATGCATTCAAAGATGACCTTTTGTTTTAAATAATGATGTGAGATATTAATTTTGACAATGGTGTCAAATGTAAAATGTTATATCTTGCTAACTTACAGGGTGTGTTCTTTCCATGAAGTAATCACAATCTCATGAGTAGCAAACCTGACAGAAAATCTAAAAATCAGAAAATTAGAAAAAATAGAGATATATGTTATATTTATTCTTGATATGTTTGCCAAATGTATATCCTACATAAAGAAGAGGCACTCAAACAACATATGAATGAATATCATAGGCACATTTGAGATACACATGAACATATATATTATACTTTATTCCTTAACATGCCATTTCTCTCATAAATATCTTCTTTCATTAAGTTGTATTACCAGCTTAATTTTAGTGTATCAAAAGAATATTATAGCTAAGTTATGAAAGATGAAAATAAATAGTTAATTTTTCATAATGTATAAAAATGAATGATAGCTTGAATTACAAAAGCCCCGTTAATTCTTCTCCACTTTTACATTCACCCACCTACCCTCATTAACAGATACATACACATATTTTCATGCATTCTATACTTATTTCTGGTCTGGTTACAGATCACATTTCTATTCTTTTTCAAACACCTAAAGTCTATTGCCTGGTCGAGTGCACTTGGGAGTCTGTATACTATACCATGAGCATAGATTAAAAGTAAAATCAATGGCTCCTATGTCTTGATTATCTAATTGATTGTTCAATGGATAGCATATACTCAATAAATATTTTGTTGATAAAGGAAATATACATACATATATATACATATAATACACTCTAAAATCTGAATGTAGAAAACTATATCTAAGTGTCATTATACTTAATTTACTGACAATAGAAATTATTTTGATATTTGGAAACCAAGATTTATCTCAAAAGTATTACATATTAAAGCACATTTCCTTAAATGTTAATTATTTTCAGCCAACAACAAGAAGGGTTCATTTTCTATACCAGGATTCTTTCAACTAAGGTTAAATCCGTATTTAAAATGCATACTTATGGCCTAGGGGTGTAGCTCAATGGTAGAGCACTTGTTTAGCATGCATGAGGCCCCAGGTCCAATCCCCAGCACCAATTAAACAAATAACAACAACAATTAAAAAAAAAAAAAGCATACCTGGTGAAGACAACTAGTTGTGCATTTTAGTTAGGTCATTCCCTTTCATTACATTATGCTTAATATAACATTCAGAAACCAAAGAATTATCAATAATTTATTTTTCTTTAGATAAATGATGTTGACATGTTTGCAACCTATTACCGACATGTTACCAAGTCATTTCGGCTGAACAGTCTCCTGGATATTTACACCGTGTCAGTGCTATACAAAGTGAGTCAGAACAATACCGTCAATATCACCAGGGTGCTAGATGGAAGGGCAAATTTGCAGGTTCCATATATCATTTAAATCAGAGTCTTTGGGGTGAAGGCCAGAAGTCAATGAGATCTCTGAGTGACTTTTTGCATGCTGAAGTTTGAGAAGCAATGGTAAACATGACAGCATGTCATGTATTTTCCTCAGAGACAGAAAAACAAATTTAGATTAACCAGACTTAATTTTTAATGTGAAAGTTCCTTCAATATGTAAATACAATAGGTTGGGGAAATCCTTTATGCAAAAGGCCACACACAATTGTGTAGAAATTTCCAAATTCATTTATGATAAATTCTAATTGTTCTCAGAAATTCTTATAAAAGAGCCCTTAACAAAAGGACTTAAAGGTTCTTAAGAGGGATAGTGTTTGCCAGGTCTTACTACTGAACTACACAGAGGAGGTTAACTTGAGTCTTAACTGTAACCAAGTGTCAAGCTCATAAAGTTAAGGTATAAAATAATTACCAGGAGAAGTCTGATGGAAGTTAAGACCAAACTATTGTGTCCAAATGAAAACACAAAGGTCAATCAACATCAAAGGGTAAAATTGGCAATAGTTATGGGTGAAATGAAGTATGAGTTTCAAACTTAATACAAGGTCAAAGATGATGCTACAGAGATGGTAAAATAATGGGATATTGAACTAAAGTCAAAGGTAAGAACTTCAGTCCCTGAAGTACCTGTTGAAAGCTCTGAGAGTTAACCTCAATTGTGTTGATTCATTTTGTCTACCTAAGACAAGATCATATAGTAAGTGATAAAGCCAGGAAAAGAAAGCAAAGTTTCCCAAAATGTTCCATTCAGCTTTCTTTCAACATAAACATATTCAACTTTATGAGCACAAAGCCTAATATTTCTTTAAACTTAAATCATTTAAATATCTTTCTTACTTGGAGTAAAAAGGCTTTAAATTATTATCATTCCCTCAATAAACATCATATTTGGATTTTTTGTCACAACTCATTCCTTTGCATTTTTCCATAATCTTTCATATATAGTCATTATCTACCACAAAATAAATACTATTCTAAAGCATACTGTGTGATTTTCTGTAAAAGAATTATACAGATCTGGGGCTGGGGCTCAGCAGTAGTGCACTTGCCTGGCATGTGTGAGGCACTGGGTTCTATTCTCAGCACCACATATAAATAAATAAAATAAAGGTCTATCAACAACTAAAGAATATTTTTTTAAAAAAAGAATTATACATGTACAGAAAATTTGTTACCTGATAACAGCTTGAAGGTTTTAAAACAAAAGTCAAGGTAAAATAGCAAAAATACATTGCTCTGCTGTACAAAGTATATAAGTCAGTAAAGTACATAATAAAATACACATTGGGTAACCAGAAAAATTAGATACTGATTAGTAAAGGATGCTAGAGGTAAAAAGCTATCATAACCAAAGCTATAATGACCAAAGAAAATGGAAGTATCTGAAATTAGAGATGTACCCAGTGCCAAGTAATATAATTAATATTTTTAAAATTCCCACTATTGAAAATACATACTAATTTCTTTATAAAGATGGACCATTCTATAGCAGATTAGAGTCCAGATTCTAGAGCCAAGACATCCTTCACATCCTGTCAACTGAAGAATTTAAAATCTTTTTGTTATCCACTGTCTTTAATATTTGGTGTGTGTTTTACACTACAGCACATTTTCAGTTATACTAGTTACATTTCAAGTGTTCAGTAGCCTCTATGGTGAGGGACTCCCAGATTGGACAGTGATGCCTTAACTTACGTTGTAAAGTTAAACCTTAAGTTTTCACCATTCACTGCAAATTCTACCATACAGGACTTGTAAGTGCATACTGATAATAGAAATCTTAATTGAAGTTGGCATTACTAATTTTCTGATTACGAATCTCCAGTTCCATTTGGATTGCTCTTTTTTTTTTTTTTAACAGACTCAATAATATACTCATGTATTTACACCTAATCCCTTCCCATATTGTCAGGACCAAATACTCTAGCAATTGTCTACCTATTGTGATTTATCTATTTAACAGTTATGTATACAACAGTTTTAACTATTTATTAGATTTATCTATTTAATAGTTATTTAACTATTTCCAATTAATAGTTCCCAGTCTAATGCTTCCATATCCTCAAAATATAACATGTTTACACCTCATTTATAAAAAGGAAAAGCAAAGTTCTTTCTTAACTTTATGTTCCCTAACTCCTCTTCCTCTCTGCTTGGTCACTCCCACTGTCTTCGGATTATCACTTCCATTATTCTTGTCTCTGGTATCACTAATCATCTCCATATCACCAAGTTTCACAGATGCTTTCTAACTTTGTCATTTAGACTTTTCTGTGGTGGCTGGCAATATTGATATTACCATCATCCGTAGAACCCTCTCATTTCTGATGACATCATTCCTCCTCTTGTTTTCCTCATATTTCTCCAGTCATTCCTTCTCAGTCTCTTCATGTGTTATATTTCTGGTGCTTGTTCCTGATTACTAGGTGTGTGTTATGTTTTTCATTCTCAGGGCCATGGTCCCCTCACTGTGTTATATCTCCCTACTTCCCTCCCAATGACTTCATCAAAACCATACCTACCATCACCAAGTCTACCAGTGCTTCTTAAACATTTTGAGTCACAGATTCCAAGACAAATGGAAACCTAAGGATTTATTTTTAAAAATTATTTGCAAAAATACAAACACAAGAGCCTGCATTCCCTGAAGTTCAGGAACACATAATATACAGATTATCCACCCCCCACAAATTTTTTTGATGCCTATCACTCTTAAAATCACCAAAATAAATTTTCCTTCAACTATCTATTCCTAAATGTTTGTATAAGATAACTTTACCTATTTGTTAAACTACCTACATCTTTAGCATTATCAAAAATCCATTCAGGCAATCCATAAATATAGAAAAATACTTTTGCATTTAAAGTTGTTCCCATAAATTTATTCTCTAGCATTCATTATCTGAAACATATCTCCAGTATCAACCTTAGTGTGATCCTTACCCTTTTTTCAACTAGGTGTCCTTCAGTAGGACCAATTCCCCAAGACTACCAACTTCACAACAAAATCCTTCAAGTCTTCCACAGCTTTCAGGATGACTCCTTAGAAAAGCACTCAGCTTTCTTCATACACAACCCATGTTTTTATATCTATAACTTGTATGTAGCCATTGATAAACTAAATATGATATCTTGTACTAGATGAGTATGTTATGGTTTGGACACAACTTATCCCCCAAAAGCTCTTCTGTTAATGCAGGAATATTCAAAGGTGAAATGATTACATCATGGAAACCTTAATCTAACCACACCCTCTGCCGTGATTCCTTGCCTCACAACAGGTCCAGAGCAATAGAGTCAGCTGACCAGGGACTAAATTTCTGAAACCATGAGCCAAAATAAATCTTTCCTCCTCTAAATCGTTTTTGTCAGGTATTTTCATCCCAACAACAACAACAATTGACTAAAACAGAAATTGGCACCAGGAGTGGGATCACTGCTATGACTAACCTGACCATGTGGTTCAGATGCCTTTGTAATGTGTCTGTCAGAGGAGTCTGGAAAAAGTTTAAGATGCAAGCTGGAAATGTATCAGAATGTTGTAAGTGGAGCTTAATGGGCAATTCTGGTAGGAATTCAGATGCCAGTAGGAATGCAGTAGTAAAGATTGCTCATAAAGTTTTAGAGAAAAGCAAAAATTTGATTAGGAATTGGACTAGAGGCCATTTGTTATATTTTATCAAATAACCTATATGCATACGCCCATGTTCTAAGACTTTGTGTGAGGAAAAATTAAAAGGTGATAGACTAATAATGTGGTGGAGGAAATATCAAGCCAGCAAGACATTCAGGCAGTGTCATGGATTTTGCTATCAGCTTTTAGCCAGCACTTTGATAAGAAAAGTACATGTAAAATTTTTTTGGAGGGGGAGGTAGGGAGGCAAGTAAGGTGTAGTAGTTGAAAACATTCCATCACTAAAGAGAGGTTAAATACTTTGCACAGAGACAACAGGAAAGATGGCTTGAAGGCATCTCAAGAATTTGCAAGACCACACCCATTGCAGGCTCTAGAGTATAGAAGTGGAAACTCATTTCATAGACCTTGTGGGCACCGGCTCACAAAAGGAGGCCTAGGGAGCTGTTTCCTCAGGATTAATTTCACTATGCATAGCTACCCAGGAATTTAGTTTGCTGGAGCCATGGTGCCAGAAGGCCCAGCTACTGCTCCAGCTGGCAGCAGACCTTGGCATTATCAGTGTGGGTACTAGTTCTGCAGGAATGCAGGATGCAGGAGTTAGGGGGTCATAGAGGTTGCCACTAAGATTTCAAAAGAAAGTGGATGGGATCAGGAAAGGTGTAACAGAGTTGGAATCCTGCAGGCTGCCCTTGATAGGGTGATTCATGGAGCTGTGTAGGTGAGCTGAATCTAAATAGAGACTTCAGGAATTGAGAGATGCCAATAACATGGACTTGTTGGGCAAGGAAAGATACTGCTTATGCACAGAGCTAAGCTAAGAAATAGGCCATAAGCACTTTAACTGGTAAGGCTATGGGTTCAGGACTGCCCAAGACCTTTGAACCACCTTGTACCCCAGATGCTAAAAGTGGAGGTACAGGAAATATATACCTGGCTATGTTTAGGTCTGGTTTTAGTTCCATTCCTTCTTTATATGTCCCTATCCTTCCTTTTTTGGAATAGTGAGAAACCAGCCTCTACCTCAGAGCAAAGCCTGTCCAAGGAAGGGGGCTTGACCCTTGTCCTTGGAAAGACCTACAGAGCACTCCTAGGCACATACACACCTTCTGAGTTGTTTATCTACAAATAACAGGAGAGATCTGCTGCTCCAGGTGTCCCTGACTCAGTTAGGCTAGGTGAGAACCCATAGCAACCCTCTAGCAACCACCAATCAACATGGGACAGGGAAAATACCTAGGATGCCAGGTGACCCTCCCAGTAGTTTATGGTGGTTGATAACATGTTGGGAAACATGTAGTTCAGCATGTACTCCCCTTATGGCTTAAACTAATCAGTTCAAACGAACCCCCCTCTTGTACTGACCAATCACCTTTACCAAACTTGTTCCCACCAGTGAATGTGCTAATCATGTTTTAGAGTTGTTTTATGATTTTCCCAGGGTGTATGATGATTTGCTAAGAGATGCTATGATGTATGTGAAGTCCCCGCCTTCCCCAAAGAGTGTATAAAACTGCTGCAAACCCTGGGCTCGGGGCCTCTCAGCGTCACCAGTTGCTGTGTGCTTGTGGAGGACCAAGCTAGCTCACAATAAACACCTCTTTGCTGCTTACATTGATCTTGATCTCTGGTGGTCTTTTGAGGGTCCCGAATTTGAGCATAACAATAGGAAAATCTATTCTGTGTCATTATATATTGGATATACTTTGCTTTTGATTTTTACAGAGGCTCACAGCCATGGATGAATGAGTTTGCCTTGAAACTCAGGGAAGACTTTGGTTTTGGACATTCAGGCAATGCTAAAATTGTTAAGACTATGAACATTCTTGGAGGTGAATTAAATGAATTTTGCATATGAGATGGATGTAAGGGGCAGAGTGTTATGGTTTGGATATGAGATGTCTGCCAAAAGCTCTTATATTAATGCAAGAATATTCAGAGGTAAAATGATCATTAGACTATCTTAATTTTAATGGAATAACTGGTGGTAAATAGGCATGTGGAGTATGGCAAGAGAATGTGGGTCACTGAAGGGGCATACCCTGGAAGGATTCATCTTCCCCACAGACCATTCCCCTCTCTTTTTCTCTGCTTCCTGGCAGCCATAACCTGATTAGCTTTCCTTTACCACTCCCTTCCAACAAGATGCTGTGTCTCACCTTAGGCTCTGAGCAATGGAATTGGTAGATGAACTAAAACTCAAAAATTGTGAACCAAAATAAAGTTTTCCTCCTCTAAATTGTTCTCATCAGGTAATGTTAATGTTTTATAATACAACAAAATTACCTATGAATTACAAACTTTTAGATGGCAATCTTTATGTGACTTTTAATATAAATGTAATACTGCATCATTACTTATAAAAAAATCAGCTGCCTTTCCAATGAATTCTAAATAATAGAAACACAACTTTTATGGATATGGTTTCTCTTTCTGTACAAAAAACAATGGGGAAAAAAAGAGAATTAGAACTAAATATGTCCATACAGGAATATCGTGGCATAGTAAATAAACTACAGAATAGGACTGACTTAGGTCTAATTCCTTGCCTTAGAGTTTAGAGTTTGAAGGGTTAGGGGAAATAATATTCCTACAAGACAGCCTGGGAAAATAGAAAGATGGTGTGGCTTGGGAGGTGGGAGAGAAATTAGCCAAACATTAAACTTCTTCCAGTAAATCCTTTTCCAGGAACAATGGGCCCTAAGGAAAGGAGGTAGATACTGAACACTGGGCTCTAAACTTTGACTCTCCCCCATTGCCAATTAGTCCTGAACCCAGACTCAGTAAATAGTGAAACACTGGGAAACAATGAATCCCAGAGGAAGCAAAAAACAATGGGTAGGATTTGAGTATTCATCCCTTGGGATACTAGCTCCTATCTCATCCCAGTAACAATGAGTTTCAAACTTTTTACAACTGCCTTCCTGAATTACCTGTACAACTAGTTCCCTGATTGTCCAATGGGCAAATCAGCAGTTTCCAATGACTAAACCATCCTCATCATACCCTATAAAATTCAAACCCTATCTGTAACCTATGGCCATTTTTCTACCCAGAAAACAAACCCCTTCAGTGCCTGAGTGATTGAGTCCACAATAAATAAGCAGCTTTGCTGAATCTGTTGAGGTCAGCATCCATTGTTTTGCTTTTACAGAGTTAATCTCTCTTATACTCAATTGCCTTATTTGTAGAATGAGGAAAATAAAGTCCATTTTCAGAATTCTAATAAGAATTAACTGAAATAACACATTAGAAGGACGTGGAATAACATTGGAACGTGGTATGTCTTCAGTTAACTGGAATATGAGAAAGAAAAAAAAAATACTTGTGCTAGACAGCCTGCCAACCATCTCCTGCAGCCCAGGACTGTGCCTGTCATTGTGACTGAAATCTTGTGTTCTATAGGATTTCTAAGATTAAGTGGAAGTGGAGTTAGAAAAAAAGCATGTGAAGAATAACTTAGTTCTTAAACTTCTGGCATTTAGGGCAGTAAGAAGTGTCACTGCTACCAAAACCAAATTCCAATTTAAAGATCATCAGAATTTTTTTTCCTGTAACTTAAGTTTAACTTTACATGGCTTCTATTTGGCAACAGTAAGGGTCCTGGGACACCCAAAACTTTACTTGCTTGACACATTTGAGGCAGAGTTATAACACCAAATCCAATTGAGGGATTAAAATTGAACCTGATTTTCTTTTTCCCCACCAAAGCAATAAAGATCTTTCTGAGTTATCCTTTGAAGCCAGTATTTTTTCTTATCAGCTCCTTTCTCTCTTCATCTCAGCAGTGACATCTTTGGTTATATTGTTTCCAATTTCTTCTAATTGGCATCAGTGTTTCCTGGTCTTTTCCTACCCTTTTTCCTCCCTTTTCTTGTATATTTTTAATGATGTTATAGCATTTCTTTTGAAGTTATCTACTTTTTAATTTTTCCAGAATCATGAACTTATCTGGTATCTGATTCCTTCTCTCCTTCATAACTGCATGCACCTTTCACACAGATGTAGGCATAATAAAATTTCTGTTCCCTGAGAATTTGCTCTTTGTAAAACATTTTATGTTTAAGAACATATATCATTCTTACAATGTAAATCTTTACCCTGTATCATATATTTACTCCTCACTCTCTTAGGGACAGTGATATTTGAATGTGCCTAGATAATGTAAATATATTTCAGGAGAAATATAAGTTTATTACACTCAAAACCAATTTTAGCAAACTTTTATCAACCTCTGATATTCTCCTTCGTTCTATATCCACAGAAATAACTAAGAGGATTTCCTGTGTTACTTAGCAGTTATCCAGTCCATATAGATCTTATTGTTTTCACAACAGTCAAGGTGTGATCAACTAATTTATATTAAGGTATCAAAACTACTTTAATAATTCACTCCATTAATTTTAATTAATGAAGGAGTCACTGACAAAAGGCGCATTCATTAATTTAAAAATAAATATTTTCAATCAGATTTTGCCAGCAAACTATTATTCCATAGTGAGATTTAGTTCATCTGTTAGAAATTGTTTTATCAAAACCTGAAAAATATTCTTATTTATTCATATTATATCCCAAATTATAAAGTGCTACTACATGTTTCCTCTAATTGTGAAACAAAAATACTTATTATTGCATAGAAATTTGATTTTGCTTTAAAGGGATATGTACACATATATAATACATTATATATAATGTAGGCACATGTAAACATATACACACATATGCATAATATGTATGTTTTTAATAAAAGCAGAACCTCTTTTTATATATTGTATAAGTCAAATAAGAATTTAATATATGCTTGACACAGTCAACATGCTAAATGATAAAACAATACTAACATTTCTATTGAAATCAGAGGTTTATAAACAATACTATCATTTGCATTACAAAGTAAGTGCTAGATAATACAACTTAGAAGACAGTAAAATAGAAGTATAAATATTAAAAATACTCAAAAATGATTATTTTTGATATGTTATTGCAGAATTTGAAAATTCCAAACAAATAAAAAAAGAACCTCTTGTCCTGTTAAATATAAATGAATGGTCTGGATCCAACAATAACAACCAAAAAAGGAAATAAGCAATAAGGATGTGCAGAAAGTATAATGAAGAAAATATAAAAGTACTCAGGGGGATAAAAGAAGATTCACATAAATGTAGAGACATCATCTTCTTCTTCAATAGGAAGACTCTACATTGTAAAGATGTCAGTTTTCTCCCTAAATGAAATTTGTAAATTCAACAAAATACCAAGGGAGTGGAAAATATGAAATTGACAATATAACTCCAAAGTTTATCTGCAAGCATAATCTTCAGAATACCTGGCATCAGTAAATCAGTAGAGTGAAAAAAAAAAGATAGGCAATTCAGTAAGTAGTGTTGGGAAACTAATTATGTTCTTGGAAAATATAAAGCTCAAACTCTACCCCATAGCCTTTTCTCTAATACCTTCGAGATGATTTAAAAGTATCACTGTAATATAATTTAATAGTAAAGATATTAAATCAAATACTCATTAATACTTTAATTGCTAGAAAAAACATAAAAAAATGCCATTGGTGAAAACATGTCCAACAATAGGTGAATATTTGCATACAATATGGCATATCTTTAAATTGGGCAATCATGTTGGTATTTCAAAAAATAGTACATAGCTTTGTGTTTTCATTATTATTTTTTTTCTATTGCTGAAGATGTCTGCATGGGTTTATATTAATTTTACATGCATAAAGAAAAGATTTTCTTCTCTGAGAAATATTGAAATACTGAGTAGAAAAACTGAAATTTGAATTAAGAGTTTGAGACCCTAGTCTAGGTTCACCCACTAATGGATCTATAACTCTGGCCAAACCACTTTCCTGGGGTTCAATATATTCACCTTTCATTTCCTCCCAAAATCTGGACCTTACTCTAAAATTTAACCTCAGGATATAGCACCATATACACATAAAGAGATAAAATATAAACTATACACACTCTCCAACAAAGACAAAATGATGAAATGAGGGAGGGCCAGTTATTAAGGAACATAAGTTCTTGGGGGTATTGAAAAAAATGTTGGTAACCAAAGAATAAGAGAGTGGGAATAACACAATCATGACCAAGTCATTCTATCTGTCCAGCCTACTCACATGCATTTATTAAATGGCATACTCTGCCTAACAGTGAAAGCTACTTCTATGCTTCTCTTCAATGAGTTAAGCCCGATAGCCATCATGGTGCTCACATAATGGGTAACAGTGGTATATGAAACTATATTAATTTCAAGCTCCAGTAGAAACACAGAAAGACATCAGTATTTATCAAGTGAAATAAAGAATGTAGAAAAAAATTATTACTCTCAAAAGTGTAAAGAGTGTGCCATAAACAACAGAGATCACTTAATTGGAAGACTGAGCTAAATTAGGTGATTTGTTTTAAAAGCAGATCCTGGATTTATGGGACTTTAGTAATCATTTATTTTTGTTCTAATTCAACTACAAGTATAAACTCAGCTCATGTCAAGGTTATAAAGAAAAAAGAGAAATCATTCTTCCACAAATTAACTATGTCCTAAGCTGGTATCTTATTTTTTCTCGGTCTTAGTTTCTTCAGCTACTACTTAAACATAAAAACAAACAAAAATGGGTTAAAATAGACAATTGCAAAGACCTCTTGGCATTTAAAATCATGACTTTTAGAGGTTTTTTCACTGAAGACCCAAAATTCTTTAATAAATACTAAAGTAACTTATGCCTAATCAAACTCAAGAAATTTTAGAAATAGATTATATTTGACTAATAATTTTTTTTATTTTAAGAGATTTATTTAAGATTTATTTTAAGATTATTTATCTATACCGTTGAGACATGCCATGATTCAGGATAGAGTATGAGGAGTCCAGTAACTGATGTCTTCATTCCCAGCCCAATATTGATGTCAACTGAAAGACAGTCATAAGAGTCAGGCTACACTGGCGTATAAGGGTATTCAGGTAAGCAAACTTGCTAATTTTTTCTGCCTAATCCACTCTGGGAATATCTAACCAGTCATGAGCACAGCTGAAAACAAGAGGCTTCTCCATAAGGAGCTGCTTCACTAAATCTTAGGCACGAAGAAGCAAGCAGAATGTGTGCTCTCTGAAGCCCATCAGACCCTGAAGGAATAGAAAGAAGGGGTGAGCTACCTTTGTTCAATTCCTTCTCTAAAAGCATAAATCCATAAGTCCCCTGCCTCCTCTGAGGTCAAATAAGCCTGAGAGTATAGAGAGATGCAAATTGTTACTCTAATTGCTCCCTCCACATGGGTACATGAAAGCCAAAGAAAAGGAAATTCCTTCAGTCTGAAAATTCCCAGACTTCTTCATCTATGTGAATCATCAGGGTCATCTTACTCTCAAAATCATGGGAATGTTTCCTCCAAGCTAACAATTACAGTTTTTTGTTTGTTTGTTTTTGATCTTTTCAAAACTACTTATAGGCAATACAGATTTGGGCTCTGAAATGAGATGAAATCTTTCCCTCTTTCTTTCACACACACACACACACACACACACACACACACACAAATACAGTGATGAAAATTTATTTTTCATTATAAGCCTAATCGCAAATATTATCCAACATTTGTTTGATGTATCTCATAGGGTTTGTAATAAAATTAATAATATAAAGATTTTTCAAATTTGACTGTAGTTTTCATTGTCTAAATTTCGGAGAAAAATTGCCCAAAACATTTAAATTCAAAGCCAAAATCTGTTACTGTTTTGAGTTGATGTTCAAATCCCAAACTTAAACTAGAAATTTAAATATCAGCTAAAGTCATCAAATTCCCTGTTTTTTTATTGACTTTTTTTAAATTAACGACAGCAGAATGTATTATAATTCTTATTACATGTATACAGCACATTTTTTTTATAATTCTGGTTTTACATAAAGTATGTTGACACCAATTCATGTCTTCATACATGTACTTTGTATAATGATGTCTATCACATTCCACTATACTTGCTAATTCCCTGCCCCCTCCTTTGCCCTCCCACCCCTCTGCCCTATCTAGAATTCATCTATTTCTTCCATGCTCCCCCTCCCTTCCCCACCATAAGTCAGCCTCCTTATATCAGAGAAAACATTTGGCATTTGTTTTTTGGGGATTGGCTAACTTCACTTAGCATTATCTTCTCCAAGGCCATCCATTTACCTACAAATGCCATGATTTTATTCTCTTTTATTGATGAGTAAAATTCCATTGTGTATATATGCCACTTTTTTTTTTTATCCATTCATCCACTGAAGGGCCTCTAGGTTGGCTCTTTATAGACTTAATCAGAAGTACCTGATACCAAGATTAAATTATTTCTTTCAGGATCTCCTCTCTGAGCCATCTTATACATTAATCATTTCCCAACTAATTAAAATTAGTTTAATATCCAAAGAACTTATGAGTAGAAAAGTTAATAGGACATGTAAGACTATTAGGACAGTGGCTCCACACTCACAAAATTTAGAAATCAGTGCAATCCCCAGCCATTAAAGCAGTCTCTCCAAGAAAAATGACATTTCTAAAACCTAATACTTAATCACTACCAAATACCATAACAACACACAATGACATCCAAGGCAGAATAGATTATCAGCCTCACCAGGATGACATCCAACTATAACAAATGTGGCAAGGTTTATTCTGGGAGCTGAAACCCATCTAAGAGCAACTTTGCACAAAGAGGTTAAAGTTGGCTCCCTTCTTTTCCCACACTGGGAGGAGAACTTCTTCTATGTTTACTATTTCTCTCCTCAGAAAAGCATTCTTGCTTTCCCATAAAGTTTAGAAAATAAAGTGAGGCAAACCCAGCTGCCAGGTATTCTTTTATGCATAATCAAAATTCCTTGGTGCCATTTTCATTGGAGCCCCATATTTCTCGCCCCTTCAGCTTTGCTTGCATATAAGCTCTGCTCTCAGTCATAATGGCTGGGTTACTATCACTCATCAGGAAACTGTTAAGACCTAGGAAGACTTATCTTGGGCCCTTCCATTTATAAGACTTTAAGACCTCCTTTGCTCTCTTGACCATTTCAACTCCCTTTTATATCCCTCCAGTGGTCCTCTAAATTGTCATGCTCTCCATAATGCAACCTCTCTCTCTGTCCCTCCAGCTTCATCAACTTCTTTCTCCCTTTACTATTACTTTCTCTCCTTTACTATTACTGTCCTGATAATGAAACTGAAGAGTATTTTCCAAATTCTCTGGTTTTATCTTGAACCCATGAACAACTCATTTCTATAATATAAGCACACAAGTGTTTTCAACTTCCAGGTGAGTGACGCAACTATAATTGCAGTAAAAGGAAGACAGATTTTTCCGTTTATCAGTGCCTATCTGCAAACAGTACAAAAACAGCTTACAATTCCATGACATAGGTAGCTCTTGGCTATGTTGAGGATTTGGTGTGTTTGTTTGTTTGTTTGTTTGTTTGTTTGTTTTCTGAAGCACTATTTACTTTGAAACTGAAACACTTTTTTAATGTTTTAATTTCTATATGCTCCTTGACTACAATACCAGAATCTTACTGTGCCTATGTAGTTCATGCCAATAGCATACATGCTCTGGCCTTCAAATAGCTACTGCTTTATAAAGGCATATCTTATATGACTGTGGTATAAAAATAGTTGTATATATTTGGACAAAGTCTTCATGAAGTATAGTACTGACCTCTATTGGCAGTACCCATGTTTATTAAGCTAAGGCAGGGAGTTACTCCTCCAGGTCCCACCAGTTAAAAAACAACTACACAAATTAAAGTCTGCATAATATAAGCCACTATATTATTGCTAATACCTAAAGTTTTAAGCCACCAATTCTGGCCATGCTAGGAGTTTTCACCCTTAAATTCTACTCTCTTTATCAAATTTTCTTTATCCAAAGCCTAAGATAATAAATTTTAGTGATTCCAATAAACAGATCACATTTCCTTTCTGGGTTCAGAACTAATTGTGATAGAGCAATCAGTCAGAGACAAAATTTAACCTTCTGAAATTAGATATTGGGCCTATGGTTAAACCACTGGATAAACAGAACAAAACTGTGAAATGTTAGAGAAGAATTTATCTCCTATCCCTCTTGAAAGATGTTCATTAAAGTAGCTTCTTGACCTCTGTCTTCCCTCCTTCTCACTTTTCCCCCAGAGAAGGAGTGTGAATGTTTTCTGATTGGTACATTTGGGAGCTGGAACTAAACATGGGTAGCTCAGCTCTGCACTTCTACCCTTTTATAGCCACCAATGTCCCCACGGAAAGCATGCTCCTCCATCCTGTAATTTCCAGAGGTTGGCCATCTTGAGGGAGGTCCACTATCGTTTCAAGCTGCCACTGGATATAATTGGGTCTCTGCAATTACCTGTGCTGAGTCTCTCTCCTTGAGGGGAAGATTGTTAGCAAACCCACTTGGCTAGAAGACCAGACTTTCCTATATTCATCCCCATCAGTGAAACGATGACCATATATATATATATATATATAT
>NW_025999932.1:17837921-17843718 GCF_001458135.2 Marmota marmota marmota
ATATATATATATATATATATCTGATTTTATGTCTTCCTTCCTTATTATGGCTTCTTTATCTGGGGAAAATGGGGATGGAAAAACAAGATAGCATTATTTATTGAGCCCCTCAAACCTTGCTTCTGTCCTCCAATCATCTATAAAAAACAAGGAAGAAATATATATTCAGAGTCTAAATGTTCCCTGAAATCTTTTCAAAAAAATAATCCTTCAAAGAGGTTTCCTTCTACTGCTATTTTGAAGCCTTAATAGAAGCTACTCCTACAAAAAGGTTAAAAAAAAAAAAAAAGAACAGTTTCTATAACATTGTTTGAAAGGAAACAAGACCCTAATAAATAGACATTACAGCCTCCCTAATGTTTGGAGTCTGTTTGCTGTGGTTAGCACAAATATAGCTATAAGAACTCATTCTTTGATTCCTAGAGCATGAAGGAGCATACCACATCAGTGTCTCCCTGGAGAGGGAAAACCTAGCAGCCAAGAGAAAATTCTGTGCCTCATAATCAACATGGTCACTGGAAAATATCACAGAAAGGCAAAGGGGAAGTGTTGAAAATACCCTTTCCCAACTTCACAGTGTGGTGCTGGGACAGTCCTATCTTACCTGGTTCACTGCACATGATTTTCCTGAGTATATATTATAGCACTCAAAGTCATTTTTGCATTAAAGTAGCATTTATTTTCACATTTAGTGCCCAAAACAGTTATTCTAAACATTAAGCAACCGTGGCACAAAAAAGTCCACAATTTAACTGGTATTTTTTAACTTTGTAAGAATTTCCTTCTGTATATTTAAATTTCTTCTCAATCCTAGTCACCTTTGAAAAATTAAATTTAGATAATTCCTAACTAAATCTTTCAAATGTATTCAGGATTTATGACAAGAGAGGCACTGTAGTGGGATGAAAAGGGTATTAGTTTTGAACCTAGCCTTCTAGAAATCTGTTTCCTCTTCTGAAATCCAGACAAAATAATTTATTTGGTACTCCCAGTTGTGACCTGCATTAGAGCTAAGCATAAATGATTTATTTGCACACAGATAATTCCTAAATGATGATCACAGTGATGATGTCTCCTGAGCTCCTTCCACATAGCAGAATACAGGGTAGTCATGTATATACTCATCATCTTTTACTGCCACAGTCACTCTTCAAATATGTTATTATGTCTACTTTACATGGAAGAGGAGCATATCCATCCTGAATCCAAACTTCTGCATTCCAGTGTACACTACATCCTTGCTACCCAAAATGGATCAGTGATCTATTTGCTTATTAGACATGCTGAACCTTGAATTATAACTCAGATATGCTGAAACCGAATCTGCATTTGAAGAAAGACTTCCTTAGGATAGACATGCCTATTCACAAAATTTGACAAGCATTGAGTAGGCAGTATTACCCTCTGAAATCTAAAGAGACATATTTAGCCAATGTCTGTGTTACTATTGATAAATCAAGTAAGATAGAGAAATTTAGTGGCTTGAAAGTTATAAAAAAAATTGATAGTCTTTTCAAAAAAATAATCCTTCAAAGCGGTCGCCTTTGCATGATTAGGGTTAGAGCTGAGGGTAAAATCAAGTCCTATGTGATTTCAAAGCCCATAATTTTTCTTTTATATTATGCTATTTTTCTATTGGAATTATATTCTATTTTACTTTAACTGATAGATGATAAATAAACATGTAGGTAAGTAGATAGATGGATAGCTGGAAAGATGGACAGATAGGTAGACAGATTAGGTAGATAAATACAAACAATAGGTAGATATAGTCAAATGCATTAGTTAAAATTTATATGTGAATTATAACATTCAAAATAGTATCCACTACCCTTCATTTGAGTCTATTTCAATCTACAGTTAATGCCATTTTTCATTTATTCATGTGAATAAAGAAGTAATGTTAATATTTATTATAAACTATTATGATGACCTAATAGAAAAAAATTAAATCTGTAACCAGGACCAAGCACTTAGAAAGACTAAACATATTTTAATCACTCATGTTATAATCATGTTATAACAGAGTTGTAAATGCTGAAACACAGTGTTTCAGGTTCTAAGAGGTAATGATAATACATAGGCACCATTAAAACATATAGTTAACATCTTTCATTAACAGAAAGTTACCCTGTTAATACAGTCTTTTGAAATTTATTTTAAAAATTAAATTATTTTATTTGCATATGTTAAATTTTTATGAATTGTGATTAAAGAAAGAATACAAGTATATAATGTTCCAGAGTGTTGGAAATAAGTTACTTCCTTTATACACAAAGAAATAGAATTCTTGTAATACTGGTAAACATCCACTTGTAGTAATTGCTTAGAATTACATAATATATTTATGTTGAAAAATACTATTAGAGGGAACATAATATTTTATTATAGCTTTAGATCATATCCTTCAGAAGGCTTTAGAGAATCTGGTACTACATGAAAATTGGATCTTTAGTCATTTTATGAAATCACATTTTACAGAATTAAAATGAGTCCAGGTAGACAAACTTCATTTGGTATTTTAAGTACTTGTTGCAAGATTGAACACAATTATACATCTCCCTTATATGGTACTTCTTTCATGCCATGGACAAGAATAAAACAATGTTTTTATTACTATTCAAACATTGTCTCTAGAAATTCAAATTTTGTACTACTGATAAATCCCTGCCTAGACGTTATGCACAAAATGACAAGTAAAATCTAAGGTTTAACAGAAAAGTTTATAAAATGCCTTCCTCAAAGAAAAATAGTATTCAATCACACTGTGAAAAATATTATTTAAGAATGTAATTTCAGGCAATGCTGACCATCAAACCAACTGGGCAGAGCAGAAGGCAGGACTTCAGGGGGACACAGAAGTCCTAATGTATACATAGAGAATTCTTGTTTACAAATACCTTTTACATAAAGTATTCATTTGATCTTCACCCAGAAACCCCATAGCAAGGTAGATCAGGATGATACTGTAGTCAAAAACCAGACCCAGGCGAAATTCAGTAACAGGTCCTAAACTCTATGGTCAGTTAATATCTGCAGGAGGACCAAAGTAGGTTTCCAGTACTTCAACTAATAATACATAGTATTTCTATTTTAGAAATGAGCTATTGACTTTATATGTCAAACTGATACATGATGGTGATTTGTGTTCATTGTAACAAATGTCTCTCCATACTGGTAACCTTGAAATATGGAATGAAAGAATTCCATCCCTAAAAAAACAAGTTAGGGATTTTCCTGTTCTAAGATTTTAAGTAGGAAAAAAAAACACTCCAATACCATAATCTTTTATTAGGAAATTAGTTATTGTCTCTTAAGAAACAGGCTATTGTTTCATCACAAAATAAACCCTGTTTGACACAGGTCAGGCCGTAAGCAGTTGATGGGGCCATTACTCCTTCAAAAATATATGGCAAGTGAATTTGAAAAACTATATGTCTGCTTAAAACTGATTAAGAAAAAAAGATTCATGGAAGTAAAATTGAGGTTTGAAGGGAAGAAACACTAGTATGTAGGTCCACACAAATAAGACACTTCTGATGGGCTGATCAACATACTACTATTTTCAATGACAACTTTATTGTTTAGGGTGGATGAATCAGAGACCCTTATCATACCACACTGCTTTATAGGATCTCTGATTCATTCTCCCTAAGTAATATAATTAAATGGGATAGTTTTGAGTTTTAGATACTTAGAAAAATCTCCTCACATTTGGATTCTTCTACCACATAAGGTACTTGCTTGATTGAAGAACTGTACAGTAGAGAATCTGTAGATTTTCTACCTAAAGTCTGTATGCATTAAAGCTTTTCCACTTGTTTCACTCTACTCACTCTACCCTCTCTACCCAACCACTAAGTGACCAGTGATGATAGCCTAGAATGTAGTCCTTCCATATTTTCTCCAAATTAAAAAAAAAAAGTCATGTTACAAAAATCTATTAATTTTTCCTTGACTTCATTTATGTTTTTGCTAAAAATTTATCTATCTTTTCTTTAATATTTACCAGGTTTCCTCTCTTGATTCATTAGTTCTTCCTGAATCCTAGTCCATGTTTATGGAATAGGCTCAATTTTCTTCTAGAATTTTGATTACTTTGATTTTGCATATAGTATTTGCCTATGTCATTTATCTCTTCAGTTTCTATAGTTTTGTGATCTTTCTTAGCCACAAGCAGGTACAGCTTTGCTTCCTGTTTTTTCTTTGCTTCAACAGATTTTTATTGATTTTCTTGAATACATACAAGTGAAACAGTTTCACTTTAGCCTTTGTATTTCAGTTTTATTACAGAACTTGAAGTTGGTGCTTCCTATTATCTACTTTATATTTTGTTGTTCCTTTTCTTCTAATTTTTTTAAAGCATAAAGAAACTTTTTTTGGTCATTGTTTGAAATTGTTCCTCAGAGTAAGACTTTTGTTGAGTCTATTGGTTTTATAAAGAATTCTTTATGGGCTGGTGATATAGCTCAGTTGATAGAATGCTTCCCTTGCATGCACAAGGCCCTAGATTCAATCCCCAGCACAAAAATAAATAAATAGTTTTCTTCATAATGTTTTAAAAATAATTGTCAATCTATAATTTCTGTTTGTGCATGTAATTTGTAATTTTATTGATCCGTAAGAAATTTAATACCATGGTTATTAATCTCCAATAGTTGAGAAGGTTGCATCTCCTTATTTATTACTAATTTCATTTTATTATGATACAAAATGTAACTTATAAATTGAAAATTTATATTTTTATGTTAGTTTTCCTCATGGCCAAGTATATGCTTCATTATACGTATTTATTGATATATAAAACAATACTTTCTACTTTTAACTATAAAATTCTAGACATATATTTTATATGATATTTATTGATATCTGATTCCTCCTTGTTCTCAATTATTTTGTCTACTAGATCTGATTTCCAAACAGGCATATTAATATCTTATACTTATAACTGAATTTTTTATTAATATACAGTTCTTTCAATGCATTTTCAGCAATTATGTTGTTGGTGTATTCAACACTGTATTATTATATAATGTCTATACATTTGTAAGTGCCTTTGACTATCTTTACCATTTATTACCACTTGTGCTTCTTATAAATAGCACATAGTATGAACAGATTGTTAATCTCTAGCTTAGCTTAAAATTGGCATAATTATTTTTATTTAGTTGTTTTATTTTTTATCTCCTTTTGAAATTTAGTTTCTTTATTCCTGTTCTGATATTTTTCTGATCTGGTCAAACTGCTTGCTCATTCTCTTTCACTTACTTGCTTCATGTTGAATTGGAAATTCCACTCTACTTTTCCATTCTGTTAGTTTCTTTCCCACTTCTAATTAAATATCCCTCAATTATTAAAAAATACATATATAATTCTCCTGCCCCCATTTCTTATACCCCATTTCCATTTGGAGAATATATTTTCCTGCCATTTTTATATCCCATTTCCATATGATAAGACCTTTATGATATTCTTATTTTCCGTACTCTTCTTCTCTAGATTAGACATTGGGACCATCTGCTCCCCATTACCAACTTATTATATAAATAAGCCAAATATAGTCCCTGTATATTGGCCCTGCATTGTTTTTAAAAATTTATTCTAATAATTTATACATGACAGTAGAATGCATTTTGACACATCATACATAAATGGAGTATAACTTCTCATTCTTCTGGTTAAACATGATTTAGAATCACACCAGTCACATAATCATATTTGCATATAGGACAATTGTTAGACCAGAATTTTTCCAGTGCCAAATTCAAATATATATATATATATATATATATATATA
>NW_025999932.1:17845342-17886376 GCF_001458135.2 Marmota marmota marmota
ATATATATATAAAATTTCTTTAACTGTAGCACACATATGCAGAATTTTGACCTTTAAAGACTGTTCATTATGCATACCCCATGAAATAATACTCAAGGTTTGCAGACCATAGATAAGACAAAACCTGGGAGCCATAAAAGACCCCAAAGCATTGCTTCCCCTTGAAGTTCTCTTGACCAGACTCCCTGTAGTGTGTCTGAGTGACATCACCTAGACACAAAAAATCCTCCCTTCTTCAAAAACTCCTTTAGCCCTTTCTTTTTCCACTTGGTGCCCTGCTGTGAAGGACTTCCCCTCACATGCAAACCTGTCAAAGTCCCACCAAATAAACTTCGTTGTGTGCTCTTACCACTTCAGTCATCATCCCTAAACTCAGTACACCCATGTACACATTTCGCTGGAGTAATATAGTACATTGAGTTCTAGATTATTAACTACTTTCCTTTTATTGCTTTTGTTCTTCAAAAACTATTACTTGTATTTTAAAAAACATATTCCTTCACCCTATTTTTAACCAGTTAGAGAGAGAGAGATGATAGAAAATCTGGCAAATATAGAGATATAAAGTTATATTTAATCACCACTTTTCCTCTCTTCTTCCTCTACCTTGAAGTCTCTGAGCTGATACATTACTATTTTTATTGGAGCTTATTCTCAAGCTACTGTCATGAGTACATAAGTAATACACTCTTTGGATCACTGAATGTCCACAATGCCTTCACTCTATGCACCAGTAGACTAACAGGTGACACAGAGGGTTTTGTAGTTTTCTGTCAAGTACTTTTCTCTCCATAATCTGTAGCTGCCCTTCAACCTTTTTCAAACACTGGTGTTGTAGATAATAATCACAATCCTTTTGATCCTTTTCTATTTTGTAAGTACATTCTTTCAGTCTATAAGCCTGCACAGTTTCTTTGAGTCTTTAAAGTTCAGAAATTTTGTCAGGATTTACAAAGGTATGTATCTTTTTCTTTAACCTTACCAAAAGCTCATGGGGATTTTAAATCTACAGACTCACGAACTCAGCTGAGTTCTTTTCTATATATTTTTTTAAAACATTGCTTCACTTCTATCCAAAACTTTTTCTTCTTTACAATTCCTAATATTCACATGTTCAGTCTCTTTAATCTGCCCTCTGACTCTCTTCTTTACCTTCATAATTTTCATCACTTTATATTTCTGTTTAATGTTTTATTTCTTCTACTATGTCTTTCTAACCATAAGTTCTGATTTTAATTTGGCCACCTTCTCCAACTCATCTACTGGATATTTTAATTTACCTTTTTTCTTTTCTTTGTTTTTATTAGATGCTCAAGACAATACAATGATCTTGACATATCATACATTTGATTCAAATTTACCTTTTTTCTTTTAATGTCAAAAGTGTCTTTTTGTTTGTTTTGTTGTACTTGACCTTATTTTACTTAAAAGCTTTATGCAGAGTGATAGCCAGAGATAAAAATAGAGAAATAAAGAGTGAGTGAGTCTACTACTACAGCATATCTCTTGGTTAGGAGCTGTTGCTGTAAGAGGTTCTGATTGTTCTCAACAGTCTACATATCCGCTCGCACTGATCACTCCTTTCTTTCTCCTCAGAGCATGGAAACAACAGCCATTCTTGGAATGTTGGGAACCACAGGGCTGTTACCATGTGGGTCACCCTTTACCATTTGGAAAAAAACAACACTTTTTTTTTTTCTTTTTGGCTTCTTGGAAGATTCTATGTTGCTGGTTGGTGTCCTTAGTAGTAAAAGTTGACAAAGACTTAAGAAGTGGTAAGTAATTTAACAGAGTCTCAGAGAAAGTGTGTGAAACAACTGTGTTGAGAATCAATTTTTTTTCTTTCAAAGGTGACATGTTTTCCTCTATAGCATCTGTTTTTTGAATTAGAAAGTGTCTAATACAAATTTTGTATTTATGTAAGTATAATTAACATTACCTATTCAACTAGAAAAAAAATGTGATTTGGCTTTGCAAGGGAGCCCTTTGGGAGGTGAGGATGTGATACAAGAGAGTACTTCAGAGAGGCAAGAGCTGTAGGCATTGGAGAAGGAGAGATTGGACTGAAGAAAGGAGATAAGGCAGGAAGACTTCCTTGAGGGCTAGCTCAACATACTGACATGGTAATGGAATACAGAAGACCAGCAGGGGAGTACCACTCCTAGGGCTACAGTGTGTATCTAGAAGTTGGGGCCACATGGGAAGGGCAATTATGTATGACTTGGAGAATACTGCTAACCTCTCTCCATCCTTATGGGGTAAGAGATATAGCAACCAAAGGGGAGGAGCCAGGCATGCCAGTAAGCTCCCCTTCACTCTCTCCATCTTAGCATCACAAATAGATATCCCAACTACACACGCTCAGGTTGTATAATTCTCTGAGCTCTGTTTAAAAACACAAAAGCATTTCCTGCCAGATGCAGCTGTTTGAAGATTCCACAGCCTATGTTCTATTGCGCAATTCATTAGTTTTCTTGATTTAGTTTTAACCTCAGATCAGAAATGATTCTTGTTTCTTAAATTTCTATGAAAATTATTCATTTGATCAATCCATATTTAAACTTTTTTCATAATAGTTTGTGAATATTATAAACTGGGACAAAATCAAAACCTAACCTACAATATTCTTGCAATAACCAACATATTCAATATATGGCCTAATATATAAAAGACTTTACACACTTTGAATTAGCAATGCCATTTCTATATCTTACAAATGTACCAAATGCTGATATATATTACTGCTCATTGAAAATAAAATAGTAAACAATGAAAGAATGACAAATTATGGCACAACTATATGGTAGGATAAATGAATGTTACACAAAATATTTAAGTAGTTAAATATTCTCAAGCAGGCTGTCTCCTACTGATGGCAACTGTAGGCTTGCATTCCACTTTAGCAGTCACAGCCATCAAAAGAGAGATTTGTTGCTCTAATAATTCTTGAAAAGAAGCCTGGGATTTCTCTCCTTAGTTCTAATGGGCCTCCCTGTTGCTGAATGAAATAAGCACAAGTTGGGCCAAGCTTCATCACCTGCCCACATCATCTAGTGTCCAGGTTAACTTCATTTAAACCATAAGGATGGTACATGCGAATGGAAAATGAGTGTGTTGCTCTTAGATGAAAGGGACATGGGCATGAAGCATGCAAAACAATAGTTATCTATTTTCAGTATGATGTTGATTTCTATCTTTTAAAAGAAAGTATAAAAATATATCCAGCCTTTAAAAACTTCCTATCAGACAAACTAAGTTGTTTGTTTTCAAATCCATATTACCAAGCAGTAAGCTAGTGAGATATGATGGAATTAAACAGACATATAGCTTATTCCTCACATATTACACAGAATAACAGTAGACACAGATCTCTTGGCTGTGGACATCTCTGTTGCATGAATCCTTTAGTACCAGACCTGATAGTGGCCTGGAGATTGCTCAGAAATGTCCACTATAAAATTTTATTATTACAAAATTTCAAACATATATTATCTACCCTCTGGCAACTCAGCTGATCATTTGGGGACCTAATATAGTAAAAGCCCCAAAGCAAATAAGATTTTGCAGACCAATAGATATACCCCATAGTGATGCTTATGTGAGACCATTTCAAACCTCTTGAACAATTCCATCAGCATGACCTGCAAATAATTCTAAACATGAAGTGACAAAACAGGCTCACTCACAAAGACTTTGAAGGTGAGGGAAAGTCTGCAAGGGCTTAGAAGTTAGCATAGTTTAAGACTTCATAGTAATAAAGGTGAATATTTTGGGGGGAGAGAAGAATTATAAGTAGCCAGATAATCTTATTGTGGTGGAGATGTCAATGTAGACTACTCATTCTAAGAGTTCACTAGAGAAAGAGGCAGAAGGGAAGGGTCTCTTCATGATATTGGCAATAAGAAATGGAAGCCAAATCTTTACGGGTGGTCAAAGAGGAAATAATTAGAGGTTGATTGTCATTTGATCAAAATTCACTTATTGGAAGACATGACAGCTACATTTTCATGTTCAACCATAAACACAATAACAGCCTACAGATTCATGTTGATTTCATAATCAAATTATTTAGTTTATGTTAAAACCTAGTGTAGAAGTTCTGACCATGGAAATGTACAAGGCAGTGTTCCTAAGGTGAGCAAATTCCCAGGGGTAACAGGCACCATGTTTCCCATGGTTGGAATATTTTGCAATCTTTCCTAGGTACTCTTGAGATAACCAATGCATGCTTGGCCAGAACAAATGTCTAATCATAAGCAAAACATCTTATATTGTGACAGAATGTAATCTATTGATACTAATAAAGCCAGCAGCTCAGACAAGCAGCCATTTTGCCACTAAGCCATTGTTGTCCCTGCATCTTGTTTCTGTCTCCTTTTGTTTTCTTTGCAATCTATCTTTAGTGTAGTTCTTCATAATTTACAAACTGAAACTCTCTGAATCAGTACCATTACATCTAGTATATTTTTCTGCATGTGATCAAAAATATAAATAAATTACATAGAGATTTTAGAAATGACAGGTGAGACCTGATGGTGGTTAAAGCATGATTTAGAAAAGAGGGTCAAAGTAGCAGCATAGGACAAGAAAGGGAAGAAATCAGGTGGTAATTAAGGCATAAAATCAGCCATTTTATATCTATCTTTTCTCAATCTTCCTATTAATCCTTTCCAGATATTAGTTTTATCTCACTGAAAAAAAATTGAGGGTAGGAGAAATAATTCACTCAAGGATTGATAGAAGAATTAATGGCCATGTATGAATCAGTAAAATTTAAATAAATTCCATGTGCTCATAACCCTAAATATTTAGTTAAAAATATGTTTTTATGTTCATGTACATGTACAAAAACATTGAGTAAAAAGCAAACTGGAAATAAAAATGTCTAGGAATCACCTTGTCTTTTCTATCTGTTGAAGAAAACCTCTAAAGCACAAAACCTGTAAGGACAAATCATTAGCATTTCACACAATCTTATAAAGATCAGCACATCAATATCTCCAGTCTGCTGTGTGTGTTTGTCAAGTCCTACACTGTTCTACAGTTAAAATATACTATGATTCCTCAAAGGTCTAAATCATTTGTTGAGAAACAAAAATGATACTTGACTAAGAGCCATGGAACCAATTAGAATTCTTCCCAGAAATGAAAAGAAAATATAAAACCTCTTACTTGTGTCAAACCAAGGTAAATTCTGAGAGTTGAAAAGAGCATACTCTAATTTTAGCAACTGAAATCAACAGTGGCCTTGGTGAGACTTCAAGTCAAGATGTATTATAGTTGTTCATACTGTTCCTATCAAATTTGGGAGTCCACACCACACACAACATTAAATTAACAAATGAATATGTCTTGGGCATGGCTTCAAAAGAATTATAAATCCTTCATTTAAAAATGCAGTTGACATAGTAAAGGTAATTAACCTTTCCTAAATTAAACTTTTTGAAATGTTTAACTATTGATTTTGTTCTTTCAAAATGATATCGCTCATTTTTTAATTTCCTCTTGTATTATCTGAAATATTCCTAGGATTTTAAATCAAGATTTTTTTTTTCTGAAGTAAGTTAATTCTCTCCTCTTTCTAATATTTGTTCACTATTAAAAACATCTGCCAAAACTGTGCTAGGAGAAAAGTACTGAATTTTATCTGATTTCCCATAATCTCAGTAATGGTAGTAACAATTAATTTTTGTATATGCAAAATACTTTGTTATGTGTTTTGTAAGATTAAGATAATTATTTCATTTAATGCAACATCTCTATAAGTTACGTATGAGTATCATTCCTGTTTTTTAAAATAGAAAACTGAGGCTGACAAAGCCCTGATGATGTGCAATGTCACACAGCTTCATTACAGTTAGGCTTGACCTCTAGGCACCAATAACTTCAGAACTTCAACAGTGAAGCACAGTAATATTGTGAGCTGATTAAAAAGCATGTTATTAAAATGCATAGACAATGTCTTGCAACTAGTCTGAAGGCCCAATAGCTTATTTTCAGAAACATCTGGATTACTACACTCATTCTAATTTTGCAGCCCTCATTTGAGAAAATCATACACTAGACTGTGTTCACAAAAGTAGGTGAAGATAAATAGTGATAATGCCTGAATGGACTCCGCAATTTGATGACAGGAACTTGGTTCAGCTGAACTCGGATCCTGAGATACCTGGGATACCGCCAGAATAACTTATATACAAAAATTCCATGTGAGTAAAAGCCTGGGCATTGAAGGGGGAAAGTGAAATTCCAGAAGATCTGATGTGACCTTTACTTACTTAGGCGTTAATGTTCAGGACTATCCCTGTCCCAAAACCTTCCATTTGTGTGTCTCTTGCAGAATTGGATAATTTTTCTGTTTTACATTATAGTTACATGGACTACATTCTAAATTCTTTACATATGTTAACTGGTTTTGATTCACCCAGATAATGTCAATTAATAAACCCATTAATCTGAACCTCTAGAGCAGGGCTTGACAAACAATAGCCTGTGAGCCAAATCTAGCCTACCAGTTTTTGTATAGCCTTTGAGCTATGCATGAGTTTTATTTTCCTAAATGGTTGGAGAAAGGAGGAGGAGGAAGAGGGAGAATAAGAACAGGAGGAGGAGGAGGATAAAGATTTTGTGACACAGGAAATTTATGAAATTCAAACTTCAGTGTATAATTGTAGTTTTATAATAAAATAATATCAGCTGTGATCATGTGTTTATGTATTATCCATAGTTTTCTCACTGTAAGAGTAGAGTAGTTCCAACAGAGATTAAATGGCTTGTAAAGCCTAAAATATTTACTAACTTTCCATTTACAGTAGCAATTTTCAAACTGCTTATCTACAGTATAAGCTGCACTTTTAGAATGTAAGCTCCATGCTGACAACATTCCAGTTTTGCTCACTTCTTTGTCCCCAGCACCTATGAAGGAACATTCAAATAAATTTACTGGAGAAGGAAGGAAAGGAAGGAGGGAGCCAGGAAATTGCTCCTTTCTCTTCACTCTTATGTATAGCACACTGAGTCAATAATTTCAATATATTATAATTTGCTTTAACTATTTTGTTTCTTAACACAATTATGAGGCCATAAAAAAGAATGATGATATTTAATTGATAACCAGTGTTTAATAATTGTTTAATAAAAAGATCAATAACCAGCCAATACTCCTTGTATAACACTAAAATATCTAAACAATTGTTCTGATTGTACTTTTTTAAATAAAAACTCTTGTAAAATTAAATTATAATTCCATTTTAGGTGGAAAATTCAAATCCCCTAATAAAAGGTTTTATGCAAAGATAGTAGCATCAGAATCAGTATAAAGGCTCCTAATGTGACAATTGAAAGGATAGTATTACTCATCTCTTGATCAAATTTTGAGTTCCTTTTTAAAAAACCATAAATAGTACATAATATACAGAAAAAATACCTAAATTTGCCAAAATTAAACCTATCATAATACTAGTTCTTTAAATTTACATAGCAATTTATAAAATGTCACTTAGAAGAATCTGTTGTTTTCAGTGCCTTAAGAACAATTGTATATCCATGGATTAACAAAATTCTTAGTTTATATGTTTAAAAATGACACTGAAATCAGAAAAATGGGCAGAGATAAACACATTCAGCATGAAAAATTACAAGTCATAAAAATCCTTAATGAACATAAGACAGCAAAATAACCAGGTAAATACAGTTGGACTGAAATTGAATTACCCTTAATGAGATAATCTGTATTTAGTGGTGTTATTTTTACTCCCAGGCTGCCTGAAGATTTTCCATAGATTATCAACCCCAGAGATAACTTTGTAGAAAACACTGGAGGGCACTCTTATTCCCAAGGTTTTTAAGCCTAATAGATACTATTTCTATACTTATTTTACCAAACCTTGATCTGTTTAGTTTGAAGACAGTTATATTTAATTACTTCATAACAGTTTTGGTTTTTAAAATTGAAGCCAATTCAATGGAAATATTGTCAGAGTGTCCAGCTCCATAATAAATCAAGAATAAGAAATTAGCAGTCATACAGAGGAAATTGTTTGACCTGAGGCTGTATGTACTCTATGAGACCATGTAAGGTTTCTTGCTACAAGATTCTTCTTCAGGAGACCAGTGTTTTTTGTTTTTTTTGTTTTTTTTCTTTTAAACTCCTATTTTTTGCTACTGTCAATATAATTACTGGATTGTTTTTAGTAATATCTCAATTAATTTTTCTAAGCTTCAAATGTTAATAATAAACCTAATGGCACATTAACCAGTTCAATCTAAAAATACCTTGAAAATCCACCAATTAAGATACTAGAAATTATTCTAGTAATGTAAATAACAAAGTTGTTCTGATCAGCTTCTTTGTCACTGTGACAATAATACTGACAAAATCAGCTGAGGAGGTGTTGAGAGCCAGTTTATTTTGGCTCAAGGTATCAGAAGTCTCAGTCAATAGAGGGCCAACTCCATTGCTCTGGATCCAAGGTGAGGCAGTACACCTCAGGAGAAATTCCTGGCAGAAAGATGCTGTTCACCATATGGTAGAAGGAAGCAGCAAAAAGAGAAGGGGAAGGACCCCCAGGGAGGATGAATCCTTTCAATGACATGATCCAGTAATCCACCCCCTCCTGCCATGTCTACAGTTATAACCCAGTCCATTCAAAGTAGGATGGACTGATTAGGTTACAGCTTTCACAATCTAATCATTTTGCCTCCCAATATTCCTGCAAGATTTTAGTGGACCCTCATATCCAAACCATAACAAGGGATGGGATGAAGGTGTTAAAAAGTGACTAGCAATGGAAATGTTAGGATGAATTAATTATCTATCTTTTTCTCAAAATTTTGTGAGTTACTCTGGGGAAATAAATATATTAAGTAAAACAAAAAGAGTATTTGACATGGGGAATGCTGAGTGCTAATTCGGTAATAAAAAAGACCTTCAAAAGGACTTTGCAGTAGAAATCCTGGCCATGAGACAGTCCTATGAACTCCCATGACACTCTACCACTGTGACCTCTCTGAAATTTATGGAAATTGTGACTTCACCTGCCTATAACTCCAAGAACACTGGCTCTGTGTGTGAGAAATTTCTGTTCGTTTTTCAGTATCTGCTTCTCCTTTTTCCCCCCTAGATTTCTTAGCTAGTCATAGGGTCATAAAAAGTAAAGACTTTATTTTGAGTCTTTTCTGAAACTAGGCAAGATGTGATTTTTTTTTTCTGGCCAAAAAAATAAGAACTAAAGAAATTTGTGCAACTATTGCCGGGTATGGTGGCACACACATATAATCCCAGCAGTTTGGGATGCTGGGGCAGGAGGATTACAAATTCAAAGGTAGCCTCAGCAAAAGCAAAGTGCTAAGCAATTTGGTGAGACCCTGCCTCTAAATAAAAATACAAAATAGGGCTGGCGATGTGGCTCAGTCATCAAGTGCCCCTGAGTTCAATCCCCAATAACAAAAAAAGAAAAAGAAAAAAATTGTGCAATTATCAATTCAAATTTTGGACTAAAGAGTGAAAGCATACACTTTCCTCCTTCCCCTGGTTAGTATGTGGATATATGGACTATTTCCTGTTACATGAATAAATATATGAGATGGTAAAAAGAGGGAAAGAACCTGAATTTCTGGAACGACTTAGAGAAGTATGTATCTATCTTGGTTAAGCTGAATCTTTATCTTAATTAAAATACCCTGTGAGAGCTAGTAGCACATGCCTATAATCCCAGTGACTCAGGAAGCTGAAGCAAAGCCTCATCAACTTTGTAAACCCTAAAAAACTTAGCAAGACCCTGTATCAAAAAACCAAAAGGGCTGGGAATATAACCTTGGGTTCAATCCCTATAACAAAAATTAAGTAAAATAAAATATCCCATGAAAACCAAAAGCATCATTCATACTGTTTTGTATATTCCCAATGCCTCATTATGAATCATGGTGGATCAATCAATAAATATGTGGTTAATGAAAGAAAAATTTAAGTTGTAGATATGGAGGGATATGTGAACAGATGGATGGATCAGTGAGCACAAGAAAGGATGGAAGGATGGATGTGAATAAAGGGACAATGAAGTGAAAACATACAAGGACCATATAAAAGTACTATTCATATTATCACGGTTATCTGGGGAAGTTTTTAACCACTTAGGAAATGAGATGTCCCTGCCGTTTAGTCTCATTTACTATTTCCCAACATTTTATTAAATAGTGTTTCCCAAGTTGGAAATAAATACAAGTAAATGACTAAATAACATTAGTAGGCTACTGTTGTCTCTACGAAAGCTCAGATGATTTGAACATGCCTCTCTAGATATAGGTAAGAACACAGAGACCACTGACATGGAAGAAGTGATCAGAGTGGATGCAGTTGCAGACCATGCAAAGAAGTCCTGACAGGTAGTGAGTCAGGGAGTCAGCAGCACAAAGGCCCATCAGTGTGCAGGTGTGTATCTCATCAGGCAGGAAAAAGGTGCATCAGAGGAGCCGGCAGAAAACAGTAAGCAGATGACCTGGCCAGAGTGTCAGGATTGTCAGGGAATAAAAATAAGGATTGAAGTCAGATGAACTTCAGAGATTCTTGTGACAGGATCACAGTTCTTGAGGAATTAGGAGAACTGGTAAGGAACCAAAATCTGGATTTAGGCATATTGCAATTATACAGATACCTGAGAACTGAAACTGGAACATTAACTAGGAGCTGAGTCCTAGAAAATGATGACAAATCTTGATTAGATTTCAAGACCAAAGACAGCCAGTAGTAGACTGAGTTTATGCTGAACATAATGGCTGAAGGTTCTTAAAATTGTTCCAACTGGGGACAAAACTAGATCCATAATATGAAGTCAGTCTGGGTTTGATGGGAAAGAAGTAAATCCAATGTAGGGACTTAAAGTCTGAGAGAAAAGCAGGGTTCACAATTCTATATTTATCATTTTAAATCATGACCTTGGACAAACAACACTGTTGTCATTTATGCCTAATAGCCTTGACTGCTCAGAAAATCGTGATAAGAAATTCATACAACAAAGCTGTTTCATAATTTCTTAGCAAAGAAGTTTTATATTCTTTTACTGGTTTGCATTTGTTGAATCTCCTAATCTACATATCTCTAAAATCTTTAGGCTATTATTTAAAAACCCAATGTCATATGCCCTCATTAAGGAAGCAATTTAGTTAACTAATGTCATTATATTACTGAACATTCTAACTAATCTGACAAATTTTTCATAACCACCCAGTGAGATCCAGACTCCTTTGTAATTTCTATCAGACAAGCTGATAAAAAAGAAAGAAAGAAACCTTATCATCATTGTCAGTTTTAAAACCTCATTTGCTCTAGGATAGAATTAAGACCCCATTCTGTTTATAAAATCTACCCTTCAACTTGAGGCAAAATCTTAGATTACTCAACATTTAAGCAAATCTTTATAGTTCCAAATGTAAAACTCTCCACTAGAAGACGACATGTAACCTAACAAACCCTCTCCACTTTTTGGACTAAAGGACAGAAATAGAAAGAATTAAAGTGTCATTATTATTTTAATTTGGAAATTTAGCATTATTTGTATTTATCCCCACATTAAAACGCTACTTAATAATAGCAGGTTTTGTTTTTCATTCACATAAATTAATACATTCCCTGAAAAATTAAATGAAGTCAACAAAAGAGTAAAGCTAAACTTACAGCAAGGTGATTTAAAAGATGAACGCCACCAGGAGATGGTAATTTATGACTCAGAGCCATACTCACTGATGAGCTCCTGATGGGGTGGTGACATGGCCATAATAGCCCTGTCTCATTTAAAGAAGATGATGTCTTCTTCTTGATGGCTTACATTTGTGTTCACCACTTGGCTCAAAATGAGTTATAAGGATAAAATTAACCTGACATTTAAGGAATATGGCTAAAGTTTGTGACGTCTGGAAGAAAAATATATAGTAATAAAGCATGGTATGTTAAGTGTCAAATGAACTGTGGGGCACAGTGGCTCATGCCTGTAATTCTAGCAGCTCAGGAGGCTGAGGCAGGAGGATCACAAGTGCAAAGCCAGCCACCGCAACTTAGTGAGACCCTGTCTCAAAATAAAAGATAAAAAATGGGCTGGGGATATTGCTCAATGATTAAGCACCCATGGGTTCAATCCCTGGTACCAAAAAAAAAAAAAGTCAAATAAATAACTAAACAGGAGCAAATCATTTTTCTTACTCTTTTCCAGAATCAAAGACATTTGCTGATATTTATATTTGTGGTATATAAAAATAAAATTTGAACTCAGGCCAGCCATGGTGGTACATGCCTGCTGTGAGGTGAGGCATGAGGATCACAAGTTTGAGGTCAGCCTTAAAAATTTAGCAAGAATCTCTGCAACTTAGTAAGATTGTGCTTTAAAAGTAAATAAATAAAAGGGATTGGGTATGTAGCTCAGTGGTAAAGCACTTCTTGGTCCAATCACCAATACATCCCCCTCGAAAACAATTGGACTCAGAGATGTCTAAACATTTTATAATCACATTATAATCTATCTTCCTACTGATCTGACACAATTAAGAAGTATCCATGGTCATTAAGTGCTGAGCAAAAAATAAAAATCTGTGATGTTTATGCTAACTAGTGCCCTTGTAGTAATAATTGTATAGTTGATAGTAAAGACTCAGCTGACACCACCCATGGTACATTGAGAGTAATCAACAAATAGTTGCTGAGTAACTGAGTGGATAAATGAATGTACACAAAAAGGGGTACAAAGGGATAGGTCTTTGAATGGCCTTCAGCACTCCATCTCTTCTCTTCTCAGTAAGGATATACTGAGAATACAACATCCTAGGACAAAAGGAACAGTGTGGAACAGTCTGGGTTTCACTCACATCCCTCCCAGAACAGGATGCCCTACAATGCTTCAGCATGAGGTAATGGTTGCCCTGGGATGTCATACCCAGAGTGGAATGCTTTTGGGGTCCCTCAACTACGGTGCAAAGAAGACAAGACTTCATCCATCATGCACAGCTTTCCAGTATTTGAAGGGCAGGCTCTCCATGTATCCTTAGGCTTCTGTTTCTGTTTATTCTAACTGTCTATCAGTGAGTAATGAATTTGCTTTGTCTGATGTCTTATGCAAATGATACCTAATTTGACTCAAATTCTGGTAGTGAGGTTTGTGCAAAATCTTCTAAACGTTCTAAAAGTCTTAACAGAAACTGATAGGGTGTTTGGAGTCATCTACAGGATTGATTCATTGCATGGTATTCTGCTGAACAAGGTGGCTCTGAAGAAATTTTTAAAACAAACCTCTTCCCATAATATTATAAAAAGATTCTACATGCTGAAATACAAATAAGATATAGCTTCTATCCAATAAATTATTTTTACAGATGCATTATTTTGAAGAAGGAAGATTGTTTTATATGAAAATGCAAAGCTAGAAAGTCTGGGTAACATATCAGTTTCCCTTAGACAAAGGCCTTAAAAAATACAAATTCTTCTTGAAGAATATGTGGAACTCTAGAATTTAATGTGAAAAATAAAAAAAAACAGGTGAGCACAGAAGACATGGAAGAATATAGGCATATTTATTTTAGCTCAACTGTCAGTATAATATCAAACCAGGATTGAGATATTTTATCTATTTATTTATTTATAGTATTCCAAAAAAATCCTTATCTTTTCCATAAATAAAACCAACAACAACAATAATATTGTGGGGGCATATGATTATATGATGATTTTGCCTGATAAACTCCACCATGCGGCCTGCGCAATGGTTTCATTAATGAGGTTCTTGGCATAAAGTTAGCTAGAAGAGATCGAAATAAAACACACAGACTCAGTTACCTTATTTCTATTGCCAGGTCCGAGACGGCTCCCCTCTCTGGCTCCAACCTCTAACCGCCCAGCAGGGCAGCAAGGATTACTCAGGGCTAGCAGGAGAGAGAGAGAGTGAACACGCCAGGGAGTAGCCTTTTATTGGGGAACAAGAAATTCAGGGGATAATTCCATCCAATGAAGGTTGAGGGGGGACTGCACTCCAAGGTCAGGGTCAGTGATTGGGCCCCCAGGGTCAGTGGTCAGTCACACCCCCACACGGATGGGTTCTCTCATCAGGAAAGGGCCGGGAAAGTTCCGACACAGCCAGAACGCCTCAGACCCTTAATGGGAGCCGCCCAGTCACGTGTCAGGATGGCTTCCCACAATAAACATCCCTTCAGTTAGGAAATTCCATTTCCACAATTCTACCTCCATACCTCAGGAATTGGTATTTGACCCATGCCCAACCAATCTATGGAAGACCATTCCTTTGACAACATAAATTGTTCCACCTGTGAACAAAATCTTCACAGTGGATTAAGATATGCATATATCTTAATAAAGCAGCAATTAAATATAATATTTGTTTTTCTACCAAGTGGTTTAGCTTCAAGAATATGAGAATTTGGCTTTATCCTCTCTGACATTTGGAAAGACATTTAATTGTTGGGGAGAAAAGGGGGAGGAAAGGAGAGGAAGAAAGAAAGGAGGAAGAAGAAAATAGTGGAAGAAGACAGAAAGGGAGATATATCTTGCTGTACTGCCTACGTTTCAACTCTTTTCCTTGGCCCTTGATTCCAATGAGCAAAACCAAATTGATTGCTTCTCAGCTCTATGACCCAGTATGGTCCCTTTATGCTTAAGGGAATTTAGGCTGAGTTTATTTCATTTGCAACTGAAAGAAAACAACAAGTGCAGCTACTGGGTAAATTTATTCATCTCTGGGGTAACCATCTTCTCATTTTTTGCTCTTCCAGACTTCCAAACTTGTAGATTTTCTACATAAATGTCCTCTTTTAAAATATTTAGTATAGTTTCTGTTTACCTTTCTGGATTCCAAATGATATAATATCTGCCTGGGGTTTTGGAAATAAGTCTTGAAGACATATATATTAGACTCATCATATAGATGGTAAATGAAACTATAAGATGGGTGAACTTCATGGAAGATAAGGTTCAGAAGGAAATATGCCAAACTAAGGTGATCTGGTTTATGGAGTGCAGATTTACTTTAATCTTGAATATAAGTTAACTTTGTCTAAAATATATCCCACAGAGTAGGTAAAAATGTTTGATAAAAAAAATAAATCTAATGAACTTAGTCAGAAATCATTATCTGAAAGTGGCATTGTCCATTAAAGAAGAAAGCACTAGGACTTAGTAAGACTGAGACTGAGTTCTTTTATCTGGTTACAATGATGACCTCATGCCACCTACTATATCTCCTTGAGCCTTACTGTTTATCTGCAAAAAGTTATAAGAATACTTTCATAAGCTGTTTTGACATAATGCAGGTGACATGATTATGAAAAGAGTCAACCTCATAATAATGATCACTACAAAGCAGCTATGACTATTATCAATGATATTAAAAACATGAAAAGACTAGCAATAGACTAATCTAATACAATGCTTTCTCTATATATTACGCATAAAATATATAGATGTAACACATATATATCTAGTATGCTTTAGTTTATAATTTAATAAACTTTATAATATGATAAATATAATAACATAGAACATAAAAACAAAAATCCTTGGGATAAACCAAGTTTGTAGCCAAATGAAGTTTTTGATTTCTGCCTCTCATATTATCCCTGCATATTTTATAGTTCTCTCCTGTTTGTTCTTTGTATCCATTTACTCCAAAGTACTATACAAAGAAGCTAATTGTTCCTGTTAAAATTCTCCTGCCAATCCTGGCTCTGAAGCTTTAGCCACTGGAACCTAATACAACATTTGGATCTCGTCAGATACAGAATTACATGGCCTGTTAATTTCAGAGACCTGGCTCTGTGAACTGGCATCTTAGTGGTAGAAAGATATTCTAACAAAATATTTACCTCATTTAATATGCCTGAAAGACTGATCTTCCTTCCTTGACAAGGACACTATCACCAGCTCCCTCTTGATTTGCTGGTCACATCTAAATTTTATACCTGGATGACACACACCTGCAAAGTTGTCACATTGAATTTGACTTTTTATTAATTGTCTGATTAAATCACCCCTGATAAAATCTTTTCTTGGACACAAATCCTAAATAAACAAATTTAAATTTAACTGCCAGCTTCCACATCTATGCTCAAAGAGGAAAGCAAACACAAGATTGATGCTCAATCATTAACACCACATGCCACTGAAACCAGCTCAGACCATCTCAATTTGGAACTTTCTAAATCTTACTGAGCAAAACTAAATATGATTCAAATTAGCAAATACTTGTTTTCTTTCATTTCTTATCTGTTCTATTATAACCTTTTTTCTTGGTTTAGCACTCTAAGCCCCTTGAGCAGCCCTAGATAACTGCAGGCATTTAAGATTGTACAAGCTGCTTTGTACATATTTGTACTCTTTTTTGAAATCAGGACTAGTCTCTCTATAACATATCTCACTGATGCAGCTGCAGTCACAAGGCACTCTCAGGAAAAAGTAAGTGTGTGGTTCTGCCACAACTTGTACATGTAAGCAACTAAGCATTGCAGTATAACCTAAAATCAAATCAAATTTTGTAAAGATTAAAAATACCATACAAGCATTTTTCCCCTAGGAAAATGAGGACAAATTCTCTTCTTTCCTGTTCTCTACTGGCAGGAACCAGCTCACTATTGTATTTCAGCCCTAGACTTGTAGAACATAATGGATGTTACACAAATGATTACTGAATAATCAACGAACTCCCTGAAGTTATTACACCTAACCTTATTCCCATGTACCTCAAACATGTCACTTGAGAACAGTGTTTGAACTTATCACTTCCTTAGGAGAAAAATCATTTAAGCGGTCATATAAAGTAAATTTGCTTAATAATATTAAAATATGAAAATTTCCCATAGGAAAATCACCAAAATAAATATATTATTTGAGAATAACAATTGTGGAACTAAAAAATATTCTTCAGAAGAATCTCAAAATTGTCATTACTGAGAAACTCAGAAAAAAAATTCTAAAGCAATATTAAATATTATTTCCACCTCTACTCTCTTTTCCCTATTTTCTCTATCTGAAAATGAATAAAAGGCCCATTCCTTTTCATGTTTATGATACAGATATTAGGAAATGTGAACTGCAGATTTTCTCCATGTGCTTTTCTTTGGGGAAAAACTTTCTAAAAATGTGGTCATGAATACTAAACAACACTTGGATTAGGTAAGGATTACATCTTGTAGTAAGCCAGGAAATGGAACCCTTGTTTATGTGCTTAGGCTTCCTTCTTCTAAAACCCTTTACTTAGATTCATATATAGAACCAAAAATGTGTTTATTATTTCATATATTCGTCAATCCAAAGGATTGTTCTATGACCTGGTATTATAATCTGAACCCTCTGAATGAGTTTTGCTGGCTGCAGGGGACGGGGGAGCAGTTCTCTTTTATTTTGCCATCCATTTTCCCCTCTGGCAGGTAAAGCACATAAGACAAGTGGGAGCTCTTACCCCAGCCTGTGAAAATTGTATGTGGCAAGGGTAAATCACCCAACTTATTTGAGGAAAAAATAATTCCTTCAAATTCCAAAATCTGATAAGTACTTTAGGATTTATGAACTATGGTTTCAACCAGCATCCCACCCAGACACAGAAGGATATGACTCTTAGAGCCAAAATGTGCCCAGATCTTGAGGAGATCCTGTGATTTTCAGGACTGTATACATTATTACTGACATGGTCACCTAGAACCCTTTATTTACTGCTTGCTTGTTATTTCAAGTATTATCTTCAAAGGTTTAACTCGCTAAAAATAAGGGAGTTTGAAGGAATTTGTAACATACAGTCAAGACATTTAACCCAGATATAATTAAAGAATATATTAACAAAGCCCAGGAAGTTTAGTAGTTAACATTACATGATACATGCTTATAACTAAACATAGCACAATCAGGGGAGCCTAGGAAGAGATTTTAGATGGTCAGAACAGAGAAAAATAAAAAATAATTATAATAATACTTCTAAATGGAAGTGTTATAAAGAACTCTCCTAAACTTCAGATCATTATTTCAACCCATATTTAGCATAATACATGTTCAGGAAAATATTGAGTTTGTTAAAATAAATATGTGCTATATAAACCATAAAACAATTATGGTAACCAGATTTGAGGGTGGCCCCCATGAATCGTGCTTCCTAGTAGCCACACGCTCATATAATCCCCTTTCCTAGAGTGTACACAGAATCTCTAACTTGCTTCTAATAAAGATATGGCAAAAGTAAAGAATCACTCTAAAGGCTCTTACTAGGATATTCATTCTAAAGACTCAGCAGGCCTCAGAGGTTTGTGGCCACGCTGAGAAAGCACAGGTGGCAAAGAAGGATGGACAACCTGCAAGAACAGCAGGATCTGAAGGTAATCTCCACTAACAGCAATAAGAAGTTTGGGACCTTTGTCCTATAATCACAGAAACTACATATTGTCAACAACCTGAGTGAGGTTGAAAGTGGCTTCTCCCCTCTCTGAGTCTCCAGCCAACACCTAGATTGCAGCTTTGAGAAACCCTGGACAAGAGACCCATCCAGGCCATGCCTGGACTTCTGACATACAAATTCTTGAAATGACAAAAGTGTTAATTTCAACTGTTAATTTTGTGGTGATTTCTTATGCAGAAATATCCAATAATACATAAATATTAAAGTGTCCATTGTTGGGGCAACATTCAGTGTTAATATATAAATACAAAAGAAAGCTTTATAAATGTATCCACATTAATCCATCTTCCATAATAGCTAGATGGTTGCTTTGCTTCCTTAAGAAGAAGCACATAAAATAGAACAATCTTTTAGCTGATCTCAAATTTCACTGTAAAAATAGTTTCAGATTTTCACATCAAAAGCAAAAACACACATGTAGCTATCCCATGTTTGTGAATTAGATCATATTAACTTTTATGTACAAATTTCAGTAAACTTAGAAATAAATAGTACCTGCATCATTCTGGTTGTAGTGACATTCAAAGATATCTCTTCAAGGGCTGTGGTTGTAGCTCAGTGGTAGAACGTCTGCCTAGCATGTGTGAGGCACTGGGTTCAATGCTTAGCATCACATAAAAATAAATAAATCCTTCAACTAAAGGTATAAAAAATACAATAACCTTTAAAAAAAAAAAGTGTGTCTTCAGCCATTATCACTGCATATCCCAGTGGGAATTTCATACTATTTGGAATGGGACAAGGACCACTTTTGCCACCACTTCTGAATTGCATTTTGATGTTCCATGAGTATTAATAACTGTGAAACAACAATGGGCACTTAAGAACCACTAGCCAATGCCCTACCCTTACTAAGAGAGCTGGCCAGGCTGACACTGCTTATGACTGAAGCAACTCATTGATCTTACAGAAGCCCTGCTGCAAACTGCTTGAATCAGGACATTACATTTATGGAGAGAAGTCTTGAGAATTTCACATGTAGCCTATCTTCCCTGCCAGGTGGTCTGGATGAGAGCTGGGTTCAAACAACAATGATCTAACTCTGTCCTGAACTAATATGGCCCTCTAGAAACCAAAATAGACAGCCAAGTCAAGCTCTTCTGCTTCATGTTATTATTACCCTTGTAATAAATTCTCAGAAACCTTCTTTTTCATTACCAGCCCACTACTGCAGTCATGCCCAAGTGTTTCTAAATTTGTATCATAGTGGTTACTTTTCAAAGAGAGAATCCTTACCCCCTTGTAACTTGGTGGAGTCAAACAAATGTGAGTTGAAGGATGCCCCTATGATTCACATTCTAATCCTATATGTTAATATCCTTTTGACTATTTTAATTCAAATAATAGAGGAAGAAAAAGATTATTTCTTTTAATAATTATAAAAGGGGGTTTCTTAAAGTATGCTTTATAAATGATGACCTTAGATCAATCAAGAAATACCCAATCTCATACAAAATCATCCATTACACACAACCCTATCGAAAGAATCTAAGCAATGTGTTTAAGAACTAGAAAACAATATCATGAATCACATCAGACTGACAGTCTTTTTGTGGTGTGAATACTGATCATGATAGAAACGCTACAAACACTAAAAAGCTATGACTTTTTGGATCATGGCCTTTAAAATTGATAATATCTTTGCTGCATGATTTTTGTGCAGTGGTTAAAGACAAACAAAGAAGCTATTATAATATAAATAAATATCTTGATGTGCAAATGAATTCTCACTAAAATATTTATTTGAAGTTAATTAAATTCTATTATTACATCCATCATTACAAATTATCTCCTGCACTCTAATCACTGGGTTAATTGTTTATTATCTTGCCAAGATGGAAAAATGCAAGTCAAGACACTCTAAAGATTGCTACTTTTGATTTCAATAAGGGTAATGATTTACTTTTATCTTAAACAACTGCTTAAGTTGTACACCACATTCATACAAATGGACTCCAATTTATCTGAAATAAGTGCTTACAGAAGCTAGAAGAATTTGGATGTATAAATATTTCCAGAACGAATATAGAAAATACCGCATTATGCAGAATTATTGTGATTGCATATGTGTCATTCTCCTATAGATAAACCTTGAAGGAAAAGGTAAAGGAGGCACTGGAGGCAACATTCCATCACATTATTGTACATGGACAGTGAAGACAATGTATTTCCTGTTCACCTACCACATTAATGACCTTTACCTTCCATTCCTCTCCATTAGTTAATCTGCAAATTTATGTCTAGTAATATAAGATATTTTAAACATCCACTTGCAAAAAAACAGGCCAAGATTGGGCAAGTATGTCATTAGTAATATTTTCTTCATACAATCAGTAGATCAAAGAGTCATATATTTTTGGTACCCAATTGTACCAAATATTGTTAACTCAATATTTCTAAGAAAGTTGTTGTATGATTGTTTACTTTAAAAATAATCTTTCAAATCATCCACTAAATACTCATTTGTTCTCAAAGAATTTAAAAAATAAATCTGGAAGATAGTCCTAACAACAACAACAAAGAAAAAACATTAAGAATAGAGGCTTAGGCAACCCAAAAAAACCAAATGTCAAATATTTTCTTTAATATAAGGAGGCTGATTCATAGTGGGATAGGGAGCAGGAGCATGGGAGGAATAGACGAATTCTAGACAGGTCAGAGGAGTTGGAAGGGAAGGGAGGGGACATAGGGTTATTAATGACGGTGGAATGTGATGATCATTATTATCCAAAGTACAGGTATGAAGACACAAATTGGTGTGAATATACTGTGTATACAACCAGATATAAGAAAAATTGTGCTTTATATGTGTAATAAGAATTGTAATGCATTCCACTGTCATATATAAATAAAAAAAAATTTAAAAAAAAGAATAGAAGCTTACGGCTGGGGTTGTGGCTTAGTGGTAGAGCACTTGCCTTACATGTGTGGAGCACTGGTTTCAATCCTTAGCACCACATAAATAAATAAAATAAAGGTATTGTGTCAATCTACAACTAAAAATAAAAAATAAAAAAAGAATAGAGGCTTCATGATCATGTTCATTTACATGTATACATGACCTAACCCAGTGTCTTGAACATATTCTAGAGATAAGAAATTATTCTAGGCAAGCTTAACTCAACATGTATTAACAAATGTATACCTTAATTATTATAGGTTAAGATGAAGACAAATACACCAATTTCTTTTATGTATTGACTATGTATTTTCTAATGAGTTCCCTGAAAATAATTTAAAAAGAAAAGACAAAGGAATGTACATCTTCCTATGAGATTAAAATCAGACATTAAATCAATGCCATAACACTGAAATAGATAATGGATGCAAAAATGTGAAAGTCTGTAGTTACGCCCCAGTGTAACAGCATCAAGAGAATAATTATTCATTATTTATAAATAATTGGGTTCTTCTTCTTTTTTTTTTGGTACCAGGAATTGAATCCAGGAGTGTTTAACCACTGAGCAACATCCCCAACACTTTCTATTTTTTATTTTGAGACAGGGCCCTGATAAGTTGCTTAGGGCCTCACTAAGTTGCTTGCTGAGGCTGCCTTAAACTTGAGATCCTCCTGCTTCAGCCTCATAAACCACTTACAAGTGAGTGCCACCATGCTTGGCAATAATTGTGGTTCTTGTTTGTTAATATTATTATAATGTTTATTCTCAGTTTTATTGAAGTATAATTTACAAAAATTGTACATATTTATAATGCATAGGATATTTTGATACACATTGTGAAATGATTGTTACAATCAAGCTAATTAACATTTTCATATATTTAGCTAGATCAAGTAGTTACATTTTATAATAGAAAAGAAAATTTTAAAAGGAAAACACATTCACTGAGGTCTTACTATGTATACTGTGTATGCTTATTTTTCCATGTAAATTTTTGCCACATTTCCACTAATTAGAAAACTCCCAAGACTTTTAAAAAAATTTTTTTTTAGAAATTAATGGGCCTTTATTTTGTTCATTTATTTATATGCAGTGCTGAGAATCAAATCCAGTGCCTCACATATGCTAGGCAAACGCTCTATCACAGAGCCACAAACACAGCTCCCCAAGACATTTTTGGTTTCAACAAATCATATCAATAGACTTTAAATGCATGAGAATCTTAATATATTTAAATAGCTTGTTCAATTTATAAAATGTTTTCATGAAAAAACACATACTTATCATTGCTCTATATTCTACCCTAAAATGGAGGGTTATGTAATTAAAAATTAATGAGGTGAATTTTCTTTTGTTCTTTCTGTATATTAATTTTACTACTTTATAAAAGTGAATTGTTCCTATAATAACTGCATTCAATATTTTTATTTATTTTTATTTCCACTTAATTATACTATTGAATTTTTAAAGTACACATTGTTTTTGTTTAATAATTTCAATGAAAAACCAGACTCAATGTGAATCAATTATGATTCAATTCATGATGATGTTTGCTTAAGGCTGCTCTGTGTCCAAATGCTCAAAAGATAACAATTATGATAATCAATTACTAAGTCTGGTATATAATAAGAGAAAAATGAACAGAAACTTTATAAAGTTAGGAAGAGACTCAAGTATCCTGAACATGCAAATGTTAAGAGTATTTAGATTTTTAGAACTATAAAGAGAAAACTGATAGCAGAATGAGAAAAACAAGTAAAATTATATAATACCATTTCTGCAAGGAGAATTATAAGAATAAGAATTATAAGAATATGGACCAGTATTTCCTAGGAGAGTTTTAAATTGCTAGGCATTTTAAAAAGATGAGTAAAATATGATAATAAGAGTGACTCTTAGCACTTATTTTTTTAACACAATTGGAAAACTTCAACTATTACATTATATTTGTGAAAATACGTGTAATGTGAAATTATTGCCTTGTCTTAAAACAATGAACTACAAAGAAAATCAAGGTAAAAATGGACCAAGGTATACAAGGCTTTTGGAAATTCTGGAGTGCGCATCTCAGCAAAGACTTGAAACATAAAGTCAGTCATAGAGTGACCATAACCAGAATCTTTTTTTTTTCACTTTTAAATATTCTAATCAGATTTTCATTCTTTGTATTCCATTTGAAAGGTCTTGATAAAATAGCTCTATCTGAAACATATTTTTAAGAATCTATATCATTTAAGTTTTTTTTTTTTAGTTTTACAGGATGTCTCTTTTCATACAATATAAAATTGCACTGTCACTAATACTTCACAAGTTAGTCTTACCTTCTTCCAATTGTTATCAAAATTGTGGAAAACACTAGTATAGCAACAGCCTCATCAAAGACTGTTATCATCCTTCTTAAATCAGGCTCTTAATTTTTTAGTCTTTTAACAAAATGTCTGCCAAGATAAGCACAAAGTCTATACAAAATAATTAAAAATGTAAAATCATAGAATTTCAAATAATACAGAATCATAGGTTATTAAAATAACTCGTTACATTTCCCCTGGTCTTCACTTTCCATCATCTTTTAAAACCTATTCTGGGTTAAATATCAGATTAAACACAAATTGAACATTTCCCTTTTCTCTTCCAAAAGTATAAAATTAATAGAAAACATTCCATGTTTGAAAAAAAAATCCAAGTAAGCAAATTTCTATGAATGAGAAAGAAATAGGGAATCCAGAGGAGAAAACAGGAACTAAAATTCATAACCCACAGACAAGAAGGGACTGTAGGTATCAAGAATAAGGTTGTCACAAATATGTCCCATTTTGGACCTCAGGGCAGAAACAAGTATCCCATATGAAACCAGGAGTTAAATATAGTTTCTATCATGAATAAGGATAGGAATAGTGTCTCTACTCATCTACCTAACAAAAATAAGTGGTTCCCTGTGGTGAGGATGCAGGTACAGATTTACTTAGTGAATCTGGTTTGAAATACGCTTATATTTCATGGAGTATGGCGGAAAGGACAAGATCTCATAACTATACAATGAGCAAAATTCATGAGTTGAGGCCTTGACATAAACTGAGGTTGCACACCCAATGATGCAAATGAATTGGCAGACTCAAATTAGCTCACTGGGAGGTTATATGCTATGGTTTGGATATATGTCTCCTAAAGGTTTATGTGTAAAGCCCAGATCATCAGCATAGTGCTATTGGAAGGTTGTGAAATTTTTTAGGAGATGGGGCCTAATGGTTAGCCTTTGATCACTGGGGCATCCCCTTGAAGAGAATTGTGAGACCCTACCCTGAATTATTTTTCTTTCAGTTCCTGACCATGAAGTATGTGATTTTGCTACATCACATGATCTCACCCTGCACTCGCACCATTTGCCCAAAACAATGGGGCCACTGATCATGGACTAAAACTTCTTGAACTATAAACCAGAATAAACCTTTTCTCTTTAAAGCTGATTATCTCAAGTAACAGTGGTGAAAACTAACACAGTACATAAAAGAAAATCTTTCTCAGAAGATAATCCTGGGAGAAGATTTGCAAATTATGAGCCAGTTTGATGCTGAGAAGATAGTGTTAATAAGTGCATAAATAAGAATTAATTTTGTTACGTTAGTTATACTAAAGAATAATTTAAAAAGAATTTTGACTTTTGCTTCTGGCCAAAATTAAATAACAGGCACTAAATTTAGCATCATGCCAGAAGTAAACAATCATAAAAAATAATAAAAATATGTGAATCAATGATTTTCAAGATCCTGGATATTTTCAGTAAAAGACAGTAATTCTTGAGATGTAGAAAAAAATAAGGTGAGTCCTGCAAAAGTTTTATTTTTCCAGGGCTTTCATTATGAAGGGAAACTCATGCAGACTCAGAAAGATTTGCTTAATTAGGGGATACTGCTGAGAGTCTGCAGAAGTCAAAATAGCTAGAGTTTACAAGATGGAGAACCAAAAAGGAGGGAGATGCACAGTTAGAGGAGAACTCTAGAATTTTGTTAGGCCTCATAGTTAGCTAGCTTTTCATTGCTATGGCCAAAATACCTGAAAAGAACTTAGAGAAATAAAAGTTTATTTTGCCTCATGGTTTCAGAGATTCAGTCCATGGTGGGCAGACTCCATTTTTCTGGGTCTGAGGTGAGGCTGAATAACATGTAAGAGGGGTATGGTAAAGGAAAGTTACACAGGTCATGGCCATCAAGAAGCAGACAGATGGAGAAGCCAGAGGTCCAAGATAAAGAATCCCAAAGGTACACTACCAGTGACACACTTCCTCTACGTACTCCCCACCTGCCTACAATTACTACCACAATAGTCCATTCAAACTAGAATGAACAGCAGTTACTGCTCTTACAACCTAATTGTTTTACCTCTGAATATTCCTACATTAATGCAGGAACTTGGGTTGGGGTACCGCATTCCAGACTTTAAGTCTCCCTGAACTATTCATCGGAATATTAATCAGACCATGTATATATGGTTAATACCAAGAAAAGGAGAAAGAGTTACCCAAGAATTAGAGGGAATATTAGGGACTCACAGAAGAGACAGTATCTGTTCCTACCAGCAACACTTGGAAATATCATAATTCACGGAATACTGGGTAGAGTACACAAAGGGTCTTGTTTCATGTAGAGAATAATTAACCCCAGTAAAAACAAGTCTCTTATTTCCCTTACAAGGGAAAGCCCCCAAAATACCAAACTTAACTGTATCTAATAACAAATCTCAAGAATATTTATATAGGAATGTAAAAATATGCAACACTCAAGAAGGTAAAGTTTACAATGTCTTATATTTAATTTAAAAAATTACCAGGCATGCAAAGAAACAAGAAACCACAACCCATACTTAAAAGAAAGATCAATAAATCAAAACAAATGTAGAACTGAAAAACATGTAATTAGCAAGAAAGACATTAAAACTGATCATAGGTTTAAATCTAACCATATATTTAATCACATAACATGTAAATTACCTAAACACACTAATTTAAAGGTAGTGATTAACAGATTACATTAAAAAATCATAAGACTCAACTACATACTGCCTAAAAGAAGCACACTTTAAAGATAACAATAAATTAAAAGAAGAAATATACTAAAGTATATCAGAATTATATGTTCCTTTACTAATCAAATTCAACTTGAATGGCTATACGAATGTCAGAAAAAGGTATTTCAGAATAAAGGTTATTATCAAGTTTAAAGAATACAATTTCATAATGATAAAGGGGTCAGTTCAGCAGGCTGATACAAAGTCAGTAATGTTTATGCACTCAATAACAATTCAAAATACCTGAAGCAAACAAAAAAATGACAGATTGCAAAGAGAAAAAAGAAAAATCTACAATTTAAATCAGATTTGAATACTCTGTTTTCAGTAATTGACAGAAGAATGGACAGGTAATCAGACCAAAATATCACCACTGGATTTGGTAAGATAAAGGTCATTAAAGCAATTGAAGGAGAATGGTAGAGACAGCAACCAAGCTAAAGTTGTTTGAGATAATGGAAAGTCACCTCTGGTAACACTGAATCTAGAAGGGCTGTTACAAAGAGATGCTATACAGGGGAGCCAAGAAATTAGTTGAACAAAGGTCAATGTGAGGCCAAAAACTTTCTTTGCTTTTTTGAGATACAAAACAAACTAGAACAAATATATACAAGTAAAGGGAAGTTTAGGTTCAAGTGGAAAAAATTAAGTACCAGACAGAAGAAAATTACAAGAGACAACTTTATAAGAACAAGAGGAAAGAAGCCAGTAAAAGGAGGATTATGTAACTCACATATTTGAAACTTAAATACACATGTCTAAATAATTCATAAGCTAAAGAATAAATCATAATAAAAATTATAAAGAACATTAAATTAAGCAAAAATCTTAGAAGTACTAGAGATAAAGATTTGGGTAAGGGAGCCAAAATGGTATCAAAAGAAAATTTGTAATCTTAAATTACATATTTAAAAATTTTAAAGGCTAGCTACTAATTAAGAAGAAATCTACTTGGAAATTAAAAAAATAGAAAGGAAGATAGCTGCTCTGTAAGCTTATTACTATATCTGGACTATTTAAGAACATAAGACATAAAGTTTTCTTGACAATCTTATCAACCAGATAGCAGATCAATGCTTAAAAGCCAAACCTGCAAAGCACTAAGAGAGACACGCTGGAAATATGTTGCCATTTGTATTTGCAAAACAAACTAGAACAAATATATAGAACAAATATGTCACTTCTATTTCCTACCAAAGGCAAATAGAAATATATAAGATCAATGAAACAATGAATTCTTGTATGAAAATCATTAAACCATACATTCAATATCTCAAAAATGCATACATAAGCCACTAAATATTTTTGAAGGCCTCTATTTGGGACTATATGCTATTGACATATGTTCAGACACTGAAGTCACAGAAACTAATCATACTCGTTTCTATTTCTATAATAAGATGATATAACATTATTTTCTAATCTTTTCCCTTTAGATTAAAAATATAATCTGCATTAACCTCATGAAAAATTAATTCCTAGTAAAAAGCTATAAAGAAAGATTATAGCAACATGGAATGTATTGAATTGTTGATCATTTTGAAACACTGGATAGTTAATTTTATAATAAATAATATATGAGACTTTCTCCCAAGTCAGAATTTGTTAAAAAATAAAGTTATTCTTGTCATTTAGGCTATCAAGTAGCATCCTTTTATGTTTTTTAAATTCTTGGTGAGAGCACATTTGTTATTAACCATGGCTAGAAAGAGAATCTCTTTGCTACTTAGAAGGTTATACATTACTTTACAGAAAAAGATTCATACAACAGGACAATAAGGGGTTTATCAAATTCAAACACTCATTTATTTTGCTGATTAAAAAACAAAACACACACATATAACTGAGACCAATGATTTTTTTGAGGACATGAGACAGAAGAATACATCAATGCTTTCTAAGAACACTCATTTCTGTTGGGCCCAGGCAAATAAAGCAACATTTACAAGTCAGTGTGGTCTAGGTTATGAGGAAGGCATGCACTTGATGTTCTAGCAGAGGAGGTTAAAAATGTAAAAATCAGAACAATGGTCAGGGCAGATAAACAAGGTGGGGGAAAAAAGAATTCTATTCAAAGGAAAAGTTCTACATAAAGGCCCAAAGATGATAGCATATTAGAAATATCTCATCCTACCACAAAAAAAATTTTTCACTGTGCAAATATAACATTATCACAGATGTATGATGCCCAGCCCAGCTTGAGAATATTAAAAGGTAATTTATGAAATGGGGAAGATCCCTGAGGAAGTGAGGGACATTAAGAATCCATGTTTGATTTGAAAATTTAGACTCAGAGAAGCAACAAGGCATTTTTTTCTATTTAGTTGTGATGGAAGAACACACAATGTATTTAACCAGAAAGAACACACATATGTATTTAACCAACACTTCTAAAGTAGTCATTAAGTACCCAGCACTCTTCCTAGAATATCACAAACATCAATAATGTTTTTAACAACCCTATGAGATAAACTCCAGAACTTGTGATTTTTACTACAAGATGATTGATTTTCATAGAGAAGGTTAAATCATAGAAATTATTTAAGGCATATTTTTAAATAATTTTAACACAATAAAGAATTTCATGTCAGTGATTAGTATAGGAAACTGAAAAAAGAAAAATGAATAAAAAGAAAAAGAAGTGAATGTTTTAAAGAGGAGAAAATGAAGCAGCATATAAAATGAAGCACCTACAAAAGGCAGAAATGGGTGAATGTATGGGAATCCAAAACATGTTATTAAATTTTATCCAAATATTGCTCGCATCTTGTCCCTTTCTCTCCCCACCATTTTCTATTACTCAAATTCAAAACCAAAGATCAAAAAATCTTAACAAGTGGGGAAGGGCTGGAGTTGTGGCAAAGCAGTAGAGTGCTCGCCTAGCATGTGTGAGGAGCTGGGTTCAATCCTCAGCACCACATAAGAATGAATGAATAAATAAATAAATAAATAAATAAAGGTATTGTGCCAGCTACAACTAAAAGTATTTTTTTAAAATCTTAACAAGCAGACAAAGGAATCTATTGTATTTCCAGTCCAACGTCCAAGTATAGGCAAACAAGAGAATTAAAAAAAAAAAAAAAAAAACCCTGAGATAAAAAGGTAGGCTACCATGAGGTAGAATTTTACTTCCTATGGAATTATATTATAAAATATTACTGCAACAAAAATGTCAAAACCTTACATACAGGATCAGTGAAGAAGAATGTAGAAAGAGGTTCCTAAAAGAAAATGCTAACACCCAATGTAACAGATTCCTAATTAGTCACACAAGTGAAAAAAGCAAATAAAAATGATACATGTGTTACAATTTTATTTCAGTGCTCTGAATATGGTGGCTAGCATGGGACAAAAATGTATAGAAATTTATAGATTTTTTGTTTCTAATGATTTCAAATGGCAAAATTCACTTTAGATAATCTGAATCTACATGTAGTCATGTAGCACATGCCCAGAAGGTTGGAAGTATAAAAGTCATGCAAGTCTGAAACTTAAGAACATTTATTCCTAGTGGTATGTAAAGATTACTGATGTATGATTAGTATTAGCCAGTCCAACAAAGCAAAGTACCTATAGTTGAAACAATACTTCTCCAAGTCCAGTGAAGAGCACATCACTGCTGTTAATTTCCACTGGTCAATTGGCCTTTCAAATACATTCAGTCTGTGTAAGGTACCATGGAAGATCTCTAGTGGTTTATATGTGAAACCAATATTAAAGCTAACATGAAGCTGTTCTTTATCATTTCTTACTGTGAAGTTCCACATTATGAGTACTGAACCAGAAATCTCATTACTTTAATAGCAGCAGAGCAAGGATAATATACAATGCAGGAGAAGTTTTATAAACAGTGATCTCCCACAAATATTGCACTTCATACATACAAGCCTCAACCTTTAACTATACAGCCCTAGTTGATGAGGGTGTCTTGGGTACATTCTGTGTTCTTTGTTACAAGAAAAGGCATTTCCTACTGTCAGAAGTTTATAAGCTCATGAGAGAAAAAAGAAGAATATGCGTCAAAGAGCTAAAAAGTAAATAATAAAATGATGACATTTCAAAAATAAATTCAATTATAAGATCAGAAAAGTTGATATATACAATAAAAGTTTGTAAAGTGTTTCATAAAAGAAGATGAAAAAGGTCCTCCCAAATATTGCTGAATGACTGTCTAAATGTAGAAAGAAAGAAAGAGAAACGGAAGCAAGGGAGGTTAATCTGAAGGTTAAATGCAAAAGTCAATCTCTTATCCCAGCTACTTCATATTTTGCTTATTTTCTTAAGTTGTTTATATCAGGCCACCAATACCAATGTGTCTTACTTTATACATAAATATAGACTTGAAATTTTTATTTTAAATATATATTTAAACTCATTTCTATTATCCTTATTAAGGTTGTGTGTCTACACAATATTTCTATTTAAAAAACCATACTAATCAAAATTAAAGAACTCTCCCAAGATAACACAGTCATATTAGGCAGGATGATTCTAGAACTTCATCCTTGACTAGTATACCCTTTGAGACAATTGATATTCCCACACACAGCCAAGTAGCATATGCCTGGAAATCAGGAATTTAATTCCAAAGATCATATTATGCAAATTCAGAATTTAAGAAATTTACCTAAACGTATGCCTAAGTAAATAAATAATTACCTAACTACCTATATGTAACTAAAACTGGGCTCTATTGTATGCAAACAAATAGATTAGTCCATTATATTTAAGGTATAATCATAATTGAGCTTTAAATTGCCACAGTACCTGAAGGATCTACTGTTAATTTGGATTATGATTGAGACTTTCATTTTTTAAAGAATATAGTTTCTTGTTTGCTTTTTTCAAAATTTATCTTATTTTCATTTTTTCATGTTAATATGACTTAAAATAATAGTAAAAAGAAAAAATGATGTCAGAAAAAAGTATATAAAATTAATAGAATTCAATTTTAAATTATGCACAATAAATTCTCTTTAACTCTTTAAAGTATAACATGCTTACATAAACATTGTATACTCATAGGTTAAGTCCTCCTACCTTCTTAAAGAGTTTTACAACTTTCTTATATGTTTTTGTCTCTTTGATTTTACATATACATTAAAGAGTCACCATTTCAATTTCCACCAAAACAGAAAAAGAAAAAGAAAAAACAATATCACAAATTTTGCCTGAAACCATTTTGAGTATATACAACTGCTTTTTTTCAATAAAGTTTCCCTTATCCTTCACAGCAATCTTATTGATCCTAGGTATTTGCTTTTATAAATGGCATCTATTTTTTGAATTTTATTTTATTATTGGTATATTTCATTTTTAGCTTATAGTGTTGGTAAGCTTTATTTTATTATTGATATATTGAAGTGATGTTTTAACATTGACCTTATTATATCTATAACTTCAGCAAAGTTCACTTACTGATTTTAACAGCTCAGTTTTGTCTGTTATTATGGAATTTATAAAATCATGTTGTTGGTGAATAATAAGTTTTCTTCCTTTCCAACTATGTACCTTTTATTTCCTTTGCTCACCTCATTGTGCTAACACATCTGACAATGTCTGAACAGCACTGATGAGAGTGAGCATCACTGCCTCCTTTGCAATCTAAGAATGTCGTCAACATTTGATTTTCAAATATAATGTTTGCTGACACTCTTTTAGCTATTTTTACCAAATCATTTACCAGTAGTAAATGCCAAGTGTCTTTACCATCACAGATTTCAAATATTATCAAATGAGCTTGTGCTTATATTGAGATGATCCCAAAATTCCTGCTCCCCACTCCCTTTGGTCTCTCAAAATAGGAAATTATTAAATGATTCCTGATATTAATCAAACTTCTGTTGCCAAAAATCTCAACTTGTATTTCCTTTTTCTAAAAAGAAATATCATGTATTTTTTTTTAAGTTGGTGCCTGATATTTCCTGCAACCTCTGTGAGCCCCTTTTTGGAGTAGCTATCATGTTTTCAAATCGTCTGCCTTTTGTTTACATGCCAGATGTTGCCTATGGAACATTAAAGAGATAATCTCAAGTCTCTGATGACATTTTATTTCCCAGAAAATATTTACTTTTGATTTTTGGAGTTTGCCAAGAATATTAGGAAGCCCATATCATACTGATCTAAGCAGGAATTGAGATTATTCAATGCCTGGCTCCTATCCCAAGAAGAAATAGTTCACTCCTACTATAAGTTTACTCTGACTAACCGATACCGATACCCCAATCTTGGCAGGTCCTAATTTGAAGTTTTATCTCCCCAGTCATGTAAAATCTGTTAAAATCTCTGCTTGGTGTCTCAGTCTTTAGTTCCCTCTTTCAGAACCTAGAAATTTAGAAACACAAGGGATAAAATCTCTCTAAACCAAGATTACCATTCTGAGTTTCATTTTTCTGTTGGACTTTGGCCCTATAATTATTTACTATCATACCAGCTCTCCAATGCCTTCAACAATTTTTTTGAGATTTCCTAAGTAAGAGGTTGATCTAATTTATGTTGTCCCTCATGTTTATTGGTGATCAGACCTGTGGCTAGATCTCAGGTAAAAAAGAAAAGAAAAAGTTCTCACTGCCTAAATAAGGCTGCCAAAAATTTCACTCCAGGAAAAGAAACTATTTTTACTCATATGTAACATTTTTATAGAGAGAAATTCTCAATAATCTTTAACTTATTTGGTTAAATTTACTGTCTACTAAAAATGTTTAAAGTAAGCACCTTAAAGTGAGATTAATTATGATAAAAATGTATCCACTTAAATGCTAAATCTCTCACACAATATAAATTTATGACCTAAGTAGTACCTTATAAAGATTGAAAAGCATTCTGAAGCATTAATTCTGAATCTCTTATAGACAGCAATGAAATTACAGAAAGATATCATAATGCAAACTCCCAATTTTAAGGGCTTAATGAATAAGAATGGTAGAAAACACAAGTAAAACAGGTAGAGCCAAATCCTACTCAACATATTCAGGTGACAGATGAGAGCTGAAAACCAATAAATCAGGCATGATTCCACACTGTCACAGGACTGACAAGAAGGAACAGATACATCAGAGAAGTCAGAACTATAAAATGTTACAGCACTCTCATAAATGCATGTATGGGAAAGGCTGAGGCCTAAAACAATGAGGTAATTGGGAACAAGACACATAGGTAAAGATAAAACTTGAGCTGAGTTTTGAAAAAGCAAACATTTAGCTGAGAAGACATTCCAGGCCCAAAAGGCATCCAAAACAGACATGCAAGGTGCTGACCTCTGAGGAAACTTAGAAGTATTCTCTGTAATTAAATCAGGCATGACAGTGCCTGACAGTCACCAGAGACTGTTTCAAGAGATTAAAATAACTTCAGAAGGAATATGACATATTTTTGTTTTGTTGTGTGTGCTTTAAGAGTAAATCTTCAGAATTCAAATTCATTAACAATTAATTTAGAAAATATTTTAAAATAGACATAAAGCATTAGCACAGCATATAAAAATAAAAGACTCAGCCAGGTACAGTAGTGCATATCAGTAATCCCAAAGGTTCAGGAGGCTAAGGCAGGAGGATGGCAAGTTCAAAATCAGCCTCATCAATTTAGCAAGACCCTATCTCAAAATAAAAAAATAAAAAGGGCTGGGAATGTAGTTCAGTGGCTAAGCACTCCTGGGTTCAATCACTGGTACCAAAAATTTTTAAAAAAATAAATAAAAGACTCAAAACTACAGTTAAGACTAAACTATACATTTTTCCTTATAGAAGCAAATCAAATAAAAAAGAAGGTAGATTACAGAATAAAATTGAATTATCCTAATATAAGGACTATCAACTTTAGGGACCAGAGTAAAATTTGAATCAAACTTCTTTTCAGGAATAGAACACTAAGAAGTTAGCAACAACTCTCCTCTATCACAGGTGGTAAAATAAGAAAAGGAATAGTAAATTTTGAAAGAAAATGTAGTGCTGAATAAGCAACTAGCTAGAAGTTATCTGCTTAAAACAACAACCCTTGGTGCTGGCGTTGTGGCTCATTGGTAGAGTGCTTGCCTAATACATGTGGGGCCCTGGGCTCTAGCCTCAGCACCACATAAAAATTAATGAATGGAATAAAGTTATTGTGTCCAACTACAACTAAAAAATAAGTATTAAAAAAAACTTATTATCTCACATATTTCATGGGTCAGGAACTTGGAAACAGGTTAGCTACAAGGTTCTGGCTGAAGGGTCTTTCCTGAGGTTGCAGTTAAGCCTTTGGTCAGTGCTGCTGTCATTTGAAGGTTTTGCTGGACCTGGAGGATCTGGTCCTAAGAAGGCTCACTCACAGGACTCTCAGCAGGCCTCATGCCCTTGCTGCAGGTGGGCAACAGGCCTCAGTCACTACATAAGCTTCTTTAAAAAGTCTACTTGAGCTTCCTTACAACATGGCAGCTGGCTTATCCCAGAATAAGTGATCCATGATCAGAGAGGAAGGCAGATGCCACAGCATCTTTCCCCAAAAATCATACACTTTATTTCTGCCTTATTCTATATTAGAAACTTATTACAAAGTCCAGCTTATACTCAAGGGGAGAAAAAGTAGGCTCCATCTCTTGAAAAGGAAGTCAAAGAATTGGTGGACATATCACCAACCATCACATATACCATAAATATGTTAGTATAACGAACGATGAAAGGTGTCAGGAGTTTTTGCAAAAGACAAAACTATTTTAAAGCCAAACAGTATTTCTACCCTTAAATCAACAACTTTCTGGGAAGTCCACAGATAAGCCTTTAGAAGAGGAAGTTCAGCCCTAATGGTACCGTTTTTTTCTTTCTAACCGTATTTCATAATAATAACAAATCCGTCACAGTAAAAAAGGATTGTGATCTATAAGTTTCTGCACAGTACATGGAGAAAGAGAGGAAGAAACACACTGAACAATATTTGAGGAGCCAATTACATACAATGCACTACTAACAGCCATGAAATTTGGCAGTGTGGAAAAATGTATCATCAGCGTACCAAAGAAAAGTTCTTAGGCCCTAGAGCTTTTCTGTAAGGGGACTTCTTTTCAAAGTAGCCAAGGAATTGATGTTTCTGTAAGGGGTAGAGGAGTGGTAGAAAAAACAATTTATAATTCAAATAGTTCTTCCTACTGGGACGTCATCTACTCCTTTACTAACTGATCTCGACTTCACTAGCATTATTTCAAAAAATAAATGGAGAAAATGAAGCACATTTATTAAGTTTAATTGACCAACTGCTTCCACAACCCCTATCTCACAGTTTATGTGGCTAAAAGGAAGTCCATATCACACATCCTTTCAGTCAGCTTACAGCAGGAAAATCAATATAGTACCTAACAAGACAAGAACCAATAATCTACTTAAACTGTTTTATAGAAAATACATACCTGGCTGGTAGAGCACCCTTGCAAAAATGAGTAAGGAATGAGTAGACAGTTGAATATAGAATGTATGCAAAAACTCTGACACAAGAAAAGGAGAGAAACATACACATGTCTTTTCATATGTAAAAAAAAAATGTAGCTGGATCAGAGGCTGAAAACTGTAAGTAACCAACTGATTTTGAAATCTTTAAAGCATGACATGAAGTGTTATATGTAAATACAAAATATCTAAAACATTTCTTTAGCTGTGACTTCCACTTGAATTTGTCCAGTAGGAGGCAATCATAGGAGCTTTCTGTTTCATCTCTGTTGATATGAGGCATTGGCTTAGCTATGTACCTTTTACTGCTGATGTGATGTACTGGCTTAGCTACATACCTTTTATGACACAGTTTCTGGCAGGAATCTCTCTCTACACTGTTCCAGCTCTCAGCAGGCTCTAGTAACACATCTCTTTCTCTTGTCCCTTGAGGTGTGATATCATCCTGATGCCGATAATCCCTGCATACCTTAACACACACTGTGTCTCTAATTTGGCACACACCTTTGAAAACTGAAAGTTTCCTCAAAAATCCCAAATCACAGTGCTATTCCCTGCTGGGATCCTGACATAACATGAATTTTTTTTTTTTTTTCCAATTTGCTTTATTCTAAGCAGTTTTAGTTCTCTATACTACTTTTGCTTTTTACTACCTATTTTCAGTCTTTGACTTTGCTCTGGTTTCTAATTCATTTTTTAATTGACAATCAAAACTGTATATATTCATTTATGTATTTTGAAATCTGCATATATTGTGGAATGGCTAAATTAAGCTAATTAATATAGGCATTACCTTGCATACTTATCAGTTTTTTGTGATGAGAACACTTAAAATCTACTCTTCTCAACCATCAAGAATATAATACATCACTATTAACTATAGTTGCCATTTAGCACAGCAGATCTTTTTAATTTATTTGTTCTAAAGAAAATTTTGTATCCTTTGACTAACATCTGCCCAATGCTCCCACCCCAACTCATGGTAACCATAATCCTACATTGTTTTTGACTAACAAAATTCAGGATATTTGTACTTACTACTTTTTTGATACTCTTACACTGTTCGTTTTTATACTGAATAAATTTGGCCTAAATTACTGGATTATTAACATCTATAATAATCTTTTTAATACTTATTCAATTATTTGTTCCTCCCTTTATTCTGGTAAAACTCTTTTTTGGCACTAAAAGTAATGTAGCAACTAGAAGCCATTAAAAACATAATTGATATAATACAAAAATAGCTTTTCAAGTGTATAGCTGCTTACACAAGTACACTATTACAGAAAATAGCTCCATTATTCAAATTATTAATAATGGAACAAGTCACAACTTTCTCACTTTGTAGCGACCAAATTGTCCTCATATATTTTTTATTTCTCAAATAAAAAAAAACTTTTAAAAATGACTAATTAACATGTAGATAGGAATAAAAAAGCTGCAGGCTATTGAATTAAGCATCATGCAGCTAGTCCATAAAACTTTTCTGACAGTGTGCTAAGTTTTAAACATGCATATAAAATGATATGTTCTCCTTGGGCTGAGGTGGGGGAGCGGGGAGACTATGCAAACTAAAGGATATTTTTTAATATAGGTCTGTTATTCTCAACTTGCCTATTTTCCAGTTGCAAATGGCTTTTTCAGAACTTTTTTCTTCAATATACCCTATCTTTAAGTGGGTAATACTAGGACTTTTCAAAGTGTCAATTAGCAATAGGCTTCAAATTCATGGAACAAACACAATGTGATTCATGTGGGGTTTGCATTTCGTCTATTTCAATAACTGTGATTATACTTAGAAACTTGACCTTATTACACTATAATTTAGGAGGCTTTCTTCCAAGAAAGCAAGAAATGAAGATTTGTTGTGTTGTTGAATTCTTTACAAACAAGTTCTATGTAGTAAAACAGGTAAAGGAAGAAGGTCTATAGGTTTTGAAATGGATAAAATTAGGATATTCATAGAAAAACTTCAGAAGTACCTCAATAATCAAATATAAATTTTCATACACACATTAAATTATTGCTTAGTCTTCCTCTCTGCATGGACTCAGGGAGGGCTCTGGAGAGCTCTCTTGCAAAGTAGACTCCACACAATCATTTTTTGATTTTTGTTGTTGTTTTCTCAAAATGGAAATTGAAGACGAGGCCTCACACATGCTAGGCCAAAGTTTTACCACTGAGTCATACCTGAAGCCTGATTCCATGGCATCTTGCTCACATTTTCAATTCCACTTGTCTAAGATGACTCTGAGAGATCTGTATTTTTAAACTGCATCTACAGAACTTTAGGTTTTAGTAATCATTGTTATAACTAGTCAGTAGCCATAGCAGAACATGGCTAGAGTTCAAATTGTAAGGCACTGTACAATTCATTTAACCGTTACTGCAGATAGTTTATGTTGGGGGTAATGCCTTTACTTTCATGACACTTGAAAAGCAAAAGTTAAACCAAGTGATGTAACCACCTTGGGGACTGGCAAGAAGTAGGTATACACATATGGTGTCCTTCCTCTTGGTAGGAATCCTATGACTTTCTAATATTTTTGGTATTATTTCTGATAAGCAGACTGATCCTCTGACTGGCTATTTATTCTTCTTTCTTTCCTGAGAAGAATTTTCAGTACTAGGGCTTGCCTTATTTTTGATCTTGTAGAATCCATTGAGTCACTTGATTCTGACACTTGAAGTTGCCTAAAGCATCTGTCTCCTACCTATTAATACCCATGGACTCTTAGAATTACAAAGTACTATTTTGAGCTAAATATATTTTATTCTACAGTTGGCTAACCAAAGCCCAGAGAGTTTAAATAACTGAAGTTACACAGGTAATGATAGACTAGAAACTAGATGTCCACATTTCCAGTATCATATTTTTGAGGTACTTAGCTAAATTCAGTTCCAGAACACAAAATGGAAAATTAGAATTTAGTTCTGGTTGTATTCAACATATATAAAGGTTTATAGAATGTTAAAATTTATATTATAGTTATCAATTTTACATTTCTATCAAAAAAAAGTGATAGTATCATTTCTTCCTGAAATTTTTGAGGCATATTTTCATTTTGAGTCACTTACTTTCATATCTGAGTCTATTTGAATTTAATCTCTTCATGTTTATCTACTTAAATAATCTATAATGTAATCTTAACTGCCATATTGACTAGGGTTCAAGAATGCAAAAGGATTTCAATATGTTTATATAATATATCATTAGAAAATTAACCTGATATAGCTACCAAAAAGCTATCAGTGAAAAATTTTTCAGCCTCAAATATTTGAGAATAAAAGTATCAATACTATAATTAATATATAGCTACATTTTGAACTCTTAAAAGCATTTCATATAATAATCACTAAGTGCATTTTTAATGAAAATAGTCAATAACTCTAAATACATTAAAATCCATTACTTTGTAGCATGAATGGTACCAGGAAACAACCTTAAAAAAAAAAAAAAAGATTTGACAAGCAGTCATCTTCTCTGAACAATCCTTAGGACTACACAAGAAATGATCTGTATTTAGCAAGTTGCTTATACATATATGTGAAACTAAAATACTTAAAAGTAGCTATCTTAATTAGATTAAACATTGCACAGGCAAATGTGGTTGTTCCACTGATTTGCATATGAGCAATAAACCGGAGGATGCCTGTGAGTCGACATCAATCTCACATAAATTCTTGACAGCTTTCCTTAGAAATAAGGGACCAACTTGCACTTTCCTGAACCTTAACTGTGATAAAACTTGGCCCTCTTATAGCCACCCTGGCTTGCCAGAACCTACTTTCTTCCCAGAATGTCAAGGAGATAAGGAAGTAATCAAAGAAGTAACATGGACATGGTTCCTTAGCTTCTCTCAGTATTGCCAGAATGTTCTGAATTGAGTGAAGGTGTGTTAAGAGTTGCTTTAATTTTCAACAATATGCTTTTATGGCCATGGATTTTCAGTGAGTTTTATAATAAGAACCAAGAATCAGGAGTAAATACAAATCTCCAGATTGGCAAATGCATCAAGAAAACAAGAAACTACAAAAAAATTAGAAATTGAATATTTAAACTTTGTATAGTCTAATACTGGGAAATAAAAGTTTTTCGTTGGTCCAAGGTTAAACTGTCTTGTCTTGGAAAGAACTGTCCTTTAATTGAAGGTAATTTTCTGCTACCTGATAGTGTAAAAATATTTTTTACTTATAAATTTTATGTAATTGTTTTCTTTGTTGGCTTTAAACATCCTTATGTGGCAAAATAAAAAGTTGACAATTGGAGGAAAACAAAAGAATGCAGAACATTCTCCATTAATGATCAGATCTTTTCCTCCTCCCCACTGTCAGCAATGTCTACAAAAGGCTCCACAACACTTGCCTCTACTGGAGACAATTCAAGGAATTCACAGAGAATTGAAAGCAAATAGTTTCTTTCCCAGTGCAAATGAAAGGTATTATTTATACTTGCATACTAATCATTGATTAAAAGTGAACATTGGCTCTAGATGTAAAATAAACTCTGACTCATCCTCCAGGGAGGAACATCAGTGTTTTGTAAAACATTTGTTAGTCAGTAGCACAAAGATAAGAAACATTAAAATAAAGCTAGGTGCAAAGAAAATTTAGGATGCTGTATGCAAACTCAAGCATCAGACAGATGCTTGAGATAAAAAAACAGGAAATCCTTAGGAAAAGAAAAGTAACTATTGAGATAAGTTATGGTTTTTAAAAATAAAGTTGTTGATTCCATGTATAATAGAAACTAACTAGAGGGCTGTATAGTTTTATAATTAAGACATTATTTGAATAAGAAACTTGACTCTGCCAGAGTCCTGAGGTAATATTTTTAAGTATTTGTGTGCCAGCCACAATGCCCATGACAATCAATCGAGGTTCTAAGATCTTGTTTGGTTTATTTATTTATTTATTTTTATTTTTTTTATTTTTTTCTTTTTTTTTTTAATTTTTTATTGTGGGTTGTTCAAAACATTACAAATTTCTTGACATATCATATTCCACACTTTGATTCAAGTGGGTTATGAACTCCCACCTTCACCCCATACACAGATTGCAGAATCACATCAGTTACACATCCATTGATTTACAAATTGCCATCCTAGTGTCTGTTGTGCTCCCCTGCCTTTCCCATCCTCCACCCTCCCCCCTCCCCACCTCTCCCCTCCCCTCCCCTCCTCTCTCTCTACCTCCTCCACTGTATAACCCTGAGGGTCTCCTTCCATT
>NW_025999932.1:17889974-17926259 GCF_001458135.2 Marmota marmota marmota
ATTCAGCCCTGAGTAAGGTGCTTGCGCGGCTGGCAGAAACTGCAGCGCTGTAACCCTGCATCTCTATCCCAGCGCGCGCTGCAAACTCTAGCCGCGGGGCGATTTGCTGAATAAGCAGTGTTACCCTCCGAGCGACAAACCTCTCGCGTTTGAGTCCCCGTAGCCGATCCTCGTGCGATGGAAATCCTTCCTCCAGGTTCCGGAGCACCCCACTATTGCTGGAAATTCCTAACAAGATATCCCTTAGCCGTCCTGACTTGTCATACTCCCACACAGTGAAGCAGCACACGGGGGCAATGCACTCCCCTCGCCGCCATCTTCCTTCTCCACTCTCTTGTTTGGTTTATTTAAATAACAGTTTCTTCCAACTTAGTATCTCCTGGATCTTGCATAGGATACACTGTAGGTTAACTACCCTACCCCTTCCCCAGAACACTTTACTAATTATTTACTTCTTTTTTATTGCCTTTTCTTTGAGGCTAATGAGTTGAATGAATATTCTTTTTAATATGCCAAATAACTTTTTGTGATAAGCCCATGTATCTAAATTATAAGAGAGCTAACTTCCAAATATATGGGTAGAGTTAAGCAGGTATCTACAAAGTTGAATTCTATTTTCAGAAATACACAACACTATTGTAAAAAGTCTCATTAAATATCATAACATAATATTTGATCCCTAAATTATATATTCATGGAATTTTTACTTGTAGTTTGATAAAATAAATTTAGTGCAACTACAAAAGGTGTCCTTCAAAAATTCAATAGTATACAAATGCTTTAAGTATAAACTCATAGCAGGATTAATGCCACAGTTCTAAAACATTAAGTAATATATATTTAAAATCCTAGAATCTTATTCTTATTGTACAAAGGATATTTTTATATTTCCCTATAATTAAGTAACCAATTAATAAGTCAATAATATTTATTGTGTCCATGTCTGAAACATGCTAGTGAAATCACAGTAAGTCCAGAAAACATGGACACTGAATATGAAATGGTAAGAGATTGAATCCACATCTATATAGCTTCCTAGGGATAATATTTAGGAATTTAAAAAATTCCTTTAGTCATTTATAAAAGTATAGCAAGACCTGTCATTAATGGAACATTTACTATTTAAAATATTTTATGCCAATTAATTACATTAACCCTTATATCATCTCTAAGAGTTGAGTTTATATCATTTACATTTTTATAGATGAGAAAACTAAGAACTAAAAAAGACTAAGTAAATTTCCCAAGGACACATAGCCAGTTAGTACAACATTAAAACTCAGAGAGGACTAATTTCAAAGCTTCCAAGTTTAACCTTGTCATATACTACATTCTTTTATTGCCACTGGGTTAAAATTAGGTGAATAATTAGGTTCTATAAACACAGAAATCTATCTCTGACATGTCACCAAAGCAACTGTTCACACTTTCAAAGACAGGTTCAAGGACATGTTTGGTATCAGGTCCCTTATGATTTCAGAACATAAATAATAAACTAGTTGTCAGAAAATCATAAGTTGTGATAAAAATTAATATTTTGAGATACAAGGAGAAGACTGCTGTAGTGACTTACTGGAAGCTTATCCTCCTCCCTAAAATAAATGCTCAGGAAGGCCCTTCACACTCTGCTTTAAATGTAGTTATAAGAAAATGAAAGGCCAGTATCTGCAGCTGCCATATTGTCACCACATGGGGACCAACAAGAAGCAGAAAACTCATATGCTTAGGAAAGTGGAGGAGAAATATGAAAAGTACTGAGTTCTTTGATAACTCTGCTACCACTTAACTTTGAAATTGTAATAATGAAATAATATATCCCTACTGTTTATGACACTTTAGTTAGCATTCTGTTATAACTTGAATACCAAAACATCCTAATTGATAAAAGCAATGATTCAAAATTCTCTAACAACTATACTTTAAGCTATAAGTAACTAGACATTGTTTGAACTCTAGTTTTTCATTGAAATATAAGTATTTAAAAGTCAAAACTAATCTAGACCTAGGGAAAAAAATCTTTTAGTTCACTACCTTGACTAATTTCATATAACTTATGAAATAAAAAATATTTTATTTGAGTTAAAATATAGTATAATTTGGAAACAACATATTGAGAAGACTAGTAAAATTGTTAAAGATGAAACAAAAATCACCTGAATACATGATAATTTTAAAATGTAAAAGTCCTATTTGATAACCTGGAAAGAAATTGAAATATACTATTTATCTCTATTTACACCTATATATATCAGGGATACCTATAAACAAATTTGCTAGTCCATTAAGATAGCAGAGATTAGAAAACAGTTTGCAGGTGATTTATTCTGCCACATGCTATTCTGAGTTACATGCTCATGAGATTGCTTTGCAAATATGTTAAAATTCATTTGTGTCTGCCAATTATTTTCTTAGATTGCTAAAGCTTTATCTGCATTATTCATGTCTATCTGTATCCCAGGGATGTTACTTGAAATTGTAGAAAGCATAAGCCTCCTAAAGAATACAGTACTAACTTTCTACACAGAATTAAAATGACAAGGTTGTCTGAAACCAGGTATAAACAAATCCTGCCAGGTAGTCCCAAAGGCTGAATTGATCAATATGTTAGCATACCTGTCACCTCTTCTTGACATACAAGTGGGTCATGATCCACCAATAGAAAGTTCTGGCACAGATCATATTTGATCTTTCATGAACACAACTGACTATTGTTTATAGACTGAATATAAGAAGATTCATCACCAAAATAATGGTAAAGAAACAGGAAAGGTGCATTCATTCAAATAAACAAACAGAAAGAACCAAAAGCAAATGTCTTGTTTTAGGAAACATGTCTAACATTAGCAATGCTTAAGTTTGGGATAGGTTCAGGTTATTGGGTATTGTCATTTAAATACTTTTTAAATTCATCCTTGTGGAGCATTTGTTGGGGCCCAAAAGGAGAGTTGTCTTCAGTAGGCAAAATACTCATTTCCAACTAATTTCAGCGGCATTAAGCATTATTAATGATGAGAGAATCAAGCTTATATTCTAGTGAGACCCCCTCAGAGGGGGAAAACAGCAGTGCTAAGCAGGGAATCAGTCAGAAGGAAGGGGACAGCATGCAGAGGAGAGGGAGGAAAGATCTTTGCTGGTATTGTCAACAGAAATGAGGATTACACAGTTTGCTATAACACACATATCAACATTGTTAATGTATACACACATGTATACTCCTTATCATGTCAATTCCTGATCAATATTTATGTGTCTCAACTGAAAAAAAAACTGAAAAAATTTCAAGGGCAATTAAGTAGTTTTACTTGCAAGTTAGTAATACTACTTAAACTTCCATTAAAATGTTAATAATTTCATTTCTCTAAATATGTAATCTTGATTACAGGTTTCAACATTGAAAGATGTCAAAGATATTTAATATGTCAGCATAAAAATATTCATGTAAATATAAAATCATTTTCATTCTCTCATTTGCATTAGTATCTGATGCAGAATAGTTTTATGAAATTACTTCTGATATTATTTTCTCCTTTTATGGTTGGACATAATTAGCAGGCAGTCAGTATCTATGTACGTGTATATGTTTGTTTAAGTGAATCTATGAGCCTGATTGGTTGACCTGGGATGTTATTTTTAAAAATAGCACCCTTGATGAAATAACATAAAGAAACTTGTCTATATATGTAATTTTAAAATTGTTACTTACAGTTTTTTGCACAGAATAAATTTTGAAAAAGAATAGAACAAAAATTGACAATACAATTTATTTTAAAATATTATTTTCTGTGCTAGTGAACAATAAACCTAAACATAATTCAGGATAGTAAATGACATTTTAAAATAAAACATTAGTATATAAAATTATTTTTAGTGAAGGAACAGATTTTTTTCTCAATGATACAAAATAACACATACTCCCTAACAAAATTTTCAAATATGAGACCTTCATTTGAAATTAATGATGGTTTAGAGACAAGTTTAATTCCAGGAACAAAGGTCTCATCAACAGAAGTCCATCAACAGAAGTCCCATCAAAAGCAGCCTTTTAAGTTTCTGGGTTGTTTCCAGGAACATCACTGCTTACCTTTCCAATGATCTTATTCATTTAATAACTAGTAAGAATATAAAAAGCAATGGTAAATACAGGGCATTGCTAGCAACATAATACATTTTTGCTGATGATTCATATTTCTAAATGTTTAGAGACTTTCCCCCATACATTCATGAAAGTGACCACATATATATCACTATATGAATTTTCATGGTATATTTATTCACTTTTTCCACTTTTTAATTATCCACAAATCATCAACCTGCTCCCTTTTGTCCTTAATATTTGTAGTGTGAATTCTCTTTTCTTATTTATTCACTACCGTTCTTTTCTCTATTACACATTTGGTTTTAAGGGTCAGACAATAAGATTTCCAATCAATAAATATGTGTTAAGTTACTATGTACAAAAGAATTTTTAAAACACTGTAGTAAATATAAAGTAAATATCATTAAACACTTAAACTGTATGCATTACTGGTAGTAACTTTCAAATTAGTATGGATTAAATCACTACCCAAGGTCAGTAGTAACAACTATCAGGAAACATGTTCACTTTTCGTACTCCACATTGTTCATCTGGGAAAACTGCCAAAAGTGTAATGACCACTGATAAAGTTTGCAATAGTTCAAAGTTATTTTCCAAGATCCAAACTGATGAATTAAGTGGGGGTGTGACAGGTACTGACTGCCATGTCTAATGTTTTCAAGTCTGTGATAATGGCATTAATATCTTCAATTTCCAACAGATGTAGTATTGCTGCTGGTTTTGCCATTGTGACAGGTAAAGACAATTCCAGGGGCTTCTATTTATCTTTTCCTACTATAATGAACTTCCCTCCTTGAGCCAATATACCAATGTGGTTACACTGCAAATTGTTAAAAGGGTTTATTAAAATTTAACATCCAAGCTGGGTGCAGTGGCACATTCCTGTAATAGCAGTAGCTCAGGAGGCTGAGACAGAAAGATCATAAGTTCAAAGCCAGCCTCAGCAACTTAGTGAGGCCCAAAGCAACTTGGTGAAATCCTGTTTCAAAATTTAAAAAAATTTAAAAATGCCTGGGCATGTTGCTCAGTGGTTAAGTGCTCCTGAGTTCAATTCTCAGTACAAAAAATAAATAAATAAATAAACAAACAAACAGACAAACATTCAGCAACTGGAAAAATAATCACAGGATGAATGATGAACCTGCTGGGTAAGGCAGAATCAAACTAAGACTCCATCTATCTCCTGGCCACCATAAACCTCTACTTAGACTGATTAGTCAGATTTTTTAGAGGTCTCTGGGAATTAACAAGAGTTCCAGAACAGTGTCTAGTATTCCATAAAAGGTCTGTTATTTCCCATCACTGAATGCATGGTCACTCTATTAAATGGGTGCAGTCCCATTGGGAAAAGCTCAGAGAAACCTTGTATCCTTGTGGTACCATTGGAGGAGCATTTCTCAAGAAGACAGGGCCTACATTTCAATCAAAGGGTTCCATGTTTTTGTATTAACTTAAGTGTGAAAACTGAGAAAGAGATCATGATTCAAGTGGAAGTTTAAGCTTCTGGTCCTATAGATTTTCTACTCATATAGATCAGTGTATCAGTGGGCTGCCTATCTATTTGTTCTCATGTTCATTCTGGTCAATTAGCAATTACCAAAAATCTCTTTAAGGCATTTTGATTATGGGTACATTTCCACTTACCTTATTGTAAATGAGTTCATTTTGTCTTGGGTAGTTAAGTGCTGCCACAGAGAGTCCTGACTATTTTGGTATTCCCATTATTACTACTGAAATTAGGAAATCCATCTCAGTGGTAGAAACCTCTAAATCTGAATGACAAAAGATCACAGATCCAAACCCATCCTTTTAGGGATGTGGGTACCACACTCACCCATGAATTTCTCAATGTCTTAGTGAAGAGAACGTCTTCAGAACTATCTCATAGAACACTGTAGGGTATATGTGACAAATTCATTCCAAAACCATTTTCTCCTTTGTCCAGTTCATGCCAAGTAAGCTCTTCCATTTCCAATTCATTAAACATGGACCACCACTGAGTAGTCAACTAACCAAGTAAGCAATTGGTGCTGCCTCAAGTTGCACAAGCAAACACTTTTAAATCTAAACTCTTTAATAAATATACTCCTATCAAAAAATTCAGCCTTATTTCCTATTATATTTTGCACTTTTTTTACTTAATACCCTCTGAATCTGCTCTTATAGGGTTCCCATATTTTAGAACATATACAATTGTAAAGTCTAGCACATTTTTTGTACATAAGCTCTTTACACCAGGACATAATGTTCCCTGGTCTTTAAGTTAACCAACCAATACGAAAACTAAGCACATAAACTTGCTATGAGCTCCAGGAATTTCCTGTTTCTGAATGATAAAACCTGTGAGCAACTGAACATGTTACGTATCAGCAGCAGCAGCTTGCTCATTAAGACTTCATTCCATAATCTTACCTCTCAGTACCCACCTATCCCAAAGTTATACCTGTTAAGCAGAAACTGGTCCATGCCAACTAGTTTGCTACTCTGTAAACTCCACCTTAAAACCATCCAGTTTAAGTGTTAAAATTCTCTGACTTTGAACTTCTAAAACTCTACTACAAAAGAGTGTTCTCCCTAATTATGTTAAGCCTAATAAACTTAGCTTGCTTCAATCCCTTTTTTTTCCTGCTGGTCTTTTGGTGTGTTCTGAGTCAACAATAGAGCCCATAACCCAATCAGGATTAGTTGCAGAACTTGTGCTTTAAAGGGCTAAAAGCACAGCAGGGGCTAAGATAAAAAAGCTGTTGGGTCAAAGGCAGAAATACCTCTTCACACATAATGTATGTCTTCCAAGAACATCTTTTTCTTGCAAAGTTATTTATTCCCAGGTTGATTACTTATTACTGTGCTCCTATTTAAGCAGTTTTAGAAAACAAATTAATTGGTTTAAATGTGGAAAATTGTGAAATAATAGTGCATTTTCAGAAGGTCAATGTAAAATTCAGTAGATATTGAAGTCAGGAAGATTCTGTATTCTGTATTCTGTCTAGAATCTAACGCTCTGGCACCTCCACAATTAAGAACAACAGGATACTGAGCCCTGGGCATGCACATCAGCCCACTCAGGGTCAGAAGTCATCTGCACTAGAGGCAACAATGAGGCTGGTTATGTACTTTCTCAGGAACCAAAGGCAGACATGAAATAAATGGAGCTAAATTTTAGATTTGCTGATCTAGGTGAAGGATAAAAAGAAAAATAAAAACAAAAGTTAATTTATATTTAAAAAGCAGGGAAATCAGCACATGGAAAAGATTTTCGACATCATTAGCCATAGAGAAATACAAATTAAAACCACATAAGCTATCAGAACAGCTAAAGTGAAAATTTTTTTACAATAGGAAATGATGGCAAGGATGCTGAGTAACTCATACATTGCTGGTGGAAATGTAAAATGGTACAATCACTTGAAAAGACAATTTGGTAGTTTCTTATACAATTAAATGTGCAATTACCAATTTCATTCCTAGGTATTTACCCCTATACTAATGAAAACTATGTTCAGACAAAAACTTATACATGAATGTTCATAGCAGCTTTACTCCTAATAGAAAACAAAACAAAACAAAACAAAACAAAAAGACAGATGTTTTTGACCACTGGATGGCTAAGCAAACTATAATATATCCAAAACCATGGAATGTTACTCAACAACAGAAATGAAAAAAAACTATAGATTCATAACACTTGGATGCATCTCTAAGGAATTATTCTGAGTTTAAAAAGATAAGAATAAAGGAAGAAATAGAAAAGAAAATCAATACTAATGATCACCTACTGTACGATTCCATTTGTATATCATTCTGGAAATGACAAAAATTATAGAAATGGAAAGATTGCAATGGTTCAAGGAAGGAGGGTATGACTGTAAAGGGCAACAGGAGGGATTCTTGTAGTGATGCAAATATCTATACTTGTTTGTACCAATGACAACATCCTGCTGGTAATGCTGTACTCTAGCTTTGTAAAATTTTGTCATGGGGCAGGGAGTGGGTAAAGGCTACATAGGATTTGTCTACATTATTTCCTAATAACTGCCTATGAATCTACAAAATCAAAATATTGATTAGAAAAACATAACAAAAGGCCAAGAATCACCAGAACAAAGACAGAGTGTATCCTTGGTCCATATCCCCTCATAATGAAGGAAAACCTGGGGGTGGGTTAAGGCTTTTTTGTTCATTTGTTTGGTTCTTGTTTGGAGACAAAAAAGCAGGAAATGGGACAAGAGAAGTTTAAATGAAGAGCACCATTAGGGTATCTACTTTCACCTGATGTCTCGCCATACCACCTTGAGGATTTTGAAATGTTTCAAGGACTTTTGGAAATTTATGTGGGTTTGTTTAAATTCAACACCATGAAGAGGTCATATGAAAACTGAACACTGTGCTTCACAGTGACATTATAACAAGAAACGAGAACATGGGGTAATCTAATACACCAGAGACTCCTTGTTGGATATAAATGAAGACCCTCCTAACAAAAGAACAATAGATTTTGTATGGAAAATAGGTATTGTTTTAACCAAATATGTATGTCTTTGTGGATTTACTTGTTCTATGTAGAGAGCAGACTATTTATCTTAAATCAGCATGTCCTACATAAATCTTGTAGGGAATACTTAAAATACCCTATTTTGCCCCTTTAGCAAATTGTCTTGTGAATTTCTTTATTGTGTGTGTGTGTGTATACATTTATGCCTATTTTCCATGCCTGGCAAATAAATTGAGTAATCTCAGTGCAAAAAATATTTTAAAAAAAAAGAAAATAGAAAAACTCTTGCCTTTTTAAGTTCTTTATCAAGCTTTAAGATGCAAACAAGAAATTCCAATTTAATTTTGGTTGAATATTTATTTACTGGGCAAACTGTAGTGTTAAAAGGCAATCATAGGGCTGAGGTTGTAGCTCAGTGGTAGAGTACTTGCCTCATACATTTGAGGCACTGGGTTTGATTTTCAGCATCATGTATAAATACATAAATAAATAAATTACATGAAGGTCCATTGACAACTAAAAAAAATTTTTAAAGGCAATCATAAATAAACCAAAAAGACTTATATTAAGCTTGATTATAAAGGGAAATTTAATGAATATTTAAGAATCTCCAGTTCTAAACCCCATTTAAATTTAAAGTCTTATTATAATAAAGGATAACATCATATTGCTTGATTATTACATCTTTCATTAATTTCTAATCTCTTTGATTATTAAAATAAACACTCTTTAACTTCACTCTTCTTAAAAATTAAAACTGGTCCCAGCTGTGTATTATTAAGAGAGCTTTGTATTCTTTTTGCAATTTCTATGAGATGCTTTTCTTTTGTTAGAAGTGCATAATTAATGTTTTAGTCAGCTTTCTATCACTGTGACCAAAATACCTGACTAGAAAACCTTAGAGAGGGAAACTTTATTTTGCCTTATAATATCGGAGGTTTAGTCCAATGTCAGCAAACTCCATAGCTCTGAACGTAAGGTGAGGCAGAACATCAGGGCAGAAAGGTATGGCAGAGGAAAACATCTCAGGACAGGACAGTCAGAAAGCAAAGAGCTCAGCTCACAGAGCCAAAATATCAACCCCAAAGGCAAACTGCCAGTGACCTACTTCCTCCAGCCACACCCTACCTTCCTATAGTTACCACACGGTCAATCCATTCAAGTGAATTTATCCACTGACTAGGTCATAGCTCTCATAGTTTAATCATTCCACTTCTGAACATGCCTGCATTGTCTCACACAGAGCTTTTGGGCAACACCTCATCTTCAAACTATAACAGTACCATTAGACATATATACTTTTTTTAATATTTATTTTTAGTTATAGGTAGACACAATATCTTTATTTTATTTTTATATGGTGCTGAGGATCGAACCCAATGCCTCATGCATGGTAGATGAGCTCTTTGCCTCTGAGCCATAACCCCAGCCCTAGACATATATACTTTTCACTTAATGAAATCACATATAAAAACATTTATTTCACTTTGAATCTTCTAAGATAACATGAAATTCTTAAATAAAATAATGCCTTATAAAATAAAAATTGCAAAAATTAATACATCAAGTTCAAAGACAAACTGATTGAAAATAAAAAAACTTCCTGCAAGTTCCAGGCCTTGCAGAATTTACCTCATATACAGACTGAATCAGGTAACAGAAGATTCATTTTGATATCTAAATGCACGTTGTAATAGATTTAGTTCTATAGGCATTTACTAAGCACTAGCTGTATTCTTTAATAAATAATAGAAAAAGAATAAATTTGTACATTATTCCTGCCTGCAGGGGGTTTGCATGTTGGTTAAACTTTGGTAAAAATTACCTAAGTAGTAAGATATTTCTGCCCTCCCCCAAATCAGAGCACTTGGCTTACTTCATTTTTTTTTAGAAATGAAACAGACTGCATTAGTCAGCTTTTTACCACTGTGACCAAAATACCTGGGAAAAACAAAATAAAGGAGGAAAGATTTCTTTTGGCTTATGATATTGGAGGTTTCAGTCCACTATAGACTTATTCAGTTGCTTTGGGCCTGAGGCAAAGTACAATATCATGGCTTAAGGATGTGGCAAAAGAAAGCTGTTCAGCTCATGGTAGCAGGAAAGCAGAGAAAGAGGGGGCCAAGAACAAGATTTAGTCCCCAAGGGCATGTCTCCAGTGGCCTGCTTCCTCCAACAATACCCCACCTGCCTACAGTTTCCATCTCTCCCAGTAACCTATTCAAATTATTAATCCATCAAATGAATTAATCCACTTAGAAGGTTGGAGCCCTCAAGATCCAATTTCTTCCTAAAAGCTCTACCTCTGAGCACAGCTACATTGAGGACCAAATCTTGGACAGACCAGACCTGAGGGGCATTCCAGATCCAAACCACAACAGTATCTGAATAGAAAGGGAGCTGTAATTTGCATCATAATCTTGTGAAAGTAAAGGGAAAGATATAAAGAAAAAATGTTATCTGCTACAAAATCATTTATCTAGACTGACTTAAATTACTACATTCCCCTCAGATTTATCATCCAAATCAATTAAATTGGCTCTTCAAGATGAACAAGGGATACCATATTTCACCAAATCTAAAATATCAACTATAACATTCATCATTATTTTATATTCTATTTAGAAAGGGAAAATTCTGCCAGTAAAACTATGATGCATCATCAAATTTAATCTAATGCCTTGATTTTAAGATAAATTCTAGGTTCAGAGATGGTAAAATATTTTAAACAAAATGTATTCAAATCCATAAAACACAATATTCCTTACATGTTAGGCAAAACAAAGAACTGCTTATTTAATAAGCTGTGCCCATCACCCATACAACTAATAAGCTTCTCAAATAATATTCAATTAGCAGAGAAACCCAAGAAATAAAGGACATAGAATAAAACTTCAGCCCTACCATTGGGAAATTCAATTTTTTGAGTTGCTTCTCCTGTCTAAAATGAGCACAATAATCATTAAAAATATTATGAATATAACATTATATATAATGTTCATGAAGATTGAAACAGAACAATAATAATGCAGTATATATGTTTTAATTGTAAAAAATTTTATTTATATAGGACAGTCAAATGCATTACAATTCTTATTACACATATAGAGCACAATTTTTCATATTTCTGGTTGTATACAAAGTATATTCACACCAATTTGTGTCTTCATACATGTACTTTGGATAATAATGACCCTCACATTCCACCATCATTAATTACCCATGCCCCTCCCTTCCCCTCCAACCCCTCTGCCCTATCTAAAGTTCATCTCTTCCTCTCATGCTCCCTCTCTCTATCCCACTATGAATCAGCCTCCTTATATCAAAGAAAACATTTGGCATTTGTTTTTTTGGGATTGGCTAACTTCACTTAGCATTGTCTTTCCAAGGCCATCCATTTACCTGCAAATGCCATAATTTTATTCTCTTCTATTGCTGAGTAATATTCCATTGTGTATATATGCCACATTTTTCATCCATTCATCTATCGAAGGGCATCTAGGTTGGTTCCACAGCACAGCTATTGTGAATTATGCTGCTATAAACATTGATGTGGCTATGTCCCAGAAGTATGCTGTTTTTAAGTCCTTTGGGTATAGACCCAGGAGAGGAATAGTTGGGTCAAATGATGGCTCCATTCCCATTTTCTAAGAAATCTCCATACTTCTTTCCATATTGGCTGCACCAATTTAATAATGCAGTATATTTTTTGTAGTAAAGCAAAATAAAGTTTGGAAATTCACTTCCATCCCTATGTTATTTTGTGTTAATATTTATATTGATATTTCAGGTCTAATTTTTTTAGCCTAAAACATTAAGCAGACTAAAATAAATGTTTAATATATATTAATAAAGTTGAAACTATTAATAAACTATTTTATGTTTAATATCAATATAAATAGCATTCCTACAAGGAAAAAAAAATACACACACACATCCTAAAAGAAAACACTGCATCGTGATCATAGGTTTTTTTCATTAATTATTTTGTCCTTTGTCCCCTGACATTATAAAAAGTGCAAAATACATTTTCATTAAATTGCTTAATTTAAAAATTCTACTTTTCATGTCTTTGTATAGTGATTAGCATAAAATAAATGAAAGATAACTATCACTTCATCATAGATAAAGAACTCACAGGGCTAAACTTTGCCTCCATACACATTTAATTATACATTTTTCTTTAATCTTCAGTCCCAAAATTAACCTGTGATTCAATTACCACTGCAATACCTAAAATAGTATGGGATTAAACTATTCCAAGTGTCTCAAAATTTATTGTCACTTTGATAACTTATGCCATTTAACTCTTGTCATTTTATTTTATGGGTGTTCTATGAAATGATGCCCTGTCTTGTCTTCCTTACTCTAGATGATATTAAACAGAGATTGACACAGTATCTTCCTTAGTTTTTAAAATTCTTATAAAATATAATGTATTATTGGGTAATGTACAATAATAATTTTTCAACTATGAGCAATTTTCCATTTTACTCTGATTTTTTACACTAAAGATTTTACTTTCTATTCACTGAACCAAAACAAAATTCACTTGAATATTAACCTACTCATTTTACAATGATGTTCACCCTCCTAGAATTACTATTTAGTGATGACTAATTAAAGAAGACTACATGAAATTCTCTAGCTCAGGTATTTCATTCAGTCTTCACAATAAGCCAGGACATGGTTATGACTAGCCTCATTTTATGGCTAAGAAAACTAGATTTAAGATTAGTTAATAAATTCATCCAAAGCTTCCCTACTCCCTACTGGCAGAAGTACAATTCTGATGTTCCCATTTACATAAAGTTTGGAGTCCTTTAACTATAATTTCTTATCAAAGAGAACATTAACAATGAATAAGTAAATGTACCTTTAGTGCTTGTGCTGATATTCTTTTAAAGACTTTAGTTTTTTTAGAGCAGCTTTAGGTTCATGGTAAAATTGATCACATACTACAGAGAATTTCCATGTACTCCCTAGCCCTAGTCATGCCTGTTCTGAACATTGTCAACATCTCCCACTGAAGCGGTACATTTGTTACAATTGACAAACCCACAATAACACATCATAGTCACCCAAAGTACACAGTTTGCGCTGGGGTTCACTCCTGGCCCTGTACATTCTGTGGATCTGGGCAAATGTAAAATGATAGTTATTTATTATTATTGTATCATATAGAATATTTTCACTGCCCTAATCCTTGGTGTCTCACCTACTCATACCCTGCTCCTTCCACAACAACCCTTAGCAAGAAATAATCTTTTTGCTGTCTCCGTAGTTTTGCCTTTTTCAGAATGATAAATAGTTGGAATCATATGTAGAGTTTTCAAATTGACTTCTTTCACTGAGTTGCTTTTATTTAAGATTTCTCCATGTTTGTTAGTAGTTTAATGTTTCATTTATGTTTAACACTGAATAATATTCTATTGTCTGGATGTACCATAGTTTATTTACCCATTCACCCATTGAGGGACTTCTAGATTCCTTCTGAGTATTTGGAAATTATGAATAAAGAAGCTATTGAGATCCATGTGCAGATTTTCATGGGCATACATTTTCAACTTCTTTGAGTAAATCTAAGAGGCACATTTTTTTTGGCGGGGGGGATTGCTGGATTGTATGGTAAGAGTATGCTTAGTTTCGTCAAAAACTTTCCAAATTGTCTTCCAGAGTGGCTGTATCATTTTTCATTCCTACCAGTCATTAATGAGAGTTCCTGAAGCTCCCAATCCTTACCAACATTTGGTATGATCACTGTTCTGAATGTTGGCCATTTTGATAGGTGTAGAGTACTATCTCACAGTTTTTTGCATTCCTCTGATAACATAATGTTGAACATCTGATCCTATGTTTATTGAACATTCATATATCTTTTTTGTTAAAGCATCTATTAGATTTTGGTCCATTTGTACAGGTTGTTGGTGGCAGAATTTTAAGAGTTGTTTTTGTATTTTGAATATGTCTTTTATCAAATGTGTCTTTTATAAATATTTCACTTCTAGTCATTAGCTTTCTTCTAATTTTCTTGATACTTTCTTTGTCAGAGCAACAATTTTTAATTTTAATATAGTATAACATATTAATTATGTCTTTCATGGAGTATGCCTTTGATGTGATATAACTAAAAAGTCATGACTATCCCCAAAGTCATCTAGATTTTCTCCTCTTAGCTTCGAGGAATTTCATAGTTTTGCATTGTACATTTGGTTACATAATCTATTTTAAGTAAATTTTTATGAAGTATGTGAGGTCTGTGTTTAGATTTTTTTTTTTATTTGGTGCCCAGTCCTTCTGGGACCAATTGGTGAAAAGACTATCTTTGTTCCATTGTATTGTATTTGCTCCTTTGTCAAAGACAACTTGACTATATTTATGTGAGTCTATTTCTTGAATTCATGTTCTTCTCCATTAATCTATTTATTTTTTGGCCAATGCCACATTGCCTTGATTAATGTAATTTGACAATGTAAAGATGTCTGAAAATTCATGAACATGGATTATCTCTCCATTTATTTAGTTCTCTTTACTCCCTTCCATCAGTTTTTCAGTATTTCTCACACAGATCTGTGCATACTTTATTAGACTTTCACCTAAGTATTTCATTTTTAGGATGCTAACGTTAATAGTACTATGTTTTTATTTCCAAATTCCACTTTTCATTGCTGATATATATATATATATAAAACTATCAACTTTTATGTTTTAATCTTATATCCTGCAGTTTTACTATAATCACTTATTATTTCTAGACTCTTGTTTTTGTTGTTGTTGTTGATTCTTTGGGATTTTGAACTATGATCCTCTACATAGATGATCTTTGTCATCTGCAAAGAAAAACCGTTGTATTTTTTTCTTTCCCAATCCGTACACGTTTTATTTCCTTTTATTGTCTTATTGTAGTAGGTAGGAAATAAAATACAATACTGAAAAGTAGTGGTAAAAAGGAATACACCTGCCAATATCCTGATCTCACTGAGAAAATTTCTAATTTTTAGCTATTGATTTTTATAGATATTTTTATGAAGTTGAGGAAGTTCCCCTTTGTTCTTGGTTTATTGAAGTTTTTATTGTGAATAGTTGTTAAAGTCGTAAAAAATGTTTTGTATCTATGAGATTATCATGTGATTTTTCTTGTTAAGCATGTTGATGTGATGGGTTACACTGATTTTCAAAAGCTGAAGCAAATTTCCATACCTGCAAATTGATCATGGGATTCAATTTGCTAATATTGTGTTGAGAACTTTTACATCTACACTCATGAGATATATTTATCAGTAGTTGTCTTTTAAGTCTTTGGGTTTTAGTATTAGGGTAATGCTGCCATCAGAATAAATTATAAAGTATTCACTCAGATTATATATACATTCTGCAGATACTCCACAGAATAGATATAATTTCTTCCTTAAATGTTTGATAGAATTTATCAGTAAACCCATTCAGGCATAGTGTACTCTGTGTTGGAAGTCAACTTAATGAATCAATTTCTAAAGGAGATTTAGGCTTCTACTTCTTATGTGATTTTCAAGGAATTGGTCCATTTTATCTTGGCTATCAAATTTGTGGATGTAGAATGTAACATTAGTTTGTTTAGTCCTTTTTAATGCCCATGGTGTCTCTTGGTAATTGGTAACTTCTTCTTTCTTAGAAAACAATACACTATTTCCATTTGAGGCCAACATCCTAAATTTCAGAACAATATGGCTGAATATATCCTAAACATCTCCAGCAGGATATGTCACAGAATGTATCTGACTTTTCCAATACTGAACTCATCTACTTCTTCTCAAACTTATTGGTTCTGTAGTGTTTTCTCTATGGGAAAATAAAACTAGATCCACTCAGTTGTTCAAGATCAAAACCTGGGATTCACTCTTTGACATCTTTTTCTCTTATTGCACACCAAAATTTATTCATATATCATTGGAATTTTCTATTTTCTTTCCATTCTCATCATCATCCCCCTATTCAGTGCAAAACTATTTCTGCCATAACTGCTAAGCTACTCTTCAAATAGTTCTACCTGGATTTACACTATCTTCTCTGAGTCACAGTCACACTCAATTTTAAGCAGGGAAATCAATTCATACTTAATTTTAAGCAGGGCAATCTTTTTAAATGTAAAGTGATCACTTAATTAAAATATTTCAATGTTTTCAACTATCTTTATGTCAAAGTCTAAAGTCCTCAATATGGCTTTTAATGTCCATTTTGATGTTTTTGATTGTGTTCTGCTTCCTTTTACTGGTCTTTTTTTTTTTTTTTAATTCCTCCAGATGAGTTTTTTGCAAAAAAAAAAAATGAAAGTAAACAAAAATACTCCTAAAACACAAACATCTTGTCAAGCATAGCAAATAAATTCCATCTTTAAATGTCTCTGACCTATTTAGAAAAAAAATTAGTCTAGAATTAAAAAGAAAATCTTTTATAGAAATTTAACTAAATATCACATGGCTAATGGTAATCACATGGCTAAATTGTCTGAGCTTATCAAAATTACTAATTACAGACTTACTAAGTTTCTTGACAGAAACTGAGTGGGATATTTTATCATTTGCAACATTGTTTCTGCGTCATATATAATGTTAATTTTCAGGCATTATTCTATTTATTCAAAATGCACAGTTTTGATTTCTGAAACTCAACTAGGCATACTTAAAGCCATCTGAGGACATCAAAATATAAATTTATATGTTACTTTACATCATACTTTATGCTGTACCATTAATTTAAATCGTGTTTTTAAAAGTAAACACACAACAGTTATGGTCTTCTATTGTACTTCTGTAACTAGAAAGGTATAATAGATATATTAATTTTCATTTTATTGAGATCATGACATTATACTAAATGATCTGCAAGGACAATGCTTACATTATTCAATAAAAATTGGTTATTTCATGACCACATCAATTTTAATACGTCACTTGGACTATATAAATTTATGTTAAGTGGAAATATTTCAGGAGATAAAAACCCAGAGTGATTATTCAAATACTAGAAACAAGGCCAATATTAAAGTATAATAAATAAAAGACATGGGTGAATACTAGGTAAGAATATTATTTAAGTAGTAGTAATCAAATAAAAAGATTATTATATCTAAAATATGACTGCATACTACCTTACAGCAAAAAAAACAAAATCAATGTTCTGCTATAAATCAATTAAATATCCATAGAATTAATTAAAACATTATTTTAAAAATATCAAGTTAATGTAATTACTTATAAAAAGAATATCTTTTATCTTTGTAATGAAAAGTTAAAAATTAAAAATTACATTCTATATTCAAAAAATACAACATAGGGGGTGAGGGAAATCAGGAAACATAAATTATTACTTTAAAATAACTAATATACTGGTTAAAATATGAGCTAAGAATTTGAATAAGCTATTTCCCAAAAGAAGCCTAGAGGTCCTTTTCCTCTCTGATAGAAACCACTCTCTTCCTTAAGAGTGTTCCCATTTCATACTCCAGTGCCTTCTAATAAACTCATGCCTGTTACTCTGAGTGATATGTCTGCAATATTTCTGGCATGATTGCTGGAATCCAGGTGAAGGAATGATCTTTGCAGCTATCTCACCTCACAGTGGGTCTGACTTGTGACATTTGTGTTTTCCACCTAGTTATCAGAGGATACACCAATTCTTTTCTGATTATTTTCTCCACTCAGTCTTTTGTGAACCTGAGTTCACCTGGTATTCTTGGTGACTAGAGAAAAAAATTTTGAGATAATTGATGATTTGGGGCTAGAGCAAACTCTAGTCAAGAACTCAGCCTTTAGGGGTAAGAATTGAGACAAAACTCACCTACTTGCAATTGAAAGATTTTTGGCAAGGGCAAAACTCTTGTAGAGTCTGAAGTTCAGTGATCACAAGATTTTGAACTCTGACCTCTTTACCTCTTTCTCTTCCTTTTATCCTCTCATTCTTATCTCTGAACCATAAGAACATTGTAGGACCTCACTCAAGGCTCAAATTGGTGGGAATTCAAATTCACTACTAAGGTAAAGGGGTACCTTCCATCTGTGGGTGAGGTATGACCAGTTTCATGCCATTTACCCATCATGCTCAAAGCAGCAGCTTTTCTTACTCCTTATCTGACTACCAGATATTTCTCCCTCTGAGGCTTTCATTGGGAATGCTAGCTGCCAGAGCAACTACTCAAGCCAGTTTAAGAAAAAAAAAATCCAAATTTCTGTGGAAACATAAATGGCTCTTTTCTCTTTTCTATTATTCTGGGATTCTGCTCTCTCAATAAGTTCCTTCCTCAATGCTAGAGAAAGAGGGAAACAAAGAATCAGGGGATCTAGAAAGGCCAGCTATGTCAGCACCCAGACATTTTGAGGATGCTTAAGAGGTCTACATTCTACTTTGGGGACAATGCAGCAGGTATTATCCCAAACCAAAGGGATTCAGCTTCAGTAAGCTAAGACACAAGCCCAGGAGTGTCAGGGGACATCCTACTTCCTGCAGGCTTTTTTCTTCTCTCTAGATGGGAAACAATTGTACAAGAAAGGAAAACAGAACAATCCCATATATGCAAGTTCTAGTTTTCTTGAGAATCTTTTCCTGAGATCCCCCCTCTTCATAGGTTACCACATTATTTAAATATCTAGACTGACTCTAATATGATCACAAAGAACACTCTGGTCTAAAATAGATGTTCTTATGCGCTCCTTTACTAATGTAATTACAGCCACGTCATTTTGTTGTTGTTGTTGTTGGTATGTTTGTTTGTTTGTTTAATTCCTGTCTCCTTGTCTCCTTTCTTAGAGCTTGTTTTCTAGTTTTTTTTTCTTTTTCCTTTTTTTCCCTGGTAAATTCACCTTTGGTCCTGCTCACCTAAATTAATATATTTTTGTTCTGATTTGTTTTGTTTTGTCTAACTGGTGCATTTTTTGTTTGTTTTATTTTATTTTGTTTTTTTAGCCTTCCATTTTTTTTTCCTGCTGTCTTTATTCAGAGGCCAACTATTCAAGGGTAAAGTCTCAAATACACTGGACACTAAAGGTGATCTTCTCCTTGGGAAAGTCCTAAGGAAGGAATATTCAGTAAATCTGCTCCCATGGAGGATGAGCAGCTCTCAGAACCTTCAATTTTAGCACAGCTGATAGACTCTACTACTAACATCCCCAACTGCACAGGCTCTTCCCATATCCAAGTCACACTGTAAAAATCTTTGGCATACTCTATTTTAACTTCTAAAGAGTTAAAATTCACAGTCTATATAATAAATATCTCTAGTTGTTTAGTCTCCTATATGTGGGGAACAAATACCTATAAAACACTATAAAATCTTTGTTTCCTGTCTGATTAATGTATATTTTGCATGCCTGCTTTCGTCTAAATAGTTTACACCATATCAATATTGGCTTATAGATAATTAAGCACTCATAAACTAAGAAAAAAATGGATCATAATGTCTTTAATTCACATGACTTAATCAAATTATTAATAAAAAAAGGTCAATTTAAATTGATTAAAAATAAGAGTTAAGATATCTTCAAAATTACTAACCCACACATTTTCTAAGTGGTCAACCAAAAAAAGTGAATGTTGGTTACTGCAAAATGTTTGAAGTATAATGTCCATTGATTTTAGGATTTTTCTTCAGTAAGAAAGAGGTGGATTTAAATGTTAACTAGGTTTGTGGGATATCTTTGTTTTCACGGATAACCTAAAGTTAGCAGTTAAAATTGGGTGAATTAATTTTAGTATGAATAGGACTAATCTCTATGTATGTATTTATTAAGAGGCATACAGTTATTATGCAAAGTTAAAATAAAACATGGCAACTGCTAAGCGTGGACTCAAGTACTCTCGGATTTTTTCATTCTATAATACAACACATATTTATTTGGGTCTATAAATGTGCTTCTATAAATTGATGGTAAATGAAAAAGCAGCTTAAGATTGCTTTGTTTCTAGGACTTCACTAAAAACAAAGTTATTAAGAGGTAACATTCTGACAGATATAATCCTATATACAGAGTACAAAAAATTTTGGCTGTGTTTTGATTAAAGTACTGTAGAAAACAAAGTATTTAATCTTATTAAAGAGGAGTAATTAGTCTAAGTTCAGAAATTTCATAAGGAATGTTTCAATAATATAAACTTGGAAAGGATCAGCAACTAGGAAAGAAAAATAAGAAAGTTATAAGTATGAAAATATATTTCATAAGCAAAATTTTTTAAAAGTTGTTTTTTATGAGAAAGTATCAAAATAAGATTTTCCCCCTAAAGTCCAACAAGAAACAGAGGACAAAACTAAATGTACAAAAGGTTTATGGAAGACAGATCTCAAAAACTGTGTATATAGCTATATAATTAGCACAAAGTTATTTAATTTTTTTTCTAAGGTCAATTTTTAATGTGCTGATATAAAAACAAAATCTAATCCTCTGAGTTAAAACAACAAAGGTTTCTTAAAATATTGATCTGTTCTGATCTATCAAGATAATTTCTTATGTCTATTAGGTTTTATTACTTAGGAAAACTAAGTCTTGAAGGAATTAGGGTTCATACCTATTTTAAAATCTTTTGAATGACTGCTTTATAAAGCCAGTTAAATACACAACAGTTATGTAGGTTATTATAATATAATTGACATCCTAAATATATGTGACTACAGATGTGTATAAATCTGAGAACTAAATATGTTTCAAGCTTTGTCAAAGTGTTATGTAAAAATTTGTAAAAAGAAGAAAACTGTGCAGATTTAATATATGCAAGGTAACTAGTAAATGCTCTCTCTTCAACCTTGTATTTGACAAAAAAAGGTCAAACTGCCATTTAAAAACGTGGCTTACATCTGTTTGCCTTGACTACATAAACATTTTATATTAATGAGATGCATTTACAAATCAGATAACAAGTTGAATTCTGAACATTAACACTGTTTCCTAAATTTATAAGAGACTTAAAGCTATCCTTTGATTTGAGGCAGTGATGTGATTATAGTTACCTTACAATATAGATTTTAAATTTTACTTTAAAAGTTCAAATTAAGTTATTATAAGAACATCTGTGTAATTGTGATGCTAATTATTACTGGCTTATTCATATATCAGATGTGTCCATGTTTTCCAAGTCTTTTTAAATGCAAAGCTTAGGGGAGTACTTTACCAAGCTGGTGTTCTAATTTAAATCTGTCTCCAGCAATAGTATTTCAGACTTATGCAAAAGTTTGGAGATTATTCATGTCATTTAATGTTTTCTACCTGGAAAAGTAAACTGTTATCAATAATATTACAGTGGGCTTGGAATTTAAATATATTATTGGAAAGTAAGAAGGAGAATCTAATTTGCTTAAAGATTGACAATGTAAAACATGCAACCATTTTGCCACTTTTCCATACACATACACACAAAAATGGAAGTTAAGACTTCTCTTAAGCCTTTCTATTTGATTAATGTTTCAGATGTGATGTTATATTAACTGATATTTACATAGTGTCAGGTAACAATATATGAGAATTTTGTAGAATGATATTTTCAAAAGTGGCAAAGATGAGCTTTAAAAATAAAACACTTTACGAGGATTTGTCAAAAGGCCAGCCTCACTTGAAACAAGAACATACCACACTCATCCTACACCATATTAGGATGGCTCCAAAGTGGATCAGAATTAAGCTTATTTAAAAATTATGTTCAAAAGAAAAAAATTTATAAAGATGATTGTGACCTCAAAATAAAAAGGAATATAATAGGAAACTAAGTAAAGGTTTGGGTAAATTATAAAAAGGTATTTGAGGGTTGTAAAAGAGTTTTTAGAAGAAAATAAAATTTGTGAAGGATATCATATGTGATTGAGTTGATAAATTTATTAGCCCCCTAGGCATTAAGGCAGAGACCCTGTGACTACTAGAAGAAAAAGTAGGCCCAACTCTCTATCATGTCAGCTCAGGAAGTGACTTTCTCAATATGACTCCTAAAGCGCAAGAAGTAAAATCAAGAATCAATAAATGTGGTGGTATCAAACTAAAAACCTTCACAGCAAAAGAAACAATCAAGAATTTGAACAGACAGTCTACAGATTGGGAGAAAATCTTTGCCACTTGCACCTCATTTAGAGCATTAATCTCCAGGATATATAAAGAACTCAAAAAACTAACATCAAAAACAACCAAATAACCCAATCAATAAATAGGCAAAGGAACTGAACAGGCCCTTCACAGAAGAAGAAATACAAATGTCAAAGAATATCTGAAAAAAATGTTCACCATTTCTAGCAATTAGGGAAATGCAAATTAAAACTACACTGAGATTTTATCTGACTCCAGTCAGAGTAGCAATTATCAAATTCAAGTAACAATATATCTTGGCAAGGATGTAAGGAAAAAGGTACACTCATACAGTGTTGGAGGGACTCAAACTGGTGCAACCACAATGGAAAACAATATGGAGATTCCTCAGAAAACTTGAAATGGAACCACCATTTAACCTATTATCCCACGCCTTAGTATACACCCAACGGACTTAAAATAATCATATTATGGTGATGTGGCCACATCAATGTTTATAGCTCAATTCACAATAATCAAGCTATGGAACCAATCTAGATGCCCTTCAACAGATGAATAGTTAAAGAAATTGTGGTATATATACACAATGGAATATTACTCAGCCATAAAGAAAAATGAAATTATGGCATTTTCCAGTAAATGGATGGAACTAAAGACTATCATGCTAAGTTAAATAAGCCAGTCCCCCAAAACCAAAGGCAAAATGTTCTCTCCAATATGTGGATGCTAAGCCACAACAAGGAAGGGGAAGAATAGAAGTTCATTGGATTAGACAAAGGGAAATGAAGAAAGGGGGATGGGAATGAGAAAGAAAGTAGAATGAATTGGACATGACTTTCCTATGTTCATATATGAATACACAAACAGTGTAATTCCACACATGCACAACCACAAGAATGGGATCCTAATTGGAATGAGTTGTATTCTATGTATGTGTAATATGTCAAAATACATTCTACTATCAAGTGTATCTAAAACTACCAAATAAAAAAAGAAACATAAATATAACTAACCGTAAATACATATGTAAAATAAACTATAAAGCATTATTTAAAAAAAGAGAGAAGACAATATTAAGGAAGACTGATTTGTGAGATTCAAAAACTACTGATGAAGAATCTCTACATGGGTTCATGTATCATTCTATTGCCTGGAAGACAGATCCCAATGCAATATCTCAAGACACTAATAAGAAGGCAATTTACATGGAAAATATGGGAAAAAATAATTAAATATCATAATCCGGGGCTTAGGTTTTGAAAAACCTAATCACATGGCAGGCCTGTACTGCAATATTTTACTTCAATAAGTTTTTCATAAGTTATGTTTATTATTTATAAAAAAAATTATTGGTCTTTTGTATGGGTTAAATAGATCCCAAAGATGTATTAGTGGTGTTACCAAAATAATGTTTCTTAATTCAAAGCCATCATACAAACTGAATGCTTTTGCTCTTGTTAGTTTCATTTTGTATTTTCCTTGTCAAACTTTATAACAATTACCTGTTAGTGTTTTGAGGAAGGACTACTTGCTACAGAACAACCTGAGTTAACTTAAGGCAATAAGCCATATATTACAAGACAGTAGATTATGTGTAGTTCTGAGTCAAAAGTACTGGACAGTAGTTCTGAGTCAATCTGAGCATGATTCCACAACTTCAAAGCTTTCTAACTGCCTACATAGCAGACTCGACCTATGTTTTCACTGGTATAATTATCTACTTCCAACATGTGTTCCTTGTACTGGTATAAAGATGTGTCACATAAAAGCGCTAACTTTACCAGGAGAACTCTAAAAGTCACAGCTAAAAGGACCCCTCTACTAAAACAAAAGCAATGCTAATAAAATGCTATTTTACACAAAACATATGGTATTAGACACCTTAATTATATAGTTCAAGAGGACACCTGTGCCATTATAAAAACTAAATGCTATGTATATATTTCTAGCAATTCTGCTAATGGTTCTAAAGCCTTAAATGGCCTCCATTCACAATTTGGTGGCATGCTGGATTCTATCTTATGCTTTAATGAGTTATTGCCTTCATGGTTGTCAGAGACTGGTTGATAATAGTAATTGCTCTTTTTTTTTTAATTGCTCTTTTTTTACTAATTGCTTTTGTGCTAACTGCTTACAAAAAAATAAATAACACTTTTGTCTTATTTGTTGTTGTCTTAGCATGATCCCTTCCCTATGTATGCCTCATCCAGTCACCACTAATGGCCACCATGGACCTCTGGACTGCCCAGATACAAAATACCCTTAACTGTCCATATCAATTCCAATTTACCCTAAAAACATTCAGGGATCCATGTCCTTAAGCAGAGAAATATTAGACAGCTAGTTAGCCATCAAAGGGTGAGCAGGGAAAAGACAATGAAAGATGACTGAACACCATGAGGAAGCTCATATTATAGAAAAGCACCTGAAAGATGGAGGCTTGGTGTTAGTACAAAAGGACTGAGCCCAGTGAAAACTTCATGGATCAGTGGAGCCTTTATTCAGTAACAGAGTCACACTTCTGATGGACTCACTTTCCTGGTGGAAAATAAGCCACTGGCCAAAGGGGGAGTGTGTGCTTATACAGGTTATCCTAAGAGGTGACTTGAATTAATGAGCGTGTCAGTTTGGGCCCTCAGGAATTTGAGATCTGTTTTTACTGGGTGAGATAGAGGGTCTGGGGTCAGTGGTCTGTATCTGGGATTTGTATTTACTGGGCCAGATGGAAAGCCTAAGAAAGGATTTGTTTGTGCTTTGGCCTCTTCTCAGAGACTGTCATTCCAGGCTTAATGGAGATCTCCTCCCCAGGGCTTGTGTTGTCACTGGGAAAGAATGTAATGGGAAAGGATCAATGTTATCAATGTGCTGTCTTCTTCCTCATTCCCTCTTCCCAGGACACACTATTTGGGGGTTTGTTATTTTCTATATCTAATACTTGACATATTAAAATCTCCCCAACCTTAATTACATCCTTTTAAGAAAAACTACTGCTTCAAGATCATATCATACACGACCAGGTGGCCTGGACCTTCTCTTATCACTGAAACTACAACAATCCCCAATCACTCTGGCAACCAAAACATCAATACCCTCACAAGGAAAGCTTGATGAGGATTATCTAAAGGATAATTAACCAATTAAGGGACAGGAAACTGAGACAAAAACAGGGACCCAATTTCTTTTAAAAATCCAACTCTGTGAGCACCACAACATCCTCTTTTAGAGACAGTTCATGCAGTTCCAATGCTGTCAGTTGACAGTCAAAAGGTGGGCCTGGATGAGACTCTGGAAACTTCAATGAGACTCCCAATAAAACTGGAGAACAGGAGGGGGGGTTCTGTCCCTCTCCTCTCTGAGAGGACAAACTCCCCACCCCTTTGAAATTGTCTCCTTTTCCCCTGTCCTGTGCCTTCTGATAACCTCATATCTGTAACTCTGAAAACAAAAAGAAAAAAAGCATACAAATTGTCAGTAGGTATGCAAAAAAAATGTTCAACCTCACTAATCATCAAGGAAATTAAAATTAAAACAACAATGAGATATCATCTCACACCCATCAGGATGGTTATTACAAAAAAGAAAAAAAAAGTGTTGGCCAGGATGTGAAGAAAGAGAAATCTTTACTGGAAATGCAAATTAGTACAGCTGCTCAATAGAAATTCATTAGATTAGACTAAAGGGAATAAAGGAAAGGGAGAAGGGATAGAAAGACAGTGGAATGAATCTGACATAATTTTCCTATGTACACATATGAATACACCACAGTGAACCTCACCATCTTGCACATCCATAAGAATGGGTCCTAAATAGAATAAGATAAATTCCATGCTTGTATAATTATATCAAAATGGATTCCACTGTCATGTATAACTAAAAAGAACCAATAAAAAATTAAAAATTGAACTGTCAGTTGATCCAGCAATGTCCCTGCTGGGTATTTATGCAAAAGAATTTAAATCAAGATCTCAAAGAAATATTAGCACTCCTATGCTCACTGTAACATTATTCACAATAGCCAAGATGCAGAAGAAACCTAAATGTCCATGGACAGAGCAATAGACTGAGAAAATGTGGTATATGCATACAATTGAACATGCTTTGACCTTTGAAAAGAAGGAAATTTGGCTTGGAAGGCTGAGACAGAAGGATGGCTAGTTCAAAGCCAGCCTCAGCAACAGTGAGGCACTAAGCAACTTAGTGAGACCCTGTCTATAAATAAAACACAAAATAGGGCTGGGGATGTGGCTCAGTGGCCAAGTGCCCCTGAGTTCAATTCCCAGAACCTGTCTCTAAGAAGAAGAGGAGGAGGAGGAGGAAAAGCTAGCACTACTACATGTNGAGGGGGAGGAGGAGGGGGAGGGGGAGGGGGAGGAGGAAATTCTATAATTTGCAACATGAATGAACCTGGAGAACACTATGCTAAGTCAAAAAAGTCAATAAGACAGACAAATATCCCACAATTCCACTTACATAAGGTATTTTAAACTGTCAAATTCATAAAATCAAAGCAGAATTGTAGTTTCCAGGGCTAAGAAGAAGGGCAAATGGAGAGTTACTAATCAAAAGGCATCAAATTTTAAAAGCCAGATTATAAACTTGAGAGATTGGCTATATAACATTGTACCTACAATCAATAATAAGGCATTGCTACACATATAAACATATATAAAAAGGATAGATCTCATATTAAGTGGTCGGGAGAACAATGATTTTTTTTCAAATATAGTGATAAAGAAAATATATTTCTGGAAGGAAAGAGAAAAAGAGAAACTTCTGGGTAATGAGACTGATCAAATCATTATGCGCATACATGAATGTAACAATGAATCACACTGTTACGTATATTTATAATGTACCAATAAAATCCAATTTTTTAAAAAAATTAAAGAAAAATAATATATTTATATAAATATGCATTTATGAAAAAAATTTATTCCTCTTACCCAAATTTAGACATAAATCCACAAATTACAATTAATTTTGATGTCATCTTCAAGACACCAACTTAAAAGAAAACCAAAAGATATATAAATATGCATCAGTCAAATGAATAAAAAATTTATCAGGAGAGTTCAAAGTCAACCTCCAAAGCTTTAACTTACTTCTAGAAGATCATTTTGCAATAGTAAATTTTAATGATAATGTAAAATATACAATAAAGATTTATAGATACAAATATTTAGGTGCTTGTGGCAGTTTTAAAATATATCCAAATGTTTTTGCTTACTCCTCCCTTTAAAAGGTGGAGCCTAATACTACTCTTTTGAATACTTGTGGGATTTAACTCACTTCTAAAGACCAGAACAAAGCAGAAGTACCTCATCTTGTGAATCAACACTTAAAAAGTATTTATATGCTTTAAATAGAAATACATCTGGTAACCAGGTCACAAAAAGCACTAAGACTTTCTCCTTGCTTCCTCTGGGAGAAGTAAGACACCATGTTGTGAGGAGCCTGTTGTTAGATCACCAGAAAGAAATTGAGGCCTCCTGTGTTGAATGTGGAAACAGTGAGAAACTGAGGTTTCCAGCCAATCACCATGGAGTGAGTCTTGTGATTAGCAGATCCTCTAGCCCCACTGGATGGCAGGCCAGCTCCTGAACCAGAAATATTCAGTGAATCCATAAAATATCCCTAACAGAAACCATGTGAGAAATGAGAAAATGAAATTTTTGGATTTCAGCTGCTAAGGCTCAGGGTGATTTCTTATGGCATAATAGATAACTAGTATAGTGCTGAAAAAGAAAGTATCCAAATTTCTACAGAAAAAAAAACCACAAAAACATAAGGAGGAAATAAAATACTTAACTCTTTAAATGCAGTAGCTAAAAAGAGAGAAAGAAAAAATCTGAACAAATATAAATAGCATTTCAATAACAATTTAATGAGACATTTAATAGTTATAGAATAGTTATTTGTTCATGTTACCTTAAAAACATAAAATACTAATGTCAATGAAACATCTATAAAATGATATGCTAGAGACCATAGAAATAAACACATATTGCAAAACAGAAAGTCACACTATTTACAATTTCTGTCTACAATATAATGTAAGACGTATTGTGGGCACAGAAGACACCTGTAGTATATTTAAGAAAATTGAAATAGTAGGAAATAAAGAAAAAAATCTTTTAAAATAATTGGAAATATACAGCAGATTACATTGACACAGAACCAAGTAAATCAAAGAATGAAGTTTGTAATAAAGGAGGTATTATAGGTTCATACAGAAGGGACTTATAACTCACTCTTCTACAAGAGTGACAGAAAATATCCAGGGGAAAATGTCACTGGCTATACAATTATCTAAGTTTTAATTTTTTTGCCATCTGAACAGTAAATGTATAAGAAAAATCATCTGTACTCAGAGGAATAGACAAATTACATAAATACACAACTTGAGAACAAAAAAAGCAACCACATTGAAACATTTAATTTTATTTTTAACAACTCAATTTCAATTACAGTACATAGAACTTTCATCTTGTGAATGAACACTTAAAAAGTATTTAAATGCTTTAAATAGAAATACAACACTGATTTGATTGTAGGCATTTATACACAAAAATTAGAGAAATTTCCTACTGTAAATGAAACACTTTTTAAAAATGCATCTCAGCTGAACAATCTTTAGAAAATGTGGACCAAGACTTGTGAATATATGCATGTGTGTGTTTTTAACTTTTTTAAATTGAGATAAAATTCACCATTCTAAAGTACAAAATAATGTAAATGTTTATCCATTCACTACCAGAAATGTTGTTATGAATTTTGACTCATAAGTTAACCACCATGTCGTGGCCACTGGTTACCAGTTTTGCTTTTTTATTTCTATATGACCTCATGTCTTAACATGAACTCTGAAGGTTATATTCATGCAGTTGGTTGCCATCTGGGACTCATGCTTTTGATCTACACTAAGACTCATAACTGCAAGACAATCTGGCTGTTTTATTCACTTCCCCATCCACAGCATCTAGAACAGCTCCAGAAGTGCAATAGGAATGCATACATAACTGTTGAATAAACTAATGACAAGAATAAAATTTCCAAATGCACATTATTTTTGTTCTACTTTCTAAGTCCATCCACTTACATGTTTTTAAATGTATATCCACTTGATTGCTATATATGTAAAGCACCACCTTAAGTTGTACAATTTAATGGTTTTCACATTGGATTGTACAATTTCAATTCTATTTTCATACTTATGTAATCATCAACTTAAGAATATTTTTGCCATCACCCAAGAAACCCTACATCCTCACTTTCCTCGAGTCCTATGAGGTCTCCTCAAAGATTTAGGTATTTCCTATCACCATAAATGCATGCCTTACATAAAATTCATATAAATGGGGAATCATACCATGTGTATTCTTTAAAGGATTCTAGGGCCTAGCTCAGTGACTTTATGTCAGGTCTTAGAAGACGGAGATGTGTTGGAGAGTGGGAAGAATTTATATTAGATTATTTTAGCACTAAGAATATCTTGAAGCAAATCTTGAAAAGCAAGCTGTTACATTTGATATGTAAATAAACAGTTTCCTCATGTTTCTTCCAGGAGTAAGCATTTCCTATAATATTCAGCTAAATTACTTTGCTTAAGTTCCAGCACTATATTTTTTTTATTTGTTCTTTTTAGATATACATGACAGTAGAGTTTATTTTGACATATTAAATATGCATGAAGTATAACTTATTCTAATTCAGATCCCATTCTTGTGTTGTACATGATGTGGAGTAACAGTGATGGTGTATTCATATATGAACAGAGGAACATTAAGTCCTATTCATTCTACTGTTTTTCCTATTACCATCCTCCCCTTCTCCTCATTTTCCTTTGTTTAGTTCACTCACTTCTATTCTTCCCGTCTCTCCCTTTGTTTTGTGTTAGCATCCATATATCAGAAAGAACATTTGGCCTTTGGTTTTGTGGACTGGCTTACTTCACTTAGCATGGTAGTCTCCAGATCCATTCATTTACTGTCAAAAGTCATAAAATTATCTTTTTATGACTGAGTAATATTCCATTCTGTATATATACTACATTTTACTTATCCATTCATCTGTTGAAGGGCATCTGGGTTGGTTTCTTAGCTTAGCTATTGTGAATTGAGCTGCTATAAAATTTGATGTGGCCACATCAATATAGTATGCTAAATTTTATTGCCTACTGATAATATAATTTGGCAGTGCATATATAATTATATATAATCATCTGTAATTTATAATAAATAAGTGTAGTAGCCCAATTTATATGCATTTATATAACTATTCATAATTGTTTTATATATGTGCACACACACACATATATATGTATGTATATATGTATGTGTGCATATATATATATGATTTTAGATGTAAGAGAGTAAGGTAAAGAATAAGACCTATAGGCAATAAAGTTTTACCAGACAAACAAACTTGAGATTGTGACCTAATATTTCAAAATGGGCTAAAATAAATTCAGAAATTTAGAGACAACATGAACTAATAACATAGATTATAAACTTGAAATAAGATGAGTAACAACATGGGAAGACAGCTGAAAGATAATAGGAATAAGTTATAAATTAAAGAAAAGCTAATCTGGAGACTTCTGTATGGAATGCCAGAGTACACAAACTATAGGTATTGTCTTCAGAGAAACACAAGATGGAAAAGTGAAAACCTTTAGAAATCCAAAGGGAATTAAGAGTAAGTGATAAAGACACAGGAGGACATGCTAGGTGCAGTGATGATAACATAGCTTCTGGCTCCCCTGTGGGGCTGAGCAGCAGTAGTGGAGTGGTGGCCTGGGTGGGATGGAGCACCTGTGACAAGCAGGACCTGCAGCAGCATGGAGCCCACCTTGCAGGGTGGGGATCCCTAGCTGCTGCAAGCAAACTTGTCCTGACCTGTCACCCTTCTGTGGCCATGTTGTAAGCATGGTACAAAAGCCTGCTCTAAAAGCCCATTCCATGGGGCACTGCAGTCCCATTGAGAACCTCTGTAGTATGCTTATTTTAAGTCCTTTGGGTATATGCCAAGGATTGAGATAATGGGTCAAATGAAAGTGCCATTCCAGGTTTCTGAGGAATGTCCATACTATTTTCCATAGTGATTGCACCAATTTGGAGTCCCACCAGGAATGTATGAGTACCTTTTCCTCCACATTCTTGCCAACATTGTCACTTGCATTCTTGGTAAATGCCATTATGATTGGAGTAAGATAGAATCTCAGTGTACTTTTAATTTGCATTTGTCTAGTTGCCAGAAAGTTGAACATTTCTTTACATATTTGTTGACTGATTGTATTTATTCTTCTGTGAAATGTCTGTTCAGTTCCTTCACTTATTTATTGATGGGTTTTTTTTAGTGTTTATGGGTGTTAACTTTATATATTGTTACTTTGCTGAACTTGTTTATGAATTCTAGAAGTTTTCTGATGGAGTTTTTTTGATCTTCTAAATATAGAATCATGTCTTCAGAAAATAGGGATATTCTGAGCTCTTCTTTTCCTATTTGTATCTCTTTAATTTCTTTCTTTTGCCTAATTGTTCTGGCTAGAGTTTCAAGGACTATATTGAATAGAACTGGTAAAAGAGAACATCCCTTGGGATAGATGAAGGTTCAGAAATACAAACCAAAGAATGCACAATCTTTTCAATTAAATAATATCAGAAATTTTCCCCAAACATTAAGAACAAATGGAAAACCAAACACAACAAGCTTATAGGACTCCAAATATACAAAATTAAAACAGACTCACACTAATGAAAATTATTATAAAAATGCCTAACACCTAATAGAACTATAAAGGCTGTCAGAGAACAATGACAGGTCACATTTAGAGGGAAACTAATCCATATCTCAGCTGATTTCTCAACCCAGATCTAAAAGGTAGGAAATCTTGGAATAACATATACAAGGCTTTTAAAGAAAATGGATGCTAATCAAGAATACTATACCCAGCAAAACTGAGCTTCAGAACTGACAATAAAATATAAACCTTCCATGATAAACAAAAGTTAAAAGAATGCTATAAAGATACAAAGCTTTCCATTTTATAGATGTAGATACTAAATCTTAGAGCTTAAGTAGCTTTTCCAAGGTGAAAAGGTAGCAAATGCCAGAACAACTACCCAAACTAGAAAGCCTGCATTATTAAAACATACTCAATAAGATACTTTATGAATCGGGCACGGCGGTGCATGCCTATAATCTCAGCAGCTCGGGAGGCTGAGACAGGAGGATTGCGATTTCAAAGCCAGCCTCAGCAACCATGGGGCACTATGCAACTCAGTGAAACCCTGTCTCTAAATAAAATACAAAATAGGGCTCAGGATGGGGCACAGTGGTTGAGTGCCTCTGAGTTCAAACCCTCATACCACCACCCCTCAAAAAAAGATATTTCATGAAGAAGAAATGAAAAATAAAATTGGAAACCAGCACTCTTTAATCAGTGATGAAGTATTACCTTTGTTTCAGTTATGCAGCTTCATCTAATGCTTTTCTATTGTGAAATATATTTTAAATTTCTGTTGCCTTGCAACATTAATTGGTGCCTCCAACGGAAACTCTGACTTGCAGTATGTAAAACATGAAAGGGATATCTTATTTTTTATTTTAGAGCAATTACATCAATTATTTGCTCCCAGTAATTATCCTTTCTTCTCAGGCAATATAAAGCAGTGCTATAACTTGTCCATTTTCTAATTATATTATGTTTTTACCTTAATTTTATTCTTTATTTCTGCTATGTTTTATTTGATTGTATGGCTGCCTATATTATCACTATCTGGCATATTCTAAGTAATTAGATATGCACCATGAACATAATCTTTGAGTTTTGTAAAATTTACATACTTATGTCTTAGATCTTTTTTCTATATATATTAGTTCATATTATCTGTAAATATACATAGTTTTTACCACTCCTTTCCTATCTGTATGCATTTTGGGTTTTTTTCTTGCCTTCCTATTCTTGATAGAACTTTCTGATACAATGTGGAATAAATAGTAAAGCAAATACCCTGATTTTAGGGGCAAAGATTTAATCTATTCAATTAAATATAGCATTAGATTTGAGTTTTCATAAATGACCTTTCTCAAGTTGAAGAATTTTCCTTTAGGTATTTTTAGTGATTTTATCAAGAGCATATGTTGGATTTTATTAAATATTTGCCCATGTCTATTGAGATAATAATGTGATTTTTCTTCCTTTATTTCATTAATATGGTATATTATTTTAATTAATTTTAATATGCTTAACCAAGTGGCACTTCTTGGAAACCTCCCCTTTCTCATGGCATAAAATGTTTTTACATGTTGTGGATTTGATTTGCTATTATTTTGTTGATGAATTTCCTATCTATAATCATAAGTGATACTAGTCAGAAGTTTTTCTTTAAATGGTTTTATCTGGTTTGTGTATCAGAGTAACACTGACCTGACAGAATGAGCTAGAAGATCTTCCCTCATCTTCCATTTTTTTAAAATAACTTATGCAGGATTGGTGTGAATTCTTCAAATGTTTGGAAGGACTCATCATTGAGGCCATCTAGTTCTAAAATTCCATTTATGGAACATTTTTCGTATTGATATAATTCCAGTATATCCATTCAGATTTTATATTTATTTAACAAATTTTGATAGTTTGAATTTTTCTAGAAATATGTCTAAATTTCACTGAGGTTCCCTAACTTGTTGTCATACAACCATTCAGAGAATTCCCTTGTAATATTTTTCATTTCCATAAAGTCAGCAGTGTTGTCCTCCTTCATTGCTGATTTCTATCACTTCAGCTTTCTTATATTCCTTTTTGGCTTAGCTAAAAGTTTTGTCTATTTTGCTTATTCTTTTCAAATACACAACCTTTAATTTTGTTGGTTTTCTTTATTCATTTCCCCTTAAAGCTTTTATTATTTCTTTTCTCTTCAGGCTTTGGGTTTAGTTCTTATTTTTTCACAAGGTGAAAGTTTAGGTTATTGATTTGAAATATTCCTTCTTTCTTAATGTAGTCATTTATAGGTATAAATTATCCCTTGATCACTACTTTTACAGTAAGTTTTGATCTGTTGCATTTTCACTTTAATTATTCTCAAAGTCTTTTTAAATTCCCTTGTGATTTGTCTTTGACCCATTCATTACTTAGGAGTATTTTTTTTTCTATAGACATTTGTTTGTCCCAAATTGTCATCTGTTACTGATATCTATTTGTATTATGATTTAAGATTCAAGGAAATAGTATTAACCACTAATATTTGTTAAAAATTTCTACATGTTAACACTGATAGATGATTTTCATGCATCATCTCATTTTATTTTCACACCAATTCTATAAAGATAGAAAGCTTTCCATTTTATACATGTAGATACTGAATCTGAGAGCTTAAGTAGCTTTTCCAAGATGAACAGGTAGCAAGTGTCAGAACAACTATCCAAACTCAGGCATGTCTGATTGTAATAGCCATCTCTTAACCAATTAAGTATGAGATCTCTAGATATGCTCTCCCCACTCCTCTCTGTCACATCGACCCAAAGGCTCCCTGCATATCCATGATATATGAGATATGTTTATTCATCATCACCACTTGCTAACTGCTTTACTTTCCACTGAAATGTGAATTCCTAAGGAGAGAGGCTGTATCTACATGTTAATACTCTGTCTCAAAACACTAGACACTCAAGAGGAACATAGAAATTATTTTTTGAAGGATTAATGTCAAATAAATGAATATACATATAATATTTTATTAATATTGTTATAAGTTAACTGTATTAAATAGCACTTTCTTTTCAGATGAAAGGAAAGGCAATGGAACATTACTGTCTGAACGACACATGCCTCAGGCTTCCTGATGCAACAAAAGATACAGTAACTGGTATAGCTACACAGAGATTATTTGGCAGACTCATGTATCTGATAAAAATTAGGGTTTACAGCACAAAATATAGGTGATTTGATTATATCAAGGATACCATAAATGAGCTTTCTGATGAAAGGGTGTCTCTTAACTAAGTCCTATATTATAAGTACCAAATATTATGAATGCAAAAGAAAAAATTCCAGACCAAGAAAATTGTCCATGCAATTCTCCTGGGGTATGGGAGACTGTGATTAAACTCATGATACTGAAGAAAGAGAGCAAATGGGTAGAGATAAAAATGAAATCTGAGAAGAAATGGTTTGCAAGGCTTCATAGAGTCCATTTAAAGGACTTTGGATCTGCTATTAAGAGCAATGGAAGACCATTCAGTGGGTTTAAACAGAAAATCAATATACTTAGAACTGCACTTTTAAAAGAGCACCCTAAGTACTCTGTGATGAGTAATGGGGATCAGAATATTGCTGTAAGAGTCCACAGGATATAGCAATAAAATGGTGACACGTACTGGGGTAAGAAAATAAAATAGAATTTTAGAAAAATTAAGGAAGTACAATTGGTAGGATTAAATGATTCATTAAATAGAGTAAATAAGGATGGTAGAAAAATTAAAGATGATACAACCCTCCCCACAATAGTATTCCATGAGTTACATTTTCAAACCCTCTCATCACACTCTACTGATCTATCATTTTTTCTCTATGAAGATTAATTCCAGCACAATGAGTGCTTAATTTTAGCAACTTGATTTTCAATAAAATTAACTTTCATGGTAGGAATTGCTATATATATATA
>NW_025999932.1:17926274-17969716 GCF_001458135.2 Marmota marmota marmota
TATATATATATATATATATATATATATATATATTTTAAATTCTATGTACAGGATAGCAATGCTCAAAGTGCTTCACATTATAAAAAGCAGTCTCCATTTTACAGCTATGAAACTGAGGCATAAGGAATTTAGCTAACTTGTCAAGGCTTATATAGGCAATGAGTAAGATAAGTAATACATTAAAATACACAAAATGTGCAATTAACTAATAAATTTATATGTATGTGTATGTGCAGACACATAGGGTTTCTATAACTAAAGAGATATGAACAGAATAAGGTTTTCATCTTTAATAATAGAAAATTATTTTGTGTCCTTCCTAAGTAATTTATACTTAAATCAAAATACATAATCATAAGTACTCCAACTTTAGGTGAGCAATATATAATCTATTATGGCCTTTCAAGACAAAATGTGCTTTGTCTTCTCAGCAGGGCAGACCATTCTTTCTCACACACACACACACAAAAAAAATTGTATTATGTGCTTGAATGCAAATTCTCAGAGGGGAGCAGCTGAGAAGAAATGCTGCTTCCTATTTCATTAAAAATATTAAAGCACAGATAATATTTCATTTGAAATCTCCCCTTCCCCATTTTCATTAACTGCATTATTCTAGATGTCAAGTCTATGATTCAGATTTGGAAGGAGTATGCTTTAGAGAGCTCTAAATCTTTGAATTTAGAATCATACATAAGGCTCAAGTACCTAATTACCTCCAAATTAATATATACTGTACTGAGCAAGTGTTGGGGAAAAAAATTTATGGAGGTTACTCAAAGACATTCATAGAGCTGCTCAAGTTTCACATTCTTTGGTGTCCTCTGCTAACCATCTTATTTACATTTTAAAATGCTCCAAGACCCTTCTACAAATTCTCTTATACAGCACTTTCTCTATTGCTAATTATCTATCTTCCCCAAACAAGGTGGAAAGCTGAAGATTGTTATTTTCTGGCAATAGCCCAAATCTTAGTTCACACATGGAACTAAGGCACATTTAATCTCAGATTACCATGTGGGTTCTTTTATTTAAAAAAATATAAGCTGACCCTTGGAGAAAATGAAAACATAACTATTAATGATAGTTACAGTATGCCAACTAATTTTCTCCATAAAAATGATTACATCAGTTCCTTGAAAATCACTGGAAATAACAGAAAGAACTTGGGAAATACCATGTGTTAGAAAAATCACCTGGTCCCCCTCACTCCACAGTTATCCCATTTCCATCTCTTTCCTACAGTTACCAGATACATTCCTGCTTTTAAATTTACCCACAGTTTTCTTTTTACCTCTCAAGCTTCAAATTATAGTTCAAATTATCTTATCTTTGCAACATATTCAAAGAATAACCATCTAACTCCAAATTCTGTTTCTTCTCTTCTAGAATGCATAAGTAAATGTAACCATCCATGCATCCATCTGCAAATTTGCATGAAAGGTGTCCCCAAAACTCATGTATGAGACAATGCAAGAAGGTTCAGAGGAGAAGTAATTGGGTTGTAAGAGTCTAAACCCAATCAGTAAATCAATCCCCTGATGGAATTAACTGAGTGGTGACTGAAAGCAGACTGTATCTGGCTGGAGGAGGTGGGGCACTGGGGGCGTGGCTTTGGGTATATATTTAACTGGCAAGTGGAGGTCTCTCTTTGCTTCCTCAAAATCATGTCAGCTTCTCTCTGCTACACTCCTCTGCCATGATGTTTAGCTCCACTTTGAGACCTGAGGAATGGAGTCTGCTGTCTATGGAATAAGACCTCCGAAACCGTTAGCCCTCAAATAAACCTTTCCTCCTCTATAATTTTTTAGTCAGATCTTTCAGTCACAGCAGCAAAAAAAGCTAACTAAAACAGAAATTGGTACAGAGAAGTGGGAGTGTTGCCGTCACTAATCTGACCATGTGGTTCAGAAGTTCCTTGAGCTTTTTGGAATTGGTGGAGGAATTTTGAGATGCCTAGCAGTGCAAGCAGGAAATGCTTGAAAATGTTATAAGTAGAGCTTAATGGCTGATTCTTGTGGGAACTCAGAAGACCAGAATGCCAATAGGACTGTGAACAGTGAAAACAGTGCTCAAGAGGGTTTAGAGGAAAAAGAGGATGTTATTGGTATCTGGACTACAGGCCATTCCTTTTATGTTCTGGCTGAGAAGTTTGCATTTTGGTCATGTCCTGAGACATTCAGTGAGGCTGATTTTAAAAGCAATGGACTTCTCAGGCTGGGGTTATGGCTCAGTGGTAGAGCACTTACCTAAGATGGGTGAGGCCCTGGGTTTGATCCTCAGCACCATATTTTAAAAACATAAAAATAAAAAAATAAAGAATAACAAACAAATAAATAAAGGTTAAATTATAAAAAGAAAGAAAGCAAGAAATGGAATTCTTTAGCTGGTGGAAAAAAAAATTCTAGACAGTATAGCCTTTGGGTGGTGGCATGGATATTGCTGGCAATTTTTATCCAAATTTATTGTGATAATCAGGAGCAGAAAGCAGAATAGAAAGATTTGAAAAACTTGGATTTGAATGGTGGGAGTAAAACTGGGGCTAAGGAAGTTGCAAGTTGTTAAAGACATTACTGCCACTGAAGGTATGCTAAAGACTTTGCCCAGAGACAATGAGAAAGATGACTTGGGGGCATCTCAGGAGCTGGCAATATTATAACTATCTCAAGCTCAAGGCAGTAAAAGTGAAAATTCTCTTGAAAAGAGACCCATGGGGAATCCTTCTTGAACAAGAGGGCTTAGGAAGGCTTTTCTCCTAAGTCCCAGACACTCAGCCACCCAGACACTCCGAATCAGCAGTCATGTTCCCTGTAGGCTTGGCTATTACTCAAGATGGTGGCAGACCTTGGTAGAGATAGGGGGTCATTGAGGTTTCCACTAAGATGTCAAAGGAAAGCGTTGGAAGCCAGGCAAAGTGCAGCATGGTTAGAGTCCCTGTGGGCACTCCCTGAGAAGGCAAGGTAAGCAAATTTGAGGAGAAAGCAAAAGCTGCAGTGCAGAGTCCCTGCGATTAGTCCCAGCATTTAAAAAAAATGTTGTCTAAAACAACCAGTAATTTGTTTGCCAATATGTATTTTCTATTTTCTATTAGATCACATATCTTTTAATAAGGGGCACTATTTTATTATTTTTCCCTTACTGACTAAATTCACCAAAGCCTAAATAGCTCATAAAATATTCAAAACAGATTGTAAGATATAGAAGTAAATGAATATACCAAGCTATATGTGAAAGAAAGACTTTAAAAAATGCCTGATCGTTAGAAACTTTATTGATAAAAAAAAAAACAGATATGCTTGTGAATAAATTAGAGGGAGACTGCAATTAGCAACACAGTTCATTTATTTTGGACCTGAAGTTTCTTTGGTACTTGTCTCTACTTAGAATCTTTTAACTGATTGATCTTGGACTCCTTCCTGCATTTTGGCTTATGTAACTGCTAAATTCTTCCCCTTTCAAGACCATTTACAATTTAATCATTTTTAACTAGTCCTTTAATAATGGCAAGCAATAAATGAATATTCAAGATTTTTGTCAAAATTGTATTAAACTCTTCACTCAAGTGTCAATTTCCTTAATCCTCCCTCTTTATGTTTTCCAATAAGGAGTGAATTGAGTTTCTTACAATCACTTATCTAATTCCCATGCCAAATCATCAAATGCTCAATAACTGGGTAGATTTGAAAGTTCTATTAGTTGGATGCCCACAAAAATGTTTTTGTGACAAAATCATGTCACTGCATGTAACACATTTAGTCTTATTGAGAAGGTCTAAGAGACTCATGGAAAGGATGAAACAGCATTTCAATCACCTTTTTCAGTCTCAGAGTAGAAGAAAGCATCAAGTTGAATGACAAACTACACAGAAACTGGTAAAAATGAAATGTTAGTTCCAAAGTATTTACCCTCTAGTTTTACCACACATACCAGTTACTATTTAGAGCACACTTAGCAGGGTTTCTATCCAAGCTGCTACTTTCCTATAAAGAGCAAGGAGAAAGAGAAGCACATAAACATAGCTATTCTTTGAATAAGGACTGAGTATAAAGATATATGTCTTCTAACATTTTATAATGTACCTAATACCTAATGAAATGCCTCCCATATTCTTCCACAAGAGTGAGAGAGGACTTCCTAAAGGAATCCAGAGTTACAGTTTCAACATTTATACCAAGAAATATATTGCCTTTGTGAGTTTAAAAGAGCAAGCTAGGATATTTCTCTAATAGCTGTTTTTCCTCCCAGTAACTCAGAGAGAGTCACTAGGTTAAAACAGAATTTCTAGAGTAAAAAAAAATCTGTGATCTTTTCTTTATTCATAGTAACTTCTCTAAAGTCATTTCAGGTTTTAGAATGACCTGGATAACAAGCTATCCAATAAGAAATAAGCTGCCTTAGAGAAAACAGTGAACCACTTCTTGTAAATCATTTTTGAGCAAACCTCTATAGCCACAAAATAAGACTTTAAATACAATGTGCTACAATGATATTTAAGCTGTAAATCATATCATTACTCAAAGGTATTATGAAGTCTACCTCAGTCAGATCAGTCTTCCAGTAGTATTCTTCAGAGCTGGATCTAGTAGACACAGAAAAATTGAAGAAAAATGCTCTAAAATAACTCGCTAAATGAGACAATTTTGAGGAATTCATTATCAGCAGTAAGACTGAGCAAGTTTAGGAAAAGAAATCCAACAAACCCAAATTTCTGAGAGACCAACCAATCCTTACTATGGTAACAAATGACTTTTCAACACAATTCTCAGAAGAGTTTTTTTATAACATAATAAATAACAGGATCAAGAATATGACCAATTTAGGGGGAAGGTTATTCATTAACTCTAAAGATGCTAATGTAAATTAAATAAAATATATGCTGCAAAAATTACTTAAGAAAAGCAATTTAAGCATGCTAATAGTTTGTTCCCTTGGTAGCATATATCCTGTGGGGCCTAATATAATCACAGTCTGGTTTGGTTTGTAGTAAATTAAATCTAACTGGCTTTTACAAATGTCAACATGCACTCTATTATTAAACAAGGTGGAAAGATATAAAAAGATGGTGGCTCTGCGCCATGGGAGCTCCTGACAAAGCTAAGGTGAAATCAGCACAGAAAAAATTTTAGGACTTTTATACATTTTTTTTTTATTTTGAAAATGAGAGAGGGACATTATTCATTGACTAATACCTTAGCTCCAAATGTCAGAATACTGCCTTCAGAGGCCCAAAACTAGAACTCAAGCCAGTTCTGGGTCAGGGAATTCCTGGTTTTTAGCATTTGCTGATCATGGTGTAACAGTGCCAGTATAGCTGATTTCAAGCTACCAAGATGACATCAGCCTGCTTAAAAAATTCCTAATCACCTTTACTAAGTCCACATGAGCTAGCTCCAGCAACCTGCTAAGAAAACTAAATGTAAATGAATGTTGGAATCACTGTTGGTTTAAATGGACAATAATGACCCAAACGTCAAGTTTTTCACAACACCAAAGTAAGGGAAAACCTCCTATGCATGTATGCTGACAAGATTTTGTGGAAGGTCTAGCATAAAGGTGTAACCATCCATCAATCCCTAAAACATGTTCACGTAATACAAGAGAAGGCAGAGACTATTTTTTGTTGAAATGCTACTGTGAGACCCAGGCTATCAGTGCACTTGAGGGCTTAGCATTTTATGATGTATCTCTATCAATGTGCCTAGTAGAGTAAGGATAAGGAAGGAGGCCAGGTAAACACTGCAGAGCCAGGAGCTGATGCCCCAGCTCACAACCATCTTAGGTTATAGTCAAAGACTAAATAACTAGGGCCTTATTATACAGTCTAAAACACCCCCCGCCCCAAGGACAATCCCTGGGACTCTTTCAATGGATCCTGGAAATACAAACATATATACATACGTATATACACACACACACACACACACACACACAATCTCTTTAACAAAATTGCTGTTATTGTTATTAAAAACTATCATTTACTATGTGATTACTTTTGGAAAGATACTCCTTTTAACAACTCCATGAATCATAGACAGATGAGTATTCTCAAAGCATAAAGCAGGAAACAAAGATAGCTAAAGCTTAAATCTGGGTATCACTTCACAGCTATTTCTTTTTCCTTTAAGAAAACAAGTTTTTCATAAGAACTTTTTAAAAATTTTTATTTGTTTTAATTAGTTATACAGGACAGTGGAATGCATTTTACTTCTAATGATTTTACTTCCTCTTCCTTACTTTTCTTTCAAGATAAACTTAATGAAATTGGGGAAAATTCAATAGCATACATATTTACAAAGTAACTTTAAGAGTTTCAATAGTTCCAAAAATATTTTAAAATATTTAAAAGTAAATTAAACTTATTTTTAAAAAGTCAGGATAGACATTAATAAAATTTAAGAGATACAAATATCTAAGATGTCTGAAAGAATAACCATTACTAAGCAAAACAGAATCTTACTCCATAAGCCAAAAAGTAGTTTCGCTTTTTGTGTACTAATCATACTGAGATTTCATACTTAAAATATAATAATAAAATGAACCATTATTCAACATTTTCAAATCTCTAGCATTAAGCAAAGAAAAACAGCACTGAAAATGACAAGTGTCATAGCCTCTGACATACAGACTTGTATTTGTTTGACAAGTTCTGCAGTACCCTTTAGAAAAGCAAAACTCCCTGTCAATCACATAAAGGCAAAAACTATGAAAAAGGCAAAAATTAAATCTAGGCTTCTGGATTCTAAATTTTCTAACCTACCTTTCTCTCACAGTTTTTGAGACGATATTACATTTCTGATTTCCATTTTTACTTCTCTTGGAAGAAATAAGTATTGCCTCTCTACAACAGAGCAGTACTCACTATGGTTCTGTCATGTGAAGACATGATTGCCTCTTATCTTACCACTCATCACTTCCCGAAAGTGGCAAGCTTCTTGAACTTAAGGAAAAAGAAATTCATCTTTCTATTCCCATCATCCAGCATCATGTGTTCCATGAAAGTTGAATAAGTGCTGGAAAAAACTAATGACAGTTGTAAAGGGTGCAGCAGTGTACCTCACAAATGTATTAAAATATTCCCTTCTGTCTCCACCCCATCCCTTCATGCCTATGCCTGAATTCAGATAGCACTTTCTAAACTAAAATCTAAAAGAACCATACATTTCGATAATAGCTGGATAATTTTTTTTTTCATCTCACCCTCTGATTTTATCAATACCCTGTCTCTCAAACACCCAAATTCTCAATTACTTCCCCTGAAGACCACCATACTTCAGTTTGTACATCTTGTGAGTGAGTGATAGAAAACAAATGCTAAGTTTCCCACTTCCCCTAATTCCCAGAATAGTTTAGGTATGTTGTACATGATGAATATTAAAATATATGTTGTTATTTTCTCTGGTGAATTTTTGATTGAAGTCCCATTTTTATGTTAAATTCTAAGCACAAAATTATTGATAGAAAAACACTATGGTAATTGCAGTGAAATGAAAATGAATTCAGAACCCTACACACAGTAAACCAAAAGTAGTATATATATTGAAAAGAAAACAACACCAGTTGAATAATGAAATTTCTGGGCACACAACATGAATTGTTCCTTCTCTCTCTAATTCAGGAACCTGGCTCATTTTATCCCATACTTTGTAGACAACTGTCATAAAATAGTGGTGTACAAAAAATACAAAATCAGTACTCAGGTCTGCAGTTCTGTAAATATCCATAATTAAGCACAAGTTTTACTGGTGCTAGTATGTAATATAACCAATTATTTGATAAGCTCCTGAAGTTATGTATAACCTAATGAGAGGTATATGCCATTAATACATTTCAATATTTAGTATCAAATAACATTTAAATTTATCAATGCATATTAAATATTGACAAACAACATACTTTAAGATTTTTATTGATTGCACAAGTTACTAAATCCTTCCAGATGCTCTAGAAAGAATTTCCACTGATAGAATACTAAAAGTATTTCCCAGAATAAAAAGTAGAATCCTTTGAATATATGCACTTTTTATTCCCACATGAAAGACACAAAATTCTTCTGGATACAGAAACAAGCTGTACATATATAAGGAAAAGAGAAAGGGATGAAAACTCAAGAGGAAACTGTCTACATAAATATTAATAAAAGTTTCTGACAGTGTACTTTGCTAAAGGAACATCAATGTTTGTATTTGCATATCTGACTATAATTTGATAATAATGGCAAAATTATATCTTTTCATTAGGAATACAGGGGTAATTTTCTAAAAAACATAAACAATGTGGTAGACTTATATGTAATTTCAATTGTTTCAACCTTTTTAAAAGAAAACAGAAAAGAGCATTTAACTAAAGAAATATTCTTTATATATTTCCACTTTGTACAGAGTATAAGATACCAAGGAAAGCAATACTTGAGAAAGGATAAACCATGTTCTCTCCTCTACACAGAGTGGCCCTCAGCCCCTGTTATCGAGGGAAGCAGTCAATTCCTGGCTATAGCAGTGAGTAAATACACATGAAGGCAAAGAACTAATTCCTACTCTTCATGGCCCCAGAAAAAGTAAAGCTGAAAGCAAGATAAATAACTTAATGGAAATAAACCCTTAATTGGTATATTAACAAAATATAATTATCATTTTTTTCTTGAAAAAATAAGGTAGCCTACAAATTCTAGATATCCAGTGTTGTAGGAGACTGTAGAATTTTTTTCACTAAAAATCTTCCTAGTGTGATCTGACCTTGTTTTAATTTCATAGTTTAAGTTCATATTTATTAGTTGAAATAAAATTTTGAAATCTTAAAGTTAATTGTGACCACTCTGAACCAATCAAAATATAACACCATACTAAACTTGAGTCGCAACATAAGAAACTCACCTTTAGGGTGATCATTTCCACCACAGAGCATCAGGTACAACGTGTTACGCCAAGAGTCCAAAGTAATAAGGGTACTAGTCCTGGTTCGGCAAATCATGCAGTTAAAACCTGTGAGTCTCAGCTTTCACCTTCTTAAGTATTGGTGTGGAGAAGGGATAGGAATTTTAAAGAAGCTTAAAATTATTTATTCTTTTAATTGTTCATTTTAGAGATTTTTGTAAAGTTCCAAGAGTATCCCTATTTGTAGCTTTCCTTTGAATTTTAGAAATTTACTTACACTTATTATAGTATTCTTATTATAACCAAAAAATAGAGAAATAAAATCCAGATTTCCAACAATAAATAATTTTTTAAATTATGATTTTTCTATGCAAGCAGATAAAACTCTTCCAAAGATGTCCTCAAAAATACTTTTTTAAAATTCACTGGCATTATGCACTTTTTAAAAAATAAAAATCAGATGTATTTAAGGTGTGTAATATGTTTTTATACACATACACATTGTGAAATTATTACTGTAGTTAAATTAACATACCTATTACCTCACATAGTTACATTTGTGTGTATGTAGCAAGAATACTTAAAATCCACTCTTAACAAGTGTTAAATACACAATACAGTATTATCAACTATAATACCCTATTGTACTTTTAGATCTCCAAAATAATTCAACCTCCATAATTAAAATTTTGACCAGTGTCTCCTCATTCTAAGCCCCACCACTCCCTCCTACTAACCATTGTTTTATTTTCTGCTTCTGTGAATTTGACATTTTAGAGACATTTAAGAGAGATCTTTCAGTATTTTTCTGAGTCTGGATTATTTCAATTAGTATAATGTCCTCCAGGTTGATCCATGTTATTGTAAATGCCACAGATTTCCTTCCTTTTTAAGACTGTATTCTATTCCATTGGATATATACCACATTTTCTTCATCAGTGGACACCAAAGTCAACTCCTTATCTTGATTATTGTAAATAATACTGCAATTAACATAAAGTGCAAGACTCTATTTGACAGACTGATTTAACTTCTTTTTATATATACCTAGGGTAGGATAGCTGCATCACACAGAATCTCTATTAATTTTGAGGCACCTCCATACTGTTTTCCACAATGACTTTACATTTCCACCAACAATAGGCAAGGTTTTCCTTTTTGTGTCCACATGCTTACCAGCATTTGTTATCAATTATCTAATTGGATAACAGACATTCTAAACTATGTGACACCCCCCTTTTTTACATTGATTTCATTCTGCATTAAAAAGAATGCATCAAAACCCTTAAGAAAAGTGTGCACAGCTATAGGGGACTCTATTCCAGATTTTTATATAACACTATATGTATTTTCTAAGTTAAATGTCATTGTTATAGTAAAAAATCATATAAGAAGAACTCTATGCTGATAAGAAATGAAAAATTTAGCCAAGGAGGAAAGGAGGGAAAGAAACATACTTGTATTCATCCCTTTGATGGCTCTCACATTTAACTAAGTCATGGGTAGAAAGAGGCACTCACTGGAAGTGCTCTTCAGTATGTGCTTATAGTTCTCTCTCTCTTTCTGCAGAAGTTGTCTCAGCTTCAATTCCTAGAATAATATTGAATACTGTGGAACTTAAATGAAAAGCAGAGAAACCCACTAAGATTTTCATTGTATTAAGACTGTGTTTTATATTAATTTTCTTGAATTGGTTTCAATTCTTATGAAACAATGTCAGCCTGACAATTCCAGAAACCCAACTTCTTTTTTCCACTGTGTGAAGAAGAAGAAAAGAGAAACAGCAGGGCAGATAGCCAAATACGAACAAGAGGTTTGGCCTTGCTCCCTATAATGAAGGATGATTTAAATTATCATGGGGTCTCATTTTGAACCTCTCTTAGAACATCCATTAAGGAGTTAACTTTTCTAATACACAAATACACCTATTGGAATTTGAAATTATTTTATCAAATTAAATGACCAAATCCCTAAACAATTTTTAAATGATAATGACTTTTGGTTATTCTTCAATAGTTACCAAAATTCCCAAATCATCATTTCTACAGAAAATCATTCTCTATTTCTGTTAAACTACCCTAGTTACAGAGCTTTGACAGGTGCATTTTATTGCTTCGAGATAAGCAGTCTGTTTTGTATTAGTAGTCTGAATTCTACAGGGAAACAAAACCAACAGGCTATAATACTTAGTAAGGGAAATTTATTTTAAGGAATTGGTCACTAGTTGTAGGGACTGGCAAGCCTGAAACCTGCGAGGAAGCCTGCAGGGGAGTCAAGGAAGAGCTGAAGTGCAGTCATGAGTCCAAAGATGTTCCCCAGGCAGAACATCCTTCTCCTTTGTGGTCTTTCTCTCTTACAGCCTTCAACTAATGAATGAGGGCCACCCACATTATGGAGGGTTATCCTCCTTAGTCTACTGATTTAAATGCTAGGAGCATCTAAAAATACCTTCAAAGCAACTTCAAATGTCTGGGCACAAAGCATATCTAGTAGGTATAAGAATGTACACACCAAAACACTAATCATGATTAGCTCAGCACTGAGGGATAGAAATTTATAGACAATGCAGCTTGCATTTTTTGTGCCATTCACTTCATTTGTCATTTTGTTTTTATAATTTAAACTCATATTTGGATAATAGCTATAATAAGCAAATATCCATCAATTTAATAAGCAGAAAATACCCAGAACATCATGTTTTACAATCTGAATTATTAATAAAAGTCATCTACATATAATCCATTTTATCTTAAAATTCATAACAACATTCCTGAGTTTTAATTTCGATGTCTAAAATGTATTTTGTCAGTCATTTTTTTCTATAACTCCATTTAAATATTCTGCCTTTCTCAAACACTCTGGTGTTTACAGCGTGGAAATAAATTTTACTTATTCCTTTGTTAACTACTTTGTTTCTATATTATCCATGAACTCAAGGAGTTTATTGGCATATAGCACTTCCATCGTTTTAGAATTTTATGTAATTTTGTAATATCTGGCAGTATCCTGTTGAGGAAGAGAGAATCAAGATAAAACACTGGAAACCAGACTACACATCAATACAACAGAGAAACTCATTATTAAAGCCTATAGAAACAAGAGAGAAAAATTGATGGCTGTAAACATTAGAGGATAAAACAAGGTATAATGGTGGCTTTACCATATTGTATTTTTCATCTTTATCTTCTCATCTTTAAATATAACTGTTTAGCTTAGAATTATTTTTTGAAGCTATACTTAAGAAAATAACTATTCATTTCTAAACAGTACTGGGTTTACTCCTAAGAGAATAGAAGGAATATAGTGAAAGCATGAGCTCTGGTTAGGCCTTCACTTCAATATGCTGCTTATTTACTTACTGATCTTAAGGAAAGTTATTAGTGTCTGACATCCTTAATTTATACTCATGGAGTTGCTATGAAGTTTTAAATAAGGGAATCCATGCAAAGCCCATATCTCACAATAGGAACATATTGTGTAAATATTACACAAATATTAACTACCTTGTTTTAGAATAAATCTTACCTATAAAGAAAAGGGAAATAATATAATAGCACTTTTAAACCACTTAAAAAATCCTTGCTGTTTTCTGAGATTTAATCAAAAGTCTGAATTTAAGAACAGAACATCTGGAAAATTACCATAACATTCTTTTTTCAAAAGGAATTATTGGGGAGGAAGTTTACAGTTTAAGCAACATCTTAAATGCATACATTTATGGATATCCCTATAAAATTTGTACTAAAGCAACAAACATAAGAGTGGGAAAGGCCAAGACCAAGAGAAGAGAAGGAGCAGATAAGGACAGCTAAAATTCTGGAGCATGGACACAGTATAGAGGAGTAGCAACCCACTTAGCATATGTTTGATTAGTTGGTTCATTTTAGTTTCCATTTTGTGAAATTGAACACAGTTGAGTTTCTTGTTTGGACTGATGTAGCAGAGCACATAAGAAATTAGAAGTGCAGAAGATAGAGGAGGGCATGGGAATGTGATGTCCCTGCTGCCAGACTGGAAGTATGTAGAAATTTGGGGAAGGGCCTTCTCCTTCCACAGATGGTGGAACGGGGTTCAGGTTAATGGTATTTAAATATTTCTGGGGCAAGTGTGATTATCCAAATTATCATTCTATATATTTTTGAGTCTGTTTCTAGAGTGTTGTTTTTGTTTGTCTGTTTGTTTTGCTGCTGTTCTCTTGAACTATCTCACTACTGCCGACTTCTGTTCTATTATTTTAATTATGTATAAGAATGTTCAATATCTAGTAGGGCAAGATTATTAAGATGGATCTTACCAACTATATTTATTGTTTATTTTTCCAGGTTTACTTTAGAAATATTTGTTCTCATTTTACAGTTCAAAAAATAAATAAATGCCTTAGAGCTTTGATTAGAGTTACATTAAATATATGTAAAGAATTTATGTGGGCTGGGGTTGTAGCTCAGTGGTAGAATGCTTGCCTCCCAAGTGTGAAGCCCTGGGTTCAGTCCTCAGCACCACATAAAAAATAAATAAATAAAAATAAAAGATATTGTTTCAATCTACAACTAAAAGAAAAATGTAAAAAAAAAGAATTTATGTATTTGAATCATTGGCTATTCCTATCCAAGAAAACAATATATCTATCTCTTATGTCACACAGCTTTGTTCGAATTTCTTTCATAAGTCTTATCATTTAAGGCTAAATTTATCCCTAAGGATATTCTATTTACTTTCTATCATTCTGTATGGGATTCTTTATCATTTGTTTTTAATTTCTATAAAGTTACTGTCATTATATTAGAATAATCCATAACTTGGCTATATTCTATTATTTGTAATCATTTGCTTTTATTTTCTTTAATCATTTGGTTTCATAATTATTATAATATCATTAGAAATTAGTTCCCCTGCCTGATAACTATATTTCAATATATTTATCCAATCACATTAATTATCACTTACAATGATTATGTGATTCCTGGTATTCTTTCTGACTGCACTGAAAATGCTTTTGGTATTTCAGGGTTATGAATTAAGCTTATAGAGACTTTGGGTTTTTAAAATAACATGAAGATGTAACTTCTTGTACTTTACACTTTAAAAAATTTTAGGTGGTAGGTATAAAAATGCCTGCCATGTTGTCTACTCATTTCAGAGATTTAAATTTTTTTGAAATATTAAGTTTAAGGGAATTTCATCTCAATGTCAGAAATAAAAGTTAACTTTCATGAAATCTTCTCAATATATTTAGAAGAATATTTATCTTTAAATTATAATGAAGCCTATATTGTAATGATCCTGGAAAAAATCCTTCAAATTGTAATATATTATTTAATATACTATTGGGTTTATTTTTGCACACATATTTTACTTCAATAATAATAATGACAGAACTAGTTCTTGTATTTTTTTGTTTTTTATTTGATTGTTTTTGTTCTACAGATTCTGTGTGAGATTTCTGAGCTATGGCAATGTAGTTCTTGGAAAGCCCACTTTCTTAGTACTCCAGGATGGCTTCATTATTAATTGTAAATATCTGTCTCTTCACCATCTGAAAGAAATTATTCAGAAATTATCTTGGGTCTTCTAAAGGCTTTTAGTTTTCTTGTTTTTTGAAAGGGGTAAAGTTTGGAAAGGAATGGAATTCTTGGTGAACATTATTATCGTATTGCAGTTTTTCATGATTCTTCCTTTCTTTTAGTCAATTTTTGTTGGATCATAGTTCTCTAAAAATTTTAGTCAAAAATTGGAGACTGAGCCTCTCATAATCCTGAAAAGCTCTACCATACCTATGTACATATTCATGGTTTTTTACTGATTTTCCATGCTTGGATTCTTATTCTCTCTCTCCCTCATTCCTACTGATTTTGTTGCTTTATTTTTTAATGAAGCATATATAGTAATTATTCCAAATATGTGGATGTTTTTCTAAATAATTTCTATTTTGCTTTTTATTTATTCCTTCTATTTTCCTAAAACTTCAGTACAATTTTCCTAAACATGTGGCTTAAAAGTATAGTTGATGTATTTGAGATCATTTTTGTGGAATAACGAAGTTGTTTAAAACTATGTTTATTCTTCTGAATACAGTATATCCCAGAGTATATGTACATGATCCCTGGAGTCATGAACCAATGTACACATGTTGGTTTCACTATTTTGTTATGAGTACTCTAAAGCTTTTCTTATTTGTGAACTAGATATAAAAATAGTATTTGCCTAGTAAAGAAAAAAACAAAATGAAATAATATGAAAATAAACTAACACAGTATCAGCCATACTATGAATGTTAGCTGCTTTTGGTGGTGATGTTGTAGGGAGGGAAAGGGGGTCCTAGAATTTATAGCTATTGCTTTATTTAATAAGCCTGGTATGCACTGCTCTCATTGAATCACTTCCTAAATACCTTGAAAGTATTGTTCTGAGTTTTCATTCTGATTTTCCAACCCTTCCTTGCTATGTTAAAAAAACTGACTTCCATAATTATGAATTAATCCACCGAGAGCTGAATGAACTATTGGGAGGTAAGACTTAGCTGAAGTACATAGGTCACTGGGGGTATGCCTTGGAAGGAATTCTTTTCTCCCCAGCCCCTCCTCACCTTCCTACCACCATGAGCTAAGGAGCTTTCTTGTGCTACACCCTGCCACCATAGTGTTTCTGTCTTGGAGTCATTCGACCATTAATTGAATTGAATATTCTGAAACCTTGAGTCAAAATAAATCTTTCCTCCTCTAAGTTGTTCCTGTCAGGTATTTTAGTCACAGTTAAAAAAAAAAAAAAAAGCTGACTAATGCACTAACAGATGGAGTTCTGATGTTAAATGATAAACACTGTACATCTGCAATACAATATCTATATAAAAAATCTGTGGCTGAGGGCTGGCGGGGGAGGTGTAGCTCAGTGGTAGAATGCATGCTTAGCATTAGAAAGACTCTGGGTATAATTCCAAGCACCAAAAATGGGAAAAAAATCTGTAGATGTTTTTATTAGAATATAACATTGACCAGAAACAAAGAGATCAAAAGCCCACTATGTTTTTGAGGAAAAAGAATTGCCATCTAGACAGATCAATGGATAGATAACACAAATCTCCTGGCTTGGCCAACAATAGTCCATAACTACCTGGCTCCAAAGACAATCTCCAAATGGTACAATAGAAAGTAGGTTTTACAAGCAATGTAGCCCAGCTACATGGTATATATATAACCAAATATTTGTTGTTTTTTCTGAAAGTAAAATTTTACTGGGCATTCTGTTTTTTTCTCTTCATGGGAATCCTCCCTAGATACCAATCTGGGTGTGTTCAATGGATTACAAGTATAAGGGAGAAATGTACCTGTATGAAGTATCAGATGGTCACACTGGCTGACCCAGGTTCTTGCCTGACACTTCTCTATTTCTCTCTATTCTGCCAGTTATTTAAGAAATATTAATTAAGTAAATGCTTCATGCAAGGAGCCATCCTAATTTCTAAGGGCCTAGTAGTGAAGAAAACAAAGACTCTATCCTCAAGGATTTGCATTCAAATGGCAAGAAAAAAACAATTATAAAAATATGGCAATCTGTTATATAAAATGAATTATGTAAATACTTCTAAGAGTAGAAGGAAGAATACATTTGATCTAGGGTAGACAAAGAAAGCCTGCCTGATAAGCCCGTGCTTAAGCAAAGAACTGAACTGAAATGTGATCCAAAAGGATCTCCACGGGAAGAATTTCCTGGGAGAGCAAATATTAAGGACAAATGAAACACAAAACAAGTTCAGAATACAAAACCTATTAGTAACTGCTATCATGGAGCCCATTATAGATACAGACAATAATTAAGACCAACTCATGAAGATTATCAAGTAGTGGTAAATTTTATGTAGAAATTAATACAGGGTGATGAAACAGAAAGGGAATGTTTAAGATCAAGGTGTTAGGAACAACTAATCTGATGAATGGAGATGAAGCTGCTTTACAGATGTCTACCCCTGACAGGACTGCCTGTGAAAAGGGGTGAAAGAGTGACCAGGTCAGACAAGCCTGATGCAAGAAAGAGTAAACAAACAGCACCAAAATGCAAAGCACATTTCAATGCCATTGTCATTTGCATGACTCAGAAGAAGGGAAACAGGAATTACTAGGAAAAGAAAATCAGAATAACTGTGAGCCTTGTGCAAAAAATAAGTGGCGGATTAACTGATGAAATCATATGTTAAGGAAAGCTTGATTTTCAAGATCTATTTGGTGAAGAAGGTATGGCAAAGCTGACTAAGAAGAATTTGGAGCATTATAAGGAAAAAAAAAAAAGGTATTTCTCTTTCCTTTCTCTAAGGTTTATCTTTTTCCCTCTGCTTACCCCCTCCTGTTTCAGTACTTACTTCCTTGCTCAGGGCTAATATTTTTGTCTCTCAAGATCTAAATGCATATTATTTATTGAACATAATAACAGAATACTGCTCCAGCAAACTCAACCATACCAAACCTGGCTCATTACACCTAATAACCTTTCCCTACTCTTGGATAATAACAATCATCCAGTCACTGAGGGAGAATCCCAAAGCCATTTCTGACTAGTTTTCCCTCCTTCATGGGCCATGTGAATCCAATTCTAGCCCCCCACCCATGCAAAAAAAAAAAAAAATCATTCCTGTTCCAATTTCTTTCCATATTCTGCCACTTCCTAAGTTCCACTCATTATGGCCTGTGGTGGCAGCTTCATAATGACTCTGCTGTGGCTATTCTGCCCACTATTCTGCTCATTCTCTACTCTCCTAAGATACCTTTTTAAAACATAACTATGCTCATATCACTACCATATTTAAAGCCACAATGTTGTCCCAAATCCCTATGCTTTTGCACTTTTGTGGACACATGGCTTTGGCCATCCCAACCCAGGTCACATCCCAAGCATAGTGGAATCCTTGCCTCCTCTTATTACACAAACCATCAAATCATGACCCATAATGTCTCTAGACTTCTGCTCAAACAGTAGCCTGCCCATAAGGCAGGCTGCTCTTTTTTCCCTTTTATTTACTCATTTAGTCAGTCAATCAGTAAGTTCTGCAACTTACAAAATGAGTAAGGAAATATATAGGTATATATAAATACATACATATATATATATATATATATATATATATATATATATATGTTTGTGGACACATGGCCTTGGTCATATTATATGTACATATTATACATATGTTATATGTATAATATATATATATATATGTTATATGTATTATATATGTATGTATATATGTTAATATATAATATATATTACATTATATATATAATATATATCACATTATATATAATATATATATATAATGTGATAACCATGATGAAGTAAACAAAAAAAACATTTAAGGTAAGGATTTCTGAAAAGATGATATTTAAGACAAGAGGCCAGGAATAGAATGCAAATAGCCAAAAAATAATGAAAGGGATGATGTGAAGGAGCATTAGCAAAGATGAAAGAGAGCTTAGAGACCATAGTGAAGAATCTGAATATTACTCTGTGTAACTAGAAGTCATTGGAGAGTATTAAGCAGTGGAATATTTAAGTCTTCACTTTAAGATAAAATTGAAAGAAATGGTAAGAATAATTTATTTCCACTTTTAAATTAAATAGATTGAATTTATCTTTTTACAAATTCTGACATTGGCAAACACCCAAAACTGTTCTACCTTACTCAAAGTGCAGTTTCAGTTATCTACCTTCCTCTTTAGTCTGTGCCTAAGTATATCTTACCTAAGGAGGAATTGTATTGATCTTCATAGGCTAATTTGTGCAGATTAATTTGTGCATAGTTAAGAAGGTACATGTATACTCTAACTATTAAATCAAGCTAGAAGGAATAAAGATATGTATTTGAAGCATGAATAAGGGAAGGGGCATTTGAAATAACTTAAAAATTACTTTTTTCCCTTCAAAGGAATTAGAACAAGTAAAGAGAAAGTGAACCATTATTTAGAGAGCATTAAGGAACTAACAAAATTTCCAAGCCAGACTAATTTAATGACCCTTCTTTTCTTTGTAGTAGAGAATTCACTGCTTAAAAAAAACAATAATAAAAAGCATAAACTATATCTGACTCCAGTAAGATATCTGACACATAATAGCCTAGAGAAAGATTTTAAATCAAGTTTGTTTGGACAGAAATATGATTAAAATAACTCTAAACTGCTAAGTATAATTATAAATGGCCATACATCTTTCTTAGTAATTATGACAAGTATTGTCCCATAAAGAACCATTACTGGTCTTAAATATTTTTTCACAAAAATAACCTGGAAGCTAAAAAAAAGTATATTAATTGCTTACCCATATATAAAAGTGAATAAAATAAATAGAAAAACAATGAGTACATTATTTTTAAAAAAGCAGATGGTAGGATTATCAATAAAGAAATTTAAAATGAGAAGATCACCTTGCTGGAAAAATGAGAAAGTGGGACAGAAGGTATGAATGACATCGAAGAGATGTTTGGATTGAGTAAAGCCCTGAAAGAACTGCAGGACTGTTATCCTGTGGAAGTGGGTGCCACTGGATGGCTTTGAGCAGATATGACATAATTTGATCCCTCTGATATCATTAAAAATACACCACAGTAAGCAAGGAAAGAAACAGCAAAGCCAGCAACAGAATGTAAGAATATAGATTTTAAAAAATAAATTGCAGTGCCTGTACTGGTAATAGTAGAAGGGATGAAATATGGTCAGACTGTGGATATATTTGGGTTGGAGTCAATAATATGTGTTCATCTTAAAAAGATAGAAGCCAAGCATGACCCCACATTAGAATTTCCATTCATTGAGATATGAATGGAAGCAAGTTTGAAGAATAAATCAGGAGCTCAGTCTAGGGTTTAAGATATCCATTAGAAATTCAAATAAAGATGTCCAAAATATAGCTTTATATATTAGTCAGTACTTGGGATGGAAGTCTATGATAAGATAGCAGTTCAGAATTTTAAAGCTTTATGAGAGCTGACATAATTTAAAAATGTAAACACAGATAAAAAGAAGAAAAAGAGAATTAAGAACTGAAACTTGGCACATTTTAAGTTAACACTGGAAGAAAAAAGGAGGAACCAGCAAAGGAGACCAAAGAAGGGCAATCAATCAATCAGAAGGAGAAAAACCAGTAAATTCAGTAACCTGGAAGTCAAGTAAAAAACAAATTTCCAAAAGGAGTGCTCATTCTGTCACATGCTACTGACAAGTCAATCAAGATAAAGATAGAGAATTGGCTGTTGGATTTAACAAGGTAGAGAGCAACAGGCATGTTGATAAGAAGTGTTTCTGAGGTGACATAGGGGAAAGTTTATTGTAGTAGATTCAAAAGAGAGTAGGATGAAATTGTAGACAGCAAATATAGACAGCTTTAATGACCTTTTTAAAATCCCAGGAACAGGGCTGGGGATGTGGCTCAGTGGTTGAGTGCCCCTGAGTTCAATCCCTAGTACCCACCCACCCCAAAAGAAAAAAGTTATGTCCAGCTGGAACCTGAGAAAAGGGATCTTTGCAGCTATCATTAAATTAAGAATCTTGAGAAGAACATTCTGGATTGCCCAGGTAGTCTCTACGTGCAATGAGTTAAATGAGACAAAGACACCAATACCAAGGGGATGTAAAAATAAGAGACAGAGAATGGAGAAATATAGCCAAGGATACCTGAAGCCACCAGGAGCTGGAAAAGTCAGGGACTAGCTTTTCCCCTAGAGACTCTGGTGGGCTTACAGTCCTGTTCTTACCTTGATTTTGAACTTTTGCCCTATGCAATTGTGAGAAAATAAATTTTTATCATTTTAAGTCATTTCAGTTATGATAATTTGTTGTGAAAATGAATATAGGGAAGCAAATACAATGGAAAAATCTCACAGAGATAGATGAACTGAATCTTGATTTAAAAAAAAAAAAGATAGGAGTGTGAAAACCCAGAAGTTAAAAGTGTGTGGTGAGATATTATACCAGACAGTATGTTCAAAGGCAAGGAGTAATGAAGGAACAGGACATTTCTGAAAGGGAAACAAGGTTAGGTGCCCAATACTGCACATGTTGCATAGCAAGTACAGGAATTTTGATTTTATTCTGAAGATTCCCATAAAGCAATGAATATTTTAAGACAGAGTTATATGATAACTGTAGGGATGAAGAAGAGGCATGAACACAATTCATGATAATATGAAGTATGGATTAGAGTAAGAAAATTCTTGTAACTGGAGAATCAGTTATTACAGGTAGCATATTGCACTGGAAAGTAATGCTAATAGCTTGACCTAAGCAATGGCCCCAGGCTAAGAAAGAGATTAATTGTCGGCTGCAACTAATAGCATTTCATGATTGGCTTGCTATCAAAGAAGAAGTAGAATTTAATTTAAGCAAAGAGGTTTCTACCTTAGAGAAAGAGAAACAGGTTTTGGTGGAGGGTGAAAAGCAGAACCTGATTTTCATTTTGAAAATAGAAGTCCCTGTGGAAAAAGACTAGTACACAAAGAGAAAAAAAAAGGGGTTTTCTGGGAGGAGAATGTATATATCTGGATTTTAAAAAGTGAAGAGCTGCAGGGACATGATAAATATAAACTGCAAATTGAAGAATTTTTATAGTAAACGGAATAAACCAGAAGAGGAAGCAAAGAAGAAAGCTGTTGGACTGTTCTCTCCTTGAGTGAAGTTTGAAATTTTAGCCATTTCTCTCTGGGCTAAATCCAGAAAGAACATAAAATAAGTCAAATTTATATTCATTTTTATTCAAAGGACTATTTTTACTCTTATTGTACTAAGGAATTGAAACCCTAATTTAAAATGCAAATTGGGCAATAACACCAACAGTCCTGAACATTTACTCATAATTAGTTTACCATATTGTTTATTAATACTTAACCAGGCTAAATAATTGAACTTAATGGCTAAAAAGTTCTGATAAGAGTTAGGAAATAAATAAAACAATAAGCAAAGACCTGAGAGAATGCTACCTAAACATCCTAGTCTACCGTCTGACTGTTTTGCTCAAAAGTCCAAAATCAATACCTTTCCCCTAAAACCATCTGAAAGTGGCACTCTCATCAGGATCCAGGTCTCAAAGCTTGACATTTCTTCTTCTTGCCATCAGAGAGGTACCTATGGCTCCTCCAGGCACATATCTCTGAAACTCACCCATTTGACTCTATTTCCATCCATCACCCCAGTGTAGCACTTTAATTTTAAACTCTCTGACTCCAGTTGCCCCTCTTCAAATTATTCAAATGTGTACAAAAACTAATGTTCTGATTTATGCATACCATCCCTTACCAAATACTACTTATTCCTGATCTTATTCATTGATATCTAACTAAACATACAGAGAACATAGGTATATAAAAAATGTTATACAATTTTCAACTTAGGTAGCCCACCCTCTTCTTTTAATAATTCATGTGTGTTTGTGATGCAAATTTCCAAATGTGCTTAAGAGTGAACAGTGAGGGATGGAGTTGTGGCTCATTGGTAGAGCACTTGTCTAGCAGGAGTGAGGCACTGGGTCCATCCTCAGCACCACATTAAAAAATAAATAAATAAAGATATTGTGTCCATCTACAACTAAAAATAAAGAGTGAACAATGAAACAAAAATCTTAATATCTATGGTCCTAATTCCTATTTCCCTACTCAGAGGTAATTAAATTGGCAACAATAATTTCAAGTATTTTTATATCTGTAACTATGTGTCTGTTTTTCCAGAGAAATTAGGCTTTGCTAAAATAATTCTGACACAAACATTTTTCTTACTTAAAAAAAAGGTGGGGTGCAGCTTTGACTTCCTTAGACTATGAAATGCATGATATATATANATATATATATATATATATATATATATATATATATATATATAAATGAATGGCAGCAACTAAAACTTTTTAAAATTAACTTCATTTTGAATAAACAAAAGATGAAGTCTCAAGTAAAAAAGTAAAATGAACTAAATGGTTTTTATGTACATTATCATTCAAACTGAAATCATTTTAAAAGTAAAAAGAAATTAGTTAGATCTAACTTGGTCATATGTATTAATTCACTTATTCTTACCATTACCTTTAACACACTGCAGACTTGATTCTGTGCCACTTATTTCTATCCTACTTTTAAGACCCAACTCAAGTAATTACAGCTTCCCTTAGGGAACCAATTCACTTTTCTAATCTCTCATAGAAAATGACACTTTTGGGGCTGGGGATGTGGCTCAAGCGGTAGCGCGCTCGCCTGGCATGTGTGCGGCCCGGGTTCGATCCTCAGCACCACATACAAACAAAGATGTTGTGTCCGCCGAGAACTAAAAAATAAATATTAAAAAAAAAAAAAAAGAAAAGAAAATGACACTTTTTGGCATTATGAAGGAGAAACTTACAAGAATTCAGTATATACAGTGAAAATTAAGCATAGCATTGACTTGCACCCTAAATACAAAAGTACAAACTCTGAAATGCTCCAAAACCGGAAACTTTTTGAGTGCTGACATTACACTGCCAAGTGGAAAATTCCACACCTAATTTCATGTGACAAGTTGAAATCAAAACAGACACACTAAAAATATGATGCAAAATTACCTTCAGTCTGTGTGTAAAAGGCATATATGAAACAAATAAATTTTGTGTTTAGATCTTGGTATAATCCTCAAGATATCTCATGATGTATATTTAAATATTCCAAAACCCTCCAAAAATCTGAAATCTGAAACATTTCTGGTATCAAGCATTACAGATATGGGACACTGTACAAGTATAGTCCAGATAATGCTTTCTTGTCTTTTAAATTTCCCATAAAAGAAAGAACCTTAATTCTGCATCAAACTCAGCCAGTGAGATGCTTCCTACTAAGAATATCAAGGTCTTATTACACCATAATAGTAATATGGAAACTTGGAATAACTGGTCCATTTCTCCCATTGTGTCTATTCTTTGGATCATATTATCTTCGTTAATGTAACAGTGTATTTTGTCATAAGTATTTCTCTCTTCTTTTCTCTCCCTCCATTCAAAAACTTATGTTGAAATTAAATGTGTATATAGTGCATTTTCTCTAAGCATGCTATCTTGTTTACTTTTTATTGACATATCTCCTTAGCAATACTGTACATATCCCCAAAGAAATCTCTTTGCTTCATGTTAGAATTCCCACATGGTAAGAGCTCAGCAAATTCTTTCTGATGACATTATTTGGAAGGATAATAAAAACATATAGGTTATTGCAATGAAGATAGAAACAAGGATATAAAATGGAGCCTGAAGAAATACTCACAACAAGCTTCATCAAATGTAAACATCTGATATATGAAGGAGAAATAGAGGTAACAGATTTCCCATGTGGTTAAAAATTAAACTTGCCTCAATCATAAGCTGATCCATGAAACACTCAATTTTAGATATCAAAACTTGAATGAAAACTCAATTCATATATTTTTATTTCTCAGATAAACTCTATACAAGCTTCAATTCCCCCTTGATATCAGTCACATCTTATGTACTTCAGGAATGTAGGTTTGACACAGAGAGCCACTCCAGCAATATATAAGAGAATCACTCTTCAATCCAATCTACCCCTTATTTCTTTTTTTAATCTCCCAAGACCTGGAAAGCTGGTATCAAATTAATCTTTAGCCAACCTTGCAGATGACTATAGAGTATTATTCCAGGGTCTCTTTTAAGGTCCCTAAAAAGAACCCAATGGGTTTGACACAGTTGAAACTATTTTGCTACATTAAGTTTTATTCAAATATATTGAAAAGCTTCAGTGAGGAGGAAAAGGAGGTCAATGTCTATTTAAGAAGCAGTTTGGCTTGAATAGAGAGGCAAATTGTAAATTGCAGGGTTTATTTAAAAAGTAATTCATTGGTAAAGACCAATTCATCATGACGAAGCAGGGGGGTAAGGGGGGAAGGGGGAGTTAAAATGAGCCCAGTGGTTATTCTAACAAGAAGGGGATCCAGGAATAACTAGTGCAGAATCGTGGTTACCCAGGTGACTATTTACAGTAGGAAATTGAACATTATAGGATCTTAGTGGGAAGAAGAAGGAAAAAAAGATGGTTCATTATTTATTACCAGTATTAATTTTTTTCTATTCTGACATGGGAAAAGAAGTTGAGAAAAATAACATAATAAAAAGAAGATGGGGAAAGTCTTTGGTAATAGAGAAAAAAGCATACAAAGTTATATGGAATTTTAAAATTAAAACCTAAATTTGTACATGTGATCTAGAGCAGTGTTTCTCAAATGCTGATACACACAAAGCATCACCTGGTGATCTGCTGAAGTGAGAACACTGATGCAGCAGCCTGGCAGGGCTGAGATTCTGCATTCCTGCCAAGCTCGAAGGGGATGCCCATGTTGCTGACCTGCAGACCAGGCTTTGTGCAGCAGGCAGGGAAGAGAGCACCATTCACTCACATGGAGGAACTTTCTGAAGGGAGCTTCACAGGACAGGGAAAGTACAAATGATGTCAAGGTACCCACAAAATATCAAGGAAAAAGTAAGCATTCAAAACTCATTTCTTCAACAAAGGTCTCTTTTAGGATGCTCTGTTTTCCAATTTTAGAGGTTGGGATTTTTTTTGTTTTGGTTTTGATTGGGTTTTGGTCTCTATCACTAAAGATATCTCAACTATTTTAAAACTAAATTTTCTTTTATTTCCCAATAAAATATGTGAAAGCAAGACAACAAATGTCTTTTATTTGCTTACAGTTTCTCCAACTCCTAATATAATTTTACCTGTGGATTAAAAAATAATAATAATTTTAGGCCTCAAACTCTTAATCCAACCTTTCTCATGATATTTCACCTTTCCATTTAAACTTGGGTCAAAATAATCAGGATAAAGTTATTTTCTTCTCAAAAGATTAAATAAGATTTCATGGTATATATAAAAGAAAAATTATTTTTACATTTATCTTAAGTAGTCAAAGCAATAATCCTTTCAGGCAGACAAAATATTTAATTATTTAGAAAAAGAAATTGAGAAGGAGGCTCAGAACCCTCCAAGGATTGCTAAACTATGGGGATTTCAGCCAACACTTGGATCTTTGTTCTCCAAGTGATTATCCTCCATCATCCCATTTCTCAATAAATCAAAGTGCTCTCCTCAATCCACTGAAAATTAATGTAAAAAGCAAATGAGACCTCATAGTATAAACACCAAATAAATAATGTCAAACATTTGAGAAAAGAGAGCTCATTCAAATAAAAATAAACAAACAAAAAAAGCATTCTAGAGAATCACCCAGCCCTTCCTTCTGTCTCCAAGAAACCAAATTAAAACAACTAGAATGTAGCTGTTCATTAGTGTCAGTGACCATGAGAGAATGTTGGGGTTCAGTGGTGAAGTTCAAGGCAGAGACTTGGTGAAAACCAGTGACACTGGAGAGTAGAAAAGAAAATGCAGACACATAGACCAATGGAACAGAATAGAGAAGTCAGAAATAAACCTAAGTATAGATAGCCAACTGATTCTCCAAAAAGGTGCCAAAAATATACATTGGAGAAAAGACAGCCTCTTCAACAAATGGTGTGGGAAAACTGGATATCCACATGTAGAAGACTGAGACTAGAATCCTATGTTTCACAGAAATCAACACAAAATGGATCAAAGACCTAACATAAGACCTGAAACTTTGAAACTACTGGAAGGAAGCATAGGGAAACACCCCACGATATTCACACAGGCAACTGACTAGAACTCCAATAGCTCAGGAAACAAAAGCAAGAATTGACAAATAGGATTATATTAAATTATAACCCTGAGCAAAAAAAGAAATAATCAGTGAAGAGACAACAACAGAAAGGGAAAAAAATATTTGTAAGCTACTCATCTGACAGAGGATTAATATCCAAAATATATAAAGAACATAAAAAACTGACCCAAGAATATATAATCCAAAAAAAAGTGGGCAAATGATCTAAAAAGATACTTCTGAAAAGAAGTACAAATGACCAATAGAGACATGAAAAAAGGCTCAATATCTTTGCCATCAAGAAAATGTAAATCAAAACTACATGGAGATTTCATCTTACCCTACTTAGAATTACTATTGCAAAAAAAGAAAAGAGAAAAGAAAAAACACTAATACTGGTGAGGATGTAGAGAAAAAGGAACCCTTATACAGTGTTGGTGGGAATGAAAATTAGTACAGCCACTATGGAAATCAGTAATCAGTATGAAGTTTCCTCAAAAAAAAAAAAAAAGCAGAATTACTATATGATCTACCTATCCTACTCCTGGGCATACCTGAAATAAATGAGTCAGTATATAATAGAGATACCTGCATACCCAGATTTACGGTCACACTATTCACAAGAGCTAAGATAAAGAATCAGCCCAGGTATTCATGGATAAATGAATGGATAAAGAAAATCCATAAAAGAAAACATGCCATTTGTAAGAACATGGATGGAACTGGATGACATCTTGTTAAATAAAATTAGCCAGACACAGAAAGACAAGTAGGGTATGTTTTCTCTCATATATGGAAACTAAAAAATAAAGATATTTTTAAAAATATGTCCTGAAAGTAGAAGAGGAACTTTTTAAGGGAAGAAAAGGGGGGGCTAGGGAAGAGGGTATGAGAGGGCAGAAAGGAAGGGAAACATGATCAAGGCACACTATATGCATGTGTGTAAAGGTTCCAGGGAAACCCATTAATTTGTAAATTGATGTGTTATTATTTATAATAATTAAAACATTCTACAAAGTAAACATTGTAATAATGCTATTTTTCAAAGAGAATATAAGCTTTAGTTTGACAATGCTTCCTATAAAAATGAATATGAAGCTAATACAGACACACAGTAAATTCATGGAAAGTATTATATGTTATTTAATGTTAATCTGCATAGGTCTCTACTACTCCCTAAAATGAGAATATTATTAAGAGAAATATTTATGTCTTCAATAGCGCTTTGACCAACTGTTACCTCCAAGTCAGAAATGTTCATGGGCAAACTTAGTGTAAACCCAATTCCAATGGGGATCACAGGAACCCAGGATGGCCAAACTCAGGTAGCAGCATTTAATTACCAGGAACATAGCACATGAGCATCAGAAAAAGCAGCAGGCTAGAACAGTCATCAGAGTATACATAACAGTCTGACATTAAAAGACTACTGGATATCATTAATTAATCAAGATATCTTCAGAAACACAATTATTACACATTCCCTAAAATCTTGACTAATTGCTATAAAATAAAACAATTCCTGAGCTTAGGGACATACTTGAGTCACTAGTCTAGAGAACATAGCTCTAACCTAATATCTAGATCAGACTTTAGAGCCCCTTATATGAAGAGAAGATTAGCTACTAACAAGGACCTGTTGGACCTTCACCAACCTGTACTGTGATCCCTCATTTAATCTTTAACAATAAAGGACTAGATGGCTACAACTTACATAAAGGGGACTGAACAAACTTTGTGGTTATAATGTGTCACGAGCCATTCATGGGGGGGCATATGGGTCACTGCACATGGAAGCCTCATGCATAAAGACATCTGGTATCTGGGAATGGCCAGTGGACGTTTCCTCTGGTTAACTTCCCAGGGACAAGGTGAACTCTTTCCCATTCTTAAAGACCTACACAGCACCTGAGATGGGTGTGCCCTGCCAAGATGTCAATCAACCTGCTGACTGCAAGACACCAGGAAGCAAGACTCTGCCCTTGAAACCTTATCCCTGCCTTTGACGTCCCCAATATAAATAAAGCAAGTGCCGGCTCCATTTTGCCAGAGTATAGAAGCTCCATCCGTATGATCAGCTAGCCTGTCTTGTCCCCACTTTCTGAAATTATTTTCTGTGTCCTGTGGTTTTTCTGTCATTCTATTTTTCCTAGCTTTTATTTCTCACCCAGCCCAACCCACCAAGGGGAATCCCATTTGTGTCACCTACGAGGGACACAGTTGAGAATAATGGATAATAGTTCTCTGTTAAAACTAGATCCTATGAACCTTGGAACACTGCACTCCAATTTGGCTAAAGTAAAATACTAGCAAGTCTACATAAAAATTACCATGATTATAATAAATATAATCAGAGCTATACTCCTAGCATTAGCTGCAATCCTAAATGTGGTCTTCTAATTGAAACAGACTTATAGAACTCCCAATAATATAACAAAAAATTCCCTTCATTCTCACACACAGAAATCATGAACAGCAACTGTCAATAACCTGAAGGAGAGCTGTGGATTTCCAACCTTCCCACAGAGCACCACGCAGACACACTGCATTAATGATGCCATGCTGATAAGATCTATAGAGCAAGGAAGAACATGGCAGGGGTGGAGATAAATCCCTAGGAAACAAGCAGCCTCCTACTCCAGTGCTTTTCTACTTTAATGTGCATACAAATCACTTGATGATATTATTAAAATACTGGTTCTGATTTAGTGAGTCTGAAATGGATCTGATATTTTCATTTCTAACAAGCTTCTAAATGATAGGGTACTATTTTGTGGATCACACTAAAAGCATAGTTGAAAAGCTGACCTATGTCCTCCAAAATGAATCATTCTGATCAAGGAGGCAGAGTGACAGATTGGGGATATTCTGCTCCTACCCTTTTATTCTGTTCTTCCAAGGCTATCAAATTTGAGCCAGGTACAAAGCTGAAGAAAGACCTCTAGCTGGCCCAGATTCCAGTACAAATGATTCTGCTACTTAGTTCTCAATAATGCATGAAGCTTATGCCAACCCCTGACAGAAGAATCTGAAAGAGGCACTTAGGGTTTGGGGTTAAGGCCAACATGTTCTTCAACAAGTGTCATCTTTCTGTCTGCTATTTGGCTCCAATATTGGATGGCATCTTAGGTGATCCTTCAACCCAGCAGCCATCATCAAGTAGATGCTATTAAATCAAATTAGCTTTAAAGTTTGGGTTACCCAGCAGCTTTCTACAATATAGTATAGGTGATTTATGCAGTTAGGCTGCAGAGATTCCCCACATGCATGAGTAAGTTGCAAGGTGTTATTCACATTGCCAAGAACATGACACCAGCCACGCCTCTGAGCCTCCCTCAACCCAAACCATCATAGCAAAGGAGTTCCTGAACATAAATTGGATTTATAGTTTCACAGTATGCTAGCACCTGCCAGACTTGTACTACATTAGGATTACAATATCTCCCAGAGATGACACTGAAAAACAATGTAGAAGGCAAGTGTTTTCTATGTGCAAAAATTTGGGTAGTCACTTAGGATCTTCTACATTGCCTAAAATGAATAATAGACTGTGATTAGGGTTTAGATAAGATACCTCCACCATAGCTAACATTTGAACTAATTTTTGCAAGAAAGAAGAATGAGGTTAGAAATATTTCATAGAGATTTGGGGACCATAGCTTTAAAGTAATTATACCCCATGTCTCACACTAATACTCAATAGAAGACACTCTGAAAAAGGGCTGGTAATAACCATGTGGTAGGATAATGTATTCTGAGGATATTCTCCACATGGAAAAGCAAGCCAGACGTTTGTTTAATGAACTTGTGAAGATAGAAGCCATGGTGGTTAGGCACAAACATGGACTATCATTTACTGAAGCCCATTTGCCCTAGTTTAAACAATCATACAACTTGAGGTTCTGTTATTTTGCAGGCTTAAGGGAAAAAAGAGAATAACTCCAAGACAGAAAACAAAATGATTATTGCTCCAACTGAGACTGCCACCTGGCTATGTGGGAATTCTCATCTAGTAGAAAAGGTAGATATGGGAATAATTGTGTTGGTTAAAGTTCCTTGTCCTGTTCATCAAGAAAGAATAAGGTTACCTAAACACCCTGAGTTGGAAGGAGTAAGGATATAGCTGTACTTGCAACTCTGTTCAGCTACAACTATAAGGGATGCAAACCCTTTATAAATGAGGTTATGCCTAAAGATCCTTCTCCCATCCACTAGTGATATAGTCAGCCAAAAGAAAGATGAACTTGAAATTGTTCTCAAAAATCAACTACCATCTGTATTTCTGTCCCTTGTAGAATCAAGAATTGTAGTCTCTGCTTACAAGTTCTTGCTTACTATTCCAAGACTATAAGTTCTCTCAGTCATTTCATATAAATATGTGTGTGAGTATAGTGTAATGTGTATGTGTGTGTGTGTGTGTGTGTGTGTGTGTGTATATATATATATATATATATATATAATATATATGTTCACAAAGTAAATAGATACTAAACACATAAAATTTGTTTTCATAGCTTCTTTCTTTTTTCCTTACTATTATTCTGTATTTATAGATATTCAAGACACCCTAAATCATAATGTAATAGTAAAAAAATAAAAATCACCAAGAGACTTTTGGACTCAGAAAACAGAAATCCCATAACACTGACTCTCAAAGCTATAGCTGAAGTGACAATGGGTTATTTTCAAGGACAAGGATTCAAACACAAACACACACACCTTGGGTTTGTACATTGGGCACAAAATATGTGATTGCTGAAATCCCCTGGTTATGTGGACACAATGTGGTCTTGGCCACTAGCAAAGCTGATTTATCCAGTGAAACAAGTATCTGATACCTTATGAAAACTGAACCAATATGATTCTCTGCCTCAGAATTTGAAATATCAACAGAAGCAAAAGGAGACTAGGAATGATTAATAGGACTGTGTTCTAGAGGAAAAATTCCACAAACTATCTAATGAGGTCCCTCAAGTTGCCTTGCTCTTTCTTTCTTTGGGCTCAGTTTTTCAAAGTTTTCTTCAATTCTGAGAGACCGCTCAAAATTTTCCAACAAATCCCTCTTTCACTTAAGTAAAACAGAAGCAATCTGTTTATTCACAATGAACAGAAGCTATGAATCTGAAAATTATGATGATATTAGCCCATGACATCGCCAAAATACTAAGTGGAAATTCCAAAACATTAAAAGTTAGTAGCTCTTTTTTTAAAATTGTAGGTGGACTTTATTTTTATTTATTTATTATGTTGTGGTGAGGATCAAACTCAGTGCCTCAACTGTGCTAGGCAAGTACTCTACACTAAGCTACAACCCCAGCCCCAATATTAATAGCTTTAAAGCTATTGGATATATGGAAAGCTTTTCTCCCAGACATTTCTTAATTTAGAAATATTCTTCCTATCCTCAACTTGTCTTTTCAAGAAAAAGCCTAACAGAAATCCCACTCAGTATATCTTGATAGAAAACTGAGCCTCCAGTGAATTATTTAGAAAGTTTTATAAAAGAGCCTTTTAGTAGTAAGTAATGGATAGCCAGGGTGAATTTGGCAATGGATTTTAGAAAGTGGTTTTCCACACATTCAAGTAATGGCAGCTCAACTACCTCTTCCCACTCATCACTCTTTATAGAGAAGCATGTGTGCATGTGGTGAAGGACTTAACACTGAAGGAAACCCACAGCAGGGGAAATTTAGAAAATTAATTGATTAGTGCTCTATTTTTCTCTCCACACTATAAAAGCAATCATCTGTTTTAGGAGAAATGCCCTGTCCACAACGAAGCTCTTTGTGGTTCTATAAATGAAGATGTGTTTATATTTTATACAGCATACATTTCACAACAGGAACTTAAAAGAAGACAAATGTATAAAGTTTGCCAAACCGAACTAAATGAAGCCTCCTCATTAATTAAAAAAAGGTGTTTAATTATTCTACTTATAACACTTTTAACTCTGATATAGCCACATTCGATGCACAAAGAGATTCCAGTACCATAGAGTAATGGGTTTGGGCTGCAAAGTCCATATAAACACTACTTACAGCCTAAAACCTATACTCTTCTCTAATTCTATAAATTCATAAAGTCCAAAGAAGGCATTTCTTTTTCTTCACAAATATTCTTAGCAAGTTTTTACCCTTAAATTTCATCCTCTACTGCTAATGAAGACTGAGAATGGAATCATAGAAAAGCAGCCATTGATTTCTACTTTCTCTCACTATACCACATAAGTCATTCCACATTATTTAATAAAATAGAAGATGTACATTAATCATTATTTAGTATTAGTACGTATACTGATTTAGAAAGTGAAGTTATATTCTTATTTAATTCAACAACTTATTATTTGTGTCTTCTATCATTCCTTACAACTTGCACTAGGAAATGTTAATTTCCTATTATCAAGCCACAAACAAAATCTTTAAATAGACTACCTTGTTGGGAAATTTCTAAGCTTTAATAACCTTCTATCTCAATTTCCATTATCTGTTACTAGATCCTGTTTCTCTTTATTCTTACCTTCAGAAACCCAAGTGTGTTCATAATTACTGCCCAAGGATGCTGACTGCACTTGTGCCTCAGAAACACACACTGTGCAATTTAGTCTCTGCTCAGATTATTTCATGCCCCACAGTCATGCACTACTCCTGTTTTAAAACACACCTTTCAATGAATGTTTAGATGCTTTACTGATGTGATAAAATTCATTTTTCAGATGCAAATGACTAATAGTTCTAAAATCCCAAAGATTTATTTATAGCAAGTGAAACTTGAAAATGTGGGTGAAGGATAAATAACCTCACCAAAGTTACATCGTTACTCAGCAAGCCCAGTGACTTGAACTCAATTCTCCCGATTCATAACTGATCTCCATTACGTTATTAGGCTTCCCTCATATAAGTATGGATCACAATAGGAGAAATACAGAAAAAAATGGAAGGAGGGCAGTAGTTTTTAAAAATAAGTTTGAGCATTCAAAATCCAAGCATTTACAACAAGAAACCTTAAAGGTTTTTAAAATAAACTGGTAAATAACTTAAAAAATACAAAGGATAATGATTTGGATAATAAAAATACAACAAAAATATAAAACAATTGGCAATATATAAAACATCCTGACATATTTTAAATAATGATAATTACATTTCATAACACTAAAATTTTTAAATATAAGAAAGAAAAAAAATGACTCAGAAAAGAAAAGGCAGTGAAATAAAATAAGAAGGGACTGAGTGATTTTTGTAGATATAAAGTAAGTTTATGAATGCATATACCAGTGGAAAGGTAAAATCCTTCAAAAGAATATCTTTCTTTTAATTTTAGTACTTTAATTCCCTTCTTGAACAAAAAGAGTAATACCAAGTATCAGACACAAAGATTAACTTTTTGAAAGTTTTATGGACATTTTAAGGTATAGATAAACTTAACAGTGAAGCAAAATAAAGACAAAACAGATGATTCTCATATTAAAGTCCTCTTAATATCAAATTATGCCATCCATATGTGTATATTTTTTCCCTCCAAATTCTCTTAGGAAATTTTCCTAGACTAAAGAAACATGGATAACTTGGAAAGTCTTCTGGTGCATCAAATAACCACCTACTTTCCACTTTCTTTTCAAAGAAAACATCTTAAAAGTATGTTTCTCTCGTGTGGTGTATCTTTTGTTACCACAAGCCACTGCTATTTCACTTCCAACTCTGACTTCTGCCCAGAAACCTACATGCTAAATATAAAGATGGCACAACACCACATTTGGACTTTCCTTGTCATCTTTTATATTTCCTATTCCCTTCCTCTGAGAATTCCCTTTGTCTTGGCTTCCTTGACATGGCCCTGGACACTTTAACTCACTGTATGCCTCATATTTAACACCAGAAATACATTCCTAGCCTTTTTCTTCTCTCAATAGGGCCTTCTTCTTGGAAAATGTCACCTAAACAGATCACTCTGCTTTTTGTTACTACTAAAGCTATAATTCTCCATCCCTACCTATCCTAAATTCTCAAATCCCCTTCCCAACAGACAACTAGGTACCTTCTCAATGTAGGTGCCCCCAAGGTACTTCCAGAATCAAAACAGAATGTTTCTTCTTCCCAAAACATCTATCCATCTTCTTAAATCCTACTTTTTATGAGTTGTTCAAGACAGGAACCCAAGGAGCCTTCTGGACTCTTCCCTTTCTCGCAATAACACCCCACAAATCACATCTTAGGAGAGACATACTCCTAAATCACTCTCAGATAAATACTTTTCTTCTCCATCACTATTTGCTTTTTGACTAAATTGCCACAATGAACTATTTTTATGAAATGTATTGTAATAGTACCCCCTCAACTATACCTAATTTCACTCTCGATAGTTTGAATGATCTACAATAGGCTACAGTCCAAAAATATTAAATGGAAAATCCCTGAAATAAACAATTCTTAAGTTTTAGACTGAATTCTAAGTAGCATGAAGAAATAACAAAAAAATCCTCTAAGATAAGGATGCATCATTCTTTTGCCAGCATATTCAGACCATATGTCTTGCCTCTCTGTTAGTCACTTAGTAACCATCTCAGTCATTCATATATTACTTAGAGTTTGGTAATATCCACAGTTTCAGGCATCCACTGGGGGCTTCAGTATATACCCCCAGCAGATAAGGGGAGACTACTATACTTTTTACAAAGCAACATACATTTTTCACTGTAGAAAAATTCAAAATAAATACAATTAAAAGAAAATTAAGGACATAATCTTCATCCAAAAGCAAATATTCCTAATATTTGAATATATTTTCTTCCACATAATTTTGTTTCCTCCACAGCAAATTTTCCTGTCACCAGTAATACTCCCTCTGATCCAACCTCCACAGGAGGACTGAGTAATGTTACCCAGGGAAAAGGCTTAACTATGTTTATGTAATTTCTCTGTTTAAAATCCCTGAGTGGCTCCAACATTGCTTTCAGAATTAAAGCTCAAGATTAATAGCATGGCTTAAATCACTGTTGGTTTACCTTTACTTCACATTCAGCCATTTACCCCATTTTTTACCATTTTCATTGTTGAAGCCATTTCCATTTTCTGAAAATAAATATAAGACTGTATAAATACTGCTCCTTCTATTTAATGAGGCCTGTTTTGCCTTCCTTCAACTGGTTAATTAACATTAATCCCTTAGTAGTACAACTAATCCTGCTATTGCTTGTCTCAATTGTATGAGAAGAATAATCTTCCTCTGTTCTCATCATTACCTCATCATTTCCTGAGCACACCTTTAGAGATCTTACTATCTGAATATTGTAATTGCTTTTTCTGGTACACTACTGAAGGAAAACCCTATCCAAATCCACCTTCTTTATTAGCTCCTAGCAATACATGTAAATCCATGTATTTTGGAATTAAGAGATCTGAATTTTATTCCCAAATCTGTTATTTACCTCAGTGTAACCCCAGGTAAAGCCATTTTTCTGAGCCTCAGGTTATCCATCTTTAAAGTACTCTCCTATTGCAATGATTGCCAGCATAGATAAGTCAATAAGGATTCTCAACTGGGAGCAATGTTGCTTCTCAGGGTGAGTGAGGGGATACTTGGCAATGTCTGAAGCCAGTTTGAAGAGGGAAGACACTACTGGCATCAGGTGGGTTGATGCCAGGATGCTGCCCAATATCCTACCACATTCAGGCAAGTTCCTCACAACAAAGAATTACCTAGTCCCAGAAGTCAGTGGCACAAGGTGGAGAAAGCCATAGGGCAATACAGGCATGCTTTTATCATAGTACGAATCAGTTTTAGTGCTTGTTAACAATAGTGACTGTAAATATAAAAAAGATTCATTTATTTCCAATCTCTCATAGAATTTGAATTTGTGTGATTTCACTAATCACATTTCTCTTGTGGTATATGACAACATTGTTCAGTAAACATTCACTCCCTCCCTCCCTGACATCCCCATCCATTAACATACTTTGAGCTATGGGATACAAAGAGAAGTTTCAATGTGCCAGTGCTAAGCCTTGCCTTTAAGAAAGCATGTATGCATTTGCTCTCTAACACTCCTGCCAACAACAAAGAAGTTTTCTCCTCAGTGCTTTTCCCTTTATACAGGCTTTAAAATGGACACATAGGGAACACATCTACACACATCCCCGTTAGCCAGAGCTTGAAATAGACCTGTCTGGATCCAGAGTTTTGTTCAAGCCAAGAACTGAACATATATCAGCCAAGTCTTAATAAATGTGCAAAGAGGAGTAAGAAATAAATGCTTATGATTATAAACCTCTGAGATTTTGTGGCTATCTGTTATACAGTAACATCTGACTGATAAACCATATGCTGTTTTACTATTACTTTCCCTACATTAAAAAAGCTAAAAAAAAAACTTAACATCAAGATATATTCCTACCAGAACTGAATCTCTCACAGAAGAATATAAAATAATAGCATTAGCATCACCTACTAAAGGATTTTCTTCCCTTCAATTTGTGTGTAAGCTTATATATCTATGTATAAAAGGTTTTATTTCTAGTGGAAAATGTCCAAAAAGTGAGACTGTTGATTAAGTAAGTATTCATTAAAAAAAAAAAAACAGGAGAGTGGCTCAGGAGGCTAAGACAGATGGATCACAAGTTCAAAGCCTCAGTAAAAGTGAGGTGCTAAGCAACTCAGTGAGACCCTGTCTCTAAATAAAATACAAAAACAGGGCTGGGGATTTGGCTCAGTGTTCAAGTGCCCATGAGTTCATTCTCCAGTACCAAAATAAAAAATAAAAACAAAATTTAAAAACCCACAGGAAAGGAATATAATAAGAATCACGTTAATAGTTGGAATACATTTTTTGTCACTTCATATGACTAGGAAAAATATATATATTAAGATTAACTTCTCTACAGGGGGACAAATAAAGTTACTCTTCAGAATATTTTTAAGTTATAGATACATGCTTTATATTTTTAAAAAATTATTTTTACATAATTATAAAAGCATGGGATACATCTTGCTCTAATTCAGTCCCTAGTACCTCTCCTTTCCCTTCCCTCCCCCACCCCACTCCCTCTCTCTATTGATCTTTCTGCCATTTACTCATAGTTACTTTTTAATTAATTTCTGGTGGTTGTACACAATGGTGAGATTCACTATAATATATATGTACATAAGAAAGTTATGTCAGATTCATTCCACTACCTTTGGTTTTCCCATTCCCCTCCCTTCATGTATCTTATATCTTTGGTTTTTGATTTCTTCTTGTTTGTGTGTTATGATTACACAGAAGATTAGTATATTACCCTTCTTAAATCCTTGTACACTATGTACTTTAATAGTAGTGTCCCCCTATTGTGGGGACACTATTATTAAAGTATGCATGTTTTATTACCAAAAAACACCATCAATCATATATTGTCCTTAGCTTCTAAAACTGCTAACAAAAATTTTATTATTTAATAAAAAGGTATTTCCACAAATTGTCTGTGGTAGTCAGGTCCCATTAATATAACAATGCTAAGCATTTACTCTTTTCTTTTGTTTTTTTTAAACACCTACAAAAGAGTAGAACTATTAGAAATGGTTATTCTAATCATATATAGTCAAATTTTGCCTGTAAATCAGAAACTAGGACATTTTATTTCTTACATTGTTTTCACTGCTTATATTTGCATAATCACATGTATCAGACTCTCAAAGGTAGATATTGAGAAATGATAGATTCAGCTCAACTATTAAGGAGGAATCGCATATAATCATATGCACAAATCTATACCCCCACCACATATGTAAAAGATTAAGGATAGATAAATTGCATGTTACTTTTTTAGTTTTTCTTCATATAAATATTGATTAACAAAGTTATTAGTTTAGTTGATATCCTGTAAAACAAAAAATTTATCTGAATTCAATGACTTGAATATTTTGGATACTGCATTCTTTCAAGAGCTTCTAGGTAACACAAATGTGAATAATGATGAAGAAAAACTGCCAAGCCAAGAGAAGACATATATAAAGCACAAGATATGAAATATATCTCTATGAAAAATGACTTTAACACTTTTTTCTGTTGAGAATCTAATTTACTTTTATTGAACAATTACAATGAAACTAGCATGATTTCAAGCTACACAAGCAAAGGTTTCAACATGCCTGGTCTCTCTACAACTCACCCTGGGCATCTCGTCTTCCAACTTCTCTCAGTGCATTTCAAATCTAATATAAGACTTCAGAATTCAAAAAAATCTGCAATATTCTTTCATGCAGAGTGAAGATCCAGTTAATGAGCAATAATTAGTCATAGCAGCATGCTTCAAACTATATTCTTGTTGAGAATTATGCAAAGCCTATAAAATTGACAGCTTAGAGTACCCTGAAAAAAAAAGAAACTATTTTTCCATAGTATCCTTGCTCAAGTAACACTGTTAAAATATGAAGCATCTTAGCTGAAAGAAAAGAAATAGCAGTCATAAATAGGTTCCTTACTATTCCTGCAGTATGAATAAAATTCTGAACTGCCTATTTAAGTTCCTTTGCTTTCTAGTAGTATTCTGTTTTGAAGCTTTGTTGATGGATGTCAAACTCTAAATATCACCTGTGAAGGAGATAAAACTGAAGTTTACAGTAAGGTATATGACTATGTCATGGCTAGGAAGATTTGGTACAACAATTTTATAGCAGCCAGAAAAAATATTCTGGCTTAATATCAAATATATGGAAATAAAAAGAAATATAGCAACTAAATTGCAATTAAATTGTAAAAAAAAAAAAAGAAAAAAAAAGAAATCACATGCTGTACCCCTACTGGGAAGCATTCCACAACCAAACATGTTTATGTTTCTCCTCCTAAAAACTTAATCAATCCACTGTCTGAAACACACTTCTATTGCTCTGTTAACCACCCTCTATTATAACTATTTATTTTCTTTCTTATCAGCATATATGAAATACCAGGGAAAGGACTACACCTCAGGAAGCCCTATACTTTAGCACCTGGCAGAATCTCAGGTCCAGAAAAAAATATTGAACATGTTTGTTTGGTTGAATTCAATAGTCATTCCAAAACATTTTCCCAAATCTTCACTTTGGGATATATCATCAAGGCAAAAATGCTATAGAAAATGTTAAATTCTGCTACAAAACAGGAAAAGTCAGATTATTCTCCTTATTGAATAGTGATGTTTTTCCAAAACAACTCAAAACATTTTAAAAGATATTACCAGAAAATGCCATTTAACATTTTAATAATTTTTAAGTATTTTGTCTCATATAATAAAAGTAGTGAAAAAATAAAAGCCTGTACCATAAATAACAAATTCCAGCAAATTCTACACTATAGAGAAACATTTTAGACAATGGAGGATAAAGAAGATAGAGAAATTAAGGATAATCTCTAAACTTGGCAGTTTTCCCATCAGATAATTTTAAGAATAATAATTTTAATCATTTAACATACTTATACTCTTATGTAATAATATATGTTGTCTATATTTTGTGGCAAATTTTTGCCTACTATTTTGTGAATGTAACGTACTTTACTAATAAAACTCAAATAACAAAATTTTAGTACTCTATAAATGATAGTGGTGATGGTAGTGGTAAGAGGAGTAATAACAGTATTAATAATAATCTAAGTAATCTTTAAAGACATTTAGTAAATCCAATATTCCTACTGTCATCAGCACTTACAAGAAAATTTTCATATATCAGATTCAATAGTACAAAATCATTTATGAATCTGTGAACACCTTACTATAAAAAGAACATATGCATTGTCAATGACTAGGAATAAAATTAAAAATTGAGTTTCACAATTAAGATCCTTCTCTGTATAACTGCTCAATTCCTAGAAATGTTTTTAGTAATATCAATTTACAAAAATATATTGCATACCCCAAATCTCACTGATAATTACTTGAGTGCTTCCTAGGGGTATCACTCATTCTCTTAAAATCCTATACAGGGATCTTATAATAACTCTTTTAACATTACTATAGATGTTATCTCCACTTTTCAGATGAGGAAAATGAGACCAGAGACCCTAAGTAAAATTTTCTAAGGTCATACAACAAGAATTAGAGATTGTCCAGAGGACGTGACTCCAGAGACCATATCCTTAAGGTCTAAACCAGAATGAATGTTAAATCACTATACCATCCATCTAAAGTTCAACTCCATTTACACTGAAAAACAAAAAAATCTAAAAACAAAAATCACATTAATTGAACATCTCTCATGAATTAAACATTGTGTTGAGGAAAGTGATATACTCATGATTACAAATTTGAGATACAATTTTTGTTCTCGGTAAAGTAACAATAATGAATGAAAGGAGAAATCTGGAAACAGAATCTACTATGGGAGAGAATTCATTGAAATATGTAAGAACTAATTTTGAATAGATATAACACAAATTACAGCAGACATTTAAAGCTATGAATATTAAAAATCATTTTAAGCAGGAGTAAACTACAAAGCATAGAAAAAATTTAATTGGAGAGAAACACATGAATGACCTAACTTAAAATCTTTATCTGTTAGGTTATTTGGGATCAACAGATGACAAAATAGAAAGTTGTTAGCCCTATCAAGAGGTTGTTGTGATAAAAGTATCTATAGGAACAGGAGGGGGAAATAAATTCTGCATTAGGAATAAAATATCAAAAATATTGACAAGAAAAGATGAAAAGAGTTAGGAAGTAATCCTAGAGTAAGGATGAAGGATCAAAACAGGGTTGCAGAATCAAAGTGAATTGTAGACAGTTTTGAAGATGGGGAAGAGAACATCAAGCTTCAAATCAAATGAGTAATTACTAGTTATATTTCTCTAAAAGTGCTCTTCATCACACTGTTGGGCAGCATGAGAAAATTAAATGCCATGTTATTACCATGTGACACCATCTCTCTAATTTCAAGACATGTCCTAAAAAAGTACACCCCGGTAAGACTGCAGCACAATTAAATAAACCAGAGTAAACTAAATTAATGTTCCTCAACTTTACACCCAAGGTCCATTAATCTGTTTCACAGTAAGGATTAGCTGTATTAAATTCATGAAAGGACTATATTTAAAGATGAAGTTATAATAAACTCTCAAAGAAACATTATCTCCAAATGAAAAAACACCAGGTGCTTCAAGATCACCAGGAAAAGAGGAAACTCAAAGTAGTGTTTAACATAAAATAAGAATGTTATCTGTTAAACCAGGTCCTGCTGCCCAAGAGGTGACTGCTATAGGATTTTCTTATGCACAGCACCCAAATGAAGAATCACTAAAGAAGAAATGTCTAAGGATATTATAGTCTCACACAACACTATGTAACCAGCTCCTTTCATAGAAAGGTGACCTATTAAATATTACAATACTCCATTGGTTCTTATTTTTTAATGTAAGATTATAGTGATCAATGCCTCATGGAAATGATCAAAATTGGATTTGCACACTTCTACAGTATGTTGATGATCACTTACAATAAAATCAGAATGAGAAAGGGAAATTGTCTGAAAGGACCATTGAGCCAGGTAATAGATTCAGACTCATATATCCACACAGCAGGAACAAAATTAAAATGTAGATAGAATTCTAATATAGTCCAACTGGAAGGCTTGCTCCTGTTTCTTACAGAGGCTTGTTTCCTCTATGCAAACAGCTAATCTTAAAGATACAATACTGGTTATATTAATTACTTTAGATACTTTTACATGTATAAACATGTAAGTTAAAATAGCATCAAGGTCATAGTGCTTGAGATAAATAAGCCAAAAAACATAAGCTAAAACAATGCTCTTACTCTAAATAGATCACATCACAGAATAATATTTGCATGATGCAGAATAGTGAAGACAATTTCAGTGGATCACAAATCATATACTTAAATTCTATCCTTTCCAATGGCATCTAAATTTTTCTAGACAACAAAGCAGCATGTATTATATTATTTTCCATCTTCCTTGCTGTCCAGTTTTTTAACCAACACATTTCCCAGCTGAACTGTATGTAATATCACTGTCTGTCTCATCTAAATTTGTAAGGAAATGAAGATTTCAGTAGTTAATAGTATTTTTCTACCCTCTAAGGAACTGTTTTACAGAGATGGAGGAATTTATAGACAGGCATTGTAGTGAGATGTCTGAAGGAAATAATTGTGCTGCTTAACTTAGAAAATAATAAAACAAAATTGAAACAACAAAAGAAAAAGAATAATAATGGGAAAATACAGAATGAAATAATCAATGCAGTATACTTTTAATCATTCTGGTCACTGCAAATTAATTTTAAAAACTCACAAAAAAGCATACTATAGGACCAAGGGTACTTATTTTAATTATTTATTTAAAAACATGAATCTAAACTTTACATAATTAAAATCTGCAAAACTCTGAGTAAGTTAGAAGAGAATACTACTACTACTTAAAATTATAAACAGAAAAAATTATAACCTTTGAAATTTTCAAGTAGATAATTTATTTGAAACTAATTTTTTAAACTGGTCATATTAGCAATAAAGAAAATTAAATATTGAATCGTAGAGATTTTATTGGCTAAATTTTCTAATGAAATGTTATAAAATTAGAAATAAGAAGAATGGAATCAAACACATGGAAAATTTTAAACATGTTTGTATTCGTTTCCTGGGGCTGCTATAATGAAACACCACCGACCAGATGACTGAAACAGCAATTTACTGTCTCACAGTTCTGGAGGCTAAACGTTTGAAATCAAAATATCAGTAGGGCTAGGCATGGTGGTGCATGCCTATAATCCCAGCGACTTGAGAGGTTGAGGAAGGAGGATCACAAGTTTAAGGCCAGCCTTGACAATTTAGTGAGACCCTGTCTCAACATAAAATATAAAAAGGACTAGGGATGTAAGTCACTGATACAGCAACCCTATACCAAAAAAAAAAAAAAAAAAAAAAAAAAAAAACCC
>NW_025999932.1:17969741-18017491 GCF_001458135.2 Marmota marmota marmota
ACCCACCCCACCCTACCCTACCCCCCCAAAAAAACTTTACTAAAAGATAAAAGAAAATGAAATTGCTGTAAAAGAGCCCAAGAGTCTCTTGAAATATTCATTCTGATCCTTGGTTCCTGTTCTGCCTAATCCCACTTTACATTAATTCTATTACCAGTCCTGTTAAAATTTCCTTCTAAATATACTTAAAAACTTTTTCCCCTCTCTGTCATCATTAGTAAAACTCATTCCTTTTATTTTTCTCTAACTATTAAAATAGCCTAACTGGTCAGTGTATAGCCAGAAAAATAACACCTGGAATCCCAAGTCAAAATATTTAATGAAAGTAGCAAAAAAATTCAAAAAAAACTTCAGTGTTTCAAGCTTATAACATATTTCAACTTTTGAGAACAACATTTCAAAAAAAGCCATTAAAATTTATCCCAACTAAAAGCAAGAGAGGAACTGAATAAATTAAACAGTGGGAATCTCAAATAGCACTCATAATTTAAATGTGACTTGTATTAATTCTAGTTGTAGGAACACTCTTTTGATGAAGCTGCTATTTTTATTTGAATAAATTTATATTCTCTACCAGAATTAACTAGCAGTGAAAAGGTCTATGATTTACAGTATTTAGACTTATTAAAATATTTAAAAGAATCACAGAGATGACTTCTTTAATAATTTGTGCCTTAGGAAAATAATTTAAAGAACAATGTTCTGAATGAAGGCACAAAAGGCAGTGCCTGTGAAAATCTTTAGGCTGAAATATTTAGGCATTTCAGAACCAAAATATTATAATTTTTAAAATCACCAATTTTAAAGAATTAGCATAGAGCTTACAAGGTACAGCAGTTACAAAGAAAAGTTTTTCCAAATTATCTCATAGTCTACACAATGTCTTCTAGGTTTTTGAGAGAAATTATATTCAGCCTATAGAGTCCTTCTGTTGAATCCATTATCTTTACAATGTTGAGTCACCCAGTTAATGAAAAATGTATGCCTCTCCATTTAGTGAGGTTCTTTGATTTCTCTCATCAGCATTTTTAGCATACTGAGCCAGTGCATGTTTTAGAAGATTTGTAACTAAGGTTTTAACTTTCCTTCACTTTATTTCTAACTATGCTTAGCATTTTTCATTTCTCTTAAAATTATAAGTTTAATGGTAAATTATACTATTATATACCTTTAAGCAATCAATCTAACATGCTAAATATGAACACTTTTATTTGCATTTGTTCTAGTAATGAACATAGAATTTTTCCATACATATTTAGGATACACATATAGTACTGTATTATAAACCTCCTTCTTTCTTTCTTTCATCCCTCCACTCCTCCACTCTATCCATATCACTAGGTATATATTCATCCTTTTATTCCTAATGATTAGTGCTATTCCATTTTTGTGCAATTTCTTCAACTTTCCCTCAGTTATAGATATGCACATTTTCTCAACACCTGTTTATTACAACAAAGGTTCTTAAAAAACAATTCATATATATATGCATACATATATATTTATATTTTCATATATATATATAGAGAGAGAGAGAGAGAGATTTTTTTACCTACTGAATATATCCAGTGGGTAACACATATTTAAATAAGTGCAGTTGAATTGCACTCCAAAATAGCTATAACAATTATTCGATATATTCTTAATCTATATTCAAAATATATGATCTCATTAAAATAAGAAATGTACTTAACATATTGAGTAGGAGTCGCTAAACACATAGATAATTTAATTTAAATCTACTTGAAGGTTTGCAATAAAAACAGATAAGCGATTGGCCTAGATCATCCTGAAGTATTGCCCTGGGAGTATGGCTAGAAAGTAAGCACATTAAACACAGATTTTAAAAGTTAACATGCAAATACAGCAATTACTTTTCCTTCTTGAACCAATAGACAATTTTGCCCACCCTTCCAAGAATGATTTGTGAAGATTCTTAAAGCATACTTTGCAGAGACTTTAAGTGCCCTTCTCTCTCCACACTATGTTTCTTGTATAGAGAAAAGATTCTCTAAAATGCTATGCAGACAAGTGATAATATTTTGCATTTCAACATGTCCAGAAATTCAACTATTAGTTATACAATTTTATGAAGAAATGAGTAGCAACATTTCAACCAAGATAAAAACTATCTTAATGAACACTGGCTTCCAAAGAAATTCAATAAATTCTTAGATTAATTTTTATTCCATATTCTATCAAACATAAAACCTTTCTTGATTAGATTATCTACATATTCTATCAAACAAAGTCTTTCACATTGTTCTGAGGGCTATGCATTTATTTAGTAATGCTATTGTGAAAAGTACATACTTCAAGTTAGTGATCCCATCTAATAATGCAAAATTAGATAATCTAAAGGCTTAACTGTATTAAGATATATCAAAATGAATTGCAAATATCCTTGAATGTGACCAGAATCAATGAGTGGTATCAAAAATTTGAAGACTCTTTTATGTGAGATATTATCATTTGGAGAACAGTAAGATTATTGCATTCATTAAGCCAGCCATTTAATATTTTTTCATGGACTCTGTCCCTTTGCATCATTCTGTTAGTCAAAACTTAGATTTTAATATTCATCTTAGCTTCAGCTTCAATGAGAATCAAAACATTACAATTAAAAACCATTTAATGAAATTTTAAATTTCATCTAATTACCAGTGAGGCAATAGATATAAGTCTGTTTTAAAATGTACAAATTATTATTATTCACCAAAAAAGTTTTCTCAATGGCTTGCCTTCACAAATGTAGAACATGTTTGGCCATAACCCCAAGCACTCACAATGTGACTCTTGGAAACACCATCAGGCACACTTAATCCAAGAAAGAATCTAAGAGTTTGTATTGCTTAGGCCCTTCTCCCACTGGGCCACTATAGCACTTCTAATAAACTGACAATTGAATTCATACAATTCCCCTTAACCTTCTTACAGAAAAGCCATTAGACAATTTCTTCCCTGAAACATTCCTACTGCCTATCAAATATTGAGGGAAAAACATACTCCATAAATAAAGGAAGAAGAATAGCTAACATATGCTGAGCGCTTATTATGTACCAGGCACCATGCTAGGAAATTTTCAAGAATTACCTCAGTTAATTAATTAATTAATTGCAACCTAGAAGAGAATACTATTATCCCATTATACAAGCAAAGAAATCAAGGCCCAGCAAGGGAGTCTAAACACAGGAAATCCAAACTGAAACTCTTAAACTCTAAGCCCTTGTCCTTAAACTGTGAATTTGTATATTGCCTATCCAATTACAAGAAATGTTTTCCCACAGCAAAGAACAATGTTTGTTCTATTATGGAGTATCCTCAATTTATTCCTACTTAAGGAAAAAAATATTGAATATGTTTCCTAAGGTACAATTCAAGTCAAGTTTATACCCAGTGGGGATAAAGTCAAATAAATAGTACAAGAGAACAATATCCTTTAAGGTACAAAAGTTCAATTATCTTTGTTTATACAAAAGTTTGCCCACAGGCAGAATTACCCTAGAATAAAAAAGCACAGCATAGCTATCTAAGAATTACGCTTTATTTATTTACTATTATAGCTTTGGATTTTGAGATATCGTTTCAAGCCTTATGCCTTCTGCATAAAAGCTATAGCATCTATATCCTATTTATTGCTAGATATATTTTATGCTAAAAGCACAGAGATATGCATGGATAATTTCCCATCATGAACAGCTACATTGAGGAATGGTTGTAAAATTTAAGTCCCCTGTTTGAGGAAAGGGAGGTATCTTATTTTCCATTATATCTTATCACTTTGCCAATTGCATATTATGGATGGTGCTATAATAATTTTCATCTTAATCTGCTCTTCCTCCAAGGCTCTAGAAAAAAGGCTTAAATATTAAGAACATTTCCACATTTTTAATAAAGGGTATTCATGGTTTACAATAAATTGTAATATTTAAAATTTTTAGCTGCCACTAATGCTAGTTAAAAAAATTCTAATTAGATAAAAGATAATAAAATAAAAAGATATTTGATAACAATTAATGTTGTTTGGCACACAGAACTTCAATTCATTTTCAATTTGTATAAAAATAGCAAATGTGTTCTTAATTTTATGAGACTTACCTCTTCAAAATTCAGTTCCAAGAGCCTTAGGTTCATCATACAATATAGTTGCTGGCTGAGTTATGAACTAATAAAGAATTTTATTTTCAATTGTAAGATAACCCTTTAATATCTTTTTGTTTGAAGCAAATTTCTCACATTCAAACTCTTGATTTTGACCCTAGTTACTAGTATGCAATTTTATTCATCACTGTCTCATTACATGTATTCTGCCTTTAGTGCTCCAATCTTTTGTTCACAAATTTCAGTCTAGTTGATTCTATTTGTGCATTATTCATTTTTATCATGCCCTGACTTTTTAAATTACACTAAATATTGAGAATATTTTATCAAATAGAATCATGAGTTAAAATCACTTGTTTTCATCTCTAGATATTTTACTATAAAAACTACATTTCTATCACTTTACAGAGTCAGACAGTAGAGAAGCATTAGAAATTTTCTGGCTCTGCCAAGCCATTACTCTTTCAATCTGTGTCAAAGATTAGCCTCTACCAGGTAATCAAATAATGTCCTGGCCACAACAATCAATGGCTTTCTTTCATTGAGTACTTTGGGAAAACAGGTTATAGTGTGTCTCACATCAACTCACATCAAAAGTTTCAGATCCTAAAGTCCATGTGGAAACCCATCCTATACCTACAGCCAGGGCTTCTGTGACTACTACGTTCCAGGCACCCACCACACAGCACAACCTTGGTAGATCTCACCACACCCTGGCCCATCTTGGCTTCAATTCTTTTCCTATTATTCCCAAGGCCCACTGATGACAACAATATACTCAGAATCTGACTACTTCTTACTTCCATTACCAACACTCTGGTTTAAATCACCATGATCTCTCTTCTAGATTATTACAATAACCACCTAACTGGGTTTCTTGATTCCAGTGTATCCCTGTATCTATAGGCTAGTCTAATGACTAAGTATTTTTAAATATAGCCAGATCTATAGCAAAAATTCCTGTTTCAGAAGAAAAGCCTAAGAGGCCCTACATGGTCTGCCCCTGATGCCCAAAATGTTTTTCTTCCAGATATCTACATGACTAATGCCTTCGCTTTTTCCAAGTCTTTGCAACACTTAAGTATTTCTCCCTCACCTAGCTCTATGCAATCTGAATTATATTTGTTATTTGTTCATTTTCTGTATTCTCTGGATAAAAATGCAAACTATGAGGATAGGGATCTTACTTTTATTCAATGATACACCCCTAGCACTTAAAACAATGCTGGAAAATAGCATTAATTCAGGAAAAATTACTGGATGAATGAACAGGTATTCAATGACCCATCACCTTTTGCTGTATGTGATGAACCATATATATGGTCCTACTCTATTTATGTCTTCTTCTGGGCACTATAAAGGACTAAAAATGAAAACAGTCAAGACATTGTGCATAATAGTGTTACTATTAATTATCTATCTCTAATGTTAGTTTTCTAATTGCTTTTTGGTTAATTTCCACTTGCTTTTCCCACAAAAGCTATTTCAAATCATGTATACACTTCTTATTCCATTTTATATCACTCCCTTTAGCTACAGCAGAGTTCACTGTTCCTAAGCACACTGCCATTAAGGATGGTAACCCCCAAAATTTGGTGCTCCAACAACCAGGTATAAAGGAGAAGAAAAAGTTGTTGTTATATTTGGGGTCTTAAAATGCCCCCTAATGGTTCATTTGTTGAAGATTTAGTCATGAGCTGATAGCACTATTAGAAAGGAGGGGTTAGTGAAAGGAAATTAGGTTATTGAGGTATGACCTCAAGGAGATGTTGGGATACCCTCCTCTTTCTCCTCCTTTCTCCCTCCTTCCATGGGTGAACTTTGTTCTAACACATGTTCCCTGCCATGATCTTCTATTTCACCAAAGGCACAACGCAACAGGGCCAAGAAAACATGGAATAACACCTCTGAAACCATAAGTCAAAATGAATCTTTCTTCTTTTAATCTATTATCTCAGATACATCGTCACACTGATGGAAGACTAACACACAGTTATCATGTAACATATGTTACACAACAACCATGCCAAAACATAAATTGATATCTCATGATAAACTGTTATGAAGTAAATGCAAAAGATGAAAAAGATAGATTATCTACTTGTAAAATAAATTCTTAAATATTTTAATAGTGTCATTATTCTATCTTTCCTATAAAAATAACCAAGTTATTATTAATCATATTAGATAAAATTTTGTATGGTCTTAAAATATCTAAAACTATGAATTCTTAAAATACAGTCTTTGTTATTTTTTTAATTAATTAGTTGCAGTGGCTATTTAACAGAAAAGTCACCCTTTCTAAAACTAAATGTGCTAACAACTATTAAAACATGCCCTATGAGAAAAGCTGAAAAGTCATGGACTACATTTGCAGGTAAATGGATGAAGCTGGAGAATAACATGCCAAGTGAAATAAGCCAACCCCCCCCCAAAAAAAAAAACAAAGATGAATGTTTTCTCTGATAAACACATACTAACCCATAATGGGGGGAGATTGGGTCGGGAAGAATGAAGAAACTTTAGATTGTGCAGAAGGTAGTGAGGGCTGGAGGGGGTGTGGGAATGGGAAGAATGGTGGAATGAGATGGACATTATTACCCAATATACATGTATGATTACACTACCAGTGTGACTCTGAACCATGTTCAGACAGAGAAAGAAGTAGTTGTACTTCATTTGTGTAAAAAGTGTCAAAATGCATTCTACTGTCACATATAACTAATTAAGACAAATTTCAAAATAAAATAAATTTTAAAAAGAACATGCAAAATAAATAACTGTGTGTAAAAAGACATTTTAACTCCCTAATAATCAGGGAACCACATGTTTTGAAAATAAGGCACCACTTCACATCTATCTTTTTACTAAAACTTTCAAAATTCTGACAATAGGTTTTGGGAATGATGTAAAACAATGGCAATGTGCACAAACTACTATTGGGAATGTAAATTGATTCAGCTACCTAGAAGAGCAACTTTAGTTAGTAATCTAGTAAAAGTGACAATGCAGGATCCTATAAGCACAATTTCACTTCTACTTATAAAAAGAGAAACACACCCATGGAAACATTATCAAGAATGTTCACCACAACATAAATGTAAAAATAAGTTGGAAATTACTGAAATGCCCATCAACAGGAGACTGATAAATGTCACACATTTATAAAAAGTAATTTTACCTGAGTTCAATCCCCAGGATAAAAAAGGAATTTAATAAATCAAATAAAATGGATGGGATAAATAGGTAGACAGCATATGGGATAAATAGATAGGTGAGTCTCAAAACATAACAACTTGTCATCCCTTAGATAGTCTGCTTTTCCCAACAAACAGCTTTTAAGAATCATCCCTACGATTCCTTATGCAAAAGTGAGATTAAACTATTATTAGTGAATATAAAGATAAAATGATAATCTGATTAAATGTCAATTCATCTTCTAGACAGTACATGTACAGTCCTCATATTGAAAAGATTAACTGAAAATGTACATAAAATAAAGAAAGAATTGTTTTGCCTACTATGAGCAAGTTTCTATGCGTGTCAGAGTGAGATTATCATTGCCATAGGTAATATTATCATAGCTACCATCTATCAGAATTAAGACGATTTAAAGTTCACTTCTTAGAGTTTGCAAAGATAAACCCAGTTTTAAGTCCACAGTTAATTTTTTCTAGTATCAATAACATTTCATGCAAAGCAAGCTTTATTTCCAGCTGTAAAGTAATTTAAGCTCTTATAATTTTTACCTAGAATACAGAAAAATTACTTCTCTTTCATAATTAATAGTAACCTGCTAACACAGATTCAAAAGAAGCATTTTTTAACATTTCAGTGATAACGGACAGTTGGATAAAGACCAGTTGCATGGATAGCTGCTCTATGAGAACATAATAAACCATGAGCTGCCTAAAACTGCAGGAGAAGAAAGAGCAATTACATTCAGAATGTAGAGAAATGCTATAATATACCCCATTCTGGTTTATAAATTAATAAACTAATAAACATATGTTAGGACTTTAGAAGTCTGAGGGAGCCAATAAAAGTGAAATACATTGAGTATTTGGATACCATGTACAACCTTAGCATGTGATAGTTCTGGTATTGGTAAGTAGTAAACAAATGTATTAAGCATCAATAGAAAGAAAGAGGGAGGAGAGAGAAAGAGAAAGGTAAAGAAGGAAGAGTGAGAGGGAGGGAATCTCATTTTAATTGGGAACCATCTTCTTGCTCAGTGCCATTTGTCCTCTATATATTCATGCAGTTCATTTGACATTTGCTGAATGTCTGCTCTAAGTGCTATAGACTGAGAGAAACAAGTCTCCCCGACACTGCCTGCCTAAGGCTATCTGATCTGTATCCTTGAGCTTTTGATAAAAGAATCCTTAGTGATAGAAATATCATTATTCTATAATTCCTTCCACCAAATACTCCTTCAAGAGATTATTTTAGATATCCATATTTTTAAAGCACAACTGAAGTAAATAAAATGAACTCTCTCTGTGCTTAACATTATAACATTTATACAAATATAATTGCCCTCCTGAGCATTATAATATATTCAAATACATTGTGTCTTTGACAATATATGTGTATATACATAGACAATTTAGTTTCCCAGTAGCTATATACTATCTCCGCACATTACAGTAGCTAGATCTAAAGAGAGAAATCCATACATTATATTCATATTTTCATTTCACCTGCTTTTTAAAATAAGACATTAAAATCTTGAACATATTCCTACGTTGCATTAAAAATAGGAATGTAGTTTTCACTAAATTCTAGAATTTAACATTTCAACCTGAGAGGACAAGCTTGACAATCTTTCAAGTACTTATAATTAAGGAATGAATATTTAATTAGCCAAAAGAATAAAATCATAAAAAATGTGAAATCATTCCTCTTCTAAATATCATTTATCACTCAAAGTTTTGTAATAATATTCATTTTAGATGACATATATAAAACTAGAAATTTTCAAAAAATAAAGACTATCTACCATATATTTTATAAATACATGGATATATTTGAAGATGAGAGAAATATAGAAAGTTACACATATAAGGAAAAATATAGCACTAACTTCATCTCCTCAAGATTTCAACAAAATGCAATCTTCCAATAGTGCCCTCCAAAATATTCCTTAATTTTATTTTTGAAGGTGAAGCTAAAATTTCAGTTATTTTTTTAATTTTAAGAATTCCCATTATCTTATTTGAAGGGATTTTAAAACTGACAAATCTGAACACTAGATAAGAGTTAATTTTTATAGTAAGTGACATATTCTGTCAATTTCCCCTATTTCTTCATGATTCGCAGTATACTTCAGCGTAAAAAAATATATATTTATTTGTTTTAAATTCTAAAATACTTTTAAAGAACAAAATCTCATAGTAAAATAGTAGAAGGAAAAGGAATTCTTGCCTCACTCCAGGCAGTTCTGTTTTATTCCTGAACACTGTTAAGCCCCTGCAAATGAAGAATAGTTATTGTCTGCACTATGACAAGACCAGCACTTCTCTTGCAAACAGCACTTCTTCGCTGTGAACAGAAACAGGAATATCAGCTTGTTCCTTTTGCTTTCTAAAATCCTGCATGAGTAGCCCTTAGGAAATAATGACATCCTAGGTCACAATTATGGGCCCTTCAACAACAGATTTTTGTCTTAACTATTTTGTTTATTTTAAGGAAATTTGACCGAAACAAACTACAATAAATTCCTTAGGGGGAAAAATGTAGAGTTGTCCCAGAGGCCAACTCTTGCCTAACCCATACGTACCCTGGTGGCAGACTCCAGAGCTAAATGCAAACTCCACATAGAATAATAACCTTATGATTCTAGTAGTACCTGGAGCCAGCCCACAGGGCTTCCTCTCTCCCCTTTGCACTTCCAAACTCACAGCTTTCATCTAAGAGTAGTGTGGGAACCACTAAATCCGCAGACCAGAGGGATCATCCCAATTCAAGGGACTGTTCAAAACAAAATGTTTCCATGGAGTCCCGTAAAAGCCATAAGGGAAGACACCATAATATACCCCAGTACAACGTCTTTAATAATACTCAATACCACTTAAAAGAAAGTTAAAATTGTTGATGTAATGCATAGTAAAATATACATGAAGTATTTAAAAATTAAAGATCAAAACATAGCAAATCTACTTACATCATGGGAGAAGTGAATTGATTTTGCTATTAAATTTCTCTCAAGCAGACTAGATTTCCTAATAAAAATGTGTTGACTTTTTTTTTCTTGTGAAAATAAAGACCTGAAAATTTTTCAGCTCTTTTGATTGTATAGAAACTAGATGGACAGCATTTTACTTATTGAAAAATTATGCTAATCTGCTCAGTTATGATACAGCAAATAAGATCTCTCATATTGCTTTTAGCATATATATACTTATGCTTGTTTTCATGAAAATAAGCCTAAAGCTATTTATTTTATTCTAAATTAAAGTCTGATATTCTTGAACAATAATTTATTCTAGTAAAGTTGGCCTTTAGGCAAATTTCTTCTAAATTTGTCTTGCCTATTCATGCTTCTTAAATAAAATTTGACATTCCAAGAAAAGAGAAAAATGACAATTTTTTAGAACAAATCATATTTAAGAATGTTTCTACCTTTTTACTTTTATAATTAAGTTTTAAATAAACAGCAAAAATCAACCTATTAAATGCAGAGGTGCAATTTATTAAACATAAAATAACAAAAGGCTATATAAAATTACCTGGCCCTCTGGTAGTTAAAGACAATCTCATACCCTAATATGCATTTCTGTTACTTAAATAGTTACCAATTTTTAGCAATATCACCAAAAGCTTTCAGTAGCTTCAATTCATCTTAAAATCTAAATATTCCAGGTTTTCCAATCTTTTGAATTGAATATGCTCCATCTTTATCAATTTATCTAAGAATATGTGAAAAGTCTGTGTCTGTGTCTTTGAAGGCAGCAGAAATGTTCAGCTACACTGAGGGCCTGTTAGTAATTGTAACACTTGCTCTTACCTACAAATACTGCTATTCAAAAAAACTGACTAAATTCATCATGATCTTCAGGCATCTTCTTATTTGGAGAAATGTAGTTTTGACATTAAAAGATGATAAATCATAAGAAAGCTTCCCAGTTTAAAAAATTCAATAACTCAAACTTAACATCTGTGTTTGAAGTCTTCTTCACTGAGTCTGGCTTACCTTTACCAGCATCTGTTTGACAACCACTAACCCTCTGTTTGGCTCAGGTTTTTCTATTCACTGCCCATTTACCTCTAAAATGCATCTTCTGTATTGTACACACTATCATTTTCATGAGAAATAATCATATCACTTCCAGTGGGTAGCTGCAACCTTCTAATTCAACCAGTTCAAACCACATTTCTTGGTCTAAAATGTATATCAAAAATTTTTTCTTCAACAATTTCATATGAATAAATCCCATGTCAGAATAAAATCACATTCTAAGCCATCTTAACACAATGTAAAATTAATAGCATCTTAAAATCTAACATTTTAACATTTATATAAAAATATCATCAATTCATCATGTACTACATTTAACTCAACTTAAATTTTATTCTGATTTGTTGTATTTATTTTATTTAGTAAGTATGGCTTTAAAAATTAATCAGCTATGTGTGCAAACAAAGCAAATTATTTAAATACATTGACATTAATATACTTATTAAAAAAGAATATTAACAGAAGTTATATCCTATGTTGAACAAAAGCAATAAATTTGTTTGAAAAGCAATGTAATATAGATATATTCATTCTAGTCATATACAGAGTAGCTAATGCTTTATAAAAGGGAAAAATAAATTAAGCTATTTTATTGTAGCAATAAGAAATTTTATGGAAGAGATGACTAAAATAAGAAAAATATCATGTATTTTTCATTTTGCTCCTTAATTTTATAACTCATTAATTTTATTTCTGAACATATTGTTTGAAATATAGTTGAGTTGTGGTCTTAGCTGACCCTTAAACATCCAATTAATATTCCCCAGTTGATTATTTACCAGGCCTACCTGCCTGCACTTTGATATACTGAACTGATACTCTCATGAAAACCACATAAGGGGATGGGGTTGTAACTTAGTGATAGAGTGCTTGCCTAGCATTCATGAGGCACTGGGTTTGATTCTCAGCACCACATACAAATAAATAAAATAACAACTAAAATTTTTTTTAAAAAAAAACACATGAAGGTGCAGGGGAAAACTCAGACAAATATTTCTTCAAATCATATTTTTAAAAATTTACCTATAACTACCCAGATAAAAGCAATGAGATTTTATGCTGTAGACATTTTTCATGAAACTTAATAATTATGTATGTTCACACTTAAGTAAAACCGTGGGTCAGAATACTGGAGAACCCAAAAGAACCCTATAAATTTAGGCATGTGTATAACGACAACTTTAGTAATATAACTGTTTCTCTAGTCCAACTCAAAAATATGCCCAAGATAACCTCCAAAACAAATTATAAAGGTTAGAAAAAGATAAAACTTCACTTTATGCCAAAATAATATGCAAATATAAGGAAATATACCTAGTCACATTTACCATTATCACTAAAATAGGCAAATTACACAGAACTGGTCCTTAGTTCCAAAGCTCAAGCACATTTACCTTGAAAAGCAGCTGCATTTTGAGATATTAGCAGCTTTAATGTAGAGGTGGATGCTTGAAGCACCTGCTGCAGATCTTGGCGAGCTGCAATTTGGTATCTCTCCTCCATCTTCCTTGTGCAACATGTTGGCTTTTTAGATATGCAAACCTGAAGATCAGGTCCTGAAACATATATAAGATTTTCCAGAATGATCATCTATCCATTAAAAAAATATTACATGTTATATGTCATGCATTATAAGTCCTACATACAAGGGGTTCATATTTTTTATTAAATTATTCAGTTATTGTAATTTGTTATACATGATGGCAGAATGCAATTCATTTCATATTACACATCCAGAGCACAATTTTTCAAGACACTGGTTGTACACAAAGTATTTTCACACCATTCGTGTCTTATACATGTACTTAGGGTAATGATATCTAACTCATTCCACCATCATTCTTACCCCCTTGCCCCCTCCCTCCCCTCCCTCCCCTGTGCCCTATCTAAATTTCCTCCATTCCTCCCATGCTCCCCCCACCATTGCCATTATGAGTCAGCATCCTTATATCAGGCCTTTGTTTTTTCAGGATTGGCTTACTTCATTGAGGGTGATATTTTTCAACTCCATCCACTTACCTGAAAATGCCATGATTTTATTCTCTTTTAATGCTGAGTAATGTTCCATTGTGTATATATGCCAAAGTTTCCCTATCCATTCATCTACTGAAGGGTATCTGGGTTGGTTCCACAATGTAGCTATTGTGAATTGTGCTGCTATAAACACTGATATGGCTGTATCCCTGTAGTATGCTATTTTTAAGTCCTTGGGGAAGTGGTTAATATTCTATGTGAGGAATTGATTTACCAAAACTACTTACTGTAAGAAAAATTCTCTATCATCCATTAATACAACCATGAAAAAAAATTCCAAACCACTAACTCTTTGCTCAATAATTCAAATTCTTGATCTAATATTAATTATGTCTACCAATATGGGGCAAATTAACTACTACATAAGCAATAGATCAGAAAGAGTTAATTTTTGCTTATTTTATCAATTTGGCCAAACTTATTTAAACTAAATATGTAGTAGAAAATCATACAGGCTAAATGGTTTTCTTCATGAAGAAGTGAAATCAAATTTTGTGCATCAAATAAAGGTCAAAGAACATCATCTGATTTCTCAACTCCCATGATGCTTGTGCTTCTTGAGGAATAAAATATCCTCTGCAATAAAATGACAGTAGATTGAAATCCCCCGTGGGCCCAAATCCAAGATCCAAGACTCTACTCACTATATATCTGTCTAGAGGCAATTCCTACCATTAAATCACTTTTTGGTTGTATAATCATACTTAGAAAACCCAGTGAGGATGAATGTTATATTAAATGTAAAGTCATTACACATACAGAAGACTTGTACTTAAAAAATAATTTTCTAACATGATGAACAATTCTCATCCTGGATAGAGATGCTAAGAAAGCACCTGAATACACAGCACATGTGGTAGAAGACAAAGAGGAAAAGGTATGACACAGGGGACAGTTAGCCTCTGAAAAGGGAACCAACCCCTAATGGAACACCACAATGTGCAGGCATCCCAAGCCTACAAGTTGTTTTCTAATGCTCATGACAAGTTTACTTACAAGCCCTGAAACAGTTATTCCCTAATTTCAGAACAGGAAGAGTACTGTGGCCCTTGGTGTCTGGGGAGTCTCATAGCTCCCACATTAGCTCTGCATAGACTGATTTTAGATCAGTAAAATATGCCTGTGCACGCACACAAATGCATACATGTGACAGCCTTCACACTGTTCAAGCTCTTCCTATTTCTTCACACAGTCAGCCTCAGGTTTTACATTTCCAAAAGTTGGTTCTGGATAAGATCAAAACATTTGAAATCACTCTGAGCTTCCTGCCAACATAAGACACCAACATTTCTAATAATTTCAGCTTTGGTTTGTTGAAGATAGACAACAACTGACAGCATTTGAGCATTTTACAAAGGCTAAGAAGCATAAAATATTTATAAGTGTCACAGTAGGTAACATGTTGGCAATTGTTTTTCATTTATCTTACCTAAAGTTATACAAAAGCTAATTCTATTTCAAATAGTAAAATTGATTGAAAGAAACAAAGCTATCTTCTCAGTTTTATTCCTAAATGGAAGGATTGAGGAATTAACATTCAGAGAAGAGCAACAATAGAGACTGGGGAAAAGAACCAAATGAATAAATATTGAGGTGTACAAATCTATTTAGTGTGGGAATAACTACTAGAGGATTTTAAAATAATAATAACAATAATAATGTCTCACTGCAAATATGCCTACTGAGGTCAAATATCTAACACTGTTTGGCTAGATTATATTCAAAAACATGGTCTATAAAGGACCCCTGAGATGTGACCCTTCTTCCCACTCCCTGTCCAGAAACAGAGGCCTCAGTACTCTTCCTTTCGCAAGCAGGCCCATTTCAGTTCCTCATATTCACGATGCCACAGAGTCATTCCCCAATACTTTCTTCTATCTGGGGCACTCTTGTCCAGCTATGTTCACCCACACATGCACCAAACACCTACCATTACCTAGTTCATTACTATCCATTTTTCTTAAGATCCCCACTCTGTCTTCCCTAGAGAAACTTTCTGTAAACTCCCAGTTAACACAAGTCCAGATAACATGACATTAGGGCCACATATCTCTCCACTGCACATGTCATCTTTGTACTTTTATATGCTTTCAGGTGATTCTAATTAATTTGTTCCCTCACCAATACTTTAAGTTCCAATCAGGGAACCATTTTGCTTGCTTTTATATTCCAGTTGCACAGAACATTGCCTAATACATGCTAAACACACAATAATGCACATGTATTATCTAATTTAATCATCACTATGATATTACTGCCACATTTACACATGAGGAGATGAACACATAAAGAGGCTATCCAGGGCTGGGGATGTGGCTCAAGCGGTAGCGCGCTCGCCTGGCATGCGTGCGGCCCGGGTTCGATCCTCAGCACCACATACAAAACGAGGATGTTGTGTCTGCCGATAACTAAAAAATAAATATTAAAATTAAAAAAAAAAAAAAAAAAGAGGCTATCCAGTGTCAGGGTTGGGTACAATGTAGCTCAATGGTAGAGTGCTTGCCTAGCATGCAAAAGGACCTGGGTTCAATCTTCAATACTGCAAAAGAAAAGAAATGGATAAAGAAAAGGAAAAATGAAAACTGTCCAGATTACAAAATGGTAGAGCTGGTGTTTGGGAAGCAGGCAAACTAACTCAGAAGAACTGTGTTCTTCACCATTATTCCACTAGAGGAAAGAAAGTCTTAAATTTATAAATGGATTGTTTATAGACATAACTAGCCATCTCCTATTCCTGTTCTGAAAGAAGGCATCTGTTTAGTAAGTTGCAAGAAAATAAATTTTAGGTTAGGAATTATCCAAGGAGATTTATCAAAATAAAACAGACTAAAATACAAAGCTATAGACTTGCCATTTGCTTCTTTGCCCAAATTTAAGTGGTAGAAAATACATTAGAAAGATGCAACAAATTGCCTCTACTGCTATCCTAAATATCATGTAGGAGAAAAACCATTATGCCTCAGCAACTCTGAGTAAGCAAACATAGCAATTTAGACCACTTAGCCAAAGTACATTCCTCAAGTTGATGAGGGTCTGCACTGATTAATTCAGACTTTCATTTAAAATCTTAGAAGTTTGTAGTGACAAGATAAAATTAAATTCCAAACCAAATCAGAACTATAGCACCATAACTAGGCACAATACTTACCTATTAGGCACGATATTTTTCATTAATATCACCTACAAGATATGCTTAAATAACTTAGAATTGGGGTGCCAGTAGAAGGAAAAGAGTTGGCAAAAAAGATTCCAGTTCCCTTTGTTCCTTCCTGTATCAGTCCAAGAGACAGACAAGATGGACTAAACAAGATCCTCAGGGAAAGGACCATGTCTTACTTGTTTCTAGAATAAGCACAAAGGACATAAGATGCTTGTTGATTAAAAAAAAAAAAAAAAAAAAAAGCCCAGACTACAGTTTTCCTGTTGTAAGTAAAACAGGCATCATAAGAAAGCAAAGCTAGAATTAACCCATAACATACCACATGGCAATAAGAGATATTTTAAAAAAGATTTCAAAGCTTGGCTTTAAGAAACATTGCATAATTTCAGGATGATATGAAACAGTGAGAGTACCCACGCTCTAGGGCAGCTGTCAAGTTTCTGAACAATAAAATCAAACTTTGCAAGAAATACTAAAAACAAAATAAAATAGTGTTCCTCCAGTCAGAAGCCTTCAACCAAAATCATTGGTGCTTTCTGGATTTCTTACCTAGAAGCAGCAGTATTGTTTAATAGCTACTCCTTTCTGTTCTCCAGCATAAGAAACCTGAAGCCATCTACCTGCTGGTGTGTTTAGTATGCTAAAGTAGAAACATTTTAACAGGGAGGCATTCTGAAAAGACGGCGGCAAGGGCAGCATGGTTTTCACTATCTCCAAATCCTCATATAAAACCAGACAGTACAAAACAAATCCACAACAACTACTACAAACTAGTTAACATGATATCAATATACCCCCAAAACTTCAAAATACAAACAGAATAGAACAGACCAGCAATAGCTACAATATCTTCACAGTATCAGTATTTGGACAAGAGGGAAAAGAAGGAAGCAATGAAGGAATGTCTGAAGGACTTGAGAACAAGAGAAACCCAAAGTATTGAATAGAATTCACAGGAAGGCAGAACAGACTGATTTGGGAATAGCAGTGGGGCTGGAAGAATTCTGCCCTCTCAATTATTGAATGTGTGTGATGGATCAATAAGAGAAACAAATAAGTGAACAAGGGGCAACAAGTCTCCCTTCCAAGACAGACCCTACACAGAAGAGAAACTTCTAGAAGTGGAAACAGAATTCAACAGAGCAGGGAATAAACAGACATAGAAAAAGAAGGTCTAGACCAAAGCAGAAAGGGAAACAAATGCAGGAAATGCCAGGAAACAAGCAACCATGTTTTTGAATGCCAAATGAAAACATCAGAAGAGGAAATCCAGTCAAGTTAGAACAGCTATTCTGAAGCACGTCTCAACTGAAATGTTCAGAAAAACTAACTTCACATAAAACAAACAACAACAAATATTGGGGTCAAATCTCACACAGAGTCATAATAAAAAAGAGAAGAATAGAATAACATCCCTACACAGAAAGAAAACATGCCATTGAAAGACATACAACAAAAAACATCAGATAGAAACTTAGCTACACTATTCAAAACAAACCAAAAGATAACAACACAAGACATGAAAGAACTACATAAATCAGAATTGGAAAAATCAGATAGGAGGTGATGGTATTCAGAAAAGAATTAAAGATGAAAAAAAATTCTAAATGAAGACTCAACTAGAAGGAACAAAAGAGTCTATCACACAAGGGTAATGCCTCAAGAGGAAAAATAAGAATTCTGAAAAATCAAAAAGAACAAAAGGATTTGAAAGACAATTACAACTAATATTGAACAGAGGTACAAATAACGTAAGTCCCTTAAGAAGAAAACAGGATAAATACTAAAAGCTGTATTTTAGGTTATTCTGAAACAGTTACAAGTTTAATATAAAATAAAACAAGTAGCTGTGAAATACTCAAGTTCTTTTCTCTACTTCTATACTATATCCTTGCAAATTAGAATTTTTAGTGTGAAAGAGAGACAGATATCATTAAGCCATTGGGAGAAACTCTGTAATCTTAAACTTGAAAGTATCAATGTAAATCATGAAAAAATTTTATCATTGAAAAGTTTATGTTTCCTAGCTTCATTAAAAAGGCCTAGAAAAAAATGACTAAGCAAATAGCAAAGGACATCCCTTGTGCCTTGTAACGGTCTTGTAATATTTTTTCTCTTCAAAAAGAAATCAGGGCTCCTTAAAGACATGGTTCATTTTAGAACAGAAGCAGGAAGTTCATGAGATGACAGATACTAAAACATCTTACCCACCAGACAGCCAAGAAGTTTTCAGATAACTACTAGACTCAAATCAAAATAACTAAGGAATTGCATTAGTCCACCAGGTTTACCATAACAAAATACCACAAACTTGTGGTTTAAGCCAAAGAAACTTATTTTCTCAGTCTTGGAGGCTGAGGTCCAAGATTAAGGTACCAGCTGAAGAGTCAGTCTCTATCTGGCTTGCTGATGAGCTATCTTCTCTCTGTGTCTATCACATGAAGCACTTCTGGTGTCCCTTCTGTTTTTCATAAGGACAATAATCACATTGGATTAGGGTCCTATCTTAATAATTTCACTTAACCATAATTATTCCCTTAAAGTCCCTATCTCCAAATACATTCACTTTGGGGGTCAGAGCTTTAACAGATGAGTCCAGCATGGTGACACACTCATATAATCTGAGAGACTCAATAGGCTGAGACAGAAGGATCACAAGTTCAAGGCCAGCCTTGGCAATTTAATGAGACCCTATCTCAAAATAAAAATTAAAAATGACTGGGGGTGAAGCTCAGTTGTAGAGCACCCCTGGATTAAATCCCCAGTATCACACACACACACACAAAAAGAGCTTTAACAAATGAACTTTAAGATGACACAATTTAGTTCATAACAGAAGCCAACTTCAAAGGTGGTCAATGGTCAATATGGGACAATTTGAGCTTCAATAATAATTTCAATGAAATGGAAACAACCCATGTGATTAAATGTAAATACTTACATTTAATTTTAAAATTTTATTTTAAAAAATAAGTTTATCACCTTCAAAAGATGAAAGAGAGATCAGTTATGCTAGAAACTAGTAAACAAAGAAGCAAATACTTATTCCATCTTTCAGATATAAACTGTACCCATAAGTACAAATAGTAAATTAGGGAATCCTCACTTTATAATAAATGAAAGAGAAATAACAAAATTAGAATACCCTATTTATTAAGCCCAAATGAATTAGTAGATATAGACATTAGCCAGCAATTGCTGCCAAAATCAGAGACAAAAAAAAAGAGACAATCAGAAATTAAGTGCCTCTCACAATCTTGCCAAATACCAACTAATGTCTTGCCAAAGGAACAAACCTGAATCTAATCCAGTCTTTGAATCCAGTTGCCAATTTGGAGGAAACATAACGTACTAAGGAACATTTTTTTTTTTGCGTCACCATAAATATTCAACCAGCAATATATGAACTGAGAAACTGAAAGCCAAGTGGCTTAGATTCTCAAAAGATGTATCAAGAAGAGTTTTATTTTAAAACATTTTTATTATAAAATAAAGTACAGACACAAGAAACCACACAAAACACATGTTTGGCTTAGTAAGTTATTACAAGTTAAACACCCTTGTATCTACCACCAAAGTCAAGAAGTTGAACTGTGACAGAGTCCCTTCACGAGTCCCATCCCAATGAGAAAATTGACTTCCACTTTTAAGCAACCACTGTATTGAATTTTATAAATATTTCTTTGTCTTTCTCAAAATAGTTTAATATGTTGTCCATTTTAAAAGAATATTTTATACTATCTTTCTCTTTTTATTATAATCAAAAATATAATGGGAGACTTATCCTCTTAACAAATATCTAAGTGTGTTATACTATTGCTGTACAGAGATCTGTACAATAGATCTCTGGAACTTTTTGTCTTGCATGACTCTTGATATACTACTTATCTCTCCATCCCTTTCTCTTCTTTTTTCCATGTAAAATAAAAAATACTCAAGTCTAGCACAGAATTATTAAGTGGCATTGAATCTGGTGAGAGAGAGCCAATTTCGACTCCTGGAATTTCCTTTAAAGGTTTCTTTCTCACTCACATACATGTAATTTAGATGAGACTGATTTCCACATAAGAGATAGTTTATTGGCTAAAGCATTGTGTCCTATCCTATCAGCATAATGACTATGTGAGAAACAGCCAGTCACAAAAAATAAATTCAAAGAGGTATTTGCTGAGATACCTAGGAGAACATAGTTCTCACTGTTCTGTAAGAACTGAATTTAAAGATGCAAGAATGAAAGCCTTGCCAATACCATAATCATTTTCCAGCTCTGAGTGAAGACTAGATCAATCATAGATTCTCCTATCATCTGCAATATAGAGAAATCTACCCAATACAATAATAGCATTGCCCAGAGTAATAGCAGGTCAAACCATTCCATTTTCTTTTATAGTTTTCCAGAACTTTAAAGAGACTTTATACTAAATGGAGGGACAGATAACAGCCTTTGAATGCTGCTCAAGATCCCCATCCTGAAGTGGAAACAAACTTTATTTGGCCAAGAAACAGGAAGGGTTCCACACATAGTAAGGCTGTGCTATATTAAGCTAAAAGCCATTAACTCTGCACAAAACCATCAAAACCCTAGAGAATGAACTAAAGGGGAAAGATTCTGTGGAGGAATCAACATTCAAATGAAGGGGTCAGAGTAAGGTTAGTTTCTCATCTCTGTGGCTTTGGCCTGAGGACACTCCCTATATAAAGTTACTAAAATTCTAACAGCAACTAACAGTCTTTCTGGAATGAAGACCACAAAACTGAGCTCAGAGCAATCACAGCTGCTAGAAAGTGAGAACCCCAAGTTCTGTGTAAACTTTACCCAAATCTCTGGTTGACCACACCTCACATATGAAGGTTTTGATGAGTGTGAAGGAAATGGATAAAGACTGTAGTTGTTGTTGGCCTAGGGTTGTGGCTCAGTGGTAGAGCGTTTGCCTAGCATTGCCTAGCTTGCCTAGTGACGCACTGTGTTCGATTCTCTGCACTGTATATAAATAGACACAATAAAGGTCCACTGACAACTAAAAAATATTAAAAAAAAAAAAGACTGTAGTTGTTGCCCTAAGAGGCACAATTGGCAATTAGAGCACAAACCAGTTAAATTTCTCCTAGGAGGAACATATTAACACTCTTTGGAGGAATGTTATAGACTCCATAATCACAATAATATTACACTCATAGTATCCAAGAGACAATATAAAATTCCTGCACATATGAAGAATCAGATATATGGTTTAAATACTGAGGGTTTTGATAAGATCACCTTAAGAAAGTGTTTAGTTAATGAACTTTGGAGGGTTTCTCAATTTCAACACTACTGTAACTTGGGGCAAGAGAATTTTCACGATGTTTATCAACATCCTGAACACCACCGATTTAAGGCCACTAGCAACACACACAAACACAGAGAGTGATCATTAAAATATACATTCTAAATGCCTCCCTTGGGTATAATCACCAATGGTTAAAAACCACTGGCAAGACAAAGCCTAAGGATGCCAATGTGGATTAGAAAAGAGGAGGAATCTTTTAAAAGATCTTGAGGAGTGGCCAATGAAGTAGAAGGAAAAAGAATGGAGGTAGGAAAAGAAGTGCAGTTTCCTACACTTCAAGGCCCTGTGTAAGTATTTTTAAAAAGGAGATCAATATTGTTTAGGGAAGTAGACACATGCAAGAAGTCTGAGATTTGTAAAGACCTGCAAGCATCTGGGCTACCATTTTGGTTGTTTCCTTAACTGTAACTGCACAGCTGCTTCATAAACCATCACAATTGCATTTGGGATCCTATACATTACAAGGAATAATGTAAAGGTCAGCTCACCTCACTGAAAGCTGTTGTACTAAAACCTGTTTAACAATTTTAACACTCATCCCTTCCAATTTTAATATTCATTCTTTCTAACTTGCCACTCTTGATAAGAAGGGCTGCCCAAAATTCCCTAATATCACCTTGTGTCTGGCTTTCTTGAACATTTGCATATGTGTGCTTACTCAATACTATTTCTCAACCAAATCTATAAGTTCCAACAGGATAAGGACCATCTTTGTTTTATTTCCAAGCATATTGTAAGTAACTGAAACAGTAACTGGCATAAAGGAGTTTCAATAAATTATTAGTCATCCTCTTTTTCCTAACTTGCACATAATTTCCTAAGAAATCTAAGAAGGCAGTGCCTTGCCTCAAAATTAATGAAAAAGCTGTGTGTGTGTGTGTGTGTGTGTGTGTGAAAGAAGATATTGCTGAAGACACCAAAAATTGATTCAATAAACCATTTGGAATAATGTTTGTGGTTACTGTATTTACATTTTTACAAATATTACTCATTTTAATGTATCGCTATAATTTATAGATTCATCTTTTTGTTTTAAAGACTAAGGCATTATTCTACAAATGTATGCATTGATATTATTCGTTAAAATGAAAATAATTTCAAAGGAATATTGGGTATTTCAGTAACTATGAGTTTTTATAGTCTCAGATTCAATAAAAACATTCAGCACACTACAAATTAAAAAAATAAGGTCAACACAATATTCACAGATAGAATAATAATGTTGTCCTTCATATATATAAATGGCATCATTGATCCTTCAATAGATACTGTGCTCAGAGTTTTTCCAGCAACAGACGATTAATGTTCATACAAAATGACATACTTAAATATTTTCTTTTATTACTAACAGCAAGAATTTCTAATATGAAAGCATATGTTCTCTGTCTAGAAGCATAAAAAAGTATGCTAAACAAAATGCTTTCTCAAACTTCAAGTCATGAATTTGGAGTTAACAGTTAAAACTCTGGGGGAGAAAAGGTACACACACACACACACACACACACACACACACGCAGCAGCAGAATAGCTTGTACTTAAGGGATGAAAAAATGAATTTCAATCTTATCCCACACATTTTAAAAGAGGTACGAAATTTTTCTATTGCTTTTTAACCAATTCACTTATCTTTAGTATCCAACAATCTGCTACCTCAATAACCCACACCATTTCTCCAAATGAAACCATATCCATGTGACAGAGCTCCTCAAGGCAGGGCTAAAGCTGAGACTTTGAACTGGCACTTTAAATTAAATGTTATCTCTTGTTTTTCATGCATATATTTACTTTAACTGATGCATATGGATTGAAGACTTGCTGGAGTAGGGTTAGATGTGGGAAGGGGGATGAAGATTTTAACCATAAATGGAGCTCGAACCAAAATAACTTACTTAACTTCAATAGATAATGTCTTGGGTATCAGTCCACCTCATAATAAGCCCCATTTCCTCTGAGAACTGTTCTTTCAACACCCCTTCCTTGGGGGAGACACTTCCCTGCCACATTTGTGTCAAGTAACCTTACATTTCTGATTTGTTTGTTGAAGTAAAGTTGGATCTATGATTCAAACAGAACCAATTGGATTCTTTCACCTGGGAATTTAGAATTATAACATAAATCTAATCTATTTGCAGTAGAGCTGTTTTATATATCATTTAAGAGTGAAATACCCCTGCTATTTCACCATAGAGACAAAGAAATCTCAAAAACAAAAAAGAAACCAAAACAAAGAAGCCCAAAATAATAGACAGGAAATCATTAGACGAGGCTCCCCATAGTTCCTGTTTTAGTCCTTTTCTGAGGCTCAAGTATTTCCTATACTTTGGATCTCACCTAAAGGTTTACAAAAAAATTATTTTTGCACTAAATAGGCAAAATTAGCTTCAATTTATTGAAATGAAATTGTCTAACACTAGTAAGAGGGTATTAAGGGAAGAGGGATTAAAAAAATTATCTTCAATTTATTGAAATGAAATTGTCTAACACTAGTAAGAAGGTATTAGGAGAAGAGGGATTAAAAAAACAATCACACAGAAGGTTCTCAGGAACTCTGAAATAGCAGAGGGAAAACCCAGTCAAATAAGCCAAACCTAGAACCTATGTGTAGGAAGGCAGAGTGGTTTGGAATGCAGATAGTTACTGATACTTGAAACTGTCCCAATCCTAATTATCTGGATATTTCATGTCCCAAGAAATAAATCATATATTAAAAATAAACTGCATCCTGACACTTCACCAGCTTTTCTGTAGGGAACTCCCATTACCATGTTTGTTTAACACAAATAACCTTAAAGGGAATTGTGTCATCCAGATGTTTATGAATGAAAGTAAACAAAAATCCTATGCAAATTGAAAAAAATAAGGGGTTTAATTGATTCAGAACACTAAAAGTACAATTATAATTTTAAGCAATCTTTGATATAGCTGCTTCAACAGTTTCACAGAAGACCTGCTGCTCTGACTCTTCATTTTGATTCCTGTAGACTTTGCCTCATCCTTAGTTTCCTTATAGGGAGCACACCAAGAAACTCTAGCCTCAAGTAGCAAAATGGCTGCTGTGATTCAGTCTACACCAAGAAGGAGTAGAGAGAATATATTGAAGGTAGTTCTAATAGAAAAAGACATAATGTATTTTTCAGAAGACTCAGCAAACTTCACATGTTATTGGCTCTGGCTAGTTTTAAAAACCCATACCTGAATGATGACTGTGGCCAAAATATGATGTATGTTGATTGGTTTAAGCTAAGTAGAAGGTCAAGGTTGGGTCAATCCAACTCAAAATCCATGTGTAAGAAAGAGTAGTTCAGTTTCAAACCAAAAAATAGTATAGTGTTATGGATGATAGTGACTAGAAAATGGCCAGTGGACCACTACAGGAGCAATTGACTTCTTACTTCATGAGAGAGTGCCAATTCTTATACCACTGTATAGTGGAAATCCAAACTAATTAGTGGGTACACAAAACACACTTTGGAGTCCCTGGGGATACTTACTGACAATGGGGAAAGAGTTTCTACATTCCTACCAAGAATCAGGTTTGCTTTGTTTTGATTTTTTATCATAACACGGATCATTTTGTCAGCTTCATTCTCCTACCCAAATTGCTGGACAGAATTTAAAACAATAAACTTGGAAGCAACAATTCCATTTGAAATTTGAGCAAGCATTAATATCTACTAAATTAAACAGCAAATATGAATTCAGATCCTTCTACCTCCATGCCTTCAAATATCCCTACATTTAAACATATCTTTACTTATGATCTCAGGAAAATGTGTGTCACTTCTCTGGAAGTTAGATCCAGCACCCTCAGTTCAACCCCTGTTTTAATAGACAAGATTCTCCAGAGAAAAATATCTAACAAATGTTTGCGCATTAGATTCTACATATAGAAAAAGATTTTTTCAACTTTATGAAGTACAAATGACAAAAAGTATACATATTAAATGCATACAATGTGATTATTTGATATACATATATCTTGTGAAATGATTACCATAATCAAATTAATTAACGTATACAGAACCATACTTAGTTATGATTGTGTGGTGGAACTGAGGAAATGACAATTAAGACCTACTCTTTTAGCAAATTTCAAGTAAAAATACAGTGTTATTCACTATAATCAACATGTCATATTTTAGAGCCCCAGAACTTATTTATCTTATATTAGAAACATATATCTTTTGACCAGAATCTCCCTATTTCTCTGCTTCTGTGAGGTTAACTTTTTTTTTTTTTTTAGATTCCATAGAGAAGTGAAATCATGCAGTGTCTTTCTGTTCCTGGTTAATTGCACTTGGAATAATATCCTCCAAATTCATCCATACTGTCAAAAGTCACAGGATTTCCTGCTTTTTTAAGGTTAAATAATATTCTGTGTATGAGGGTGTGTGTCTGTATTTGTATATATAGTGGTAAATGGTATATAGAGAGAAGATATATCACATATGTGGCATATTTTCTTTATTCATTAATCCATCAATTAACACTTAGAATAAGACTTATTATAAGCAATCAGCTCATGTAATTATTGAGGCTAAGAAGTCCTATGATCTGCCATATGGGGATCCAGGAAAGCTAGTGGTATAAATCTCAGTCTGAGTCCAAATCCCTGAAAACATGTATAAATCCCAGTTCAAAGAGGAGAGCAGTGAGGTCTCAGCTCTTGCAGTCCAGCTAAGAGACAGAGAATTCAACAGTCTTCTGCCTTTTTGTTCTGAGCCAGCAACAAGTTGTGTGATACCCACATACCTTGGAAGGTATATCTGATTTATTCAGTCCAGCAATTCCAATGCATCTCTCCTAGAAAGACTATCAAATACAAACTGAGAAAGAATCCTTAATAGCTCTCTGGAAATCCTGTGGTTGACATATAAAACTAAACATCAGCTGGGCACGTGGCACACACCTGTAATCCCAGCAGCTCAGTAGGCTGAGACAGGAGAATAAAAGTGAGGTGCTAAGCAACTCAGAGAAACTCTTTCTCTAAATAAACAAAATAGGGTTGGGGATGTGGCTCAGTGGTCAAGGACCCATGAATTCAATCCCCAGTATTAAACACACACACACACAAAATATCTCACCTCCATAACTTTACATCCTCCATTCATTGGGTTATTTCCTCCTGCTTATTTACTTCCATCATCTTTCTTCTATCTACCTTCTTATAGACAGTACTGCTTCTTTGATCCAGACAAAAGAGGCCTCTGACCTGGCTCTCCAGCTGTGCTTCCCTAATACAGTGAGAAATTTGTAGGCCTTCCTGGATGTGCCCAACCCCTCTTTTCCACTATATACATAGAAGTCATTATCCTGAAATTCTCTACTCAAAACAGTTCCAAACACATGTTTGAGACCTGCACAAGCCTTAGTGCTCACCTTTCCTCTCAAGAGCACTCTTGGCTACCAGAGTGGGTACCCCTAGGCCTGAGGTATGGCACATGAATGTATTCAAATCAAAAAGATACAAACTTCAGGGTATCTCCTTTAAAAATATTTGTGCTAGACACTTCTTCCCACTATCCCTCTCCTTTCCCATGGCAATCTAACAGCAACTCTAAAAAAGTCTTAGGGGCCACATATTCCTTATAGTAGAACCCATCCTTGTAGCCTTGGGCTATTCAATTCCTAAAGAATAAGACTTCTTATAACTAAGAATAAGAGATCATAGTGAAGATGGATTTAAATGTAGAAATATTTGAAGGCATCGAGGTAGAAGGATCTAAAGTCCTATTTGCTCTTTAATTTAGTAGATATTTATGCTTGTTCAAGTTTCAAATGGAATTGTGACTTGGAAGTTTATTTTGTTGCCTTAAAGAATAAAATTAAATTAAATATTATTTAAGCTACTGTATGTCATGGCTTGTGTTGCAGAGCTTTGGCCTAGTTTCCCTAATAATGTCATTTCTCTAATCTTGCACTCTTTCGTATCTTTTACATTGTTGCCATAGTGAACAATGTAACACAAAAATATCCCAGCTTAAAACTCCTCCTTGCATTCCTGCTTCTTGGGACAATGACATTGATACAGACATTTCATGAAAATGAACAGTCCCAAACTGGTTGAATCTGGACGTTTAGAAGACCTTTATTTCTAAGAGTGGCTATGTTCTTGTCTAGCATATGAACATTTGAGAGCCACTGACCTTTGCCTTGCCTCCCACTTTGCTTCCTCTCACACCATCCACTCCAGTACTGCTGAATTACTTGGAATTTTCTGAACACAGATTGGTGTTCCATCACTTCCATGACTTTAAATTACTTCTCCCTCAGGCAAGGATGCCCTTGACCTGTTTCCACTTTCTTTCTAACTACTCTCTCCTCTTTTGATATTCCACTCATTCTGTCTTGAGGGCCTCCATTAGGATTAGCAAACCCACACACACATCCACTTGGGTCCGCATTCAATGCTGCCAGGACCACTGTAATAGTATGTAAAATATTTTAGTATAATTTTATTCCAAATATCTTTCCTTCCTCCAAGTAGTCAGCTTCTTGAGCACAAAGACCAAATAATATTTCTCTTCTATGCAGCATCATATTAGTGTTTGCAAACAAGAAATAAAAATCTAGTTATTCTGTTAGTCCATGAGTTTTCTCGAAAAACAAATAAATTTTATTAAAACAGAGGCTCATAAATTAAATAGATTTTTTAAAACTATATACTCTACCTAAAAGTCTTTTTTTTCCTAAAACAAAATTCAAAATTGATAAGGCAAATAAAAATGTCCATTTTTAAAGGGGTTTATATTTACATAAGCATTTGTTATTTCAGAACTACTTAAAGCTTAGCATTAGCCACAACAAAAAACTGCTTTTGAATTTTTTGAATTTGGAGAAAAGAAAAGTTTCTACTTCCTGATGTATTTCACCCAGGAAATGTGTGAATAATAAGAGTTATTGAACTTTCTCAAATACTGCTAATATAAAAGCTGAAATCCATGGGCTAGCATGCACGGGGCACTGGGTTCAATCCTCAGCACCACATAAAAATAAAATAAAAATGTGTGTCCCACTGAAAACTAAAAAATAAATATTAAAAAATTCTCTCTCTCTCTCTCTCTCTCTCTCTCTAAAAAAAACTGAAATCCAGAAAAAAATGCAAATTGCAATTTGAAAATTGGTTACATTTCTTGAAATCTCTGCTGTTGTGTCTAAATACATTAAAATTAACAAAAATGTTTATTTAAAATCTTAGCAAATATTTGGCAAAAGGAAAACTATCAATAAATATTTGACTTTTATTTTAATATCAGATTAATAACTGCACATCCCATTTAAATAAAAAATAGCTGATTTTTTTAAGTTTAAAATGTTATTTTGACTAATATATTGACATAAAAGTTGTACATATTAATGGGATACCATGTGATGCTTTGATAGATGTATGTATTGTGTAATATTTAAAACAAGTTAAACATGTCTATCTCCCCAAAACTTATCTTTATGGTAAAAACTTGAAAATTCTGTTTTCTAGCGTTTTGAAACACATAGAACCTATTATCTGTAGTCACCTACTCTGCAATAATACACCAGAATTTCTCTTAGCTATCTAATTGTAACTTACTATGCATTGATCAAACTTTTCACAACAACTCATTTTAAAATTAACAATCTATTTAGAATTCTTCACTTTATTCAACTAATACACCCTATTCTTACCTGCTGCTCCTTCTACTCTTGATCCTAATATTAACTGAATTCTTTTCAAGGGTTCAATTAAGTCCTCAAATTCCATTCAGTATTTGTTCAACATGTTTAAGTACCTTTTTCTCCTAACTTACCTGAATTCCAGTAACTAGATTACATTCTTGCTGGTAATTGCACTTCCAACAATGGGGTCAATTTTTTCTCCTCAACCATTATTAGATTGCCATCCTCTACAGGGCCTACTGTCCCCTAAGCTCTTGGGATATTGGTCCTCACCACAATATCCAATAGGTGTAACTACTTTCTGAGTATGCATCTTGAGAAAGTGTTAGCTTCTACAAGGCACAGTCTTCATCCACTCCATTCTACCCTGTCTGCCACCAATCCCCCAAAGAAATCATTCTTGTTTCAAGAAGATACAGCAATGTCTTGATGAAATTGATGCACTTGTCACTGCATATCCCAAGACCCTGTAAATCATCAGAAACCCACTTTGAATAAAGCTCATGGGTCACTGAGTTCCCAATCTGATCTACAATGATACAAGAGTTTGGTTCTCTCATTATCTTCAGCAATTTAATAGCAGATTTATGATTTAGAATCAACAGTAAACACAAAATTGAAATCCAGAATCTTCTTTATTTCCCAAAATTATTATTATGATTTGTTTCTCTTCTGTTACAGGTCATTTTGTTCCAAGTGTATTTATTATGAATGATTATTTGCAATTATGTCTCAATTGATTTGGAAACTTTTAAATTAAAAAAAAGGAATCATATACCTATAATAGACTTTTTATGGCTACGTGGCTCTGAAAATGCTATTTGTCCTTTTACTAATCTGGTTTTTTTTTTTTACTTTTTTCTGTTTTTTTAAATCATAAAAATTTAGAAATTTTACCAGAATATACACCATTTCAACAATTCAAATAGGAAAAAAATAATAATATAAATATCTAATAAAAGGCTAAGAAATGACTGTGCCATTGCAGCTCCAAAGCCACAGACTGCACCAATAAACTATACTGCTTTAAATGTTTGATTCAGCAATATTTCTCCTATTACCTCTAAGATTACCTCTCCTATGCAATCCACCTTTCACAAGCTTCAACAAATCCTTTTTTAAAAAAGTTATTTTCACCAGGCATAGTAGCATATACCTGTGATTCCAGCTACTCAGAGACTGAGGCAGAAGTACTGCAAGTTTGAGGGCAGCCTCAGCAACTTAGCAAGACCCTCACCAACTTAGCAAGACCCTGTCTCAAAATTTAAAAATTAAAAAAGAAATGGGGATGTGCATCAGTATAGTAAAGCACCCATGGGTTCAGTTTCCAGTACCAAAAAAATAAAAACACCTGATTTTTATCTTCACAAATCATTTCCTGTTCTAATATGACTTTCAAGGTTTTGCTATTTTGTCTTTATGAATGCAACACAAAATAGGAATTTGAGATATGAAATACTCTTTTCTGTACATCTCTTTTTTAAGTTCTTTTTTTGTTTGTTTTTGGTAGTTGTAGGTAGACAGAATGCCTTTATTTCATTTCTTTATTTTTATATGGTGCTAAGGATCGAACCCAGTGCCTCACACATGCTAGGCAAGCACTCTGCCACTGAGCTACAGCCCCAGCCCTTGTTGTACATCTCTTAAAGTAAAACAATTTTGTTTCTTTGCAAATCTAAAATTGTTGTTCTATTTTTTATATGAACCCATATAGAAGTTACCTATTTTATGGAATATTTGGAGTTGAAATCTGGTTTGTCAGATTTTGTAACTTTCTGTTCTCAATTTCAGGACCAAAAAGGAATGTTGAGTGTTTTCTGCTATGCTTCTTCAGTACTGAAAGACTCAGGCATCCAACTGAGATGGGAAAGGATAATCATCACAAAGATGCTAAGAAGAGAGGAGATCATCAAGGCTCTGCCCAATTTTCCTTTCTGTGTTTCTGTGGTCCCCAAGTTGATACTTCCTTCTCCAGGTGATACAAAGTCTTCACTGGGAATCAATTTAGCAATAGCCTTGCTTTACATAGCATGCAGACTTGTTAGGGTACATACCTTTGTGAATTCCAACAAGTGGAGGGAGAACCTTAGCAGACACGAATGCAATCAATTCTGTCTACTCTCATTGATTGTCTAATGGCCAACCTTTCCCAGGGGACTCTATAGAGTTAGTGAGGCTATTTAGAGAGTAGCATTTCTTAATTTTGGAGCAAATTTATTTTTAAAAGTGATAGCAAATTAAGAGTTTATTGGTCTTCCCTACATTCTTGTCTTCCATGAACTTTATCACACAGAAATTTGTCAAATATTTTGGTATTGGATAATATTCCATTATAATCTTTCCTGTTTTATTCCATTAGTCATTTTATCATAATTTGGAGGATAAGGAAGGAAAAACCAGAGTTAAAATATTAGGATTTCTGGGATGCACTTTGGAAGATATTTTATTATTCCCTTTTATAAAGTGTTCTTTTGTAAAAAGATTAAAAATTCTGGAGAGGTATGACACTGTTTAGAAAGAAAAAGACAATCACAAATCAAAACTCCAGTGAGAACTCTAGTCAGAATGGCATTTATAAAGAATATAAGCAACAATAAATATTGTGAGTATGTGTAGAAACAGGTACACTCATACATTGCTGACGAGAATGAAAATTGGTGCAATCATTCTAGAAAGCAATATGGAGATTACTCAGAAAACCTGGAATGGAACCACATTTGACCAAGTTATACCACTCCTGGGCATATACCCAAAGGACTTAAAATCAGCATTTTATAGTGACAGCCACATCAATGTTTATAGAAGCTCAATTCACAATAGCTAAACTATGGAACCAATCTAGGTGCCCTTCAGTAGATGAATGGATAAAGAAAATGTGGTATGTAAACATGATGAAATATTACTCAGCCATAAAAAAGAATAAAATTATGGCATTTGTCAGTAAATGAATGGAACTCAAGACTATCATGCTATGTGAAATAAGCCAATCACAAACAAAACAAAGGTTAAATGTCCTCTCTGATATGCAAGTGCTAACACACAATAATGGAAGGGGAGGGAAGAATAAGTTCATTGGATCACACAAAGGGGAATGAAGGGAAGGGAGAGGAATGGGAATAGGAAAAACAGAATGAATTGGACATAACTTTCCTATGTTCATATATGAATGCACAGCCAGTATAATTCCACATCATGTACAACCACAAGAATGGGAAGTTATATTCCATATATATAATGTGTATGTATATACACATTATATTACACACACACACACACACACACACACTATATATATATATATATATAGTGTGTGTGTGTGTGTGTGTGTGTGTGTGTAACTTCACAGGCTAAGTGAAGTTAGCCAATCCCAGAAAACCAAATGTGCGTGTCTATGTGTATACATATACACACATGCATTTTTTTGATATATGTGTGTGTATATGTACACACACACATATATACACATATGTGTGTGTGTGTGTGTGTGTGTGTGTGTGTATATATATGCCACAGTCCGGCTGGGCAAAATAACTGGGAGATGACAAGCAACTTGAAGGTTGAAGCGGGAACTGCTTTATTACGGAACAACAGTGGTATATATACCTAACTGATTACACACAGCTTGACTCAATTAGCATCATCCAGATACAGCAATCAGCCAATAAGGAATCCCCATCATCTTAATGGCCCGGTGGCGTTGCCTCACAAACCACTCCTCCTGGCAAACTGCCAGGCACCATCTTGACTTGATTTGTGGTCCCCAACATCTCCTCCCTTTTGTTTTATTAAACAACAAGTATATGGTTTAGGGACCATGCCTATTTTAGGTTGTCCAATACTACATATGGTCCTTACCCGTCATTGGATGGTCTGACCTCAAATCGTCAGCCTCCTGGCTTAGGTTGGTACCATTGTAATTGGATCTTACCCGTCTTTGACTACAGGTCCAACATACTTAGCCATACTTGTGGATAACGACCATAGTGGTTTTTACACAAACACCATAAACAACCTGCCACAAGCAGAAGGAGGAGAATACAAAACGCCACGATACCAAGCCATTGATGGCTGCAAGTGAGAAGCCCTTGGAAAAATTGTACCACCGATGACACCATCAGCAAAGATACCCTGGTACTATTACAATTATCAATAGATTAGTTCATAATGCATATAAGTGATACACAGTTCAGGTAAGTTCTGTAAAGCAGAGGAATCCATTAATATGTCTATTCCTTCTTGAAGTATTGATGCAGCAGTTTGTTCAGTTTCTTGTGATAGCTATCACAGAAGCTGCAGCAGCAGAAACAGCAACAGCTGTGATGATGGTAGCTGTAATTCCTTCTTCCTGTAACTTGCATATGAGTTTGAAGGTATTCCCACAAGTAAGCCTCAAGGTATTTTACATTTGAAATAGGCCTTAATGGTACTCATTATTCATTAGCCTCCAGGTGTGGGAGAACCATCATCACAGATGTAAGGACAGCTAAACTGGGGTTCTGGATATCAGCTGTTATGGATTTGAGACAAATCATCTTCTTTTTGGTCTGTAGAAATCGCTTTAGTTAGTCTCTCTGGAATCCAAATCGGCTGCTGTTCTCCCTGTGGAAACACACAAGCAGACCCCTGACTCCAGACAATCACTGGGTCAGGACCTTTAATGATAATAACTGTAAGCTGATGCAGCTGTGGTGAAAGCTGTAAAATCTTTGGTAGCTGTTCCCTGACAACCTACGGACCTGGGGAGTGTCCCTCACTCGAACTGCCACTGGGCCGCCCGGGCTACTTGCAGTCGCGTCCTGCTCCCTGGGCGGGGGGCGGGGCGGGGCCGGCTGGAAAGTCCCTGCTGCTGCGACATGACTGGCTCACGCTTGCTGGGGCTGCCGCGCCTCACCGCTTCACGCACCCTCTGGTGACAAAAGTGGTTAGTAGCAACCTTTTGTTGTAACTCCTTCCCTGATAGTCCTTCCTCCTCTGAACTTTCTTCCTCTTTCTGACTAGAGTTCCTGGGCTTTTATCTACGTATGCCCTAACTGTTCTAGGTTTTACTGGGGTGCCTCCTTCCTTTAGCAATTTACTTAACACCCTTTCGATTTGATTTTTACTAACTTCTGATCCCGTATTTCCATAACAAAGACAACACAACACACCAAGATAAAACAAAACAAAAACACACTGTATCAATCTTCTCCATTTTCTTGAAATAGCCATTCGTCCTCTCGCCCTATCTGCTTCCTCAGGGGCGAATAGCTTTCCTCCCGTCCTATCTATTTCTAGGGACAGGCAGCTTTCCTCCCATCCTATCTATTTCTAGGGACGGGCAGCTTACCTTGTCACTTACCCCCGAGTGTCCCAGAGTTCCCCTGTACGGGCCACCATTTGCCGCAGTCCGGCTGGGCAAAATAACCGGAAGGTGACAAGCAACTTGAAGGTTGAAGCGGGAACTGCTTTATTGCAGGGAAACTGAGCGGGAACTCAAGGTAGCGGGCACCCAAGGTAGCAGGCACCGCTTTATTGCAAAACAGCAGAGGTATATATACCTAACTGATTACACACAGCTTGACTCTATTAGCATCATCCAGTTACAGCACTCAGCCAATAAGGAATCTCCACCAACTTAATGGCTCGGTGGCGTTGCCTCACAAACCACTCCTCCTGGCAAACTGGCAGGTGCCACCTTGACTTGATTTGCAGTCCCCAACATATATACACATTATATATGAAATATAACTTTGCATATGTCAAAATATATTCTACTGTTATTTATAACTAAAAAGGATAAAGTTTTTTTAAAAAAACTAAAAGTAAATTTATAGTGAGGAGTTCTTTATGACTTTTAGAGAATTTTCTACCCATGGATACAAGGAAACAATCCACCAGACTCTTTAAATACAAGCTAACAGATAAAAGTGAATGATTCTATACTGTTAAGTCTTTTTTTTATTCTAACTTGTTATATATGCAGCATAATGCATTACAATTCATTTTATACATATAAAGCACAATTTTTAATATCTCTGGTTGTATACAAAGTATATTCACACCATTCATGTCTTCATACATGTACTAGGGCAATAATGTCCATCTCATTCCACCATCTTTTTTACACCTCTTGCCAACTCCCTTCCCATCCCTTTGCCCATGCTTTCCCTCCAAACCCCATTATAAATCAGCCTCCTTATATCAAAGAAAACATTTGGCATTTGGTTTTTTGGGATTGGCTAACTTCACTCAGCATTATATTCTCCAACTCCATTCATTTACCTGCAAATTCCATGATTTTATTGCTGAGTAACATCCCATTGTGTATATGTACCACAGTTTCTTTATCCATTTATCTACTGAAGGATATCTAAGTTGGTTCCACAGTTTAGCTATTGTGAATTGTGCTGCTATAAACATTAATGTGGCTGTGTCTCTGTAGTATGCTGTTTTTAAGTCCTTTGGGTATAGACCAAGAAGTGGGATAACTGGGTCAAATGATGGTTCCATTCCCAGTTTTCCAAGAAATCTCCATACTGCTTTCCATATTGGCTGCACCAACCTGCAATCCCACCAGCAATGTATGAGTGTGCCTTTTTCCCCACATCCTCACCAACACTAATTGTTGCTTGTATTCTTAATATTTGCCATTCTGACTGGAGTGAGATGAAATCGTAGAGTAGTTTTGATTTGCATTTCTCTAATAGCTAGAGATGTTGAACATTTTTTCATATATTTGTTGGTTGATTGTATATCACCTTCTGACAAGTGTCTGTTCAATTCCTTGATCCATTTATTGACTGGGTTATTTTGATGTTTAGCTTTTTGAGTTCTTTATATCTTAGATATGAATGCTCTATCTGATGTGCAAAGGGTAAAAATTTGCTCTGAAGCTGTAAGCTCTCTATTCACCTCACTGATTATTTCTTTTGCTGAGAAGAAGCTTTTTAGTTTGAATCCATCCCATTTATTCTTGATTTTAACTCTTGAGCTATAGGAATCTTATTAAGAAAGTGGGGGCCTAATCTGATATGATGGAGATTGGGGCCTACTCTTTCTTCTATTAGACGCAGGGTCTCTGGTTTAATTCCTAGGTCCTTGATCCACTTTAAATTGAGTTTTATGCATGGTGAGAGAGCAGGTTTTAATTTCATTTTGTTGTATATGGATTTCCAGTTCTCCCAGTACCATTTGTTGAAGATGCTATCTTTTCTCCAATGCATGTTTTTGGTGCCTTTGACTAATACACGATAACTGTAATTATGTGGGTTAGTCTCTGTGTCCTGTCTTCTGTACCATTGGTCAACTAGTCTATTTTTGTAACAATACCATGCTGTTTTTGTTACTATTGCTCTGCAGTTTAAGGTCTGGTATAGTGATGCCATGTGCTTCACTGTTCTTGCTAAGGATTGCGTTAGCTATTCTGGGTCTCTTCTTTTTCCAGATGAATTTCATGACTGCTTTTTCTATTTCTATGAGGAATATCATTGGGACTTTTGATTGTAATTGCATTACATCTGTATATTGCTTTTGATAATATGGTCATTTTGACAATATTGATTCTACCTAGCCAAGAACAAGGGAGATATTTTCATGTTCTAAGGTCTTCTTTAATTTCTTTCTTTAGTGTTATGTAGTTTTCCTCATAGAGCTCTTTCACCTCTTTCATTAGGTTGATTCCCAAATACTTTATTTTTTGGAGGCTTTTGTAAGTGGGGTAGTTTTCCTCATTTCCCTTTCAGAGGATTTGTCACTGATATTAGAAATGCCTTTGATTTATGGGTGTTGATTTTGTATCCTGCTACTTTGCTGAATTCATTTACTAGTTCTAGAAGTTTTCTGGTGGAATTTTGGGGTCTTTAAGGTATAGAATCATATCATCCACAAATAGTGCTAATTTTGAGTTCTTCTTTTCCTATCTGTATCCCTTTAATTTCTTTCACCTATTTGCTCTTGCCAGTGTTTCAAGAACTATGTTAAATAGAAGTGGCGAAAGAGACCATCCCTGTCTTGTTCCAGTTTTTAGAGGTAATGCTTTCATTTTTTCTCCATTTAGAATGATGTTGACCTGGGGCTTAGCATAGATAGCTTTTACAGTGTTGAGATATATTCCTGTTATCCCTAGTTTTTCTAGTGTTTTGAACATGAAGGGATGCTGTATTTTGTCAAATGCTTTTTCTGTGTCTATTGAGATGATCATATGGTTCTTATCTTTAAGTATATTGATGTGATGAATTACATTTATTGATTTCCATATGTTGAACCAACCTTGCATCCCTGGGATGAACCCCACTTGATCGTGGTGCACTATCTTTTTGATACGTATTCAATTTGCCAGATTTTATTGAGAATTTTTGCATCTATGTTCATTAGAGATATTGGTCTGAAGTTTTCTTTCTTTGATGTGTCTTTGCCTGGTTTTGGAATAAAGGTGACATTGGCCTCACAGAATGAGTTTGGAAGTGTTCTTTTTCTATTTCCTGAAATAAATTGAAGAGTATTGGTATTAGTTCTTCTTTAAAGGTCTTGTAGAACTCGGCTGTGTATCCATCTGGTCCTGGGCTTTTCTTGGTTGATAGGCTTCTGATGGCATCTTCTATTTCCTCACTTGAAATTGATCTGTTTTAATTGTGTATATCATCCTGCTTCAATTAGGGAAAATCATATGTGTTAAGTCTTTTTAAGTTCTTTGTTCTTAATATTTTTTCATTGTAGGTGGACACAATATCTTTTTATTTTCTATATATGTATTTTTTTATGTGGTGCTGAGGATCGAACCCAATGCCTCATACATACTAGGCAATTGCTCTACCACTAAGCCACAACGCCAGCCCTCTTTTTTCAGTTCTTTATATATCCTGGTGATTAATGCTCTAAGGTGCAGGTGGCAAAGACTTTCTCCAGTTTTGTATGTTCTCTTCACACTCTTGATTGTTTCCTTTGCTATGAAGCACCTTTTTAGTTTGATAACCATCCCATTTATTGATTTGTGATTTTACTTGTTATACTTTAAGGATCTTGGTCAGGAAGTTGGTACCTAAGCCAATATGATGGAGAATTGGGCCTACTTTGTCTTCTATAGGCACAGGGTGAAAGATGAGGGTTCAAGTTCATTCTACTACATATGGATTTCCAGTTTTCCTAGCACTGTTGGTTGAAGAGGCTATCTTTTCTCCAAAGTATGTTTATGGCACCTTTGTCTAGTATGAGATAACTTTATTTATGCAGGTTTGTCTCTGTGTCTTCTCTTCTGTTCCATTGATCTTCATATCTGTTTTGGTGCCAATACCATGCTGGTTTTGTTACTATAACTTTGTAGGATAATTTAAGATCTGGTATTGTGATGCATCCTGCTTCACTTTTCTCACTAAGGGTTATTTTGGCTATTATGGGCCTCTTATTTTTCCAAATGAATTTCATGACTTCTTTTTCTATTTCTATGAAGAACAACATTGGAATTTTAATAGGAATTACATTAAATCTATATAGCATTTTCAGTAGTATGGCCATTTTGACAATACTAATTCTGTCTATCCAAGAACATGGGAGATCTCTCCATTTTCTAAGCTCTTCTTCAGTTTCTTTCTTTATTGTTCTGCAGTTTTCATTGTAGAGGTCTTTCACCTCTTTTGTTAGTTTGATTCCTAAGTATTTATATTTTTTGAGGCTAATGTGAATGGGACAGTTTTCCTAATTTCTCTTTCAGCTGATTTATCATCAGTGTATATGAACACAATTGATTTATGGTTGTTAATTTTATATGCTGCTACTTTACTGAATTTGTTCATGAGTTCTAGAAGTTTTGTGGTGGAGTTTTTTGGGACTTCTAAATAGAGAATCATGTCTTTCATCTAATAGGTGTAGTTTGAGCTCTTCTTTACCTATTTGTATTCTTTAATTTATTTCTTTTGCCTAATTGCTCTGACTAGTGTTTCAAGAACTATGTTGAATAGAAGTGGTGAAAGAGGGCATCCCTGTCCTGTTCCAGTTTATATAAGAAATGCTTTCACTTTTTTGTTTCATTTAGAACAACTAACCTAATCAGTAAATGGGCAAAGGAACTGAACAGGCACTTCACAGAAGAAGAAATATGAACAATCAACAAATATATGATAAAACTGTTCAACATCTGTAGCAATTAGAGAGATGCAAGTTAAAACTACACTGATATTTCATCTCAGTCCAGCAAAAAAAATCAGTAGTATAAGCAACAATAGATGTTGGAGAGGATGTGTACACTCCTACATTGCTGGTGGGACTAAAAATTGGTACAACCCTTATTGAAAGAAGTATGGAGGTTCCTCAAACACTTGGGAATGGTAGCACCATTTGACCCAGTTATACTACTCCTTGGTATATATCCAAAGGATTTAAAATCAACATACTACCATGACACAGCCACATCAATGTTTATAGCAGCTCAACTCACAATAGCTAAGCTATGGAACCAACCTAGGTGCCCTTCAACAGATAAATGGATAAAGAAAATATAGTATATATACACAATGGAATATTACTCAGACAAAAGGAATAACTTTATGACTTTTGCCAATAAATGGATGGATCTGGAGAATATCGTGCTAAGTGAAATAAGCCAATCCCCAAAAACCAAAGGTTGAATGTTCTCTCAGATTTGTGGATACTAACACACAACAAGGGAGTGGGGAGAATAGAAGTTCAGTGGATTAGGCAAAAGGGCATGAAGGAAAAAGGAAGAGGGATAGGAATAGAAAAGACAGAAGAATTAATTAGACATAATTTTTGTATGTTCATATATGAATATACCACAGTAAATCTCCATATCATATACAAACAAAAGATTGGAATACTAATTAGAATAAGATATACTCCATGTATGTATAATATGTCAAAATATACTTTACTGAGATGTATATCTAAAAGGAATAAATAAAAATGTTTAAAAATGAATGACTCTAAAACCCTTGGAAGTATTTATTTACTAGTTTTACAGGCCTGGTGACTACAGAAGGTAAGGTTATTTTGCAATGAATGACAAAAATATACTCATGGTAGCATAATTATGCTTAATAAAGTGAGAACATGAGTTGATTTCAAAGATCTTTCCTTGCACATTCTTCATTTTAAGATATTAAAAGATATACCATAAATTTATTCACATATTATTTGAAGAGGAAGAAATATATTTTATTAATATAAATTTAATATGGTGAAATTTCTGAAAACATTTCAAGGGTTATATAAAGGAATAAATAATGGTAGCTATATCGAGTAAGAATTGAAAAAGATGAAGAATAATGTCTTGACATGCAGAAGGCCAGAAGTCCCAAAAATAAAGACTCCTTAGTTTCCCAATCTTAAGTAGCAGAGTACAGAGGTATGTGAGTCAAGGAGATATAAGCATTTCAGTAATTTCTCAACAAAAACAAGATGAACATCCACCTTTGATTAGAGGAAGTAGCTATCACTTATCTAACAAAAATAAAATTTTGATACATAAAATGCAGAAAATAAAGGAATAATAAAGGAAAGCCATAAGTATGAAAATTCGCTATGGTAGAAAGCTAGATATTTTAAAAAGCTGGATTGTAAAATCAGACTCACAGAATTAGACATCAGATCATGGTATACTAAGAGTCCTGAGGTTATAGGATTATGAAACATAAGTAATTAATAAGAAGACATCTGAGGCAATCCCTGCAGCTCTCCATGTCCCTCCTTGCCACCTGAGAATAAATCCAGGGCTCATAAATATAAGAGGTCACCAAATACTTCACAAACAAGAAAAAATATTTGGTCAAGAAATATCTTTATTTTATACTCTGATAATTACAAAATTTAAAGTAATATTTTCCTGTGATCTATACCCATAGATACAAATATCCAGGTTTGTTCCTCATAAGCCCAGACTAGGTATAGCCCACTATAAGGAATCTGTAAGTAACTGTCATCAAGAAGATATACTTAGCATCTTTACAAGATAGACCTATGGGATCTTGACTTCCATTCTAACAGTATATCTCAGTTCAACCTTATTACATAGAAAAAGTCTCCTATTCATTTTGTCTCTTCCTGGCCAGGAAAACCAAAATCCAAATATTCCACATGGAGTATTCTCTTAAAGACATCTCACCTTCTAACTTATTGTTCATAATGGCATATAATCCATTTGAGAAGGATCTGTAGAAAAGTTCTTGTTCCTCTATCTTCTCCAGCCGGCCTTCCTAATAACTATTCTAAATAATTTTACTTTGTAAATAGAAATTCTTTGTAGTAGAAAACTCAAAACCAAAGTTTTCATCACAGTTCACACTTTTGATGCCTTATTTGCTAAAATAAAATGTTCATGTATTTTGTGTTCTAACCTTATGCTTGATTGCATACTGTTTTTCCTATTCCTGTTTTTAACATTATTTTTAATTCTTGGATTCATATTTTTTTAGTATTATCATCCTCAGACTATATTAACCTGTAAATTTATGTAAACTAATATAGAATTGAAATACATGAAAAAATCTATAGCTAAATATAAACAAAAACTTAATCACTTAATTCCTTATTTTTCAAATTATTAGCTCTTCTAGAAGTTTTGTAATTTATACTCAGATGACCAGAAGGAACCTATAGCATAAGACTAATTGTGTAGTGAGAAGTTTATATCATATGATTAGCCAACCACAACACACAATATAATTAAGATATTCTCACAGTCATGAAGCCAAGGTCAATATATTACCATTGCCTTTTTGAATTTCAGCTGCATGTGCAACCTAAAAATTGTATTCATGGCAACCTAAACAGGTTCTCATTGCAGGATAACCAGAAGAAATAAATCATAATCATATTGATTCAACCTCTTAAATAATGTTTGAACCTACCTCTTCAGATCTGTATTTCCACCATTCTAATCTCACACCTATAAAGGAAGTCTTAAATGGATACCCTACAGGCAGAAAAGATCTTTTAAATATGCAAATCTGATCATGGCACTATGCTGAAAAATCTTTCATGTCTTTCTATTGCACTAGGAATAAAGTCCAAAATCCTTAACAAAGCCAAAAAAGGTTTTATGCGACTGACCGCAGCCTCCTTCATTCACCTCTTCTGCACTCACCGTATGACTTTCTTAATATACAGACACGTTCATGAAATGTGTACTATACAAAACAAACACATGCAAGAATTACAAATAATACTATAGATTCTTCTTTTCTATAAAATTAAGCTTCTTAAAAGGGTAGTCTGAATTATTTTCTCCATTGCCTTCCTGCGCTACTTTTCTAACTTGAACTTTGAGCCTGCCTGTCCTTGGTAAATACATACACTTAGTAACTGATGAACTACTAGTTGCAAATCTAAGAACTATTTATCCTTTTCTAACCACCCTTGACCTCTTTGTGAAATCTGACACGATATACCATCTAGGTCTCAAAATCCTTCTCTTTTCTTACACCAGGTCTCCAAAATCTTGACCTGATGCTACTCTCTCAAGTGATATATGGACCCATGTCTCTATCTATTATACATTAGCACCTTGATATCCACAATAGCCTCAACATTGACATGATAGAAGTTATGCCTTCTTCCCCACAGAGTAATTTCTACTTCCTGAAAGCTATCTAAAATCTGGGACACCTCCTTCTCCCTCAAAATACCTAACAATTCTACCTTTTTAATATCTCCATCTGCTTTTCCAAAAGTGATTCTCTGACTGATGTTAAGTTAAATAAAATACCAGGGGAATGACAGAAGGTAAGCCAAGTCACAAAACATTTCCCTATGAAAATGAATTCATTGTTCTCAATAACCAAATAGATTCTCTCAAGTGTAGAAATTCTCAGAACTTTAATATTTTAATGTGTATTGTGGCTCTTTAAAAAAAACCTGTATATAGTTTACAGGATTTCTTCCAACATTAATAAGCAGCTAACCGAAATGAAATGCAGCAGAACACAGTTTGGATTCTACTTCTTATTCTTTTCTGAGGTTAACTTCACCAGAGTTAAGCAGTGACAAACTGGCAATCTATATTGTGGAAGGAGTGGGTAGCCCTAGAGTATAAATGTGCTCTCTGTCCCCACTTCTCAGGGGAATTTTCAGGAGATGCTGAGTCTTCCTTCCACCTGTGCTGAATTACAGAGTAATTTCCTGCTCTTTATTTTGATTAATAAATCAAATGAATTCATCAAATATTGATTAAGCACCTGTTCTGTACAAGACACTATGATAGCTATTAAGGGTAACAAGAAGGATAATATGCAATTTCTCAGGGCTCAGGCTAGAGGGAAGCAGATTTGTTAAAAAAAAAATTAATGTTATAAAATGTCATAAAAGATGTACTAAGTTCTGTGGGAACAGAGGAAGGAAGGATTTCTTCTTGCAAAAACAAAAAGAATTGGTCAGAGGAGATTTTTGAGCAACTGCTTGATATTATCTCTAAATAGATGCTTAAAAATTGTAAGGTAAAACTAATCCTATTTTATAAATGAGAAATTAGGTTCATTGTAAAAATTTCTCAAAACTTATAAAGATTATGAGTAGCAAAACAAATCTGAACTCAGTCTGATCAAAAATGGGAAGAAAGAAGGAAGGCAATGATATTCCAGAGAGGGTGTGGAGGTGTGATTCCCTGGGGAAACCTAAAGCATTAAAACTTTGGCTAAAATGCATTGCCAGATATAGGTATGGTTTTGGAACTGGGAGAAGGTTGAGGGAGTTGTAAGGGTCTGGAATTTTTCCCTACTTGCTGTTTCTTAGATGTCAGCAGAAGACATGAGACACAACTTGGCAAGCAGCATGAACATCATGTCAGTCACCCAGGCCCACTCGGGTTCTAGAGAGATGCCTGTACAGATAGTGGATTGCCTTACATGGAGAAACATTGAACTTACTGGTGTTCATCTATTTTACAGTAAACCTTAGCCTGTTTTTTGTTCTGGGAGGGTACCATTCTTCTATGAGCTGCTAACACAACACTGAAAAATGGCCCAAGGAAAGGGAAGCCAGAACCTTGCATTGTAGGTGTACCCAGTAAAAACATGCAAATCCAGTCAGAGGCTGTGGTGCATTCATTACCTCTTATATCGGGGAGGTGAGAGAGAAGGAGTGACAGAACGCTGGAAACAAAACTGGAAAAAAAGGCAAGAGTTTTATCACTGAGAATTTTAAATGTAATACATGGGAGTTTGAGCCTTTGCCATAAGCACCAGGGAATGATGAAGGATGTTTTCAGATGTGTATCAAACACCTCTGGATTTATGGATGGCTTTCATAGCTTTTCTAGGACTTCCTCTTCCCAATGCCAATGGATCTTTACAATTCATAAAAAAAAAAATTTATAAGTCATCCCCTTCCTGAAATACTTTAATTTGCACCCAGGAGTTGGGTTAATTTCTCATTTTTGGTAGAAGTTTTAGGACAGCCGTTTTTTTTTTTTTTTTCTGCCATGTGAAGAAGGCAACTCAGCAGCAGGAAAACAATCCTAAAACCACACAGAATTAAGAAATCTGTAAGCATGTTCATCCCAAATTTCACTTTTTTAGTCCATCTTCATCCCTGCACTTCCTTTATCTTCATTGCCCATAAGACCCCTTAATATACTTTCAATGGATTCCTTTTTTAAGACAGTTTTAGTTTGGCTTTTTGAAAGAGAAAACTAAAGAGGATCAATTGCCTAAGGTTTATCATTTAGAAACATCACCTTTGAAGCAGTAAGGAAAATGGCTCCCAATGAGGACACCACTACAGATGAAACCAGTAGACTGACATAATAGTCCAAGGGAGAAATGTTTCTTCACCCTGAAAGACATGGCCATACTTAGGTACTCTGACTCAGAGATGACACCAGAAACAATTCCTGTATCTGAAGTTAGTTTAGAGCACCTCATTTCCAGGCATAATTTGTAAGGAATAATTTTATTGCTCAGCATCAAAAATTACCCTTCCAAATGGAGATAAAGATCATATAAAGAAGGGGCTAGATTGTGAAGGGACTGGTAAGTTACATCAAATCCAAGACCATGAGGATAAGGAGAAATGGGGTTCCATTTTCATTGCCATACTAGACTCAATCCCAGGAGTCTTAAAGGTGTAATTACACAGAGAGCCCCAGGAAGGTGAAATTGCAAGGACTTCATCTCAGCGCTCCTGTAAGGGGAAATCACAAACCTTTATAAACTTCAATTTATCACAGGATAAATTTAAAGATATGATTCACTTTTAAAATCATCTTTAAGAATTCAAAGGACATATTAAGTACACCATTTTTATTTTTAACTGCTTTTTCTCCTATTTTCCAATGTTATCCACAATTAATGGCATTTTGTGACATTATTTGGGGGTTGTTCACACATAAATTGATAAGCAAGTAGTTTGTTTTTAAACACAGCCATAACTTGCTTTTCCTTTAAAAAATGACATTAAGTCACCTCTTCTAACTTGGTTATGTACCTTTACCCCTCTTGATTTAATTAATGTCATTTAGTTGACTTTAATAGATATTTGCATTACCTGCAAGTTGTATGTGCATTAAACAAGTATGTTTGGAGATATATATATGTGTGTGTGTGTGTGTGTGTGTGTATATATATATATATATACACACACACACACACACACATACATTTGTTTAAATTTGTCCAATTACTTTCCTTTGAATTGGAATTGTTGTGGCCAAAGTTATACAATATGTACATTTTAAGTTATACTACATAATTCTCCTTGAATGGAGAGATAATCTTTATCATCATCATTCCCAGTGTTTGTAGATTAGGATGCACTGTTTTCTTTAATCACAGGAGCATTAGATAGTGCTATCTTTAATCTTTAACATTGTGATTTAATGAGAATTGTTTTTTCCTCTATTAATTTGAGCTTAATCATATTCACATATCCTTACTAGTCATTTGTATCATTTCAATTTCCTCCTTATGTTCTTTTTCATTTCTCTCAGAATAGTAATGTCTTTGCTGCTGATTTATAAAAGCTCAGTTATGATCAAGGATACCGATCTTTTAATTGCTATGTATTACAGATGAAATGCCAAAGGGACCCCCACCACCATTTATTTCACTGTGGTATTTTATTTTATTCTGTTGTATAGAAGTTACATATTTAAATATAATCATATTCTTTTATTTTTAAAGAAGGCAATGAAAAATCATTGCAGCATTAAACACAAGTCATAAAGATAAAATTTGAGTTTTATTGGAAACTCAACTGGGAACCCAGTGGGGACTGAACTGGCAAGGGCCAAAAGCAGATGTAGGCTAAGTGAGTAATTCATCCATGAAAAGACACCAGGTTTTCAAAGCATGATCGTGGCAATGGTAGTGGGCAGGGAAATTACAGAGATATTTCTGGAATATAATCTATGATAATTTGGTGACTGGCTGAATTGGTAGGACACCTGTGAGTAAACACAGTATGTTATCATGAGGTGTCATCGATTTAGTCACATTTCCAACTGAAGCTTAAAAAGTAAGCAGCACTAATGTTCTTCATAAAAGCAGGGGAGAGGGAAGGAAATAAACAATTAACAAAAACATGATTATGAGGAAACTGAATGTGAAAAGAGAAGTCATCACTAATTGGAACTTCTAAAAATATTTATAAAGTACCCCTAGAAAAGATTTATGTTTCTATACATTTTAAATGCAAATCAAATTATCTTCTGAAAGCTGTGGGCTTAAATTTTTAAAGTATATAAAGGTTTATCACAGAGAATCCTGGGAGAAAATAGGTTGGCACTCTCAAATTGGATTATTTAATTACATTTCTATAATGGGCAGGGTCTAGAAAAACTATAAGGTTCAGTCCAATTCTTCCTAATCATGTGGATAGGGCACTATTATTCCCCCTTAGGGAACAAGGAGGAGAATCATTTACCAGAATTCAGAGTTGTGAGGTCACTTTACAGGTGCTGTGCTTTTAGGAAAAGAAACATTGGCAGCTTGCAGTGACGCTACAAGGTGAGGCCTGGGATCCACTTTACTCCACTTACCCCATCTCCTTCTCTAACCTTTGTTTCCCATTAACTGCTGGACACAAGAATGCACACTGATATAGTCCAGAAACAGATTTGGGTTGAGTCCATCAGAAGGCACACTCTATGCTTGCACCATTTCTATTGATGAAAATCCCTATTTAAAATATAAGGGGCGCTGCTTCCTCTTTCGCTTCGATCCGGGCAGAGAAGCTGAGTGTGTAATCAGCAGTGGATTGTAAGTACCCGAGGCAAAGAAAGCTCAGTGCGCCCCGCCTTTTTTTCTTTTTT
>NW_025999932.1:18020256-18073645 GCF_001458135.2 Marmota marmota marmota
AAAAAATGACAAAATCATAGAATTTGCAGGGAAATGGATGGCGCTAGAGCAGATTATGCTTAGTGAAGCTAGCCAATCCCTAAAAAACAAATACCAAATGTCTTCTTTGATATAATGAGAGCAACTAAGAACAGAGCAGGGAGGAAGAGCAGGAAGAAAAGATTAACATTAAACAGATACATGAGGTGGGATGGAAAGGGAGAGAAAGGGAAATTGCATGGTAATGGAGGGAGACCCTCATTGTTATACAAAATTACATATAAGAGGTTGTGAGGGGAATGGGAAAATAAACAAGGAGAGAAATGAATTACAGTAGATGGGGTAGTGAGAGAAGATGGGAGGGGAGGGAGGGGGGATAGTAGAGGATAGGAAAGGTAGCAGAATACAACAGTTACTAATAGGGCATTATGTAAAAATGTGGATGTGTAACCGATGTGATTCTGCAATCTGTATTTGGGGTAAAATTGGGAGTTCATAACCAACTTGAATCTAATGTATGAAATATGATATGTCAATAGCTTTATAATGTTTTGAACAACCAATAAAAAAATAAATTAAAAAAAAAATAAAATATAAGGGGCAAGCAAAGATCCAAAAGCAGAGAATTATATCCAACATGCCTGATAAAGTCAGCCACACATTGTAGAACCTATCCATACAGGCATTAACTCAAGTTTTAAAACCATCTCATATTTTCAGGTGAAGTACTACCCCCTTGACATTAATTGAATTAATTTAAATAGCATTATTTTGCAAAAGCCCAGTCTTTGGTTCTTAAACTACATATACGAAAAAACAAATCCGATTTCACTAAGGATTAAACTACAAAAAATAAATTATTAAGCTAAATAAATAATGAAAGCATGCACTAGTCTCCTAATAGTACAGGATTAATACTTTGAAGGTGAATGATGAGTGACAAATATTTATGAGTTTGGTATTTTATTAGCATGAAGGAAAAGGATTCTATTGATTTCTGTGCTTGCTGCCTGATCTATCATGAAAAATTTTTTAAATACAACTAAGAAAGAAGTTTGGTCATAGAATTATGTCACATTTTATAAAAATGTTACAAAAAAATAGAAAATTATTAGAAAAACGTTAAAAAGCACTATTACCAAGCCAAGTGATCCTTAAAGCCACCAAAAGGTAAAAGCCACAAGCCTACATCACTATCTCTGTGAAGAAAGAGAAACATTTTTTGAGAGATTGAGTTTTTGCTAAAGGTCACACAGCTACTAAAGGATTGTATCATATCTAAACTATTTAAAAACTACACATTCATTTATAGTCACTATAATATGTAACCATAATATGTGACAAATTGTTAAGGTATATGTTTTTTCCAGTTATTTATCCCATGACAGCATTTCAGTGCTTTTTTAAAAATATTTTTAGTTGTAGATAAACACAATTTCTTTGTTTATCTTTATGTGATACTGATGATTGAACCCAGGGCCTCACAAGTGCTAGGCAAGCGCTCTACCACTGAGCCACAACCCCAGCCTGTTTTCAGTGATTTTTCAAACTATTTTTCCTTACTATAAATGTAGGATGCTTCCAAAGATAAATGAACTTTAAATATTTAATAATCTGAATCTCTTTGATGCACCTTTACTTATAAAATGAATGTATGGGCTGGGGTTGTGGCCCAGTGATAGAGCGCTTGCCTAGCATGTACGAGGCCCTGGGTTCAATTCTCAGCAACACATATAAATAAATAAAATAAAGGTCCATTTACAATTTAAAAAAATTTTTAATGAAAATGTAAAATTTAATTCTGCTTTTGACAACTAAAGCTCTTAACTGTACAAATCACAGACCCACATAATTTCACATGACAAATAGTACACTAAAGAACTCATTGGCTTCTCAACTTTTTAAGTCTTGCTATGTTATTCCTATTTCCTTTACCTTTTAAGTAGATCAAAAACATTTTTTAAAAAAATGACTGTTTATTTTACCCAGAGTAAAATGTGTATCAAGCCTGGTGAGGATGGACTGTTAATCTCTTCATTTTATTGACCTATTTCAGTTTCAGCTCATTAAACACAGACATCTCAATGATCAAAAGAAAATGAACCAAATGCAACTTAGTATTACCTTACTGAATAAGAGTTATTCAAAAAGCAAATAAATCTGAACAGGTAATTTAATATTGACAGTCTTCCACTTAAAGAATATAGATATAATGAATAAGGACATTCAAAAGTAATCTTTTCTCATTCATTTCATTTGATCAATACAGGCACATTTGTACACTTTTCATTCAACACTCTTCTCCGATTGTGTCTTTTTTCCAAACTGTAAGACAAGGAAAAGCAGAAGATCAAAAGGACAGCTGCAAAGATTATTTAATTATATCTCCTGAATAGAACTAAATTGCCTCTATAGAATTATGAAAACTAAAATAGATTTGGTCATCACAACACAGAGGAAGAGAAAAAGTAACTCAATCTCAATATCCTAATATGAGTAAAAAAATCTTAACAAAATGAGAAATGTTTAATAGCTCTTAAATATGACTACATTAAGGATTAATATTTAGAATATATAAAGAACTCAAAAAACTAAACACCAAAAAAGAGCCCAATTAACAAATGAGCAAGTAAATTAAACAAACACTTCACAAAGAAGAAATCCAAATGGTCATCTAATATATGAAAAAAAATGTTCAATATCAGCAACAATTAGAGAAATGCAAATCAAAACTACACAATTTTATTTCACACCAGTTAGAATGAAATGGAAGCCATCAAGGATACAATAAGAATGGAGAAGATGTAGAGAAAAAGGAACACTTTTACACTGTTGGTGGGATTGTAAATTAGTTATGACCAGTATGGAAATCCTTATGAAGGATCCTCAAAATACTAGGAATAAAATCACCATATGACTCAGCCATCCTACTCCTCACTATTTATCCTAAAAAATTAAAAGTTATCGTACTACAGTGATACACACATACCCATGTTTATAACAACACAATTAACAATAACCAAATTAAGGAACAAGTTTAAGTGTCTATCAATGGAAGAATAGAGAAAAAAAAACGTGGTATATATAAACAATGGAGTTTTATTCAGCCTTAAAGAAAACTGTAATCATGTCACCTGCAGGAAAATAGATGGAACTTGAAACCATTATGTTAAATAAAACGTCAAACTCAAAAGGTCAAGGTTCTATGTTTTCTCTTACATGTGAAAGCTAGAGAAGAAAAAGGAAAAGAAAGGTAGAAGGGGGGATTGGAAATCTCATGAAAATCAAAGGAAGAGAAGTAGAGGAAAGGGGACCAGGGCATGGGAGGCAGGGAAGAAAGAGGAGGAGTGCTGGAGAGTTATATTGGCCAGATTATATTGTTATATTGTATGCATGTATGAATGTGCAACAACAAATCCCATCATTATATACAACTATAATGTACCCACTAAAATGTAGAAAGAAGAAAAATATAACAAAATACAGCTTTTAGTAGTATTAAAAAAAAAAAAAAAGGAAGCCAGGCATGGTGGCACACACCTGTAATCCCAGCAACTCAGGAGGCTGAGGCAGGAGGATTGTGAGTTCAAACTCAGCCTCAGAAACTTAGCGAGACCCTAAGCAACTCAGTGAGATCCTGTTTCTAATAAAATATAAAAAGGGGCTGGGGATGTGGCTCAGTAGTTAAGTGACCCTGGTACCAAGAATAAAAAGGGGTGAGGGAATAGGGTAAACATGCATGAATATAGAGGAAGGGAAAAGATATTCAATCATCCAGCCAAATAATATTTCTTATTTTGCAAGGTGCAAAAGAGTGCTAGGGATAGCAGTGATGGTCACCCAACAATATGAATTACTTAATATATATCATAGAACAGTACAGTTAAAAATGATTAAGAGGATACATTTTATATTATGTGTACAATAAAAAATGGAAAAAATAAATATGACTGTATTTGAAGCATATATAATTGAATAATTGAATACTATCAAAATGTGTGTGTTTTATTAGCACCGAATTAAGTAATTCTTCTATTTAGGTAAGATTACTTCACATTTCTTATAAGATATCCTAAACAAATAATGAATCACACTTCATGCAGGAAAAAATATATATTTTATATATATATATATGAAAAGAAGTCTTAAAGACTAGATATACCAAAGTATCCATCAACCAATACACAGTGGAATACTGTTCCACCTTAAAAAGAAGACAATACTGTCATTTACAACAACATGGATGAACCCAGAAGATATTATGTTAAGTGTAACATGCCAGGTACAAAAAGACTATTGCTGCATGGTCTCACTCATACGGAATCCAAAAAGAATCTCATACAAGTGGAGAGTAGAATGGTGGTTACCAGCCATCATTTGAAGGAATGTACTAGTTTGCAAAAGTTATTGGTCAATGAAAATAAATACAGTTCGAATAAATCAAAGAGATTTGTTGTCTAGCATGGTGAATATAGTTTGATAATATATATTTTGTGAATTAATAGCAATTATTTTCTTAAATGTAAAGGAGGGGAAGGCTGTGGCTACCACTTGGTCTGCTTGAAGTCTAAACTTCAAGTCAGTATCTTTTAAGAATGATCTTCTCAGCTTGGAAACAATTCCACAGATCAACAATAAGTCTTTCTCCTCCAGCACAGAATTAACAAAGATGGAATATAGAGAAACTGAATCATTTTCTAGTTCTCTGCTATTAATTTCAATGTGAAAAATCTAATTTTGCAAGAAATAACATCCAAACTAAACATAAACCACCTAATTCAGACCCAAATACAAATAGTATTTAGTCACCTTTATTTTTCTCTAGCCTCTCAACAACAGGTCAATAAAATGCTGAGGCAGATCCATCACACTGGCTACATGATGACAAATAAGCTGTGCAAATGAATCCTTTAAATGTTAAATAATTTCCCTTTCTTTCCTTCCAGGACATTTGAGAAACGTTCTTCCATATATTTGTCTGGTAATTTATTTATTCCATTCAAAAATATTAGATAGTATAGATAAAAATTCCTTTACATTTAAATTTTTTATGATTATATGTTCTTTACTTATAAGCTTACTACATTTAAATTTAAAAGGGTCACTTTGGGTCACTTTGTAGAATTTGTGACAAAGTTACCTAAGAAAAAAATAACAAAGAAAAAATAACTATGAAAACAATTTACTGAGCAACACAATCACACTCAGATTATATTTTAATATATTTTGTCTATTATATTTTTCATTATATTAACATCAACCAAAAATTATAACTAAGCACAATAAATGAACTATTAGGTAACTATAAATATAAAACTAATTATACACATTAAAAATGCATTGATTAATGTTGGCCTAATAACAAAACAAAAAGAGAAACCAATTACAGAGCTTGATCTCAGGTAGCCTATGGTCTGCTTTGACTCTGCTTTATATTAGAAATGACTAAGTATTGGCCCATATGCAGTGAGTTTCAAGATTTTAGGGTGGTCAAGAAAAAGACAAGATCACAAGGTAGAAGTGGTAAACAATGAGCTTTATTTGGAAGTCCCTCATGAGACCTTCTAAGGATAGTGTTTCAGGGACATTGCAGAAGAGGAAGAGCCCAAGAGAACTCTCAAGGGAACAGGGAATTGGAGGGGACTCACATGTCTAGGTGATATTCCTCAGCAGCAAGACATGAAGTCTCTGGGTCCCTGAGAGCTAAGAGAGACAGCCATGGCTTGGGGTCTTTCATAGCCCCAGGGGTTGTTTTATCTACCGTTTGCAAATGCTGGGTGCAGTTTTATGGGCTATGCAAAGTAGGCAGGCTCTAAATGGCTAAAAATACATTTAGTTCAGCTATGTTTAAAGCAATTGGATGTGAAAATTTAAAGTTAGGCCCTAGGGGGCTTTAGGCTTTGGTCACAGCCCACTGTGAAGAATAAAAAAGAATGGAAACCCTTTATTTAACCCATTTATTTAATACCATAAAACATTAAAAATTTTCCCTGTGTACTAGTTACTGAATCTCAAAGGCTTACTGCTAGAGGTTAACTTAAGAATCAGAGAGATTCAAAAGATGTACCAAGATGCTCTTGGCAGTTTTACTAAATTAATAAATATTTCAACTCTTACTCTGAGCCAAGCTGTGCTCTAGACACCAAAGAGTCTACAGTGAAAAAAGTACACATTACAACCAACTACATCGTTTGCAGGGCCCAGTGCAAAATATAAAATACAGGGACTTTTGTTCAAATTTCAATATGGTTACAAAAGAGCACTAAACCAACCATGGGGTCTTTCTGAATGTGGAATCCTATGGGACTGCACAAGCTGAGCACACATCCATGTAACTGGCCTTAGTAGATATGGTCTCCATTTTCATTATGTACTCAATCTAGTGGTGAAAGATCTTGAGTTAAAAGAAATAAATGCAGCATCATAATAAGTGCCACATGGGAGACAAAAGCGACTCCACAATAACTGCTGTAATCTAGTTTAGTGACCCTTAAGAAAGTTCTCTCTGAATGGCTGACATTTAAACTGAAAATTGAAACATGTAAATAAGACAGCTGTACAATCTCTGTATGTGTGTGAGAGAGAGTGTGTGAGTATGTCTGTGGGGGTCAACAGTTTGTACAAATTCTTGCAAGTTGTTCTCAACCAAGATGATTTTTCCTTCTACAAGACTACAGGCAATGTCTGGAGACATTATGGGTTATAATAAGTTAACTTGAGAGCTGGTAGTATTGTTAACAGGATCTAGTGAGTGGATAGTTCTTCATTATGAGGGCCTATTCTGTCTATTATAGGATGTTTAGAATAGGCCCTCATAATGAAGAACTATCCATCTCCACAATAGTGTGGAGGCTAAAAATCTCTAGTGTAGAATGAATGCAGATCATATGTGAAGCTGTGATGAAGTAAGATTTTTAGAGATGTTTGCCTTTCCTGTCCTAAGCCACATGACTTTAGGGTAGTGAATACTAGAAACCTACATTTCTAAGAACAAGGGAGAATTTAACCTATACTATGGTGATTCACTAGAGTACCATAGAGCCACCAAAAATATGCTTAGATAAATGTTTAAAGGCATGGGAATAACTGATACTATATCAACTATACTGATACTGATACTATTACTAACTATAACATATTCATAGTTGGAAAAAACATGTTACAAAGAAAGACAAAAAGATTCTATGTTCTTTCAAAATGATATATGTTTAGCAGAGGTTTGATGCCGGTGCTGAAAAGAAAACACAAGGAGTTCTGTGGTTACTTGAATATTACAATTATTTTACTGTATTTCAGTATTTTAAGATTTCAATAGAATGTGTATTATTTTATGAACCATAAAAATACAAGACTTCATTTTATTTCTATAAAAGCACATTATACATTCAATTTACATGGTAGCCATATGCAGACCTAATACAGCTAATAAGAAGCTTTATATTTTTTTAATTCACAGAAAAATGAATAATCATATTAGGATGATTTTAGCAGCATAATTAGTAAAATCTAAAATTTATTACAGATAAAATGTAGAATTGAGGATAGTTGGACTCTTCTAGTGGAAGGTCAGACTTCTATGAAAAAAAGATAGATATTAAAAATGGCTATTTTCTATTAAAATCAAATTTTATCATTACTTGAGTAGACCAAGTACCACATTCATAAAATCTATTTCAACAAGGCATATGTTTGAAATCTCCCATGACTTCATTTTAACAAACTGACAGTTATGCCAAAAGACCATTCATTTATAAATCATATATAGAAGACAACAATGAGACAACACCTCTTGAGACTGTGATGCAAGCAGACATGGACAAAGAGACTCTGCAAACATAAAATTACTGAACATTTTCCTCTTTGACCTACTCTGGTTACCATTGCCTCTTTCATTAATGACAACTATCCCCACCTTAATCTTCCTAATACCTAGATAAAAGTTACCAAGATAACCAATTCCTGAATTGCCCTACTTCATTAAACCCTGCTTAATTATCACCCAGCACAAATATCACCCAGGACAAATCCTATACAAAACCTTCCCAACTGCTTATTACCAAAATACCTATGGCTCCTGTAGTGTGCAATCTTCATTGTTGCAGCAAATAAAGGGAACTTCATTTATTTGACCACAGTCTTGTTTCCAGCAGTTCTTGCATGGTGGGCTCCAACACAGGGCAAACCTCACATGAATAATACACCCCTATGGCAGACCACAGGTCTCAATTTGAGCTTTGGAAATTTGATCACCATGATGACACAGTTCAAATAGGAAAAAAAGGGGTTAGTTCATGAGAAACAAAGTCCCAATATTTTTTGATTTTTGATTGGGGACTGAACCCAGGAGCACTCTATCGCTGAGCTACATCCCCAACCCTTATTTGCCACAATCCTCCAAGTAGCTGGGATTACAGGCATGGGCCCCCATTTGAGAAGAAGCCCAGTTTGAGACTGCTGTCAATGAGTGCCTCTAGCCACTAGCCAGCTAATTATGTGAAACCTTAAATTGCACCTTATATACTATTTTGTCACTGCATACAGACAGAATAGTGGCGGTGGCAGTGGAGGTAGTGGCTATGGATGCTGCTGTAGCTAGCAGTGGTTCCACCCTGTTTCTTTCTTAGTTTTATTTGTTAACAATAACCCAAAAAATGACAAAAACCTAATAAACACCATTTTGGACAGAAATATTCCCAATTTTAGAAATGATCATTTTGACTGAAAAAACAAATGATTATAAAATACATATTTGATACACAGGGATATAAATTTTGAGTTAAAAACTTAAAAATTCATCCTTAAAAATCAAGTAAAGTTAAAATCAAGACATGAGATAAAGAATTATGACAAGAATATATTTAAACACTTATGTGCCTGGATTTGTGTCATTTTACATACATTATTTCATTTCATCTATGCAACCACCTCTTAGACTATTTCCATTTTATAGATGATGAAAAAGAGGCTCATAGATAACTGATTAACAGAACTACAAAAGGAAGAACCGAGTTTGAGACTAAAATCCAGATGTCTACAATTCCAAACTTCAAGGTTACCAGGTAGATTGTTTCCCTTGGATGTGAGAATGAAATGAACTGTCCTTGGAGTGATTATAAGATTTGATTTTAACGGAGGCAGTTTAAAACAAACAAAAAAAAAAGCTACAGAGTACTACTTAAAGAGTCTAATAATATTAAAATTTCATCAACCTAACCTATCATGTTGAGGAGGCAAAGTCTAATAACTCAATTGAGGCTTTCACAGTTCAACCCCCACCCCCCAACACACACACACAATTTTAGTTTTATCAGCAGCTAAGTGAGATTTATTTCTTAATGAAAAGAATACACTGAAATAAGAAAACACATATTTATAAGTAGGTATTTTGTATGAGGAGAGAATTATCCTAAACTGAGAATATCATCTGGTGGTACTGAATAGGCATTCAAATAAATATTAATGTGTTTTAAAATGTTCTTGTAGCCAGGTGCATTGAGGGTGTCAAGCGCACCTGTAATCCCAGCTGCTGAGGAGGCTGAGGCAAGAGGATTCCTAGTTTGAGGCCAGGCTCTACAATTTAGCCAGACCCTGCCTCAAAATAGATAATGATAAGTGCCAGAGATGTGGCTCATTGGTAGAGGGCCCCTGCATTCAAAGCCAAATACACACACACACACACACACACACACACACACACAGGGATTCAATGTCCCCAAACAAACAGATTTCCTGTGGTTTGACAAGAATGGAGTGCATGGCCAGAAAAACAGTCCAGGGAAGACCTCACTGCTGGGTAGTACTGAGTGCAAGTCTCCTCACCTTGGAGACTCAGGCAGAAAACGGATTTCAGACAAGAATTCTCCACAGTTCTTTGTTCAACCAACAACCTCACAGCATTCAACCCTGTGTGTTGGCTTCATAATCACAGTTAAAGAGGTGCATTGTTCCAGTAAGATCTGAGTTAGTTCCAGACACCTGCTATTGCGTTGACAACTGAGACCTATTCTTCCGGACAGAAGGAGCACTGGATCTGCTCTCAGGGGACAAAAATTTGCGTGATGAGGACTGGGAAGAGGTGATAAAAACGCAGGCAAAGGGCGCTTGCAGGAAGCATATTCTACACTGACCACACTAACTGTATTCTTTCCCTTTGGATCTCTGTTATCTTATCCATGCTAAGTGGCCCCCCAATAGGTTGAGTTTGATCCGCCTGTTGCCTTAACATCTATCAGGCTCGAAACTACCTCGGGGTTCCGGAAGACACTGTGCAATTTGCGCTCCTGAAAGGAAGGGTTGGTGCACCGAAAAAGCCAGGAGTACCGGGTCAGGATCCTAATTACAGAAGAGATCAGAGGGGCTGCCCTTGTTAGTGGCCCACTCGCCATACTCCAACAAAGGCGCATAATGAAGGTCTGTGCTTTTAGTATCCAAGTTGGGACGACTAATCCAATTCCTTCAGTCTGTGAGAAAATGGCAAACCCAGGACACCCCGGTGACATTCTGTCCCCCAACAGAAACAGGGTCAGACCGCGCTGTCCCCACACCTCTGCTTTCCTAGCTCCTTCCAACCCATCATCCGAGACTAGGGAAGCCCGGGCCGGCTGCGAACGCCCAAGCTCAGAATAGCCGCAGGCGCATTAGGGAAAGCCCGGAGCCGCGCAGCGCACGGGACGTTCCCCAGGCGCATCCCCAGAAGCCTCAACGGGATTCACCTTGCGCGGCTGGAGGGCCCCAAAGGTCATCTTCCCGCGAAGTTCCACCTCCGAGAGCCCCGCGTACCGCAGGGCGAGCGCTCAGAGGACCGCACCGCGCCCAAGTGCAGTGCCCTGCGCCGGCTAGCGGCTCCTTACCTGCCCGCGGCGAATCCGGCAACCCCTTGACAGCGCCCACAAACCGCCACTGGAAAAGTTTCCGAACTTCTTCACAGGTCTGTCCACCCTCGCTTCGGGTAGACCCCACGAAAGCCAGAAGAAGGAGACAACGAAAGCCCATGCGCCAGGTCTGTGCGTCCATCATCGGTGTCCCGGCCCCCCCCTTCCCACGCACTGAACCCCACTCTCCCCACGCGCCCTGCGCGGCAGGCGCTAGAAGACGGGCAGCGGGGGTTTTCGGGGGTGCGATCGGACGTCGGGCGCTGAGGGACTGCGCTCCGACACTGGCTTCACCTGAGGGACTCAGCTTTCTCTTCAGTCCCGAGGCTGTGCCACTAGTTTTCAGGCTGATCACTGCCAGGTGTCCCTCCCCAGCCCAGGCGAGTAGATGTGGCACAGACGAAGAGAAGCGTTGGAGTCAGCCGCGGAGAGCCGGCAAGCATCCGGCTCTGTTCACTGCCGCCGCCGCAGCCGCCGCGGGCTCGGCTCACAGCAGCTAACCTGGGATGTGCCCGCGCGCCGCGCTCCACGGGGAAGCCCCGCCCCCGACCCGCGTTCAGGCCCCGCCCCGCCCCGCGTTCAGGCCCCGCCCCCGGCGCGCGGCGCCTCTCAGCACCGACTCAGACGCTGTCAACCCGGGTCCCGCGGCTGGAGAGCCATCCGAACAGCCACGACTGGTGTGAAGAATCAAATAAATAAAAGCAAAGGGAAACCGTCGTCTGAGGAAAAAAGGGAATGTTTGAAGAGAATCAGAGAATACAGGACATAAGAAACATCTATTGAAACTAAAATGAAACATTTCTCTATAAATTGTGTTCTCTATTCATAGGAATTTGTATTAAAATTGCATGAAATGGACCAGGGCATAATACAAAATACTATTTTGCAGGAGGCCTAATAGCACTTAGGTTTCAAAACAGTACATGTGAAGAGTTTTTTTTTTAATTTTTTTTAATTTTTTGTTACTGCTTGAAGATATTTTTCTATAGCATCACAATTTTCTGAAAGAATTTAGAAGTCATGAGAATTGGAATCAAATATTATCACATTCTTATCATAGTGAAGTCTAGTTTATTCTCTGATCATTCTTTAACATACTTTACTTCAACAATTTGTTTCTATGGAGGCTTTACTGAGTTTTTATCAGATTCTGAATTTCTTTGAAACATTTCTTAGAAAACAACTAAGGTAAGAGTGCTCAGGGAAATTTCTCATGAAAAGGAAAAAACAAAGACTTTTAGCAATTTAAAGATGACAAAAGAATTTTGTCAATTTACTGTTTACAAACAGAATTCATGGGAAACCATAAACCAAAAGGCAAAGCATGTTTTGGAAATGTGATTGTCTCAACAACTTAATCTGTATGAGTGACAAAGAGTGTCGAATCTTCAGCTGTGGCCACCTGAAGAGAATGCTCCTCCAGCAGAAGAAAACTATTTAAAAGCGTTAGGGGACTATAAATACTTTAACCACTTTAGGGGAATTTCATCTCAAATCGGAATGCTTGCCTAGAGATAGTGTTGAATAATTTTAAGTCTTAGTTAAGTGTCATGGGGTTTTTAATGGCCATTTGATATCAAAGACAGCACTTTCGGCAGGAGATTACTTGCTTTAAAATCATTCCAGGGTGATGGCTGGGACACTGTTTCCCTCTGAAATACACTCACTTGACTTTTGACATCCATTCGCTGAATATTAGACTATTTTCTTAGAACATCTCTTAATAAATCTCTTAATAATAATCTCATAATAAATGGGATCTCTTAACAAATGAGAATAGCACTTGTAAATTCTAGACCTTCAAGCAAAGCTTTATTCCAGAAAAGAAAATTTCCCATGAATATCTTTTGCTTTCCCACCCCCATCATGGAAAGGATGCTTGGAAGTCTATGGGAAGAAATGAGGAAATTTTTATAGTGAAGTGTATATAGTAAAAATTATATAGTGTTCATGTACCAGATAATATGTTTCCTATGAACTCTAAATCACTTATTTAATCTTTACAATAACCCTATAAAGCAGATACTACAATTTTCATTGTTTCATAGATGAGGAAGCAGGCACCGGGAGGTAAGATGGCTTGCACAAGGTCTAAGATAAGAAATCAAACGGGGGCATGGGAAGCCAGAACCTGTGCTCCTCAGTCATTCCCTGCTATACTTAAGCACCTAACAGGTTATAGTCAATTACACTAAACACTGTCTATCATACTTTTTTACTAGTAATATACATAATTTTTATCTACATAATTTTATTCTGTAGAATCACTTATAAGTTAATATATGTCTCATAAATTCCTAAGTTTTCTCAGAACTACTTTATTGTTACTAAGATTTCTCCCTGATAGAGTTAATCACCATAGACTGTGAACATTAAAAGAAGTTTTATATTACCTGGTACAATTCATTCACTTGGAGTCTCTAAAACAATTTGTCTTGCAAGGAGAAAATCACAAACACAACTGGGAAGTATTGATGAATCAATAAAAACTAGTCAACTAACAAATATTGATTGAACACATGACATCAAAAAACACTATATTAGGCATAATGGGGCTTACAGTGACATGCAGGCAAGTTTTCTTCTTGGTGAATTTACAGTTTATCTCAACAAAACAGGTAGGAAGTCATATATAAAAAGGGAGTAGGATTTAACAAGAAAATAAGTGTGTTTAGTCTGTATAAAATGTCTACAGTCACAAATACATTTTGTTACTAACTGTTATCCCCTACAGCTATCACAGTGGATGAGTCAACAAGTAACTTGGAAGAGATTTTTTTTCTTCTATGTATCCCTATATCCAAATAAATAATATGCATGTTCTTCTCTGGAACTTCAAGACAAGTTCCCATCTTCCAATCAGAATACAGTTTAATATTGCCTTTTAGATGCACATTTTGGGACAACCTTTGCAAACTGGACTACAACTAATCTTTTGTTCAATTTACTTGCAAATATTACAAATGAAGCTACAGAGGGATTACCATAATTGGAGAGCTATAATGCCTCATTTTTCAAAAGCTATTCAATCAAAATTTATTGAATGTCTTTTATGTAATAATAGGCCCTGGGCCTTGCTCTCAAAATATCAATACCCTTAGATAAGAGAATCTTTAAAGGGTTATTATTTAAAATGCACCTTAATAATTTTATAAATGCAGAGCTTCCCTAATACTTCTATGTAACAGTTTATAGTTTGTCACTTGGGACCTTGTAAAGAGAAATAATCTCCAGTATAGTTTAAGTGTTCTTAATGATATTGCAGAGTCTTAAACCCTGACTGCTACTTTAGGCCAAGAGCTAACCACTAGTTAGCTCACCCTCAGAAGAGGTTTGGGTAACTTCTGTGCCCAATCAATAATAATAGATATTATCTATTAGGTATTATCTCATTTAACATTTTAGCCATCCCATGAGACAGTTACTATTATACTACTAAGGAAGAAACTGAACTACAGAGAGATTAAGTGAACTTCCATAAGCCACAGGTCTGATAAGAGCCCAAATGTGTGACAGTTTCCACACTCCTTACCCATGAACTCTCCTGCCTCTGATGAGCCATACATTGGGTGTGTGTCACCCCTTGAACTCACCCTTTCACAGGAGTAGAAACCCTGGTATTCACTATCTTGTGAACACTCAGCTCTACCTCTTCTTTATAGTGGCTGCATTGTGACCCAGTAGTTTTTCATTGCCTTGCAGATAACCCAGGTACTACTTCCTCCCGCTGACAATTCCTAATCTTTTAACCATGGGAAATATAAGACTAACATTCTCATACTACCTTGACTTCTTTAAGCGTCACAGGATCCAAAAAGCATAGCTATGAATACTCCTTCTCTTGCCAGGGAATGGCCACCACCCAGTAGTGAAGGATCCCTCTCAGCTAGCTCTCCTGTGAGGTGGAGAGCTAGCTGAGAGGGATCCTTCACTTGTGGGTGGTGGCCATTCCCTGGCAAGAGAAGGAGTATTCAAAGCTATGCTTTATCTTGACCCTACTAGGTTTACCACCCTACCAGAGCAATATTCAAACAAGCCAATCATATCTTCCTGTGGAACCATGAGTCCTCCTCACCTTCTTTTCACTAGAAATTTTGCTTTCCACAGTCCCTGTTGGTTCATTCTGCTCCCAAGTGCAACCTCCGTGTAGTCTTGCAAGGCATGTCCTCACTCCAAAGGTGTCCTCCTTCCCTGGGTGCTAAGTTTGTGTGACTTACAAACTGCTATACCAGCTCATCTGATCAGTACTGTCTGTGTCCTCATCTCATATTACTTAGGGAAAGTGGCTCCCTTCTTCATCAGCAGGGTGAATAAGATCATTGGAGTAAGAACATCTTCAAAACAAATACTTCCATTTAGTTATTTTTTTAAAACCTGACTTTTGTTTTGCCCTACCTTCTGTCTCTTTCAAAGGTCAGCTATATGCCCTTAGCTGCACTAACAAAGGGAACCAAATTAGAGGTTAGCCCCAGCTGGCCCTGGCAATGAATTTCTGCCACCTGGTATCCAGAGGAACTTGAGGAATCCTCTGCAGAAGTTTTCTCAAGTCAAGATTGCAATGGTTTTGAAAAGACTGACGACAGAAAAGAACACAGCAAATAAAATACTCCATAAAATACTCAAAGCCTTGAATTGACATTAATATGATAGTGAGAAAGTTTGATTAGCAAACACATTTTACAGAAAACACTTTCTAACTATATACATACACACTACAAGTCTATTGCTTCCAATTTGAAAAATCCTCATCTTCTCATCATCAGTACAATTGTCAATGATTTTGAAATAGTTCAGATATACTTCAGTCATTATCTCATAGTTATTAGGCCTCAAGGCAAAGATAATATATTTCACAAGAAGAATTAGATAACTAAACTATTCCTATTTATTACATTAATAAATTTAAAAGTATTCCATATGATATTTAATTTTATACATTTTGTATCTGCATTTTCTAGTATGAGAATTTTTATTTCTTTCAGAGGACAGAGAAATAAAAAATATTGTTTTTTAAAAGAAAATGAAAGTATTAGAAAAGACACTTTGATAAGAAACCAGCAATATTCAATAAGTTTATGAAACTGAATATCTTTAAGCAATTTATTTCTAGTCTATAAGTCATGTGAAAACAATGTCCTTCAAAGTTGCAATATATAATGCATGTATAAATTACTGTATATTATAAAGTAAATGAATACATACAAATTTCTCTCAATTTCAAATGTACATTTTGCACCAAAATTATGCCATTTTTTATTTACAAATAGAGCAAAATTCACACCCAAAATTCAATTCCATAATTAATTAAACCAATATTTTCAAGAAAAATAATTGCATTTAAAAATAAATTGTTTTCTATATGGACTACATAATATTCTTCCTTAAAATTAGTGTTTTCTAGAAATTAAACTTAAAAAAAAGCTTTATTTTACACCTGATTGTTGCTGGTCATTTAAAATAAAAACTAAGGGGCCACAGAAGTCTAACTGCCAGACAGGAAACCTCATGAGGTCAGCTGAGCCTCCTTGTATTCATTCACCTTCACCCTCTGAACAGCAAGTGTAGGCACCATTTAAATTTATTGAATGGACTCAGCCCTAAGTCTGACATTCTCATGTATCCTGTATTATCTTCATCCAAAGTCTTTATTTCTTAAGAAGCACTAAACATTTTAACTTCAGTTCAATCCCTAGATTTTTATATTATTTTCAAAGTAGGAAAAAATTACTATCAGATGGAATAGTATCAATAAACACATTCAAACCAGGTTGTCATTTTTTAAGCAAAGTTATTTATGGACCACTGAGTCATCTAGTATTTGACTTTCAGTAAATATTTAATGTCTGTTTCACTTTTTATTTATTTTTGATGAAATAAATATATATGCTTGAAGACTTTAATGTCACTACCAAATAAATTATTGAATCAAGAATTAAAGAATTATTTTCCTAATTGTTTTCCTGCAAGATCTGACATGATAGTATCTTAAATACTAATAATTTAGGTAAAATTAACTTTAATACTAGATTAAAAACATCTTCCAGAATTATTATTCAGTGTCTGTGTTAGTTTGGTCAAGTCATTGAGACCACTCTCATACCCCCTTTCTTTATTATGTAAAATGAGGGGGGAAGTTTAACTTCCATGTTATAATGTTGTTCATGGAATAAACTGGAATAATATGCATAAAGAGTGTTTTACAATTTTGGGTTCGTATGACCTTTCAATAAACAGACATTCTTCTTCTCCAGTAGAAAAATACTTGTCATTAATTCATGATCTATTAGTAACATCCTAGATAATAATTCCTTCTCCTTTAAATCAGTAACTATTCAAAAGTAAAATCTTTTTCTTTCCCTATATTTGTAATAGGGTCCTTTTACATTATTTCGTGTATACCCATCTATCAAATCAATTTTTTTGAATAACAGGAAAAATGAGCTTTCTATCTCAACTCAGTATAGGTGTAGAATAGTTCAAGTTGCTCAAGGTCATGAGTGAAAAGTCACTTTTAAAAGAGAGTCACTCCTCTCAGAACATAATGAGCCCTTGGAGCAAGATCTGGAGACTAATTATAATCAGCTTTTTAAGATGCATAATGTAGACACTCTACTAATGATTAAGCCTCATAATTGATAATTATCTCTGATTAACGAGAAGGAAGTTCTTCCAGAGGCTTTCACTGCTGTATACCATTGTCGTAATTGATCTTTAATTGTTCCATGTAAAGATTCCTTTTATCATATGTTTAATCTTGGCTATTTATAAATAAGGTCCATGTACAGACCTTATTAACTGCCCCTAGATGTGATATTACTTTACAAATGTCTTTGCAGTTTAATTAGTATTCAGCCTAATTCTTTATATTTGCATATGAAAAGGTACAAGCAGTTCATGCTCTCAAGCAGAAAAGAGAAATCCCTTGCTCTGACCAGTTCTGAATACTCTTCTTGATCCACATTTTCAGAGGAAGAGAGAACAATCCTCTGTCTGGATATGCCAGAGGAGACTTCATGCAATTGCCAACTTTCTGCTCCTGGAGAATTGTTTCCAGTCTTTCCCAACTTTAGCAGATCTCTAGGGAGCATCCTAACTTTTTCTCTCTACTTTATCTACCCCTATTTCCAAATGATCTTATAACTACTCTCGTAATGTCCATTAGTCATATTTGTCTAGCTCCTACATGCCATGTGTTTGCATGGATGTTCTTAACTTGACATATAAACCATTCTTTCTTGAAGTCCCTCCTTTACTCAGCTTTTCTAACAATGCACTACCCTAGGACTCCTAGTTCAACAGTGTTTCTTTTTCTGTTCTTTTGCCTATTTCTCCCCTTTGTTCTGCTTTCAACTTTCCCAAGGCTTTGGCTTTAGGGGTTGCTCTTCTTTTTCTACATGTAATTCCTAGGAGGTGAATCTCTCCCCCTCACAATTCACATCCACCAGTGAACTTGGAACCTCAGAATGTGACTTTATTTGGAAATAGGGTCTTTGCAGATATAATTAATGAAGGGTTTTCAACTAGAATCATTCTGGATTTAGGGTGAACCCTGACATCCTTACAAGGAGAAGAAAGGAGAACAGAGACAGGAAAGAAGGTGACATGAAGCTAGAGGCAGAGATCAGAGTGATTCTGCTGCAACCTAAAGGAAGCCAAGCATGCAGACCACCACCTGAAAGCCAAGAGTCTTGAGATGGTCTGTCTCTTAGAGCCTCCAAAAGGAACGTACTCTGATAACACCTTGATTTCAGATTCTGGAGACTGGTTTTGTGAGAGAATATAACTCTGGGTTAAGCCACCAAGTTTGTGGCTGTGGCAGGCCTAGGAAATATGCTAAAGGCTTTTGGTGTTCATGCCTTCACTCTAGCATCTGTACTGAATATCTGCAGATGCTTCCCTCCATGTCTGCCTTCTCATCTGCCTCTTCTTCTTTTTCATTTGGGTATCCTGCCATCATCTCAAACTCTATTTTTACTAAGGGATTTTATCGTCTTCTCTCCAGTTCAACATTCTCTCATCCATTAATTTATTGATTTGACAAACAAAATTTGAGGTCTGTTCTTTTTCAGCAATATAGTCTTCCTTGATAACCCAGAATTGTTTGTATCCCATCTCCTCTTTTATCTCTCTATGTAATATGAATTACAAGAGTTTCCCATTTATCCACCTACCTCTCGTATTCATCTTTTTCATACCAACTTTCCCACCACTTCTCATTAAATTCCAAGATGATTGATTGCATTAATCCTGGAAAGGGTTCATTGCCTCAAGTCTCTTTCTGATCTAAATCAACTGCCATGCTGTGCACAGGTTAGTCAGTGTGCATCCTTTATTATATTCAAAGAAATCAGTTATTAATGACAAAGCAGACCCTAGAATCTACCCTTGTGTTTCTTCAAATATAGTTTAGGGAATGTCAGCATCATATTTACTGAGATTATTAGAATACACATCCCTGTATCATATCCAAATCATAGTCTTGGTTTGGGATCCAGATAATTTCTTATAAAATGCTTATTCTAGCTCAAGATTTAGATTTAGTGAGTTCCCTCTATTTTGCTGTAAAGCTACTTTTCTATTTGAATCCAGAGGCAGAAAAATCCACCATTTATCTTTCTTAAAATACACCTTGTTCATTTCCACTTTTAAACATTAGTTAAGCTTAGTTTACTTCCTTCCTCCTCTCCACTTCTCTTTCTTTAGAAGCTCCACTCAAGTTTCATATTTATCATGAGAACTTTTCCAGCTATGCAACTCACATTATTTTCTTCCACCTCAGGATTCCTACAGCATGTTAATGGCCAATTACTGTTTGCTGATTATATGTGATTATTTGAGTATCATATAGTTTTGCTTTGTTTCCTTAAAAAAAAAAAAAAACTTTAACTGCCCAGATTCCCTCACAGAATCTAGTTTATAATGACCCATTTACACATTCAGTAAATGTGTGTTGAATGAATGCTTGAAAGAAATCCTAAGGGTAGCACCTTGAAAGCTTACCAATGATTATAGGAGACCAGCCAGGATGGAAACTGCCTCCTTAAAAATAAAATAGTTGGGAGGCAGACAGTTATATTCCTGCCCATTCCAATTTGAGCATAACTATGAAGGCTAATGATAATGTAACAGTGATAATATGTCTTATATTTGCTCCTCAGGAACCTGAGAGTAGATAGCTAGACTTAAACTATCAATTTTAAATCATGTTGTCTAGTAGTTTAATAGTCACTGATTTATTCTTTTTTATTTTTTAATTTTTGTCAGTATCCCGTATTGAACCCAGGACCTTATACAAGCTAGAGAAGTGCTCTACCACTGAGCCACATCCCCCGTCCATGAATGATTCTTAAAACAATAAAATTTGATGAGCACACTAAACAAATAATTATTATGTAGATAAAAGTATAATTTAAAATTGAAACCTATCAATATTCATTATTCACTCTTAAATACTCTTAAATATAAATCACTGATTCACTTTGACAGATATCTATTGAGCATTACCACATGCATATAAACCAAAACAATGATTTCTTGGTCTGAGGCATATGAACTTTGGAAGATAAATATAGAATGATCTCTATTGCTCTTTATGAAGAGGAAAACATAAATATAGTAGAGGAGTATCTACTATACATAGATTCTACAAACCTGCTTTATCTTCTTTGTGTAAACACAAATGGCACTTTAAGAAACCTTTACAATCAAAAGACAACATGTGTTTTTAAATGGTGCCTTGGCTTTCACTAATTAGCTTAGCTTTCTCTCAGAAGAAAAAAGGAAGTTTTACTTACAAATCTCAGAATTCAAAATGCATTCCCTGAATTCTGTATTCCTTATTCTCACTTCTCAGATGTTACACAGAGAAAACTGGAGAAACAATCACACTGGATCTGCAATATCATCCCTATCCACATATTTAACACAGTGAATGTTTCCTCAGAATCAGAAAAGCATTACCTAAACCATTCATTCAGACTAAACCCCATTGACTTCTTTATCAACTCTCAGTATGCCCTGAATCACTTCATTGATTCATTCAAACATCAAAGCATCTACATGCCAGGCTCTATTCCAAGTACAGAACTAGGGATGCAGAGTTGAATCAAATGCAGTCCCTGCCCTCAAAAAATGTACAATTCAGAAGCCTAGACAAGCACATAAACAAATAAGGACCATGAAAGGCTACAGATGCCCTGATCAGAGTACACAAAGAAAGGCTGCAATGCCTTCACAAGACGTGAGGCTCCGCAACCAGGCTGCTTTCCCTGTGTAATTGCTTAACATATGTTCTTAATATTTCAAAATGCAATTTAATCAAATAAAATTTTTAAATAATGCATAAGAATCTCCTTAAAATAAGTCATTTGGATAGGGGAATGCTGAAAATCATAGTGTTTCCAAAGCATAGATTCGCATTCGGACCCCATTTAACTCACAGAACTTATGAAAACAATCCACATACCACATCATCAATATGATGGAAAGGAATGTAGTTAATAAAAACTATGTTTTAAAGGTTTCAAAAAACTTGAGGAATGTTGGATGGGAAGACTTAGAGTAAAACTGTACATAAAATATGACAGCAGCTGCAATACATCGAAAAGAGGAAGATAAAAATATACTATCTGGTTATTTATGGTTTATTGCTTCCTTTTTGTGGGTCTCAAGTATTTTCCATATTTACAGCTGTAATTTGAAAATTAATGATACACAAATTCCACACTGTACTTACAGGAAATATCCATGTTCCCCAATATTAGAGGAAGAAAAGAAAGTACACAAAATAAATAAATAAATAGTGGAAGAAGAGCTCTGAAAAGAAAGCTAGCACTCATCTTACCTTCACAGCACAAAAGATTTTCAGAATATTTCACAGGAGCTTGTAAATGCTCATTTTGCAGCTCAATAAATTTTTATTAAATATGAATCTTTATATCCAAATTAATTAATGAATCTTAATGCAATTTTAGGAGCCAAAGTCAATGGGATGGTAGTTAGATTGAAGCCAACTATGTACTTTCAATTATTTGAAGTATGATGAAATATCCCTCTGTCCTTCTTGCCTGTGGTTTCCTCTCCTTATGGCCTCATATTCCCCTACCCACCAGTAACTCCACTGACAGGGAGTCAGGAAGGTGGCACACAGAAGGCAAAATCAAATCAATCTGAACACTAATGGTGAAATATAAACAGTAAATATAACAACTATTTTTTAAAAAACCAAGAGGCAATGGGTAAGTGGTGTTTTGTGCTGTTTGTAGGCTAATTTGGATAATACTATAAATAGAATAAAGTATTTTCCAATTACTTTATATTACATATCCAAAGAATTCTCATAAGGTTCTTCGAAGTATTTTCTGTGTTAAGCTCTTAGGGGAAAAAATCACTTTTAATCATATTACATTAACAAAAACAGGAAGGAGGAGTAGGGAAAATGGGTATGATCAAAATGTCCCTTTATTTTTAGTATTCTATTAACTGGAGCCAGTCACCACACTCTCAGCTTAAAGATACTCAAGAGGGGGCCAAGCTAAAAGGCCTATTAGTCTCCTGCAGGTATGAATTCTTTAAAGAGAGAGAAAGAGCAAGAGAATTACTGACTTTAAACAAAGTCTCTTGAAAAACAATAAACAGAAAAAGCTTAATTGCTCAAAATAAACAGGTACTTATTCTAACTATTTAGGTAGATTTGGAAGAATCATACATAATTTTTAGTCTTCATGTTATACATGTACATAAACACAGCACCTAAAATATAAATAATTAAAATAAGACAATCAATAATAATACAGAAAATAAGTCTAGCTCTGCTAAGGCATGGCAGTGGATAGTTTTGTCTCATGATTTGGGTAATTAAGGAATTAAAACAATTTTACATAATGCAAAAGTTAAGGCTATCTTAATTATTAGCATTACAGATATTAGCAGTTGCTTTAAAAAAACACCACTTAGAGTGTGATAATGTCTGATGTTTAACACTCATTTTTAAATCTGATCCACATTACAGCCTCTAGGTACAATTACAACTGATGTTACACAAATGAAAGTAATCAGGGCTCAGAGAGGTTAAGTAACTTGCCTGAGGTTACAAAGGCAGTGAATGGCAGAACAAGACCTTGGACATAGGTCTGTCTGATTTGCCTATGTTCATAAACCCTTTTATTCTGCCCAACAACACACAAGCATCCATTACCTAGCCTACTGTTCCGCTTGAACTAACTAGCCCACTGTTCTTGAACTAAACCCCACCTATCTCTTTAGAATTGTAATTCACTGTTCCATTTCATATGAACTTCACTTCAAACCAAGATGAAACATTTCCTTTCCCTGTTTTTGTGTCTTTAGCTGTTTCTTTCTAGATCCTTATTCTCAGTCCTTAATCATGTTTCAAATTATATCCATTGTTCCTGAAACCAGTTTTTCTGATTTGGAAGTCATAATCCCTTCCTCAACTGACATATAACTTCATCTGTGCTCCTCATATGACATTTATCACCTTGTTACTGGGTATTACATTTCAAATGTCTTGATTTTGTCAGTTCTTATAGAGTGAAGTCCTTATACACAGAATCAGTGAAGAGTTCATTTTTATATCCTCAAAACATCTAGCACAGGAGGAAAGATTTGATGCAGAATATTACTATTTGTTCTCAGATATTCAGAAAGTTTTTAAATGAATTTTTTAAAAGCTTGGTAACATGGAAATTGGAGGCAGTCTCATCAAGATATCATTTAAAAGGAAAAAACACACACTCTTAAATTAGAAAAAAGAAATACAAAAAATACAAAGAGCTGATACTATTTTTTGTTTTGTTAACTTTCACCAAAATGTTGGGAAAGCATCAATTTGAGCCACTGAGCTCCTTTTAAAATTCTTATTTTCATAATAATTGTTAATACTTTGAATAAAACAGTATATCAAATAATTTTTAAAGTTCATCAAAGAAAATCACTTTTACAATTTTAATCTCATTGACTTTTCAGGTTAACCTACAGAACTTCAAGATAAAAAAAACCATAGGAGTATCTTCACAGTAAAAATATCTATATGTGGATAAATTTGAAAAAAGTTTTCTTTTTTAGGATGAGATTTCAATTAGAAGCAGAAAATATGGATCAAAAAACAGAACTGATCCCATCCTCTCAGGCTATGGAGTTCTGTTGCAGAGCGTTTCATTGCCAACTATTTGTGGCAAAAAGAAAAAAAAAAAACAGTATATCATCAAACAGTATCTTGGCTTGTTTAAAAATATGTCTGTTCAACTAAAGCTTCCTGTCTGCTTCACTGCCCTACAAACCTCTTCAAAAACTGAATCTATCAGCCTTCTGTTCCCCAAATAACTATGGTTATGAAAAAGAAAACCATCTTATCTAAACGCCTCACCTTTCACCACAACATGAATACTAAATAGCTACCATCTTATTATTTTATGTTACTGATATTTATTTCCCTTTTAAAGTGAGTATTTAGTCAATCGTTATACAGTAGTTCCCCCTTTTTCCATGTAGTTTCTTTTTCCATGGTTTCAGTTACCTGAGATTAACCATGGTCCAAACATATTAAATGGAAAATTCTAAAAGTAAATCATCCATAAATTTAAATCGCATGCCATTCTGAGTAGTGTGATCAAATCACCTACCATCCCCACCAGGATGAGAATCATCCTGTTATGCAGTGCAACCATACTGTATGCTCTACCTGTCTGATGGGAATACAAGAGTTGTCCCAGTGATCAGATGGACTGTTCTAGCATCACAGTGTCTGTGTTCAAGTTTTTATTTAATTATATTTTATTTAATAATGGCCCAAAGTAGAAGAGCAATATTCTGGCAATCAGGATATGCCAAAGAGAAACCACAAACCTGAAACTTAAGAAAAAAATGTATGCTGAGGTTGCTTAGATCTATGTTAAAAACAAATCTTCTATCCATGAAATTTCAAAGAAGAAAAAAGAAATTCATTCTCATTTTTCTGTCATACATCAAATTGCAAAAGTTATAGCCACAGTGGCTGGTAAGCGCTTAGTTGTGATGAAAAGCATTAAATTATAGGATTTTGTACTTTCTGTGGTTTCAGATGTTCCCTGGGGGTCTTGGAATATATCCCCCCAGGATAAGCGAGGGACTTCTGTGTCATTAAATCTCCCTTTAGAAACTTTCAGGGATTTACCCTTGTGGGATTTTTCTTAACCTTTAGACTAATCAAAGCTTCAACTACCAATAACCCATCCATTCTGTGGAGACCTCTGTGAGCTACAACATGAAAACTGTCCCTTCAAAAGAATTAAAAAGTGATTAAATACAAAAGAGGTCCAAATGTGTGACAATTAAGTTAGTTAAAAGATGTCAGGGGCCTACACACTACTGAAGTTAGAGATATTATCTGTACATTAATGAATTTAATGGCATAGAGGATTAAAGCATAAACATGGCATGTTATTCCTGTATAATTTCATCACAAATTATTCTATGATATCCTTTGTGTGTTTTCAGTTCCTGACTTATCCCAGATTTTTATTGTCCAGAAGTAGATTTAATAGCTGTGGCCACTGATGGAAAATGCTTACCAGTTGAAAAGCTCAGATACCAATGATTACACAAATATTTTTCTAGCAGTTGTTTTTGGAATTGTTACCAACTTATGGTTTTCATCTCCAGATCATTACTCTTGAATTAGACAACAGCAGATGGTATAGATTACTTGTTTTTCCAGATGTTCTGGATGTTTTAATGTGAAAGCTAGTATAACTGAAAAAGTAATAAACACTCTTAACTAGCTTCAAAAACTTATTCAATTTCTATGAAATTAAGTAGCAAGTTGAGTTTACTCCCTAAGATTCAAATCTAGTTTGCTGTGCTCAAACTTTCTAAATTCCTCATTTCCCCCTATCATCCTGATATCACAACTATTATTTCTAGCATTCCATAATTATGAAATAGATATGCTGTATGGATGTACAGACCCACCATACTATAAAAAGTTGAATTTTTACTTTTTTTTATCAATAGAATGGATCCTGTATTATAAAGAATAAACAGCACAGGGAACAAGAAAATCATGCATTTTGTTTGAAACCATGCTTTCCAAAATATTGTTCACAACAATGCACTGCAATCTCTTGAGCTTTACTCAGCACTTCCTTTGTGAAAATTTCAGAAGATCCTTTCCTCCACTCTGAGGAAGTCTGACCTAGACTCTTAATAGATATCAGTGTAAATAAAAACACCTTCTAATGAAATGCCTCATAATCAATATGCAATTAAAATACAAACAAGGCCAGACCCGGTGGTGTCTGCCTGAGCTTGGGAAGCAGAGGCAGGAGGATTGCAAGTTCAAAGCCAGCCTCAGCAACTTCCCAAGCACTAAGCAATTCAGTGAGACCCTGTCCCTAAATAAAATACAAAATAGGGCTGGGGATGTGGCTCAGTGTTTGAGTCCCCCTGAGTTTGATTCCCAGTACACACTCCCCCAAAAATAAATAAATAAAACAAAGGTCTAGTGTCAAGCCAATTCATTTTGTTAAATAAAACAAATCTGGTAAGACAGAATACTAGTACATTTGCCAAATCTATAGATTGAACTAAAACATGTGTGTGCTGGTACTTATTGTGTGCTAGATATCTAGTATTAATATATCTTGTTTAATCTTCATAACAACCCATGAGCCAGATACTATAATTTTCTACATTTTTAAAATGTTATATGATGCACAAGGAGTAATTGGTCAAGGTTCACAGGACTAATCAATGGTGGAGCCTTCAGAGCCAGGTTCTTTACAGCCCAAATAACAGCAGCCTGTAAAGTGTGATGCAAATATTGAGTCCAGTAGACCTTCTAAATGCCAAATAAAATAATAGATCACTTAAATTCTGGAAATATAGGGAAAGAGAGTCAGAAAGTGAAATCCAGCATTTGGGGCAATTGTACAATCTATCCAAAATACTAGGGAACAACAAAGTCTCTAGAGAGATCCAAGAATTCTTTAGTAATGTAAAGCCCTAGAAATTCGAATACCACAATACTAATGTGCTGCTAGCTAAGCTACATATTTCATTTTTATCTCATCACCAAAATTGTGAACCAAATTTTCTGAATTATTTTCTGTGGGAAAAGAACTCCAATGTGATGACAAAAACTAGTGCAAAAATAACATTTCCTTTACAAAATTACTTTTCATCAAATATTCATAGAATGTATCTAATGTGAATAGACGGGTTGGCATTAGTTTCTTTAGATCTCAGCTTAATAGTACAGCAGCCACTGGATGCATGCAGATACTAAGCAGTTGAAATATCACTAGTCCAAAGTGAGATATGTTTTAAATATAAAATACACTGAGGAAGACTGACCTAGATAGACTCTTATTAGATATCAGTGTAAATAAAAACACCTTTATTTTATTTATTTTACCACTTTAATACCATCACATCTTCACCATAGGGCGAAGACTTAGCACCAAAGAAAATCATAAAATATCCAATCAGTAATTTTTATATTAGTGTTGAAATTATATAAATTTGGGTGAACTGAACTAAAATATGTTATTACTATTGATCATCCATTCCTTTTTATACTTTTAGTACATGGTTACTAGGAAATTAAAAGTTACAAATGTAGATCATATTATATGTCTATTAGAATACTTTAAATCCTTTAAATGCACTTAGTAAACATCCTAATAGGTATCACACTGTACTCTGAAGCATATGTTAGTATTAAACTTTTCTTTTGAATCCACCTGATAAAAAATCTTTTCATTTCTCATAAAATGTCTATAACTACTCAAATGAATTTTGGTTTCAAATTATATCTTGAACAGTTAAAAGAGAGCCATCTTACTTTGGTACCACACTTACAAGACAGTTGCAAAGCATTGGAGCCACCAACTGTTCAAAAGTGGCAATACCCAGCTTGCTGAATTCTTTGCAGAACTAGAACTAAGTATGTGTGAGAAACACAATTCTGTAATAAAAAGAAATGTTGAGAATATCATGTAGATGAAATGCATAATTTCTACTTTAAATTAGAGTGGTTTGTCTATCAAGAAAAAATACTGGCATTTCAATAAGTTCTATTTGGAAAATAGATGGAATTTTTTCATAATAAAAGAATACTGATAAGAGTATACAAAACTGTAAAGAGACTATGATACATAATAAATAGATTCACATATTATTATGCTGTCTGAAATTTTTAATTGGAAGAAACCAGAAAACAATTAATAGCTCATGCAACATTTAACAAAACAGATTACACATACTTTTGAAAATAAATGCTCATAAATTTGAGAACTTCTTTGTAATTTGAAAAAAAATAATCTACTGACACCTATGGGACATGGCCTCCAGGGCCCTTTTTCATCCACTAATGTTGCTAATGACAATCATGACTAAAGTTCCCCTAAATGCAAGTGGGTATTTCATTCAGGACTAGGTACTTCCTGTAATGGCTAAGACCCGATGGACCCTCCTGGGTCTTTCCAGAGATCCAGGGTCCCCAGACTGGTTTGATGAAAAATTTTGCAGGTTTACTTGGCCCCAAGAATAAGGAGGTATTCATCTTCTGCTGAGGCTGAAAAATGCAGGCTGCACAAACTTAGCTAATTTAACCTTTCAAATGGACAGGATGTAGTTCCAACAATAGAATTTAACTCATTTAGTTTGGTCTTTCATGGTATTTAAGAAGCTCAGCAGAGATGTCCTGTAGTTCTGGGAAATCTTCTCTAAAAAAGGACAAGCCATTACTTTTATCTGTGATGTTTGCAGCCAAAGAGAAATCTTAAACTCTGTACTTTCATCCAGATAGAAACTACTACCAAACACTTATTTTTTGCTAACAAAATGAACTTTAGAGATGCAACATGTGAAAGAAATGTCTGTGCTTAGAGAACATCAGAATGAAACATGACACATTTGTACTGTGGATGGCATTAGAGAAGAATTACAAGAAGTAGTAGCCTAACTGCACCAGCCAATTTGGAAGAGAGACATAGTCTTAGTCCACTTTCTGCTTCTATAGCAAAAAACCTGAGGCTGAGTAATATAGAGAGAAAATGTTTACTTAACCCACAGTTTTAGAGGTCCAAGAGCATGGTACTGCATCTGCTTGGCTGTAGCAAGGGACTTCTGGCTACATCACAACATGGCAGATGGTAGCAGCCTGTGTGAGAAGGTGACATCATATGGCAAGACAGGAAGCAAGAGAAATTCAGGGACTAGGCTCACTTATTTAAAAAACAAAAACAAACAATAAACAAACAAAAAACAGCTCTTGTGGGAACTAACTGGGATCTCAAGAGAACTATACTAACCCCTTCCAAGGGAATGCCCACAGTAACCTAATCACCTTCCCTTAAATCCCATCTCTAAAAGATTTACTACTTTAACACCATCACAATGGAGGGAAAGTTTCCAGCACATGACCTTTTGGAAGCCACTTTCAAACCACAGCAGACATGAAAACTGTGTTTGGTAACATAAGCAATCTGTATTTTAAGACACATATTTTTAGGCAAGTTAAAAAAAAATTAAAACTTTAAAGAGATTTTTTCAGTTTTATGATCATCGTACAATCTTTTCCTTTGTGGACTCATATCAAGCTTTTCAGAAATTTAACATTTTAAGATTTCTTGTCTGAATTATATGAAAAATAAAATCTTTCCTGTGAACATCCCTGGAACTATCAGTTTCTGGGTAAATGTCTAAATTCAAATGTACTTTTTGGCTAAAACTTTAAGATCTTCTCAAATTGCTTTTGATTGAACACCTTTTAAGTGTGTCTATTGAAAGTCTCATTTTAAAAGGTTTTGTTTAAGGTATATTTTACAATAAGAATTATTCTTTTGAAAAATAACACTTGTTTGGGGTAACAAATATATGTGAAAGTTTTGCAACATACAACATGTTATCATTAATGCAATTTCAAATGAAAAACAATAAATTGTTAAAGTATGCCTTGAAGGTAGAAAAGAGAATCCAGCTGTTTTGTGTTATACAGAGGAAGTAGAGACTTGATTTCTACCCTAATAGAAATTACAGACTAGTGGTGGGGGCAAAATTGATACATATGGCACAGAAATGAAAATTACAAAATATGCATGGTGTTAAACTTAACAGTGGTTCAAAGAACCTTCATATACTACACCAAAGAGTAGAAATCCATGAGGGATTTGAAGAACAATTGGACAAAAAGGAAGGAAAGAGAAAGATATTCCAGAAAATGAGAACAAAATGAGAGAATAAAGAAAAACATAAATTTGCGTTGCTTGTGGAATAATGAGGACGAGAGTTTGGCTAGACTGCAATAGGATATTGAGAAAACATCACAGTAGCAATAAGAATAAAAACTGGGCAATCTGACTTCAGAACCTGTGCAGTTTCCACCACATTAAAAATATGTTGAAAATATTAAACTAGAAAACCAAAGGCCAAAGTACCAGAGGAAGTGAAAGTGTTAGCCTTTATGCTAGGGCAAAAGAAAGAAAGAAAAAACATGACTAATTCATTTATTAAATATTCTTAATATGTAAAATGTACAATATTCTGTTCTAAACACCAGAAAAATAAAAGTGATAAAGATACACTTACTGCCCTCAATTCACAGACCTATTGGTAACACAGACAAGTCAATAGGCATCATTTTTTAATTTTTTTTCAGAAAAAAGAAAGGCCCCACTTTTTTAAGACACAAAGTTCTTTTGTTTCTTTCTTTCCTTTTTCTTGTTTATTTTCTTCTTTCCCTTTCTTCCTCCGTTTCTTCCTCTTTCCTTCATTCTCTTTTCCCTCTGTTGGTCTGTCCTTTTTTTTTCCTTTTCTCAATATGTGTTCACTAAGTTTTTGGAAAGATAATGCATTAACAAAAATGTTTAATACAAATGTCAAAGCAAGTTTTCAAGTGGTTACTTCTTATAATGATCTAATGTAAATTTGAGAACAGTTATGTCAAAATTAGAGAAGATGATTCTGAGGAGATACTACTACTGTTAATAAAAGAATAAATGTTGGTGGCCCTCAAAAGTCTGTTATTTATTTATTGCCAAAGTCCTTATAGTGAGACATGATTCTGTTAAAAAAAAATACCAACTTTCTAAAATATTACGCTTTATTATATAAGTAATATGAATAATGACACTACTTTCATTATTAAGGAAGAATTAAAGATTTACTGTTATGAAGTCAATATTCTAGAGTCAATAGTAAAGATTTTACTATTGGAAGTAAAACTATTCAATGAACACTAATCTTCATAAACCTTCTAGTGCATGGATCATATTCAAGAATAATATTTGTTTTGGGGAGTTTGACAATTTAAAATCATAAATAAAATTATCAGCCATCCCAAAATGATACGAGTACATGCTGAGCATTGTAGAATCTCAAAGAGGTTTGACATCTCTCTTAAGTTGAGCACTCTTTTATATCTATACAAATATAAGAAATTCCTGCTGATAGAGAATATTAAAAAATTATTATATTCTTTCCAATTACCTAATCTAAAACTATTATCATTCTCTAAACATTTATTAAATGTTATTAAAATAGTTTAATTCAGTCAAGTTGTATTGTGAGTACATGTAAGCATAATCAAAACAACTTATAATAATATTTATTTGAATAATTTAAAATTAATTTTAGTCATTGTTATTTTTCCCTTCTCCTTGAAATGGGGATGAAACAAATACCAGCACAGTTAACTCCTGGTTTTTGTCCATGGGAAGGCTTTCTCTTGTTCTGCCTGTCTGTGTTTTGTTTTATTCTGCATGTAAACTCCCCACCCACTCCACATTGTGGAAATGATGGTCATCCATAGCTTAGTAACCCCAACCCAAAGATGGAAGTTGAGTTCCAAGAGCTCTTGTGTCAACTTCTGATCCCACTACTTATCGCCCATATTTCAAGTCCTGGGTATGTACAGCTTGCAAAATCCTCAGGACTATGAATTTGAGCCATTTTATTTCTGTGATTATAGTATACGATTTAATATTAATAATCTTGAAATAGGGAGATCCTCTTGGAGAATCAGACTTAAACGAGTACTTTAAACAGAGTTTTCTCTGACAGCTCACAGAAGGGAAAGAGAAATTAGTAGGGCACAATGCAGTTGCTGAGATGGAGGGGATCTCTTGGTAAAGGAGTGGCAGACTATGGAGATCCACCTTAGGAACTGAAAGCTCTCTTCCTAGCTGATAACCAGCAAGGAAACAGAGGCCTCAGTCCTATAACCACAAAAGCTAAATTCTGCCAGGAGGTTGAGCTAGAAAAATGAATCTGAATCCCATGTGAGAATTTGGCTGACTGACACCATATTGTTATATTGAGTACAAAGCAGCCATGCTATCTCTGTACTTGTGATCTGCAGAATTTGGCTAAGAAGTGGGTACTGTTATAAGCTGCTAGATAAATTTGCAGTGATGTGTTATATAGCAGTGAAAAAGGACTACAACAACAAAGGTAGTGGGAATAAATCCCTTTCAGCACTCTGGAAAAGCATACATTGATGCGACATGGAGGGGCTTTTATGTACAGACTTGTTCATATAGTTACATTAGGAGTCTCTACTATACTCTGAGGTTTGTGGGGTATTGAGGTGTTATCACTCAACTTTAGCCCATCAAAAGCATGTATAGTGCCCCAGTTTACCACACACATTTGATCTAGAAAAAACTCTAAGATCCATGTAGGATTGAAACTCAATTCCATTTAGCATTTTGGTGTAAAAATATGTTCGCTAGCAGGTGATAATCTAAGGAACTGGATGATAGAAAAATCCTATCCTTAATATATTGTCTCCAAATCACTTCCCTAAGATATAGAGTCAATTAAAATTAAATGAACTTTATAATGATCAGGCTAATTGTTTTACTTATAGCCCAATAAGTAAATTCAAGTTTTTAGAGTTCTAGTTTGCAAATTGGTAATTTACAAATATCCAAAAACCACAAACACAATCATAAAAACACAAAAAGTTGTTAAATGCCATGATAATTTTATTTTCTTATAGCAAAGATGATTACAAAATATATAATTAAATTGTTTTGGGCAAAAGAAACATTCCTGAAAAGTTGGGTCTAAAGAAGTTTTGTTAAGGGCTGGGGCTGTAGCTCAGTGGCAGAGCTCTTGCCTAGCATATGTGAGGCACTGGGTTTAATCCTTAGTGCCACAGAAAAATAAATAAAATAAAAGCATTCTATCCATCTGCTACAAATAATTTTTTAAAAAAGAAGTCTTGTTAAATAACATAATTGCTGTTAAGTATAAAATTTTAGAGATACAGTTCATTTGGGGGCCTTGCCATTTGCCTTTAGCTCTTTAACTGTAGTCATGTGAAGTCTGAACAGTTTATGAAGGTAACCTTATTAATAACAGCATACTGTGTCAGAGTCACTCTCCTGCATATAATCTATTCTGAATTTTATTGGTTTGCTCTAGAGCTTTAGTATGTGGAAGTGATGGGAGACATACCTATTACCACCATTTATGACTGATGGCCTTGCACACTTTTGCCACAATGAGATTTTGAATCCAGCAGATTTTTAAAAGAAAGTATGCCTTGAATACTTTAAGATTTTATGTACTGCTGTGCTATATCAATTTTTAAAGTGTAGAATGTGGGTGATGTATGATGATATAATACATAGCACACCTAAGAATATTTTTACTTAATTAGGTGGTTATTGATTGTGTATTAATATGTGTTCTTTCTATTTAATGAAAATGATATGTGTTGAGCATAATACTTATGGCAAGTAACACCATAATGCTTTTTAAAAAATCAAACACACTTAAGTAAAAATAGAATGAAATATAATAAAAAGATCTGGTAAATATTATTTTAGGTGTCATGTGTATATGGAAAAAACTGTGAATGTGATTTTAAAATTATTAACATTGGGGAAGTCCTTTATTTCTAAGTTTTTAGATCTATTTGACTTCAAGTTCTAGTATTTAACCCTTTAGGTTTCCAAAATACATTTTCAGAAGGTATTGTGTTAATGTCAGCAATTATGCTTATCTACTTTAGAATTGGAAAGCATTTATTTTTAATAATTGAATATTTTTACTGAATGATTCACAAACTACTCTCTTCCGTACTTTTAAGTTTTGTGCTATGTGTTTAAAGATTCAATCAGGGCTGGGGATGTGGCTCAAGTGGTAGCACGCTCGCCTGGCATGTGTGCGGCCCAGGTTCGATCCTCAGCACCACATACAAAGAAAGATGTTGTGTCCGCTGAAAACTAAAAAATAAATATTAAAAAATTCTCTCTCTCTCTCTCTCTAAAAAAAAGATTCAATTAGAATAATTTGCAACTTTCACTTCATATTTAACACTTCAAGATTTAAAATAAATAATTCAGCAAATAAAATAGCTGTTCAACAATCACCTTACAATGACTGCTTTTATGTGCATGTGCTTAGAGTTCTATATGTGTAAATTTTTTACATTTAAAAAGTTTGAGCATATTTATATAGATGAAAGTATTTTCATATTTGTATGTTAGTTTTAGATTACATAGTAATGGAAACCAATGTCTAACACTTTGTTCAGTATTTGTGATTTGATGATAGAAAATACTGATGTTTTGTTAATAAGCCATTGTGTTCAGAATAAACAGAACTAAATCACATGGTAACTTTTGAAGATGAACAAAAATACTATTTTGTTATGAAACATTTTGCGCATCTCTCAATCATATTAGAATTCTCCTACTCTACCCTTAGGCCCTCTATGTTATCTGAATTCTTCAAGATCATCAGCAATGAAAATGGATAATGTTTTATATTGTGCTCTGCCTCATTTAGTGTTAGTTACTACACTATTGCCTCTGTCTATATCTTACTGTGTGATTGACACAAAAAGCAATCTTAGGTTGGAGAAGCAGATTCTTATTTAGGTGCACCCTGGAATGCATTATAATTACATACTCAAGGGGACTTATGCCAAACACAATTTTACATTTACAATATAGGCTCTGCCTGCAGGCAGTGACAGTAAAAGAGTAATGAGATGAAACCAAAGATTTCTGCAAACACTTCTAAAAAAAAAAATGGGAGAAGGAGACTCAAGGGAAAGAAATACTGTAAAAGTTGCATATCCAATAGAAAGAAAATATTTAATTTGAAATGCATATGAGAGAGAAAACTGTGTTTGTTAGGAAACAGGTTAGGCTGACATAACAAAAAGACCAGAATACACAAATTCAAAAAGAGAAATTTATTATTCTTTCACACATCAGTCCAGAAGAAGCAGGAAACATTGTATAAGAAGGGTACATTCAGGAACCCAGGTTTTCTGTATGGGATTCTTTGAAATCCTTCAAGAGCTCCTTCTTGACTACATTTCAAAACTGGCTCACAAGCACTGTGTCTTTACTCAAAACCAAGGAAAAGAGTAGAGAGGGAGTATATACCCAATTGTGCTTAAAATAACACTGGGCAGTCACATGTATCACCTCTCCTCACATTCCATCATAAAGAACTCAGCCTTACATATCTACAAAGAAAAAGTGAAAAAAAAATGTAGTCTCTGGACAAGCACTCAGCAAAAACTCAAGGGATTTTATTATTAAAAAGATAATGGGGTGGGGGGATGTGGCTCAAGTGGTAGCACGCTCGCCTGGCATGAGTGCGGCCGGGGTTCGATCCTCAGCACCATATACAAACAAAGATGTTGTGTCTGCCGAAAACTAGAAAATGAATATTAAATCATTCTCTCTCTCTCTCTTTAAAAAAAAAAAAAGATAATGGGGAAAGTACACTGGGGAACAATTAGAAGTCACTGCCTTTGGCTTCTACCCCACCCCAATTATACACATACAACAATCTTTTCACACTGAGAACACAGACCCTTCCCAAGGAATAAAAAGATCATCCAGTTACTGTTCCCAGTTCAAAAATCTAAGATTTCTAAATATTTATTTCTCCCCACTTGAGCTAACAGGGGCTCTTCAAGGACCACATATTTATTATCTGATTGACAAGTTACTTTCAGCCTAATATATCTTGATGCAAAATGGAGTAAAATAAAGAACTGCAATGAAAACTATCATTCTGAAATAAGGAATGGGAAACCCGATGATCGCTATGTTTTCCTATTTGGTATCAATTCAGAAAGACTCCTTCCCAGGAAATCAAATAAATTCCTTCATCAGGCTCTATATAACTGTGAATGAACTCCTCTATATCCTACCCACAATGTCCACTAGACTTCCCTCTTGGTAAATGCATTGCCTCCAATTATCCATTATCTACATGGTATAATTTTATTTCAGTTTAAGTCCAATCAGGATATAAACCATACAGTAATTTGAACAAGGAAAGTTCAGTATGTTACTCATTGTAACAGGGGTTTGTAATAATGAGAACTTAGTAATTAAGAATTTTAAAAAACTCAAAAGGAATATAGAAATAAAGATATAAGAAGCAATAACTATCCCTAGGGCTGGGATAGTAAAGGAAAACAGCACACGAGGACTGAGATATGGACATCATTGGAGAGGGTCAGCTTGGCTCACTGTATGGCAGAGAATTCCACAGGGTCAAACCAGTGAAATTTCTCAGAAACCCATCCTCTAAAGTATTTAGGATAGCTGTTCATAAGGCAGTGTCCTGCCATACAAATCCTACTATGAAACTACCTAAGGAAGCTGTTGTCTCAGGCTACTGTTATACCTTGAAGGATCTGGACAATGAGCATACTAGAAGCATTAAAGAAAACCTCTTCCTTCTGCTATTTCTAAAGCTTAACACTATATCATCTGACATGGCGAAATATTTGAAGCTCCATTTTTGCAGTGCACGCAATTAAGTCTAAATTTAGAGCTGGGAAGCATCAGTTAATTGGCACACATCTGAAGTGAGTTGTTGAGAGTAACCCTCTTGGTAACTACATGACTTTTACAGTATGCTTTCTGCTGGTATTTTCTAACTGGCAATTACTAGACACAGGCACCATGACTGTGATTTCTTTGGGAAATTTTACCTCTACATTCAGTAGTTTCTTAGACTACATATTCCTAGTCACCTGTAAGTGGATACAACCTCAGTCAGACATCAAGTTTTGTTATTATAAGTTTTCATTTTCTATTTTCTGGTCATTGTGTTGAATGCATCCCGTTCTCCTTTACTTTATTAGTAACTACCTTGTGGCTACTTAAATTTAATAGGTTTAGGTGGGAATGGAATGACCTTAAACTACTGTTGTAGAGCTGGCTCCCACTTCCTGGTTGATATTTATTTCAGGTACTTGAGACATGCCCTGATGAACAATGATATTTCTTACTTTGGGGTACAGAAGTTGACTTTTCTAAACCTGGGAGTCCCCAAATATTGTCAAATCAGTCAACTTATGTTTTTTACTATAGAATAAGAAGGCCTTCTTTATTCCTTTTCACTTCTGCTTGTAATGTGACTCATTCTTACATGACAGTCATTGTCTAGCCTGCCATATCTATTTCTTTACCATCCATTTCCTAACTGAAAAAGTACTCGCACGTATTTTAAGTTTTTCTTATAGCAATACCCTATGTCCAGGTAATAATGTCTACATTAACTCAAGCAAGGCTTAAACTGTCATAACAACTGTGGTTCAAACAATAGATACATCTGTAATTCTTCACATCATAGTGTAAGAAGTAGGCCAGTGTCTATAGCAGGAGTAATGGTTAACTCTGATGTACCAAGAAACTAGCCAACTACCAGGGACACAAGTTGATTACATGACTCAAACTTAAACTTTGAAGGAAGAAACAATTTGTCCTTCCTTAAATAGATAACTTCTCCAGATATAGATTTTCTAACTCTTTTTATAGATTTGTCTCTATAGCATTACTATCTGAAGATTTACAGAGCATCCAGTTCAGCATACTATCTCACATATTCCTCTAATCAAGAATCTCACTTTCTAGCAAAGAAATTGGGGCCACTGACACATTGTCCAATAGTCTTAAACACTGCTCCTCACTCAGAAACAACAACAACAACATCATCATCATCATCATCATCATCATCGATGGAATAGCTGTTTAAGACTCAGAGAAGCACCAGGTCAGGGACAACCCCTGCTGAGTTAGTACAGGCCAGCATGAATTACGTGCATCCCATGGCTAAGTGTTGTAGTCTCAGTATCTAGGATACGTGTCGCTTAGAACATAAGGCAGAAGTAAGATTTCACCAAGAAATCTTTAAAACATGAGAGAACATAGGATTGTGGCGTGCTACAACCCTGAAGGGAGCTCTGCTATGGATTAGATTAATGTGCAATACAAGCAGAGTTGAAAGCCCAGGGGTGTGCTGTATTAGACACCCTTTGTGCACTGTCTTAAATCTCACACCTCTTACTTCATTCACTTCTGAGACAACAATAAGAGAAGAGAACCAGTGGGGAAAAATGACCCCACTTTTCATTACTCAGCAGTTTGGGGAGCATTTCATAAGGGTCCTTAGAGGATTTCATGGGCTGGAAACCAGGTAACTTTCATGGTGGCAACTTAATGACTATTTTCTCATTTCACTCCCCTCATTCCCATCCCTGGAATCACTTCTAAAATAAATTATATACTTGTATGTAGATCAATGTCTTTGACTTTAATATGAAGGCAAATTAATTAATGGAAGGAGACTGCTCCAAAAGGTCATCTAGGGAACAAAGCCTTTCACCCTGTTTCTCTCTCAAACCCTGGAGTTCCACTCTTTTCCTGCAATAGTCAAAGCTTATTTAGTGGTACCACCTTGGTATTTCATCCCAAAGGATGGGGAATGGGGAAGAGACAGAGAAAGCAGAGCACATTACTTTAACCTGGAAGTTGCATATAACACTTCTTATACTTCTCAGGGACAACTTAGTCAAATAGCCACTCCTCCAGTAAGGAGTCTGGACAGAAAGTCCCTGAGGGAAACTTTGCTGAGCTTGTTTCTAGATGGGAAATGAGAGAAGCAAATATGGGAGTGTTTATAAGCAATTCCTTTTGCAACATACAGAAAATAGTAATATTATTGAACAATTTTCTAAAAATGTTCCTTCTACCTCCAAGTAGAAATCCCTGGATGTCTGGCCAGGGCCCCTGCTTGAGGGCATTACTATTAATCAGCACATACCATTTTTCATTTTCCCTAAATTATCCACACCTATCTTTTGCCTGTTTACCTCTTACAGAGCTTTGTGATTTCTTTTATAATTATTGGCTTAAAATTAAGCAGAGTAGTCCTATTTTCCATATTTGCTTCATGTTTTCCTTGATTAACATATTATATTTTTGGTTCTGGCATTTTCTTAAATATATCCTTTTGGGTTCTACTTATATAGCAATGGCTTTGAGATCTATGTGTTTTGTTCCATTGACTTATCTTGATTATTGTCAGTTTATCTCATTTTATTAGTGTAACTTTGCAAAACATTTAATATGTCATGTATTTCCCATGTTGTTCAAATTTACTCATCTTATCACCTGTTTGTTCTTTTATATGGACATTAGAATTATTTTTCTCAAGTCCAAAAGTAAATTTTACTAAGTTTTTAATTGGAGCAGTGCTGCCCACATAATATAGTAAGTGTGTTGTTTTTTCTCATACAAAAAACTTGGTAGCTCTTTATTTATTTATCATTAACTCTCTCTGTCTCTTATATTTTCTTTTCTAGATATTTTATACTGTTGCTACTATTCTGCAGATTTGGAGGGGGTGGGTAACTGTTTGTTAGTATCTAAGAAAATCATTGGTTTTTATATTCTGATTTTTTTGTTGAGTTACCTTAGTGAAGTCTCTCAGTACTCAATTTTTCTAATAATTCCTTTTGAGTTTTCAAAGGACAATATTTGAATAGCTAATATTGATATTTTTGCTTCCACTTTTCCAATAATTATGCCTATTATTTCTGTGCTCTTTCACTGAGCTTTCTAACTAATCAAAGCAGAGCTAAGTATTAGTGGTGACAGCAGTTATTTTAATATCTACTATATTTGTTTTGATTTTATTTGCATTATTTTATGTAGTTATGTATTTATCATGAATGGGAATATATTTTTTACATTTTTTTATATTTCTTAGATTTTAATCTAACTTAATGAAACACATTAGGAAGCCTTTTTACCATTTCCTCTGTTAACAATACATAACAGCATTGGAATTCACTTATTTTCAGAATTTTTCCTTTTTTTTTTTGTACTAGAGATTGAAGCCAGTGGTTCTCAGTCTTTTTAATGTTTTGAGACAGGGTCTCACTAAGTTCCTTAGGGTCTTGCTAAATTGCTGAGGCTGGACTTGAACATGATCCTCCTGCCTCAGTCTCCCTAGGTGCTAGAATTATAGGTGTACACTACCATACTTCAGAAATTTAAAATAACTCAACACCCCAGATTCTCTAGGCTCAATGTCTTTGATGGAAGTAATAAACTATGTCTTAAAGTGTTTCTTGATTATTAATTTGCTGATAATTTCTTTGTTTTCTGAATTATTCTTGGAAATATACTTTCTGTAGAAAATCAGTTATTATTTAAAGATTGCTGATATTTTAGCATAAAAAACCTATATACAAGTTCTACTTTAGTTTTAAAATCTATAGATTTAAAACTAAATACCAACAAATGAAATACAGAAAAAGAAAAAAAGTCACCGAAAACATCACCACTCATCCTGAGACATCAAAGGGCATAAAGGAAAAGCCAACCAAAAGAGAAACTAAGTCAAGCTAAATATCAAAAATAAACAAAAATGACCTTTAACACAATTCATGTCTCTTTCGATTCTTTTTGATAAATTTTTTAACTACTATATCATCTAATTTTTCAGATTTTTGTTTATTTCATATTTTTTGTTTTCAATTTCTCTTCACAAAGTTATACAAATATGTTCTTTAAAAGTTTGAGCATTTTATATGTTATATTTTAATATATAATTAACCTAGTATGTGTATATACATTGCCTGTGATATGAGATGAGGTATATTTTACTCTCTTATAATTTAAAATCCATTATTCAAGATTCAAAGATGAAAAAGTTCAATTAGAGTAAAAATTGTTTAATAAGATATTTATAAAAGTAAGGGCAATGTTGAAGGTAACTAACAAATTTTGTGAAGCACCTTTCCTTCTTTAAACTTGGAGAGATAGGAGGTGAAATAAAAGAGAGCCATTATGAAAAAACTTATAGGAAATGGTGACCTAACTGAGGTTATTCCCACCAAAAGCATGTAGAAACCAACTCAGAGTCTAATAAAGTCTGATAGGGAGAAATAAAACACCTCGCTCTACTCTTGTACATTCTAAGTTCATCTCTTTGGTATCCCTTTCTGATGGAACTCAACGAGAAACCACATAACAAGGGAACTTATCATGCAGGTTACAACATATGTCTCACCAAAAGGTGAAAGATGGACAAAGAAGCCAATGTGGCAGCCATTGATTACATGAGGCCACTGAATATTTGAAACGTGTCTAGTATGAATTGAGGTGTGCTATGTGTTAAATAGACATTAGATTCCAAATAATTACTTGGACCAAGAAGATGAACATGAAATATCTTACTAACAATTATTTTCTTTGCAAATTATGTTGGTAATCCATTGAGTTAAATGAAAATATATTAAAATTAATTTCTCTGTTTAAAAGAAGTAAAGGAGAACAAGGTAACATATTCTGTATCTTGATGGTAGTACTATATATCCATATATATGTTGTCATTTTTATATTTGTGTTGTCAAAATTCATATAACTATAAAACTAAATGGGGTAAATTGTACCATATATAAATTATACCTCAACAAACATGACTTTAAAAAGAAATCTAGTTCATGAAGTGTTTTAACAGTATTGGTCACATACTAACCACCTGATAAATATTGGCTATTATTATGAGTCATTAAAACAACCAGCATCAAGCTGTTTCATAGTGGTGTAGGTAGGGGGAGCATGGGAGGAATAGACAAACTCTAGATAGGGCAGAGGGGTGGAAGGGCAAGGGAGGGGGTATAGGGTTACAAATGATGGTGGAATGTAATGGACATGATTATCCAAAGTACATGAATGAAGACATGAATGGAGTGAATATACTTTGTATACAACCAGAGATATGGAAAATTGTGCTCTATATATGTAATATTAATTGTAATGCATTCCAAATCAGAATAATAAAATAAAATAAACTTTAAAAAAATCACTACTCATACTACACAATGAAATATATTGTATATATTTCTCCCAGGTTTTCTGGTTTGAGTCTTTTATGTAAATCTTTCAAAAGTTTTTGTAAAAATTTTAAGTATTAACTTTTTTCTAAATGTAACAGTAATGTAATTATTCTACAAAATGTGGTAAGAGTATAAATATAGGATATCAAAACTTCCCAAATATTTCTGCTCAATGCTTAACAATGTTTTTTTTATTGAATTTTGTTAACATAGTTATCATAATGTGTTAGCTGGCTTTAAAGTCAGTATAGCAGTTAAGAAAACTGGTTCTAGAACCAAACTTCCTACTTTTAAGTCCTGGCACCTCCACTTAGCCCTCTGAACCTGTTCAGCTACCACCTCTTTCTGCTTCAGTTTTATCATCTATACAGAAATAATCTTCATAGTAACTTATCTCATAGAGTTTATGTTAGAATTAAATGAATACCCAGTGCTTGATAATGATTATTAAGTTATCATTATTAATTTTAAGTAGACTTAATATAATAATGTTCATAAGAATATCACAAGTCCTGTGGATTCTCTCTTAAGAAAATCGTTAGCCACTCTTCTGACAGAAGATTAATATCTCAAGTGTGTAAAGAGCTCAAAAAACTTTACACCAAAAAAATCAAATAACCTAATGAATAAATGAGCAAATTAATTAAACAGACATTTCTTAAATAAAGAATGGCAAACAAATGGCCAACAAATACATGAAAAAATGTTTAACATCATTAGCAATTAGGAAAATGTAAATCAAAACTGCACTGAGATTTCATTTCACACTAGAGTGGCAGTCATCAAGAATGCAAATAATAATAAATGCTGGAGAGGATGTGGAGAAAAAGAAACATTTTTACATCATTGGTGGGACTGTAAATTGGTACAACCACTATGGAAATCAGTATGGAGGCTCCTATGGCCTAGATATAAGATTTCTCGGTACTTATCCTGAAGAATTAGATATCTTACAACAGAGATACATGCATACCTGTGTTTATAGCAGCACAACTCACAATTCATAGTTAAACAATGGAACTAGCCTAGGTGGAAGAGTGAATAAGAAAATGAGGTATATGTATACAAATGGAGTTTTATTCCGCCATAAAGACTGAATTAAATTATGGCATTTGCTGGAAAATGGATGGAAACAGCGACCATAATGTTAAGTGAAATAAATCAAACTCAGAGGTAAAAGGTCATATGTTTTCTCTCATATATGGAAGTTAAAAAAAAGGAAAACAAAAGTAGGAGTGGATCTTTTAACAATCAAAGGGAGATCAGTAGAGGAAAGGGACTAAGGGGTCAGAAGCACAGAAGGAGGGGGAAGTGCTGGGGAGTGATATTGTCAAATTATGTTGTTATACTGTGCATACATACAAATATGTAACAACAAATCCATCAATGTGTACAAATATAATGCCAATTTAAAATGGGGGGGGGAGAAAAAAATATATTCACAAGTCTTATATGAAGGATGGAGGGCTGAATAACTTTTAACAAAATTACTCAAGTCACTAAACATGATATTTAAGATCATAAAAAAAAATCATTCTTCCAAGTTTTTACCCAGTGAAATCATTATACTTCCCAAGGCAGTTTTTCCATGGAGCAGATTGTCTATTACTTCATTTCTTCTAAGGAACTAAATAAGTAGGGACAAAGGCAGTTGTAAGAGGCATACCTTTACTGTGGGGTCAAGGTCCAGAGGAGGAGGCACAATAGATAGTTTTGTTTTTTAGTAGGATCCACTTTTATCCTGTCAATGGGTAAGAGTAGCTGTGGCCCTCTTGCACTTTTTTGTGGGCCCAGAAGTTAAAGTTCATGTTGGACAAAGACTGTTTCTAATCTCATCTCATCCCCTCCTCCTATAGCTACGCCTCCCCTCCTCTTTTCTAACCTACTCACTATATTAAATGATTCTAGACCAAACTCTTCAAATATTTTATTATCTTCTACTCCTAATACCTTGTACACAATGAACTTCAGCAAGCAAACATGCAATCTTACAATTTCAATTCTTCAAATAAACAAAATCTCCTAAACATTGAGGAACAGTAAAGTTCTATTGTCATTGAGTAAATTTTCTGAAAATCACTTTTATTAATTTTATCCTGTATGGTCATCTGCAGTGTTCAAATTTGCCAATCAATTGCTTAACTCCACTTCAGTTTACCTTTGCAAACAAAGTCATTGGGTCAACATAAAAGATTCAGTTTCAAAAGTGGAACATTTTGAAAGCATTTTGCTTGCTAACACAAATATACCTTATGGTTAACTATTTAGTAGAGATCGATTTCCTCAAACTTGACCTGGTTATTTGATGAGTTTAAGAATAGCTTCAGTAGCACCAAACTATTAAAATATACTGAATGTATAAAAACAATGATCAATCAATCTCAGAATTTTCTTCTGTATCTTATTAGCATGTGCTCTGTAATTAACTAGCATTTTATTCTTTCTTAAAAATGAGCACAGGTCATGGCTAAATCATTCTCAGTGTTTAAAATAATGGCATTACATGTTTACTTAACTGCTGCATTGTAACCTTACTGAATTATCTAAGTATGATTCTAACATTCCCCCCATAGATTTTTTTTTTTAAGTTCATCAGTGCTTTCTTTTTCTAGATCCTATCATTATCCAGAACTGGATATGTGTAAGAAACCTGTAATTTAGAGTTGAATTACATGACTGGTAAATGTATTGCTGTCCCTTATTTTTTTTATAAACCAAATGAATACAAAGTAATAAAACTATACAAAAAAATGAAAATTACTTTTGAATGGCATCCTTTCGGAGACAGACCTATTATTAAAATATTATGGTAGGTTTTAAACATCAATAGGATTGAATAAATCTTTGAAATAAATAAAACATGCTTAGGGTCTTTGATATTCTAATATTCCATCATCATTTTAAGTAGATACAGCACTTCTACTCCAGTAAGATGTCTCAAATCCTATATAAGAAAATCAGGAATTTATTCTCTGACAGTAAATTTTATCAATCAACTATGACTGAATTAATGGTTTTACTTGGTACTAACTTGCACATTTCATTTTTGGCTTAAAAAATGTTAAATATTAGATTCTTCACATTAAGCAAGGCTCAACACACCATGACTAAATTTTAAAGAGTCTCATTACTGTATTTATGTATGCTAAATTAGACTAACAAGTCTGCCCTTTTAATTACCTGTGTTATAATGTGTACCAAATGCACACGCTACTTACTGTATTAGTCATTTCCCCTTCTGAATTTGCACACTTACTTTTTTGGTCTTTCATTTAGTGTCTATTATCAATTCATTTTACTAATTCTAATTTAACCCTGAAGACTTATCTCAAAATTACCTATATAATCTCCTTGAGGGCACATAGCCTTTAGTATAGGATTATGCATAAGACTACAGAGATCTGGTGGAGAATGGTAATAGCTGAAAAGTAAAAAAGAAACTAGTGTAGAATTTTACTGGTTAATTCTGCTTAAGACATATTCTAAATCCTTTTATCACACTATGACCCAATAGTAAAGTTCCCAGAAACAATCAGGTCACTTTCTTCTATTCAGCCATCCATCTCACTCTTAACACCACACATAGATGTGTGTAGAGCTTTTTCTTTATATCCACTGTTCCTGTGCCCCTGCCACACATCGAGTCTCTTGCTAATCTTCCCAACAAACTTCACCCTCAGTCTCTACTTCTGAACAAATTTTGGCATAAGGAGATGAGAAATTTATGAATGGTATGGAAATATCCACTGCAGTGCATCAAAGAATATACTAATGGTAAAATATTGTTCAAGAGAAACTTTCATTTAAAATAGATATTTTTTTGAGTTGTTTTGGGGATGATCTATCCCTTGTTTTCAAGGACCTGAGATTTAACCACTCTTGTTGCTGGGAGAGTACTGAGGTAAGGAAGAGGATATACCTTTGACTACAGACAAATCACCAGTTGCTTACGTTTCCAATGGCTGAAAATATAACTGTTTTCATGTTATGAAACTTAAGTATAACTGAGTTAAAACACAACCTCAATATATTTTGTGCTTAATTTCAACTAAAATGCCTTTTTTTTTTTCAAAGTGAGTTTTAAACCCAGGGCCATTATACTACTGAACTACACTCCCAGTCCTTTTTATTTTGACATAAGGTCTAAATTGCAAAGGCTGGCCTTGAATTTGTGATCCTCCTGTCTCTGCCTCCCTGGGATTATAGGCTGATCTCTAATAAGTGGTCCTTCTGCCTAAATTGTTCTGGGATTACAGGCATGTGCCACCACGCCAGGCCCTGTCTCGTTTGTGGACTTCTTTTTTTCCCCTAGTGATTTCCAAGTAGTGTTTTGCTGGTGGCTTCTTTGAAATAAAAATAAAACATTCAAACCATTCTTATAATTAATAAAGCAGAGAATAAATTGCTTATTTACTTTTTACCTGTCTCCAAAGGCTCACTCCCAATATGAGCTAATTTTAAGATTTCAAACCCTGGTGGTCTCCTAATAGATTTTATTTCCAAAAGCAATTCTTTAATGTTTACATTTTTATTGGCTAACAAATATTTGTTTCCCCATAGAGGTCTTTTAGTTAATTTGCTAGTTGACTGATGTATACTTCCTACACTGAATTTTGAGATGTGCACTATAAGCTCTTCCAAGCAATATTTCATTTCACATAGACTAGAACAATTGGGAAGTTGATTCAACTTACCTTTTTCTCCATGTCTTTCAACATTTAAATACTGCTGAGGAAAATCCCTAACATAGCCTTAGTGCCCGCCCCCGCAATGAACTTTCCTTAATTCATTTACTAAAGCTGAGTGAATTAAACCCTCAAGTAGTTATGGGACATGTATTAGTTTTGCTGTTCCCTTCCCTTCTGATTCTAGTAATATTAATATACACTTCCACTTGTTCATTGAAGGTAATTATGTATGTTCTTTACCTCAGATGTGATTTTAGGTGTTGAGTGTAAACCAATGAACCACACATCCCCAAATCCTTACCCTCAAGTTTACAAATTAATTGTAGCAAGGGAAGGGACTCCTTCCATTATTAAAACTGAATATGCCAATTCTGGTTTGGAGAAATGCTCTGGTTCTCTATTTCTTGAGAAATAATGATACCACAATTACGTTAGGGGAAATAATCAAAAAGCTTGATCTGACACTTGTACACAAAGAGTACAAGGAGAAAAAGGTTAAATCAGTTATCTGGGGCAGGACTTCTAGGCTAGGAATAAGTATGGAACCTATGAAATGCAAAGATTCCTATGAGGCGTAAAAGGCAGGTCACTGAAAGATGGAAGCCTTGAATTGTGTAGCACTAGGGATTGAACCCAGGGCCTCCTGCATTCAAGGTAAGCCCCCCAGCTAAGCTTTATCCTCAGACCCAGGGAAGTTTTCAATTTTAAAAGGATGCTGTGTAATTCAGAACAGGATCAGGGAATACAAAGTAGAAATGATCAGATGAAATGAAACTACACCTAAACTGAGGTACAGGTTCAACAATCCTTTTGAGTAACAGGGAAGTGATTTTTAGACAATTCAAAAATGTGTTCCTGAAAGTTGATTCTGTATTCCCTAGCTTAATTACTGTTAGTTTGAGTGTTGTGAAAAATGTACATGACCCTAAATTAAGGCCTCTGGGTCTTACGATGTACCCAATAAGATTTAATTACTGAACACTTAAGATACTCATGTTTTTGTTCTTCATGTTAAATATTTACCTCACTTAAAATTAAACCTGTTTAAGGTTGACAGTGTGAGACTTGAAATTTCCCAGCTTTACTGGCCACAAACAAGCACACTGTAGTACCTTACACATTTACGATTGTTTGGTCACCTAGAAATTGCTGCTTCCATGAACCATATCAATTCGTTTTAAACAGTGTAGACCCACTATAAACATTCAACCCTATAATCAGCATGTGTCTACTTATCAGATAAATTAGGGGTAAAATACGTTTGTCTCTTCTAAACTTCAATGTATCACTAGGATATAAACAACCTAGTCAAAACAAACATGACTGGATTAATAAAATCCTGACTGGCTAGATTTTAAAACCTAAGTATCCAAATTAAAAAAAAAAAATTGAGCATGACTTGAGAATTTATCAGATTAAGCAAACAAAAAAAGGACAAGTTTTGAGTATGTGTTTGAATATCAGCTTTGTATCCTTCAAATAATTTCCTACCTATAAAAATTAGGATATAAAAACAGATTTCATAGAAAATGAGAGTGAACCAAACAATTTTGGTACTTGGCCCCACCTTCCCAATTAAGAAGCATAAACTTCTGGATCATTTGTAATAACAAAAAGAAAGTAGCCACCAGGAAAAAAAAAAAAGCTACAATAAATAATTTTTATTTCAGTGTTTATTTTGAACAACTTCATAACAAGCAGTTTAAAATATTTTTAATATTAAATGCACTAAAACCTAAATATCGTGACCAAACTAAATACATAATTAGGTATGCACGTCTGTATTCAGCTTATTAGAAGTAGAAAACTCTTTGTCAACAATTATTTAATGGTCTTAAAATTCACAGGGATACATTCATGTTCTTAATGATCCTTTAAAAGTTCAGAGATATAGACTGATTTTAATTTACCAAAACAGAAAATTACATTAATTCAGGCTTCAAGCAGAAAGTGAACTAAAATATCCTTAAGCCAAAGAATAGTCTGCAAAGTCTCAATGGGGCATGATGCTTGCTTCTCATCATTTTCAAATACCCCAAACTGGACTTGCATGCTGAGCTCTCCTTATCTTTATTGCTTAGCTGATAGGCTCTCAATTCTGTTTGACAATCTACATGATTATCAATTACTAACAATAGTATTTCATTAAACATGCAATAAACTTTTAAGGTGATAGTGAATTTTTCTCCAGGCAGTTGCAGGTTGCATTGTCAGGAATCAGCATGTTGGGCTCTTCAAACTATGATTAAGGGAAACCCAAAGTCTGGTTTGCTGTGCTTAGACAAGTTTGCCTGTAAAAATGAAGATCTCAAAAAAGTTTTCAGTAAAATCACCAATACTTTTGCAAGCAGTGTTAAGCATAACATGCAGAAAGTCCTCTTTTCCTAAAGTTTTAAGGCTTGAAGCAACACCAACTCCAAATTACAACTTGATTAAAGCACTGTGGGAGGAATGTCAAAACAGTTTCACCCAGATCAATTATTGACTCATCTGTACCTCAAGATGGTTAATGTCAAATTAATGTCAATGTTTATATATTTACATTTGTTGGTATGTATGTCATCATCCCTAAGGAAAAAAAAATCAAAGAGAATCAAAAACAAAACTTGCCATTCTAAAACCAGAAACAAATCAAAACAATTCCCACTAAAACCAACATTAACTTCAGCTTACTGCCAACCCCACAAAAAACACACTTATTAACTTTTTTACTGGAATTAAAATGTCAGTTCAAGTCCAAATAAGTTCTGTAACATAGGTTTAAAACCCAGGGATAGAGGTAACCATTTAATGACTGTTACAAATTTTGACATATTTAAAGCACATTTAAGAAACCACCATGCAGGCTTAATATCACTGCTAGGATATTTAAAAGCTTTGAACAAGACATTTTGATACACGTATACACTTTTTTTCACTTATAACCAGATAATACCATTTTGCAGAGTACCATTAAGATAGGTTAACCTTATGGAACTTTTAAAACAGTTTAAAGCCAATGCTTTTCATTAAATAACCAAAACAAAACAATTTTTAGGTTTCCTTCAATTCAAAAGATTCGGGTAAAGAATAATTAGATTTCTACTTCATTCTATCACTGTACAATTCTGATTATTTTCTTTTCTTGAAAGTTTACCACGTAATTCCAGAACTGTGTAACTCTTACCTTTCTACTCAGGTGTCGAAGACTAAGCTTCTTAAAATTTCTAAAGAGATATATTAGAGGTGAAAACGTCCATTAAGATTTCACCCAATGTATTTTAAAAGACATTCTCTAAAATTTATCAGGTGAGTTAAGTGCTAAGGTTATGGAAATTTACTTCATATTACTAAGCAACTTTCATTCAAAATACACTGATATTTTGCAAAATGAAAGCATCAAAGTTTCCCTGGATCCCTGCTTGAGTTCAGTGTGGTCCTTTTCAATGTAACAGGTCAAGATACCCATGTTTTGTGTTTAGCACCAGGGTTGAACCCAGGGGTGCTCAACCACTCAGCCACATCCAATATTTTTACACATAAAAATAACAGACTAGAGATGAAACAAAAGAAATGCAGAAATGTCATGTTAAACTGCACTTCTTAGTTTCTACACCAGAGACAGAAATGACAGCAACCTGGAATCAACTCCCCTTTGAACTCATGCTTATTAAATGGGGGGGCAAACATATATGTTCACTAGACTTGGATAAAAAAACTTTAAATTTTCACCTCACCACATTCTTGGCTTTAGAAATGCATGTACACAAACAGGTACTTGTCACTCTTTTAGTACCAGTCTTTCTTTTATTCCAACTTTTTAAAGTTTCTAGATGGCAAAAACAGCATCCCGGGTCACTTACAGGACGTACATCATAAACAAAGAATTGAGTGCATACCAGCTAACTGCTGTACATCAAGAATTCATGTATTATGAGGCCTTAATCCTGAGTATCAAGCTTAATAAGACACATGGATTTAAACAGACTTGACATTTTTATCCATTTAGATACATGAATATATAACTTAATAACTTTTTGTCATGCATTTACAAGGAATTTTTTGTACAATCGCAATCATATTGGACCACTTGATAGCCCAAGTGTTAACTCCACAAAGTGTCAAAATTTATACTGCTAAGTTGAACATGAGACCAAAGAAGTGAACTGTTTAGTACCAAAGACAACACTTGATTTCAAGATACAAAGTTAAACATTTTACACTAACAAAAAGGAACAAATTTGAAGTTACAGTCTCTTTTTTAATACTTTGTGTCTTTTTTTTAACATTTTACAATGGAAATTGGAATCTTCAGTAATACTTAATTTTCAAAATCTTCTGGTCACAATCCCCACCAAACTCAACAGGCCGGGACAAGTGCAATACCATACAGAAACACAGCATTGCAACCGATCCCAACCTGTGTAGAAAGGGGTTTGATTTTCCCTTACTTTTCTACAGACTTTTCACTACCACAGTCAGTTTTGCATGGATTTGCACAGCAGAATATCACACAGCTGGATGCAAACCTGCAAAACTAACCATAGAACAGTGTTCAGTAACAGGACAGTTTGACTGGGCGACAGGCCGAGGCTGGAGTTCTACAGCTCGCAGTACTTTAAGTGCTCATAATGCAGTAGATAACTAAACACTACCTGCACTATAAGCACTTTAGTGCTACAGAAGCTGTCACATCAGAAACACCAGGCAGATTCTACATCGACACAATAAAAGTACACAAATTAGTAAAAATCACTTGAAGGAAATAGCAGGCCACCATCAGTTTTGCATAGATTTGCACAACTACATTCTTCTTGTAGTGCAACTATGCAAAACTAACAGAGGACTGCAAACAAAAACTATTAAACCCCTATATACTTGCTTGACTTGAATTATTGGATGAAAACATAACTTCTTATGCCAGAAGGAGCACTTAGGGCAGTAGATGCTAATCTACTTCACTATCTGCACTAGATGCACCTTAGAACAAAAAGCACTCAACATCAGCAGGCCCTGCGCTTTAAAGCCCACCTTGGCTCCCCGAGGCAGCTGTCACCATAATGCTACAAGTGCCTTCACTGCAGTAGATGCACATATCACTACCTGCACTGTAAGCACTTTGACATTATTCTGACTGGTCACAATCTTCAGTTTTACAAGGTGATGTTCTCTTTAGTCCTGCTAAATTTGAAACAAATAATTAGATAAACACCTCAAACTAAGAGCTATGAAACATAAAATTCAGCTTAAGCTCTAATAAGAAAAATCAGTTCATCTAAAAACGAGTTCCACTTAGACATGCCTTAGAAGTAGAAAACTATTTACAGAAGGCATAAACTAACCACTACTTCAAAAACCATAACAGAGTGGTAGTGGCTATTCCTTGTTGGCCTTTCCCAAATACATACTACATACTTAAAAATAAAATTCATACCACACACAAGTAAGACTTAATATCAGCAAGGCATTTTGACTCATGAGTACCTTTTAGAGGAAATCTTCACATCCAAGTGGCAAAACATTTCCTTTTCTTCTGGCTTCCAATTAGCAAATACTTGATAAAATGATTAATGAAATTACTTTCAGACTTCATTTCAAGTTTAGTACTTATTTGTACAAGTTAAATGTACTCTTTAAAATCTTAAATTTGCCATCCCAGATTAGGTCTTCCTTACTCTACAACTTAAAAGAAATCCTAAGATTACATTTTGTAATCTGTATTCATTTCCAAAGATGTTAAGGGTATTACACTGCACTTTTACTACCTTAAAAACTAGCTGACCGAAACTTACTTAATTTTCTAAAAGAGGTAAATAGGACAAAGTCCAAAACACTTATTTCATGCTTTAAAAGCCCAATCCTATTGTATTTACTCGACTCCAAATTTTTCGAGTAAAGAGAAATTTAAGTTAAAGAAGAAAATTAAAACATACTCACCCATTCCAGTAAACTTCCTTCGCAGCAAAATATCCTTAGAAAAGCTTTTGGTGCGGTTAGGTCCACGTGTATGACTGGGGTGGGGGTGGGGGAAAACAGGGAAAAGAGAGAAACATTTGCTCAAAATTACCATCATTCTCATAATCCATATTTGCTCTTTTCCAACCCCACTAATGCCAATTAATTCCACCCACTTACAAAATCAAGTATAATTGAGCTAAGCAATGTTAACAAGATTTAAAAGACCAAAGATGTATGGGTGAAAATGTGTAAGATTATTAAGTTGAAAAACCCCTAGGTATCAAATTCATGCCTTAATTAATAAGCTCCTGAAATACTTCAGTATGATCAGCAGCAATCATTAACTCTACTGTACAGCTCCAATGAGAGGAAAAAAGCAGCCAAGGGACTATTCTTCACTACCCCTCCCCCAATCAAGACCTCGTGGCTGCAAGCCTGGATAAAGAGTTGTTTCCCCCAACTGCTGTGGTCCTGATGGCATGTTGCTAATTTTTGTTCTTTTGAAGATATCGCAGCAATGAGCTCGCCTTCTCCAGTTCTTTTCCACCTTTGCTTGGCTTCAGAACAGAAAACCCGGCATGATCACCAGAGACGGCAAAGTGCCCGCCACGCTCATGGAGCCCGGGCCGGCAGCACATGTCGCACAAGGGGGCGCGCGGCCCTGCGATTCCCCGCGCGTCCGCCAGGGGGCGGTAGGTCAGAGAAGGGCCGCGCCGGACGCGGCAACCCCCCCC
>NW_025999932.1:18073669-18097334 GCF_001458135.2 Marmota marmota marmota
CCGCTTGCGGCGCCGCGCAACCTTCCCGGCCCGCGCTCCCCGCGGCCCGCCCACCGCCGCCCGCCGTGCGGAACGCCTCGCCGGGACACCTCGCGCCACGCCTCCGGCACGCCCTCCGTTAACATGCTGTGCGCGCGTGCAGACCCCCGCGCGCCGCACACCCTCCTGGAAGCGCACATTGCTTGGGGCTTTCCGAGAGCAGTGCACTTCCCCGGACCGGGCTCCACGGGACGCGATGGAATTAAGGTTTCTTACTTTCTTGCCCCTAATGGGGCTCGGTGGTAATTAGCGGCCTGCTTCAAGCCACCGTGAATCAGAGATAAATAAAATCCAGTGACTTACTCGCACATCGAAAGAGGATTACTCAGTGCAAAGATCATTCTAGACCAGAAATAAACACATTAAACCTGAGTCTGTTACGAATACACAAATCGTTGAAATCTGTTTCCTTAACCTGGTCATGTGTAAACCAAAACGCAGGACTGAGCATAGGTTTCACAGCTGCAGTACCTGATCCTCCCATGCCCGCCTGTGTTTAGTGAGAACTCTCCCAAGAGAAAGAGCATAGCTCAGAAAGAACCTCATCAACAACCACAAAACTGAGAAAAGGAGCCCACTCAGGAGCACCTCTTTTTACACATTGTGGTTCAGGAAATTCCAGAATTCTCAGAAATGTAATTGTAAAAAGAAGTGAGGATTCATAACATTTATTACAAATACAGTAATTTAAAACTGGCTTCAAATAATTCAGTAAGTGGTCGTTGGAAAGCACATATCACTATTTTGTGTTTTCATAGAAAGTAACTGTAAAAACACCTTTTACCCAGAGATGTCTGTAATATCCAAATGTCAAGATTTTTGACATTGAGTTAATATTGCCATTTACTACCTTTATTTTATCATGCCTCACTTAAATTCAGTTGTCAAACTAGTGATCATATAAAAATGGATTAAAGTCTTGGTTTTGCTACTCTTTTATATTAAGAATCTATTCTAGACATTTCCTGCTTTGTAACTCTAAGTAGATGGCCAAATCTGAAATTTTACAGTATTTAAAATATCTCTTTGTAATATAAAAATTTATGAATCTTTCAAAGGGGAAAACTGATTTCTAATTTTATTAAAACTCTCATTTACATTACTTTTAGCCAGAAGTGACTAGTATGCAAATTTTTCTTTAAAACTTTATCCTCCGCTTTAAATTACAATGGTTGGGGTAAGAGGGTGATGAAAGTGTTCACCATGTTCTCAGAATCATGGGAAATCCCACCTATAAACAAGTTTCTTAGCAGGACAGAGTTATTTATCTCATAGTTTCCTTCCAATTAAAATCAACACTGAAATACTCCCAGTTTTAAAAAGCTGTTTTTACACATCTAACAATATCTCTCTGGAAATCTGACCATCAACTGTTTTCTGTGATTACAGTATACAAGATTTAATTCTTAAAATATATGCATTTTTTTTACCGTAATCGAGATTTTAGAAGATGTAAATTCATTTAAACCTACTATATCGGAAATCCCAGAAAGTTTCAGAATTAGTAGGTTGCATTTTATTTTTAAGGGGTACACTCATACTTCCTTTCAAATTTTATAAATTATCTTAAGAATAGTTAGAATAATTGAAAAGTTTCAATCTCAATTTAAAGCTTAGCCAAATATTTTATGTATGTGTGTATACACAAACACACACACTGACATTCACATACATTCATACACTAATTAGAAACTCATTCTCCTCAATTTCAGGGGCCACAGCTTAATATATATTATAACTAAAGGAAAGATTTGTGGATATGTTTTGGAACATTACAGAAATATCTAAAATGCTGTTAAATGCCTCCTGCAACCAAAGAATATAAAAATAAAGCTATCTTCAAATGTCAAAGTAGATATACAGCCTCTTCAAGTCAGCTAAAACACCATACTGTTTTACACAATCCAAAATGTTTTAGAGGAAATGAAAAACTAAGTTCAACATCAGAACAGTACTATATCACTCACTGTTTAAAAGGTATAGAGCAAGTAGTTGATGAGTATCTGTATTTTTCACTTTTCACTCATGTTTCAGTCATATAGGCATAGATGTTATGAATTGAGGTCATATAAAAAGTTCTTCACTTTATTAATAACATTAAGAATTTATTTCATATCTTTTGCTATTTAACTATGTCAGCGTCAATTGACTCAACTGTGTTGAATTCTCAAAATACAAAGTAGTTAAGGGGCTGGGGTTGTAGCTCAGTGGTAGAATGCTTGCCAAGCACTTGTGAGGCACTGGGTTTGATCACCAGCACCACATAAAAATAAATAAATAAAACAAAGATACTGTGTCCATCTACAAGTAAAAAAATAAAAAAAAATTTAAACAGTAAAATTTTTTTTAGAATAATGTAGAATTTTAAGAAACTCAAAGTGACAATCACATTCACATTATACATGTAAAAACAGAAATCCTGTAGGAATATAAGATTAATATGAATCCTTGGTGTTACTTTAAACATGTGTATATTTAAGTAGTAATTCAGATATAATCTATAAATTAGTTATAGCAATTAAATGTATTTCATATTTTAGAAAATTGACATTTTTTAACATAGATGCCTAAACTCTAGTTATTTATTATTTTCTGAGTATTGCATTTAATGGGAAAAATAAAATATATAAATATCACTTTGAGTTTAGAAAATGAACTAGTTTAAAAACATTGTGGATTCTTACAGTGCAACACACTGATCAGTGACACAAATTTATGAATTTTGGGATTTTTTTCAACAGATTATTTCTAAATATTTGAAAACGCATAATCTAGTTCTATCATATTAATTATGTTTAATATTTAGAATTTTAAAGAATATTCAAGTTAGCAATCATGTATTAAGTGCCTGCTATTCTTCCTATACCAATCATAGTTATACCAAAGAATAAGATAGAGCCCATGCCTACGAAAGTTCAACAACTACAGTTACTGGTTACCAAGAATCTTTCATAAATAAGCTGAAAGTGTCACGTCTGCAAGCTTTATTTGCTCCTTTGATGTGTAATCAAATAATTCTCTAACAGCAGGTTTATTTAAATTTTGTATATGTTATTTGATAATTATGCATAACATAAACAGGAATTATTGGCTATAAATAACATTAAAAATGCTATTAAGGATAGAAAATTTATGGTGAATACAAAGACCATGATCACTTAATCATTTAACTTGATGGCTCCATCTATGGTTTTAGAATTAAGCAATTATAAATCATAGAAGGAAAGCTGAATAAATGTGGGCTTTTAGTAAAGAAAAAAAAACAATTAGAAGAACATATGAATTGAGGTCATATAAAAAGTTCTTGACTTTATTAATAACATTAAGAATTTATTTCATATCTTTTGCTGTTTAACTTTCTTTTTTCTTTTTGAAATTGTCACTGTGGTACTCTGTAGAACCAGATGGGGGTAACCGATGAGTTTTTAAGAAAACCAGTTCTATTAGGTCCTACTTGTCACAATAAAGTGACAGTTTCTACCCTTAGGGAAGTTTACTTTTTTGGTATGCTCTAACGTCTGTCAATATGTGTAAAACTGCATGAATATCATGAAAAAGAAAAAAATCCTATGTTTTTACAATTACACATTTCAAGAAAATGTATCATTATAGCACATTAGAGTCAAATAGTTCACTGGTTTCCCATGTTTTTACTAAAAGAATACAGTATCAAAATTAGAAGCAGCTTACTTTTAATTTCTTATTCTCAACTTAATTCAGAGCTTTTCAAACTGGCTGTACTTTATGATCATCCAAGGAACAATTAAAATATGTAAATGTCTGGCCCTTATTCTCAGATATTCTAATTTAGTCACAAGTGGGGCCAAAATCACTTTTTAAAAATTCCCAGGTCATGCTTGTGTGAAATCAAGCTGTCAAGTCTGGTACTCAGTTGTTGCAATAGATAAAAATATTTGACTAGTCATCATGCTTAGCTGGTTAATCCTGATAGGTGCTTGTGCCTGTGTTCATCCACATGGCATATGTTTCTTTCTAACAGACACAGAAAAATAGTGAAACAGTGGCCTAGGATATACTGGACCCCTCGTCAGTATTTATAGGAATAAGGATTTTTTTTAAAAAGACAAAAACTTCAGAAATAATTTTTAAAGGCTTAATGTCAACTGTAGCACCCTGGTGTTATGAGGCATACTGTAAACTTTAAACTGCTGTTTTATATCTTTGCTATCTGTTCTTGCAAAATTTAAGAAATTGTCTTAACGATAGAAGATTATTCCTCACATAAATTGTGTTGTGTTTGAAAAAAAAAATCTCTGAAGTGTGCTTATTTAGATAGGACATGTTGAATTTTTTTATTCTATCACTACTTAGAATCAGAGATCATCTGGGTTATCTGTAACATTTTAAAAATAACAAGATAGACAACAAGAAGGGTCTAGAGTAGGAGATACTAACAAATGCTATTACTTTTAACTAATTTCATTAAATTCTTTAAAAGCTTCTTAGATTTTGTTTATATATTTGTTTTCAAATATAGGATTTAACTATATATCAAAGGAATCAAATTGATTCAGCCTATTATCTAGGTTAATTCTATTAGATAGTAGTTCTAGGAACAAATGAAGAAATTGATGATGTAATTTTCTCTTTAAGATTGGCCAAAATAATAAAGTTTCACATTTGTTATACTGTTTACAAAAGTATACTTAAGTAAATAATTTCCATCCTAACAGTCCATCCTAATACTTTCTATATATATCAAGGTGGTGAAAATTTTATTTTATGTAGTATGTTATTGAAGTTAGTGTCTTTAATAATTGGCCTTTCTGATGGCACTCCTGCAAACTGTTCTCTGGTTCTCCTACATACCAGTTAATTAAGCCTTTTCCCATGTAAGCAGTAAATTCCAACATGGCAGGTTATTTTTCTCACATATCAATGTTCAAAACAAACAAGTATACTACAGAAGTTTGGCCATATAAATCCCAAACTGAAGTGGAATAAATGATTTCATTTTTATGTCTGAAAAGATAAAAGTGTAAAGGCTGATTAACATTATGAAAAGTGAGTGGGAAGTCTGCACTGTAATTGTCCGAAGAGAAGTCAGTGTCCACCCAAGCCTCAGAAATTGTCCTTAAGAATGTGAGCTATTTTATTTGTTGTCTGAGAATGTACATACGATGATATTGTTTTGGTAGGAAGATCAGCTATGGCTGACACATTGATTTATAGACATTTTCCAAAATTATGTGAGAATGAATTTAAAAGCAATTGATATTAGATTTAGCTATATAAACTTAGAAGTGCTCAGTGTTAACTTTTGCTTACAAAATATTTAGAGAAAATCATTTGTGCTCCTTTTCTGGTGGGAATAAGGGCTGCAAGTAAAACAAATTCAAGAAAGTATTAAGCCATGTCAAGATAGGAAAGGATGAGGAAAGCTGAAACAAGGAGGAAGATAGAGTCCAAAGGAGAGGAATAGGGTATGAAAAAAGGCCTAGGAAGGTGAATACTGGAAATGAGCTTTATTTGGATCTGATGATGGGTGACTACAGGGCTATTAAAAAAAAAAAAAAAAGGGCATCAGTAGACACTTATGACTGTTGTACTTTGTGCACGATGGTTATATCTCAAATATTTTTATCTCTCACACCTCAAAAAAATAATACTGAAAGGAATAACAAACAACAGCAATCAAGAGAAAGGGATCAGTTTAAGAACCAAAGGCGGGGGTTGGGCATGGTGGCGCTCCCCTGTAATCCCAGTGGCTCCGAAGGTGGAGGCAGGAGGATCCGGTGTTCAAAGCCAGCCTCAGCAATTTAGTCAGGCGCTAAGCAATTCAATGTGACCCTGTCTCTAATTAAAAAAAAATAAATAAATACAAAATAGGGTTAGGGATGTAGCTCAGTGGTTGAGTGCCCCTGAGTTCAATCCACTGTAACCATTCCCCCCTCCCCCCCAAAAAAGAACCCAAGGGAAAGAGAAAACAGGGATTAATGAGACACATACAAGGTCAGTGTGGTTACTCACTTGCATATAGTCTATTGGTGTTTGTTCTCTAAGTGGTTATAAGTGAATGAACTCGTAGCAATTATAGAGCCATGGATAAAATGGACAAATTAGTATCAGGTATGATTTAAGAAACTATTAAAGAGCTAGCTTTTATGATATCAAATATTAAGAAAGTCTCAACTCTAACGTTAGCCAAGAGAATCCTCTTTTTCAACATAAAATGTTTAAGAGATGACTGCATCTTACATTATCCAGGTATACTGCAGATCCCCATAAGACATTAGCTATGGTGGCTGGTTTTTTCAATATCTAGTGTTTAAGATAGCTTAGTGCCAAATATTAGTGACACAAATTAGCTCTGTTTTTAAAGTCAAATGTGTTCATCTAAAATAATTGCCACAGAATATTGCTCAAAAATTGTTAAATTAATCAATGAACATGAAAATTCTATCTGCAGAATAATGAATATAATCCCCATATTATTAATGTATCTTTTGAGAGATATTTAATAAATAAGTTTTGTATCCTATCTGAAAAGGGACACAGACTATCTTTGGTTTTATTTACACTCATCTAGTGTATTATAAAAAGTGGGAGATTATAGATCAGAAGGTTCCAGGATGAAGAGATGATGGAGATACTAATACTTGAATCTGTCAATGTTGTCAGGCTTCTGAGCTATGAAATCGGAAGTGAGTTGGAATCAAGGAGTAAAATATTGATAATGGCTAGGGATAGGGGGTGTAATCACAATGGCAATGAGGCAGAAAAATGGTTAATCAACTGATTCAGGATCAGAGAAGCAGAAGCAGAGGTGAGGTGCAGAATCACTTGTTGGTGTCATGAGTGAATATTAGGAAAGCATGCTCTATCTGGGATGGCTCCATGATTCCCAAAGCGTCACTGACTCCCAGGTAAAGATCTGCCTTGAAGAGCATTGGAAACTGCCTTTCTCCACTGAACATGAGTCATCTGAGTCTTTCTGACATCAGTTACTTTTTTGCAAGTGGAAGAATTCAGACATGGACTAGATATAGGTTGATTAGTCAGATTTCTAGGGAGCTGTACAGAGTATCACATAATCCTGACTTAAACCCAAAATAGATGTGGAATAGAAATGGATATTTATATCAGACAGACTTGACCAGAACTCTGAAAGACCTTTAAGAGATTGTAGTAGATTATACTATGATCCTTGACTAAATTCTGTCCAATTAGAAATTTCTTAAATATTTCCTTTGCAGATGGTATCTAACCATTGGCAGTCCTGAACCAAGAAGGTAGAGGAGGCAAGAAAGCTGAGACTGTAAGAGTGTTAAGAAACCAAGAACATATAGATTCTAAGATAAAGCATCAGAGGCCACCTTTTACAGAGCTCCCTATGTTTATCCTCTTACCTGGCTCTAGAAACAGGCTCCTCCCTAGTTCCATTCACTCTCTGCAGACAAGACTACACGTTACACTTTATTAATACTTCATAGGTGTACTACCATATTTAGTGTTTCAGAAGACATTAAAACAATATCAGCTAAACTACATTCAGAGATTTAAAGAATTAAAATATTTCCTATACATTTCATTTTCATTTTTACTTAGGAATATTGTGTGTTTTTGTAACCTAAAATTTGGCAAACAAGCCAGGAACAGTGGCACATGCCTGTAATCCCAGTGACTCAGAAGGCGGAGGTAGGAGGATTGCAAGTTTGAGGCCAGCTTCTGCAACTAAGAGGCCCTAAGCAATGTAGGGAGAAGCTGTCTCAAAATTAAAAAAAAAAAAAAAAGTAAAAAGGGCTGGAGATGTGGCTCTGTGGTTAAGTGCCCTTGGGTTCAATCTCTGCTATGGAAACAAAAGAAAACAAAACAAAAAACTGCCAAAGGAGAGGTACTGGGGACTGAATTAGATAGAAAAAGATATATTCCATGCTTTTATAATTATGTCAAAAAGGATTCTACTCTCATCTATAACTGAAAAGAACCAATTTTTTTAAAAAATGCCAATTTAAAAGAGTATTACTAATTTGATAAGGGATTATTGGTCACTAGAAATTGGCATGAATGTTTTAAATAAAAATACAATAATTAAAATGTTAACATTTTCAAGACACCTAAACTCTTTTGGTGAGTCTTCAAAGATGTAATAAAAATTTACCAGTTTAAAATGTGTCTCACTTTCTTTAGTTCCAAAGCGATTCAATAAATAAAGTCATTATTGTTCTGATTGCTAGAAGAAACAAAAGCTAATAATTATTCTCATGTTGCCATTTAATCTAGACAATAGAAAATTGAGACTATAACATAGATTAAGTGATATTTCTTAACTTCTCTTAAAGTCTCCCGTATCTCAAAATATTTTCAGATGGTCCATAAAACATTTGGCATTTCCAAAGCTACTTATTAAAATAGAAATAACTTATACTAGTTTAAAGAATGTAATTCAAAGCCTTAGAGACTGGAGGGTGGTCCCAGATCTTTTACATCTAGTTTATAATCAGGGTCAACCTTCTAACTACTCAATTTCTTCATCTTTAGAATTAGAACATCTATTTTATCAGGTTGTTTTGAGAATTAAATGAGATGATGTAAGTAAAATGGCTGAGGGTCATGAAGGCCATGCAGGGCTTAATAAATATTAACTATTAACTATTAAAGTTAAAATATAACATGTAAGATTATTTTTCAACATTTAGATTCTTCTTTATTGTTGAAAAATATTACATAATATAGTTATACATACTGAACCACAGTTCCAAATATCCTGTTTTCTGAGTAAATTATTATTGTAGTGTTTTCACCACAAAATGGTTTATTTTTCTACAAAAGTACTTAAATACTGCCCTATATAGACCCATATCTACATACCCATACATATGTATGCATACATGTAGAAGATGCAGAACTGAGCAAATTGTGTTTATGAAGTAAAATTAACAATTCATTTGATCCTAATTATGCAGTTAGTACAAAGGGAAGAAAAAAATATTTTATTTCAAAGTCTTCTTTTCCCGTTAAGATTTACAGGAATGACAGCTTAACTTTGAAATCACCTCTAAATGGGTACATTTCCTCTAAATTGAATTTGTTCTTATCCTCCTTTGGAGCATGATAGAACCAGTTTCGCTTTGTTTTGTTTTTCCTTCTGTCAAATCCAATAGTTCAATAAAGGAATTCATTCATTTATTCATTCAACAAATAATCCTTGAGTGGATACAGAAATGTATAACACAGACAGCTTGTTTTCAAGGAGAAATATCCATGGAATGGACATGTGTGCTGGTATTGTATAGGAAAACAGACAGCACAATGTCTTGCAGCGAGAAGATGCTGGGCACAGGGTTTCTTTGTATGTGTCTATACATTTCTAAAATAAATATACAGAAAGTAATCTTCTCCAATCTGCCTGTATCATTCAGTGTTGTTTGGACAGAGAACTGAGGTTAAGAGAGGTGCCAGCCCTGGCTCATGGATGGGCGAGGGGAAACAGGAAAAGGAAGGGAACACTAACTTCTTTCCTCAATTATTTAGAGAAGTCTCATCCATATATCTCTAAACACTCTTTTACCAGGACATCCCTCCTGCCCCAAATCTGGAGCCAAATGCTGTTTTCTGTGTTCTTTATAGAATGCATTTGAAACTGCAAATCTTCCCCAACATTTTCTATGCTCTACTATTTAGCACTTATCTTAAAACTTTCTATTCAACTTCCTTTCTAATCATGTCTATTGTTTATTTTCTGCCTCTCAGTTTAAATATAAGGTTTACAGGGGCAGCCACTTTTTTTTTTTTAAAGATTCTTCACAACATAAAGATTCTAGTTCCTTGATCGACCTTTTTCTTAATTTCAATTTTGTTTCGCTCACAGTCATTTCTAGCCAGTCTCCCCTAGAGACTCCCCTCTCTGCCAAATGGGAACCAGATAAATGCACCAAGAGAAAAACAACAGAGAATAAGTTTTAAGGTTGAGTTAAACCTTCTTAAAGTTAATTCATTCTGAGTGGTGTAGATATGTGCATGAAAAAAAGAGAACCCTACTATTTCTCAGATTCTAACCTCATTCTAGGAGATGTTAATTCATTATTATTAGCTTCACAAAAAATGCAAACACCTCAGTTGATCGTCATAATTGCATACTGTGTTGTTCTTATGGGCTGGGATTCTCTGGTTTTCCAAGGGTAATCTTTATGCAGTGAAACAAGCAGCTATGAGGATAGGATCCAACAATCTGGATCAATGGAGCTCTTTATGCCTCTTGGTGTTTGTGGACTCTCTAATTAAGTATTTTTAGATATATAGCACTTTTACCAACCAGAAGCTTTTAATAGTCTTCTAAAATGAACTGTGTCTGTAGTCAACTATCTTTGAAAACCTTGCTTACAAACAGGCCATCAACCGGTGTCGATACATTTTAAAAGAGACTTTAAAAAATGTCACTTTTATAATTATCCTTAGTGGTTTACATGGAAGGAAGCATATAATCTTCATCTAAGCTGTCAAAACTACAGAAAGCAAGACAGTTCAGAAGTCTACTTTGGTAGAAGCCAATTTTTAAGACTGAATCTTAATTCCTTGCATGGAAGATATACCACAAAACTATCTACTAAAAAAGTGGGGTGAATTTAGGAGTCACATCTAGAACTTAAAAAAACAAAACTCCCTCCCCCGCAAAAAAAACACTTTGAGGGCTGTGGCTGTGGCTCAGTGGCAGAGCGCTTGCCTAGCATGGGTGAAGCACTGAGTTCGATCCTTAGCACCGCATAAAAAAACAAGCAAATAAAATAAGGCATGCTATCCATCTCCAACTACAAAAAATATAATAAATAAATAAATAAAAATAAATAAGCCACTTTGATCCAGAAAGCCTGTATATATACACACATACACATTTTTGGATATTCTTGTTTATACATCCCTAATGGATGAAGACAAATAGCAGATATTTTAAAATGATTCTATTTTTAGATAGGTAAGGATGTGTGGTGATTCTAAAAATAACTGAACAGTGAAAAGAGCTTTTGAAAAATAACCTACTTTAAAAAATGGTGATGATGCACTTATAAAAATGATATTGTCTCAATCAGAATTTGTAGAATCATTTTTTTGGCCTTAGATTTAAAATGGAGCATATAGAACTTGAAAACCAAAGGAAGAAAACAAAGCTTCAAAAATCCAGTGGCTTGTGGATTATGGCCACCTAGATGCCTGTTAATAAAGTTGTGAGTCTGTTCTATTAAGAATAATCCCTTTGGCAGGATCTAAAATGAAACAAGCACTCCTCTAGAAATTAATATAGCTTGCTTCTTTTCCTTCGGAAATGTATACTTTAACAAGCAGGCCAAAAATATACATACACACAGGCGCATGCCCACACACATACACATACACACAGAGTGAAACTGACATTCTGGATCAAAATAAAATAAAGGTAGTTTTGAGTTTCACATGCAGCTTGTGAATTTGCCCTGTTTCTTTGGAAGAGATAACTTTGTGTTTGTCTTTGATACAAGAAGTTAAGAGCTAGCCTTAATGGTTAGAACAATTAAGGGACTTCTATAGTATTAATTTTTAAAGAGGGCTTAAAAATACAGTCATTGAAAATTCTCTTCCAATCCCTAAGTCTCCCAAAGGATCGGTTAAACTTCCTACTATTAATCATACCTTTTTAGTGAGGGATTACCTCCAAAAAATTTCTGTTAAACTTCACAGTTAGTGGGGTAACACAGTAACTTATGAGCCTTTGCTACACATTCGTGTGTTAGCTACAATAAGATATTCGTGTTAAATTTACCTGTTTAAGTACTTTAACTTACAAAAAACAGAATCTGAAGGACTGAAACATGGAGAAGGAAACTTCTGATATGGGAGAATTTTGAGGGGGTAGAATTTTGGAGACCAAGAATTAAAAGCACTTGACCAACTAGGAAGCAGCTTACCATATTTACTAGAGGATCGAAAGAAGCAGTAAGAAAAAAGGGAGATAAAAACAATGAGTTTCTGAAAGAAGACCTGTAGATAGCAAAACAAAGGAAACAAAACTTGTCTATATTATAGTTTATCTATTACCAACTAAAAATCTCAGGAAAGAGCAGAGTAGATAAAATATTGCTACCTCACACCTAGAGTCTTTTTTTTTAAAAGCCAAAACACTCCAGTTCTAACTTTTTTAAGTTTTGTGGTTTGTGCATGTCACTATTACAATTTTCATTGTTATTTAACATGACAATGCTAAAAATGTTAGTATCTGACTTATGATTAGCATTTTTAATAGTTCATGAAATTAAATGAGAAACTAGACCAAATGTATGTTTTCTTATACTCACTAGATGAACCAAAGCCTTCTCTTTCCCTTACAAAACATACTAACCCAAGGCCAGAATGTTTACTAGAACTAGGAAGCTTCCTTCCACTGTACTCCATGTTTCTACTTCCACCAGGCAGTGTTGGGGGTCTTGACAAATGTCAGTTGCATTTGTTTCCAAACTGGTTGTTATTGCCAGTTGTTACTGTAATCATGTAATTGCATTAAATGTTGCATGAACTGGTAAAATAAGACTTGAAAGAAAAAAGGTGTTGTATTTAGGAAAACTAGATTGAGTTCTTTGGAAAGACTCCTTACAAGCAATATAATTTTAGAAGTAATATTGTTAAATTAGATGTGTGTGAAAGATGAAAAATTTATGCAGAAAACAAATCCCAAATCCACAAAATTTTCATATTATTTTGCTAATCGTTTATGTTTTTATTTTCCTTTTAGAGAAGCTAAATATTAGAAATCTCAGAGGATGCTTTGAAGTCTGGCATCTCTGTGAAGGATATGAACTGCAATAAAATTCTAATCAGTGAAACTATACTTGAAAAACAGTCTTGGTCTTACATCAAAAATATTGCAGAGGGTTAGGGTTGTGGCTCAGTGGCAGAGCACTCACCTAGCATGTGTGAGGCCCTGGGTTCGATCCTCCACACTACATAAAAGTAAATAAACAAAATAAAGGTATTGTGTACAACTAAAAATTAAATATTTTTTAAAAATTGCAGAATAAAATGCATATGTGTATGTGTTTTATTTTAATATACTGTAATGCTAACCTAATTTGAATAAAAGTTTGCCATTTTGCATTGTTTTGATATTAATACACACTATTTGCATGAAGTTTGTTAATTTTCATGTCACAATTCTTGGGAAGCCTAATTTCAATCATGCAGTATTAAACACTGATTATCTTAGCATTTAGTAAAGTTTTGGGCCATATCTGAGACCTCTAACTAGTTAGAATAACTTGGGTTTGTAAAGCAGAAGACAGATTCCTTTTATCATTACCTAAAATCAAGGTCAGTTTGTAAGACTTGGTGTATCTCAATTTGAAGGGACAAAGGTAGGAAGGTTCAGGAGACGTGGTGTTGTATGTGGTTAAACTGTCTCATGAGTAGTGAGGTCTACAGCGGTGTCTCCCGCACTGGTCTCTGAACTAATAATGTTCCCTAACCCACAATATAAACAAAAAAATAAGGACAATTTATTATTTTAAAATCCAAATGTAATCAAGGTTAAGAACTGATATTTATTCTAAAGTAGGTTCATTTTATGTTTTTTTGTGTTAAAATTGACATTTAAAAAATTAAGGTGATAGAAACAGTTTTAAAATGTCTTTAATGGGCAAAAAGAAATTTTGGATATTCTGAATCTCTCTTTGAAGATATGATTCTCATTTTAAAAGGTAATGAAACTGCAGCACAGAGAGGTTGACTCATTTCCCTGATGTCACACAGTTGGTTAGGGGTGGAGCCAAGATTTTCATTTGACAGTCTGCCTACAGTCTGAGCTCCTATCCTCTTCTCTAGTGAAGGATATATTTGTTCTGACTGCTGTTAAGTCACATGCTCTTCTTGGTCTGCCTCCATGTTTAGACCCTCAAGGTCATAGAAACCCCCTGTAGTGCTTAGTGAGCATTGTTGCCTCTGACTACTTCCCAGGACCTCCCCTCTGTGACCAGCTCATTGCAGACTGATGTGGTGAAGTCTGAGAAAAACTATTTGGCCACAACTTCTGGAACAGGCATTTTGATGTAAAAGGGATAATGAGACTCCTCTTTTCCTTATTCTTTCCCTTTAAACATAAAGAAAAGTCAGGAGTTCAACTCAATTTTAAAGTCTATGGGCCCACAAGTATACCTACATATCTGAGCTTTCATCTTTCTGACCTGTAATTGTTGCAGAGTCTCAAGCCAAAGAAGTCTGTGGAACCCAATTCTTGTACTCAGGCAGGGATAAGAGAGCTTATCTCCTAAGATTTTTCTGCACTCCCAACCCAGATGTACAATCATCATGTGCAGGCAGAGTACATAGCTTCAACTTTGCTAATACTTCCAATTCATAGCTTTTTTTTCATGTTTAACTCATTGTGTACATGTGTGTAGATATTCTCTCCCATGTAATTATGTTAAAAAAATATCCTTTCATGGGGCTGGGGGTGTAGCTCAGTGGTAGAACGCTTGCCTGGCATGTGTGAGGCACTGGGTTTGATTCTCAGCACCACATATAAATAAATGAAAATAAAGTTGTATCAACAACTAAAAAAATTAATTTAAAAATATTCTTTCATATAACACTTAGAAGTTTTAATTCTCATGATGAGTTAGTAAAATAAAGATTACCACCATTGTTTTGAAAAAGACAAAAATGAAGCTCAGAGAAGCAACAGAATTTATTCTGAATCTTTGCACAATCCAGTGGCTGAATCAGGAAACAAACCTAGGCCTGTCTGATCCATCAAATCCTACTAACACTAATAAATCAGTTTATGAAGTCAGCATGTGCAAGGAAATCTCAAAAAGAATATTATATGCATTCCTACCACAGAGATGAGTTACTATATGAACAGATCTTTATCAGCTTTCTCCATTGATCACATGGAATGCTATCGAAATATCCTAGAGATAAGTTCTTTTCCTTTCCACTTGCATCATGCACGTGGCATGTCACCTTGGTGAACACTATTCTGCATCCCAAATTAGAAACTGCCTTAATGGAGCATGGGACAGCAACAGCACCCTAACCAACAATTTCATATAAATATATTTTCTGAAAATAGCCTACTGGTTAGACTTTATTCATTTCATGATTAGCATATATACCTCTATCGATGAACTGGGGAAATGGAGTGCTATGGCTTGGATGTGATTCAAGTACATACTTCATGAGTTTGTGTGTTGAAAGCTTGGTCCTCATTATAGTGATGTTGGGAGATGGTGGAACCCTTAAGATGTGGGGCTTAGTACAAGGTAGTGAACTCGCTGGGTTCACTGCCCTCCGAAGGGACTAACGTAGTTTGTCCTAGTTCTCCTGAAACCCGTTAGTTTCCAAAAAGAGGGTTATTATGGATGAACAAGAGTGGCCCCTGCCTGTTCTCTGCCTTTCTATCTCACCTTGTGATTTCTCTTATTAACACTCTTGCCAAGATGCTGTCCTCCAAGAGGATCCTCACCAGAGACCAAGCAAAGGGGGTCAATACTAAATTTTCAGCTTCCAAAACTATGAACTAAATAGTTCTTATTTCTTTATGCATTCCCCAGCCTCAGGTATTTTGTTAAAGCAATGGAAAATTGATAATGCAGGGAGATTTTTTTTTTTTCAGTGAGTCTGGATGGTGAACAAGGGCAATGATCATACAAGCACACCTCTAAGAGTTCTCTTGGTTTACCTTTCCACTTGCATCATGCACGTGGCATGTCACCTTGGTGAACACTATTCTGCATCCCAAATTAGAAACTGCCTTAATGGAGCATGGGACAGCAACAGCACCCTAACCAACAATTTCTGATCTAGGAAAATATGCCTTCATTGCCCTCACATTTGTGAATTTGCATGGTTAGAGCAAAAACAAGAAAAATAATTATGGCATCAGTGAGTTTCTGTACGTTTTTTGGTTTTTGTAAATTTAAGGAATTTTTTTTTGTTTGTAAATTTAGTGTTTTCGATTTTATTGAGATTAGAGTCTTCTTATTTCTATGGAATTAAAACGCCCATTTCAAAAGGACAATCATGATCATGTTTAAGGAATGGTATTTATTTTTATTAAATAATAAAATGTAAAATTTGAAACATAAATAAAAGACTGGGTTATGAAATACACATGTCTAGGACTGCGCATACTAGTGATTTCAAGTCTTGAAAATTTCCTCCAAGCCTTGATTTTACAAAACAAGTATGTCTCCAGCTGTTGCATTGAGTGTCATGAAATTCTCAAAACTCAGTTGCTTCAAACTTATTTCAAAGGAAAGATAACTCTGCTTGCTCAACACTTTTAAAAGTCAGGGGAGGAATCAGGGTCTGTCAATCCAGGCAGTCCTTGCACACACCTGGTGGCAGATGTGGTTTAGTTGGAGATGTCGTAGCTAGTTACAGCCTACTGAGGGCAGTCTGAAGAAGGCAACAGAAACTCCAGGTCCCCACTGTATACAGTCCTAGAGGCAGAACCACACCATCCGTTAGGAACATTTGTCCCCTCCAATTCTACCAAATTTAAGTCTCATGTGAGAAGGAAGGGATCTTCGTCTATGTTTTTTTTCCCCCTCTTTTATATGGTTTTTTAAAACATTATAATATATTCATTTCTGAGTTTTTGTTTCTTATTTTATATTCTTATTATGTAACCAATTTCAGACACTTCTCTGTATAGAAATCATAGCACTAGTCCACAGAGGTTCATCACCTCCAGTCCTGCTTGAGGTGGGTCTGGGAGGGACCTGCTCCTGCACATCCTATCTCTAGGAAAAGTGGGACACAGAGCAGCCAAGATCTTTTCTGCTTCCACTCACCCTGGGCCCACTCGGGCCCCTTTTGGCTGTGTCCTTCCTGGTTGGTGCTTCAGGAGCAATCCCTTGTGTCGAGTCTGAGCCTTTGTGTGGGATCCACACTTCTACCCCAAAGAGCATCAGTACTGCTGGCTCTATAGGAGTGTTGTGAAACTCAAAACTTAGCTTCTGGCTGTTGTTTTGTTTTTCACAGTGTGGTTAAAAAAAAATCAATGTTTTCATTTTTTAATGTAGTTTTTAATGGGGTAATGCCAATAGGTTGTGAAAGAAATTTTCTTTCAATACCTAACCATAGGCATTTAATCTTCCTTGGGGATTCATTAGAAACAGCATCATTTTTATTGCTAACTTTAATAACAACTGCTTTCTATGTTATATTTTCTTTACGTTGTGAGTGGTAGCTATGGGATAAGAATCTGGTAGAAACTTTGCACCTATTGGTATGGACTGAAGACTATACCAGTTGAATTTTCAGGGGATACTATCACCTACATAGAAATTTTCTTTCCACAGAATTCCCCAGAGTTCCTGTTCTCTTGCTCACAGCATTTTGCTGTTATTGTCATTTTTTAAAAAATAATTTTTAGTTGTAGTCAGACACAATTCCTTTATTTTAATTTTTTTTTTAAAATTTTTATGTGGTGCTGAGGACTGAACCCAGTGCCTCACACAGGCTAGGCAAGCACTTTACCACTGAGCTACAACCCCAGCCCATCATTGTTGTTTTGATAGAATTCATTCTCACAACCTGTCTCCTCCTAACTGATTAACAGAACTTCTTCATTTGTTTCATAAAATAGGCTGACTGATAACAAAGACACTGAACTTTTAAAGTTAGCAAAATCCTCCCTCATAGGTAAGTTTGCTCATCTTTGATGCCAATAGTTAAGTTACATCCAGCCGGTCCCCAGGTTAGTTCCCCAAACTATGTGAGGTTCTAAACCCATTTATGTCAGTGGTAGTTGTTATTTTAATGGCATAATTTAGGTACAAGATAAATTTGAAAAGCAAATAGTTATTTAGGAAAACTAAGTAGAATATTTTAGGATGTTCCATGAGAAAAAGTTAAGCGATAAAAATCACTATTAAATTAGTTGTGGGAGATTGAGGTTAGGAGGAAAAAAACCCGACTACCCCCCTCCCCCCCAAAAAATTCTGCTCTTGGATAACTGTCTTTTAAGATGATGGGTTAAATAACTTTTAGCCAACCTTTGGCTCTTGTTCCACCTGAAAGAAAATGAACCGTGAAATTGAACACAGTGCATTATGGGAATATCTTCGGCTTCCTGTCAGTGGGCTCATACCCAAAGAAAAGGACTTGACTGTACAATGTATCAAAAGATCGGTGAATGAACTGTAGGTGCCTATGTGTAGTTATAAATGTCCACTAATACACTAAACACTGGTGCTAATTCTATCAGATAAGTGACTAATACTTTGGGTTTTTTTTAATTTCAGAAATTTTAGGACTTTTTATTTCTTTTGTTCACTGCTTTATTTGACAAAGTGCCTGACACATTGTAGGTGCTCAGTAAGTTCTTGTTGAAGGTGCATGGATGAAGGTGATGATTGGGATCTTCAAATGGAAAGAAACAAAAATGTAAAACTGGGGAGGCAGCCTTTTTCAAACTCCTTCACCACCATTCTGACTTAGTATCAGTGTCAGCCTTGGACTTCCTCCCTCCCTCCCTTCCTTCCTTCCTTCCTTCCTTCCTTCCTTCCTCCCTCCCTCCCTCCCTTCCTTCCCCTCTTTCTTCTTTCAAGATCACACCGCCGTTTTGCTGAAAACTACTGCATTATAATTTACCTCTGACAAATTTATACTCAGTTGCTTATTCATTAGAATTAATATCTTTCTAGGTTTACTCTGAACATGATTGTGATTGGGAGAAGAGAAAAAAATTACTTGATAGATTATTTTGAATCTGATCAGAAAATTACCATCAGTTTGTTAATTTTGTTGCGTGACTAAATTTATTTCTTATTTCATTTTCTGTGTGATGAAATGTGACATATAAAATAATTAAAAAAACAGTTGCCAGTATGAAAAGAAAAACAAACAAACAAACCTGGAACTCTTGTGTACTTGTCACTGATTTCAAGGAAAAAAAAAATCTCATAGACACCCTTGAAATTCCTGAGAGTGTACCCTTGAGTCCTCTGAGTGTACACCCTCATTTCCCTTTCTTTCCTTCACCCCAGAAGTAATATCTACCTTGAATTTGGGGTTTATCACTGCCTTGCTTTTCTTTATTATTTTACTATATTTGGTTGTATTCATAAACATTCTATTTAGTTTGCCTGTTTGGGAAATAAAAATCTATGTAATCATATTGTATTTCTCTGTTACTTAATTTTTCATTTCATGTGTTTTTGAAATCCTTTCTCATTGATGCTTATAAATGTAGTTAATTGATTTTCCATCCCATAAAGTATTACAGTATATTAATATGTCATGACTCTCTTATCTTATCCATTGCCACTGGACTTTTGATTTACATACTTTTTTTGCTATTGTGAACAATATTGTATGAACTTGGATAAACATGTCTCCCAGAACACCAGTGGGGCAATTTTTCCAGATTATAAGATCATACACAATGATGGTCATACAGTGTGCATATATTAAACTTTACCATGTAAATCAAATTATTTTTCTGCATTGGTTTAAGCATTTTATACACCCAACAGCTGTGTGTGTATTGAAATTAAACTTTTCAATACAACACAGACATGTGTAGATTTATCTACATCCTGAATTGCTGCTGAATAAATGCAGTTGGATGAAAGAAGAATCTTTCCCCATAGGAAAAGGGGAGCCAGACAGTATGTATGATAGTTTATATTAATTTAAAATGTTGGTTAAATGAAGAAACACTTAGTAGATCTGAAAAAGAAAAAAAAAAAACTTTATTTCCTCTTAAAGGCATCTTCAAACTTAATTGTTTAGAAGGTGAAGGGTAAATTCAGAGAATATATGTTATGCTGAACATATGGTAATACATCCTAAAAACGTTTTGTCCTTATTTTAAAAGAACTGTAATAAAGCAAAATTGAGGGTTGACTACAGACTTTTTTGAAAATCATTTTGTTAATCTATTATTTTCTTTCGATGCTATCAGATTACTGAACATTTTCTAAATTAAAATTTTCTTGAAATAACATTCCTAGAATTCTATAAATTGCTTTTGATGTTTGTACTTTTTGAAATGAAAATTTTATTTTTACATTTTTTTACATTTTCAAAAATTTTTACATTTTCAACAATTAACAACTTTTATTTCTTAATTATTCCAAATGATACTAGTGAAATATTTTTAAAATATTTGGAAAACAGTAACTTATTTGCCACATATGACAAAGATTCTAAGTTTTAAATTTTGGATTTAATCATCAAATGTTTTTAATTTCAGGTTTCTAATATATTTTAGGCAATATAGCATTTTGATCCTAATTTTTAAACTAATAAAAACAGGGGATTCTAATAAATGTAGGACATACAAGAAAATTACAAATAAATAGTTTCTATGACCAAGTTGAAATTAACAAAATATACTCTGTTTTAAATACATCCAAATTGTTCATTTTTGCTATGTATATTTATTTATATGATCTATTTCTACAAATATAATAATTTTAAAAATTATTCAGCCAATAATTACTTAAAATAATTATTAATTGTTAGCTAAGAAAAAATATTTAATCAATTCAACTATTTCCCCCCAAATGTTTCATACACATCTAAAATACACCATGAATTATTTTGCAGCAGAATTTTGCCTAAAATTACACTAATCATCAAAAAAAAAATTTGGCATTTATTAACTTTTACAGAATCAGCCAATACATGTTATTTTAGTTATTCAGTTTTATACTTTACTAATATTTTCATTGGTATAAAATATGTTTATGTTTGATAAGTATTTGTGAATTTACTATTTCCTAGCAGGACCCAGGCTTATATTAAGACAAGAAGTCAAGGCATATGATCCTATTTAACAATTGTCCTTTAAAAGGGAAACAATGGATTTGCTACTGGTTTTCTTTTACTTGTGCCCTCTGTCCTAAGCCACAGTTATGTATAGTTTGACTATTTTAAGGAATTGAACAGCTGCTAATTAGTGGCTTTAATAGTCAAGAAAAGGGTGAAGCTTGTTGTACACATAAGCTCAACCTAACTGCTCTTCTTTCAATAGGTTGTGGAAGAAAAAGCCTTTAAAAGTTGTTTTCTTTATTATCCAAAATAACCTGACTCTTCATACATTAATCTCTATGTCCTCCTTTGTCCAAATCGCTCACAATGACCCACAAAGCACATATTTTAAAATTATTATTTTCAACTTACAGATTTTAAAATACATAGTAGTTGGCAGACCCACCACATCATCTACCAGGAAGTCTAATTTTCCCTAAAAATGTCACTGTGCCTCTAGGTGTGTAAATTAGAAGCCTAACGGTTTTTCATATTTAAACGATATTACCTGAATTTCTCAAGTAATGTTAATGAAAATGGATAACAATTGAAAAGTTGGCTTGTCCAGAATCATTCAAACAGATTTATTCAGAATTTATAATGATTCTGAAGTCCAGAGAACATAAATGCCTTTAAAAAACGAATTCTACTTCTAAAATGTGGTTCACATCTGACTTAAGCTAAGATACTAAATATACAAGCTTTAACCTTCTGGATGTCATAAAAAATTTTATGTAATACAAAAAGTTGAGGGACTGTATTGAGTATTTGCTGCTATTTTGTGTCAGTTATAAACATTTGATCTAAAAAATAAAATGAAATTCATGTAAAACCCTGCATATTTATTTATTATGAAAAAATATTTTATTCACTGTTTCAGCAAAATCAAAATTTGCAATGGTAAAAGATTTACAAAAAAAAAGGTTTTAAAAAGGAGATTTAGGTAACAATAATAAATAAAGGAAAATTTTATTTACCCAAAAATCTAGGTGGTCTGCAGATAGGAGTGAGGCAGAATTCTCTTGATGGGTTGAGAACCATTTGCAGAAACCAAAGTACATGATGACCAGAGAATTGTTAGAAAAAACAAACAAATAAACAAACAAACAAAACCTGCCTATGTCATTATATTATTTTTGCAAAGTTTTTATTTTCAAATATCTTTCGTTTTCAGTGTGAAAAGGTGGAGCATTTTCTCATGCTCAGTGGTAATGACCTTAATTCAACTAAATGTGTGGCTTTTTTTAAAAGTGATTTTGACTGACAGTCACTTTCATACCACCATTTACTGCCTGACTCACGCAGTCTGTATTGTAATATGGCTCTCTATCCCGCTTTCTGACATGGCATTTGCAGCTTAACAGAGACACCCCAGGAAATCATCCTTTGAGTGCTAAACAGCACGATTTTCTGAAAAATGCTTATTTAAAAAAATTATTCCAAGAAAATTCCATACTAAATGCTTTCCTTATTTAGATCCCCAGATCTTCTAAAAAGTCTTTTTTTTTCCCAAACAATTTTAGAGACTCAAGTTTGGTTTCATTAAATGTTGCTATTATTGTAAATTGCTTTAAGTCTGAGATTTGTGATTTTTGCAGACTTGAAAGAAAAATTCCATGAAGGAAAGGGAAGCAGCTGAAAACTAGGCTGTTCATCCATTTCTCTTCATCATCCTAATCATTCTCCTTCAGATAAGGAAGATTCCCAGTTTGTAAATTTGGAAATTATTTCTGCTGTTGTCCACTTGACAATTCAGACACTCAACGCTGGTCTCCGCTTCGTTCTAAAATTTCAAGTAGTAATTTTCAGTTTCACTGATTTGCCCTTATCCTGCCTACCCTCTGGTGGTGGTATTTAGTAATAATGTAACAGCTTCATAGAGAACCAAGAAGGAAAGCAAGGATCTGTATCACACCCAGGCTGGGGCACACGAACTCTGGCAATCAAAGTTTAATAGAGGTACCAGAAATACCCCAAAACAAAAAAAGTCAACAACCCCATAGTGGATGGTGATAGTTTGTGTAGCAAATATCTGAAGTGACTTGGAAAGTAGAGGAAATCATCTGTGTTATTCAAATGAAATAGAGTATTCCTTTTTATTATCTAGATATTTAGGTAGAAACAGATTCTTTTTTTTTTTAACTATAATTCTCTTATATTCACCCTTAGGCATAATTTAACTACTTACAGCAGTGTGTAGTCAGCAGAACTGAAGACTTAAATTTGAAAAGCTATAAGATTGTGTCTGAGATTAATTATATAGCATTAAAAATTATTTGAATAAGGGAGGAACTTATCGAGTCAGGAAAAATAACAGGCATATTAAAACATAGCAAGTCTACTTATTAGAGTGTTGTCAAATTTTACCTTTGTATGCTCTAATAATTCTTCCTGTGATTGATGTATATTTAAAATGATTTTAACTTTAAAATGTTCTTAAATTAAAAAGATTTAAAAGCTTAAACGTGTTTTTAATTTTAAAAATTTATTGTGTTGAAGCCCCTTTTTGAATTTATTTCTAGGCTTTACATTTATTTGTGTGTCTGTATGTAAACATAAAGGAAACAGAACTGTGAATCATTGCATTTGGTTCACTTAAAAATTTGGAGTTGCAAGTAAAGAAAAATATGATATTTTTAGGACAGTTTTTTTTGTTGTTGTTGTAACAACAAAAGTTTTTAAATCTAGGTAGACATGGCTAAAGATTGTTTTAAACTAATGGATGGCCATTAAGGTTAAATATTTTTGCTATCCATTCCTAGAAAAAAGATGGGTTATGATCTACTGTCCACATTAAGAATTAGGAGGAAAAATTGTACTATCAAATTATTTTTCCCAGAGGACAATTTGATTGTGGGGTGGGGGGTTGGGGGGG